>NC_087282.1:2050500-2734000 GCF_015220805.1 Pogoniulus pusillus | reverse complement strand
ACGATTTGCTGAAGGCCATGCAATGAGTCAGTGTTAGATCCAATATTACAGATTGAGATCATTGCTCTGAGCAACTGCAGAGCACTGCCCAGACCAGATCAATATGTGCTGAACTCTGGGTTATTGTTAGTGGAGAGCTCGCTCATTCTCTGCCTCCATGCTGTGCGCACCATCTTCCACATACCATGCTCTTAGACCATGACACCTGTCACACATGTCTGTAGAAGCTTTCTCCTGTCCTACGACAAGTGGGAAAGGATGACACCGAACAGTTTCCTTGCTTGAATCTGCAAAGCCCTTGTCCTGATGGTGGAGAATCTGTTGTTCAGTAATGGCTTTCTTCAAGTCTTTGAAAGATGTTTTTGTCATTATGTGATTCATTAACCAAGAACATAATTATTAACATTTTTTTTTTGGTTGCAGCATTAATAGAAGAGCTGCTTCTAGAAAGCGCTTAGGTGACAGTCAATAATTTAGTCACAGAATAAAGGAATCCTTGTGAATGCATCTCAGTCATTACTGATGTCTATTCACAGGGCATTTTTCTTCACTTATATTTCCTTGTTGATGACAGAAAAGAGGCTGGTAATCGAGTTTCTATTTGCTGAGCATTAAGAAGTTACTCTCCTCTCTCCATGGTATCATAGAACCATAGAATAATTTGGGTTGGAAAAGATATCTAGGATCATTGAGTCCAATCATCAACCTAAGACCACATTAAACTGTGTCCTGAAGTGCCATTCCCACGTATTTCTTGAACCCCTCCAGGGATGGTGACTCCACCACCTCCCTGGGCAGCCTGTTCCAATGCCTGACCACTCTTGCAGGGAAGAATTTTTTCCTAATATTCAACCTAAACCTCCTCTGGTGCAGCTTGTGGTAATTTCACACAGAATGCAAGGGGTTGGATGGGACCTCTAAAGATCATCCAGTCCAACGCTCCTGTCAGAGCAGAATCACCTAGCATAGTGTCACACACTCAGGAGCAAAAAGACCACATCCCCCTAGCAGTGCTGCTCTGCCAAACTGCCATGGGGATGGATCAGCTGCAGATGCTGATCTCGGAGGCTGATCTCTGTTACCTTTTTCCTCTCTTGCAGTTATATTTTGTATAACGATCAAGTAACCTTACATAAAGAAATCTCTGGAGATATTTTTAGCCTGGAGGAGGCTCAGGGCAGAGCTCATTGCTGGCTACAACTACTTGAAGGGAGGCTGTAGCCAAGTGGGATTGGTCTCTTCTGCCAGGCACCCAGCAACAGAACAAGGGGACACAGTCTCAAGTTGTGCCAGGGCAGGTCTAGGCTGGATGTCAGGAGGAAGTTCTTCTCAGAGAGAGTGATTGGCATTGGAATGGGCTGCCCAGGGAGGTAGTGGAGTCCCTGTCCCTGGAGGTGTTGAAGCAAAGCCTGTCTGGGGCACTTAGTGCCATGGTCTGGTTGACTGGCTAGGGCTGGGTGCCAGGTTGGAATGGATGATCTTGGAGGTGTCTTCCAACCTGGTTGGTTCTCTGATTCTATGATTTTCCCAGATAGAAACTGTAATATTTTCCTAATGAAGTGAAGCAACTTATTTTTAATCAGATTAGTTAATTTAGGGACAAAGAAAGAAACCAGTCCATCTGATCTGAAATGCAGATATTGATGTACTTGCAATTTACCAGTTTGTTCTTACTCTGATGTACTTACCAAGTTTCTTGTTCTAGAGACATACAATCCTGTGTTTAAAAAATCAAAGGAAAATTATGGTTGTATCATAGCTCAAAAAGCCTAAACACTCCTAAGGCCTGTCACGAAACTAGACTAGCAAATAACCAGTGGAGCACTGCCACAGTCTGGTTTAGCTTCTTGAATATACACATTTAATACAACTTAGTTCCTCGCACAGGTTTGCCTACAGTTATTATCTTCATTCTGTTTTGTAGTACTTTGGCAGCTCAGGCAAGTTCTTGAAATCGATAGCTGTGGCAATCGGAACAAATGCGATTTGCTGTTTGACTCAGTGTCTCTGGAAACCATTTCCCACAAATAGTTTGCAGATGCAGCTTAGGGAGGGTTTGATCCTGCTTAAGGTGGAGACAGAGCTGGACATCCTCTGCTCTACGCAGACTATTGAACAACTCCATTTAGTCATTGCTAAAGCTAGCATATTGGTATCTACTCTTCACATTTTCTTGGTGACATACAGAAGATGGTGCCAGGATTTGGCAATTTTCTAAGCAGCAGGATAAAATGTAAGAAGAAATAAAAGGACTAAAACACACTCTGATACTGCACTAAGCAACCATCCTCCAGGAGATGCAAACAGAACTCCAGAAGTACATCTGAGACATCCTGCACTTAAACATGTTAACCTCTGAACATGGATGAAGTGTGTTTTTAACAGCCTGAACAGTGTTCAGCTTTTGGACTGAGCGTTGTCTCTGCCTTTTCCAAGCATGTCTATGCCTACAGATTTGCACTGGATGTTCTTTAAGTATCTCTTTTCCTCGTTTTGTGTTGTTCTATTAGATGGATGAATCGTCTGGGTCTGGCAGCAATTGGTTACACACCTGATGACAAGGATGTTCATCCAGATGAAGGTAACGTTTCAGAGCTTATAACTAGGAGAAGACAGCAGCAAGTACATATCTGGTCATTATTTGAACAAAGCTGGAGATGCCATAATTCACGTCATTAACTTAAGTGTCATAACTTTTAATATCAATTCTCATGAGAATCCACATCCTTGAAGAACTCTGCTTGTTGCTGTGACCACCCAAGCACATGAGACCCTGAGCAATCATTTTAAGGAATATCTGAAAGCAGAGGTACAGAGAATGCATGGTTCAGGGTGAGATATGGTCTCCCAGATCACAGCCACTGCCTATGCTACCCACCCCAGAGTAAGTGAAGCCATTGCCAGCGCAGGTCACTATGTCCTTCTGAACCGTTTGGGCATCTCCTGAGCTGAGGTGCCAGCCTTGCCTTTTTCACCATCTCTCCTGGCTGAACCTGTTACATAACATAGAGGAACGGTTGATGCTCAGCCCTTCTTTGGCATCCAGCGGGAAGCTTCTCTTTGACAGTCAGTGGTTAGCAGCTGGTTTTCAAGTACAATGGGAGTTAAGTGCCTAACCTGCTTTCTTGTAATGCCCTCCCAGAACACTTGCAGGTTCTTCTAGATGTGTGTAGCTTTAGTGACAGACATTTTCATGCTCCTTAGTGAATGCCAAGCCACATAGGTGACCAGGAAATATCTGGAAATAACCTTGGCATGTTAATGCTGCTTTTAAAATGCGAGACCCACTTTCTTGTGGCACAGGAGTGAAACCTCAAATGCTTTGTTAGCAGATTACTGGAGCGAAAGTGACCAGGACGACATCGAGGGCTCTTTAACCCTGAAGCAGGAAGGCTCCTCAACACTCTGTGACACCTACCATCGAACACCCTCAGTGAGTTACAAACATTGCATTTGGCAGTAGGTCACCAAAAAAAACCTGTGTGCCTTGAGTTGCATTTTCCTTGGTTTGGAGTATTTAATTGCCACAAAGGCAGATCTCACTGCAAGAATGCCATTATTGCTGCTCCTTGTGAGCTAAGGCCTGAATGTTTCCATAACAAGTCAGTTACAGAGGAAGCAGAGGTAAGTGTCTCCTTACACAGATATGCCACCAACACAATGACATTTCAGGTAGGATTTGGGAGACTACATCTAATAGTACAAAGAGAATATTCCAACGTTGACTTCAGACTATGAGAAGAATGGAGTGGATGGATAGTTTGTGTTAACTGAGGCTGGTTTTCAAGTGTGAGTATTGGATGCTGGATGCTAGAGGTAGAGCCCAAGTCACATTCATGCAATAACCATGTTTTTCATGCAAACACTTTATTTAAGAACAGCTCTTTAGAGACAAGGGCATTTTTAGAGCATGAACCATTATGCACAGTACCACAGTAGCAACAGGGTCTTCTGTTAGCGTCATAAGATGTTAAATAGCTGGCAGAAGTACTTCTAATATATTGTATGCAGACAGGCTTTGATAACTGAGGGGGAAATCCCCAACACTTTGTGTATGAAGAGGCTCTAGCAGCGAAGAGGAACATCAGTGTGATAGGGCACACAGGCTGTGATAATGATTTGCTGTTTCTAAGCACAGGTAGGACTGACCTCTATTTTTCTTTCAGATTTTTCTGCAGCGTGAATGACACCATCCCCACACAGCCAGAACCACAGAAAGAGTGACTGAGACAACAGCATCACATGGGTGAAGCTCAGACTGATTTTCACCCATGTGATGCTGTTTAATCAACTGAGACACAGGTTAAGCCCCTCCCTTTCTGTTTTTCCATTTTTTTGCCTTTCTCTTTGTTTTTGAACTTAAATTGCACACAACCCCAGAAGAATTAATCAGAATAATATGGGAAGTTTGTCAGTCCCCTAAAATCCCACCATTTTCCTGGGTGCTGAAGGCTGTGGTGTTTGTATGTTTGGTTGGATACCTACCTCCTGGAAAAAAAAAGATAAACAGGAAGGAAATCCTATCAGGGTTTCTTTTGAGGACTTTCAGGTCCTCACAGCACACTGCTGGACTTGAGTGTAAACCACACAGGTCTTCAGGACCCCCGTAGTGGTGTTACACACTTCCTTCCAGCAGGAGCTTCTTGTGGGCAGAGAATGTGCAAAACAAGAATAGGGAGTGGTTAAAACGCAGCCCTCACATCGAAGCTCTCACTGCTAACTCTGTTCTGTTCGCAGAGGTTTCTGTCCTGCCCCATCAGAGCACACACCAGTCCGTTTCACTGGCCTACCTCACATGATGCTCCATGCTGTGGTCATTCACTTGGGGCTGTGCAAACTGCATCTTACAGTCAGGTGCTTTGTATCTCTGCAGGTGAATTCCTCAAGCCCATTCCCTGAAGACAAGCACGGTCGACACTTTTCAAGCGAATCAACCTACTCTCACTCTTCGGCGGAGGACTCTCGCCAAGACGTAGCAGGCAGCACACACTCCTCAGGCTGCAGGCCTCCCTACCGAGAAAGACGCTCCTGGCAGGACCTGATAGAGACTCCCCTGACCAGTTCAGGGCTCCATTTCCTGCAGACTGTGCCTCCCGAGGCGGAGTACGCAAGCGGCCGGGCTGGAATGTCCCCAGAGAAGCGGAGACAAGCCACGCTGCCAGTGCAACGGCGCCACAACTATGAGCAGGATGGGCCTTTCCCTCTGGTGGAGTGTCAAAGGGGACACAGCTCTCACAGCAGGCCACAAAAGCAACGCAGTCAAAGCCTTCCCCGAAACAGAGATGTCAGGGGTAAGGGACGTGTAAAGTCCATAGAAGGAACAGATGACAAGCTAGAAGAGAAAGTTCCTATTAGAAGGCATAATAGTTTCTGTGCAGAAGGTGAGCTTTTGAAGGTGTTCTGATCCTCTTCACTGCCATTGAAAGCCAGAGCAATGCTGTCGTTATTCTCAGCCAGGTTTTTTGTGGTCAAACTGGTTTATGTTTGCAGATTCATCAGCTGCTATGCAGAAGTTTGTACCTGAAATGCTTGAACGTAGTGCTGAGGATGTAGCTCTGGGGCTGATCAAAATGTTCCTGTTTATCAAACACTGGGAGGCTGTGTTACAGGGTTACTTTAGGCAGGCATCCGCACAACTGCTGGCTGGTTTTATGGGCTCCACCCGAATGATTGGATTTGTTGTCAGGCTTCTTTATTTTCTTTCAGAAAACACAAAAGATCTTGGAGAAAACACAGATGGCCTACAAGAGCTGTACAAGTCCCTGGAACAGGCTAGCCTGTCAGCTTTCGGAGAGCAGCGTCCTTCCACCAAGCAGGAGTTCCGCAAGTCTTTTGTGAAGCGATGCAACGATCCAGTGATCAATGAGAAGCTGCACCACATCAGAGTTCTCAAGAGCACTTTAAAAGTAAGGCTTCATCCTTAAATTTTGTATCCAAACAATATAAACTAGCAGAAGTATCACCTCTTAATGCTTTAGAATTAAGCTCCCAGCCCCTAAAAACTGCTGAAAGCAAAGGCGCTTAGTGCCATGGTCTAGTTGACTGGCTAGGGCTGGGTGCTAGGTTGGACTGGATGATCTCAAAGGTCTCTTCCAACCTGGATGATTCTATGATTCTATGTTTCAGCTTAAGAAGGAGAAAAAAAAAACAAACAAACAATTATTTGGCACTCTCTGGGGTTGGGCTCTTCTCCCAGGCAGCCACCAATAGAACAAGGGGACAGGGACACAGTCTCAAGTTGTGCCGGGGAAGTATAGGCTGGATGTTAGGAGGAAGTTCTTCCCAGAGAGAGTGATTGGCATTGGAATGGGCTGCCCAGGGAGGTGGTGGAGGCACTGTCTCTGGAGGTGTTCAAGAAAAGCCTGGATGAGGCACTTAGTGCCATGGTCTAGTTGACTGGATAGGGCTGAGGGATAGGTTGGACTGGATGATCTTGGAAGTCTCTTCCAACCTGGTTGATTCTATGATGTAGAAAGAGCCCAAGACTGAACTGTCAGACACTTTTGGTTGTAGTAGTTCCTGAACATAGCTAAAAGATTCAAGTGTCCATAGTAGTTTCTCCAGAAATGAGGTGCTGGAGTAGAAATTGTGGCATAAATGTCCTTTTGACATGTGCTGTGTCTTTCTGGAATTTGATAGGCCAAGGAAGGAGACCTCACAGTTATCAACAGCCTTCTGGATGACCCCAACTTAACATCAAAGAAGTTTAAAGATTGGAAAGTAAAGAACTATGAGTTTTTCCTGGACATTTGTGAGTACAGTGCTGCTGTGAAATCTCAGAACGGAGCCTCTGAACTCACAAGCTCAGCACCAATGCTGACACACACACACTCCTTCATTGAAACTCATGTGTGACAGGGCCTGGCTCCCCACTCATTGCTGGGTGCCCTGAAAAGCAGAGTAAGACAAACACTGTAGTATTTATTGGTGACGTGCTCAGCAGTACTGTAAATAAATGGGGTAAGAGAATAGTGCCACAGGATGCCTCCTACATTGCATGATAAGACAATAATCTTCTTTATGAAGTTTTTTCTTTGCTGTCCGTATCAAGCTCTGCATAGAAAGAACCAGTGCAGAAGTGTAACTGAAGATCAAACTCAGTATATTTAAAGTACTGTAATAAAACTAAGCTTATAGTGTGAGCTCCTACAGCCATTTTATATATTTAGATATTCACCAAGACGTATCTATGTATATAAAATGTGAGGTGGTAGTTGACATTTACTTTGAAAATGCCCTGAACTATCACATTTCCACACATCTTTCCTTGAGCAAAGGAGAAAACCAATCAGTTGGCCACCCTCAGCAAGGAACCTTTACTTTTGCAATATTTCCAGGTAGTCATCATCTTTGCAAATACAAGGACAGAGTCATCAAAATGTAAACTCAATCCCTATAGTGTGCCTTAAAATGTACACTGTACATCTAGCAAATAGACCCCACTCTGGCCCTATGGGCATACTGTACATGCCATGTAGGTACTGTGTTTGTTACAGCCTGTGCCTGCCTTCATGGGGGAAGGAGAGAAGCAAGCAGGTACGGCACAGGGCTTCAGACATGAGCTGAACAATGCTGGTTGTTCACTAATGCTGCAACTTAAACTGATTTTAATATAATTTTAAGTGTTTCATGGTGAAAGGAAAAACATCTGCACTGGATCTGCTACCCACGGCAGGTTTGCATGGTTTCTTCACTGTGAATTTAAGTGACTGTGAGTCACAACCTTCACAACCGCTCTGATGCTTCAAGGATGAGAATGGAGTTCCATGAAATCCTGAACTAGTCAATTAAATTGTGTACTAGGCTGACATCTAGAGCTGAGTGAATTATTCAAGATGATGTAATGTCTGGCAATAATTTTTAACTGTTAGGAGTACATCAGCAAGTGGCTGAAGTTATTCAATGCATGGTTTGAAAACCAAACCACGCAGATTGTTTTGGGAGACACACGAGTCACACAGTCTGTTTCACTTCCTTGCCTGGATTTCTAAGATCCAGGTGTGGGAGAAACATGCTCATATTCCTGAGGGGAAAAAGGAGAGATTGCTCTGAATGCTACCAAACGTGAAGTTCAAACATCCATTGACAATTCTCTTTGACTAGGCTGGCTAGAATATTTCTAGGAGGCAGAACAAAGGGAATGTGAAGACAGCTGATGTCCTTTCACTTGAAGGCAGATACTCACTGATCATTTTTTTCACAAGACAAACTTCCTCATCTGTCAAAGAGAAGAACTGTAATATCATACAGTTCTGTACCATGTAGGGAAAGATCTTATCTCAATGAGGCCCTAGTAGCCAGAGAGAGAGTCACAAAGCCAGAGCTGGGTGAAGGTATCTTGTTTGTTCAGCTCAGAGCTCACAAAGCAGCTGACCTTAGCTGCTGCCAGCTGCCCTCCAAGATGCACTCATACCCCCAGCTCAACAGGATGGGAGAAAGTCTGATGGAAAAGCTTATGGGTCAAGTTAAGGACAGGGAGATTGCTTACCTGCGACCATCTTGGACTTGGGGAAAACTAATTCAATGCCAATTAAAAATACAGCTGTGTATTGAGAAACAGAGGCAAAGCTAAACACACCCTTCCCCCAGCTTCTCTCTTCTTCCCAGGCTCAATTTCATTCTTTCATTCCCAGTTTTCTACCTCTTTCTCCACTCATTGGCACAGGGAAAGGGAGGACAGAGGTTAAATTTAGATCACAATACTTCTCTGCTGCTCCTTGCTCATACTGTTCCCCACCCTCAGCACGAGGTCCCTCCCATGGGCTGCAGTTCTTCAAGAACTGCTTCAGCAGGAGTCCTTTCCACGGCAGGGAGTCCTTTGTGGACAGACTGCTTCCCTCATGAGCCTGGCCTTTTTTCAAACCAGATCTCTGAAAGTTACACACTTCACCATTTTTAAATACTGCCCTTCATATAATCTAGGAGAAATATTAGCCAGCAATGGGGTGAGTTGCAGAAGCCATTCAGAAACCACTTTCGCACTCTAGGTGCAAGCAGACAGTCACAGCATCAGTTAAATGGGCTGAACTTTCTATATTCTTAAAGAAATGTAAGCATGGGTTTTGTTTCAGACCCAAAGCATGCTTTCATAGTAAACCAAGCTATTTCTCTTCTGAAGGGCCACTTACAGATACAGCGGGGAATGACAGACGTCATTAGGAAGATTTCTGTCTCACAAATAACACAAATCATAAGGAAAACAGACAATCTCAGTTTTCATTTCTGAAAGTTAACAAAATATTTTAAGCAGTCTCTGAAATATGAGTGGATGAGACAAAAAGTTGAGTGGTCATACTTTCACTCAGCTTACCTTCAAATCTTTCAGTGTCATGAGTTCATCTCTTCTGAAGTTCCTGGAGCCACGAGTCTGTGTTCTGCTCTTAGCAGTTCTCATCGAATCTGATTTGCATTGAATAGTCAAGATCAATTATCCAAGAGATTCATAAGGTGAAGGCAGAAATTTGCTATAATGAGGTTGAGATTAGCTGGGAGAAAAGTCTGAAAGATTTGCCTGGCATCGCTTATGCCTCAGAGCAAGCAAAAGCTAATTGTTAAGTGGTACGAAGACTGTTCTTTCACAGGCATCAGCTAGCATTTGAAAGTCACTTCACGTGAGCTTTGTCATATTTTTGCATGCACACTAACTCTATCCTGCAGCCCACAGAGAGATTCTACTTTCTGGATGTAGGTTCAACTTTCATGGTCATTGAAATAAGTGGAATGCAAAGTGCGATAGAGATCCCACATTTGAGAGCCCATGCACCCAAGTCTGCTTCTCTATTAAAATGCATCAGATTCTCCAGGGCTGGAAGGTACTTGCCACACTGTACAATGCAGCTGAAATCGTTAGGGTAGTTTTGATCAGACACTTTGGGTGAGTAAAAAATGATTCTTTGCGGTTGAGTTCATCAAGGGCAATAAGCAGCACCAGTACAACATGTTTATTAACTTACTGCATGCTTAGATGAATCTTGCTTAACATGCACAACTACACAAAGAGGTTGTTTGGCTGTAGTTTATTCATCTGGATCTTATTAGAGCTTTTTTTATCACTCAGAATTCCTGCAGGTAAAACGTCCCTCAGCCAGCAGAATTTCTGTGTGATGACACGAGCTCAGACATCTTGTTACTGGCTAGATTTAAGGCTCCCCCTAAGCTGCTGCTTCCCCTCATTTCTTTGATACTTTTCTGTATTCAGTGGAATCTCAGATCTTTGACATCTGCCTTAGTAGCTCTCAGCAGCAGTGCCTGAGGAAACTGAGACTTTTTTTTTCTGGGTTTCATTAATTTGAGTGAGAACTTTTCTGAGGTTATTCTAATTGATATGAACAGAAATCAAAGGAAGAGGAGGCTCTCAGTAGGCTACAAGCCTACATTTTTTTAATACAAACAGTGCAGTACCCCTGGGCCCACACTCTCTGCCAGCACATTTTGCCCTCTCATGAACCAGCCTGCCTTGGACTGTGCACGGCCTCCCTGCCCTCCAGAGTGCAGGAGCTGGCTTCACTCCACTGGCCAAAGCCACTCTGCTGTTTCACCAGCTCCTGATGCAGCTCCACAGTCACAGACCCATCGTGAGCACTTTTGGAGCTGCTTTAGCACCATAAGCAAAGATTGATCAACTGCTACTAAAAGATTTTGGAGGCTGAGACTTCCCAGCTTTTCCACACAGAGAATTCTGAGTACAGTCAGTTACCATTCAGATCCAGACTGCTGCCTTTTAAGCGAGAATGTAGCGCAGCAATGGCTTTTTTTTCTCCAGGCAAAAAGAAGTGAGTGTGCTAGATGTACATGGCCACTCCACCTTATTCTTCCTCTCTTTAGCAGTGACAACCTTCCAGGCCAAAACACCCACCCCAGTTCTCAGCAGGATAGTAAAAATACCTTTGAAGGTACTCTAGAGAGGCATAGGGAAGTGCTCAGCCTCAGCAGAAATTGCAGAATCCTACTGCTGACCTTTAGAAGATTTCACTGTACTGTTAATAGGGCTTCTGTAAGAAAAGGCAAGAATCTGGTAGAAATTAACAGCATTAATCTGAGAAGGAAGAAAACTTTTGTATCTGTCTTTATCTCAAGTCATACAAATCAGGCCCAAGACTATCACATACCCTGTTGGCCATATTCCTTCATCACGTAGTCTTAAGTGTCTTGCAGGCCACTAAAAGCATTCTTTTCTGCAAAGAACTGATGGTACTTAGGACCAAGGTGATATATCTGGGGGCTCTTTGCATCCTGGTGACCCTTTTAATTCCTCCTCAGTTTTCACAACAGAAACTCTGCATTTCTAGGGAGGACAGAAGAGCACGGGTTACTGCAATGCCTTTTTCCCTGGCGTGTAGCTCTGTAGAACTTCCACATGCCTTTCACCGCAGAGCTTAAAGTCTCATTAGAGACAATACTCCACCTTCCCTGCTGCCAAATGATGTTTGTTCACCACTAGTACAAAAAATGGGTAGTAACTGGAAATAGTGAGGAAGCAGTACTAGCTGGTTAATTTACATGAAGTAGTAAAAAGTTCTTTTTCTTCTGGGATGTTTCCCTCAATAAAGCCAAGGGTCCGAGTCGCTCTTTCAGACAGGCTGCTGTGGCGTTCGTTCCCCACTCCTCTTAGCCCAGCCAAAGCACACCTGGCCTTGCCCCTGACAACCAAGCCTGAGCCATATTGGTTGATGAGTAGAAACTGCATTGTTATGTGAACAGAAACTAGCAAACCCTATTTTCTCAGGTGGTTTCAGAAATCATTTCCTTTACCCCACAACATGCAAGCACGATGTTGTACTGCTGATAGTGCCATCCCCTACTGTGTAGGCAGCAGCTCTACTCTTGACACCACTACCAGCAGCAGCAGCTTTCCTTCAAAGCTTGTGGTTTATACCACACTTCCACACCCAGAAGGAGTATTATAAATAGCATCCTTTAAGCTTTTATCAGGTTTTGAGAGGGCTGATATACTACTGGGACCTACTCTTAATAAAAGCAAGTTAAAAATTCAGCGAGATGCTGCCTGTCGTTACCTTCAGGAAAAGAGCCACATCCACCCTTAAAGCAGGCCAGGCAGTTTGTTTCTGTTAGGCACACACAAACGCTAAAAGCAACAATCAGGGCCTTTGCTGGAAGCATTCAGCCCGTCAGAGCAGTGTCTGAAGGAAAGCAGTGCTATAAAGTGATAAAGCACATTGCCATGCTGTTGCTTGACCAGCTTCTGTCCTTACATCTCTAGAGTATTCCTCATTCTCAGGCACCAGTGTGAGTATCAACACAGGTCTTTTTACTGGCTGAAGACACGTTGTTCTGAATGCTGCAGACTAAAGAAGGACACCACATTATACCTACTGACTCTACTGCATTTTTGTCGCTAGCAACCACCAAACAAATCTGTCTTGATGAATCGTGTTCACTGGCCACAATACCAGTAAGACCCTGCTACCAGTTAAGACTTCTGTTTTACTGAGGAACAAGGATTTCAGCTTCAAGATCTGGAAAGGAAACAGGTTAGGATAGAAAAGAAATGCACTAGCATTAATAAAACTTTTTACATTCGACACATACTGTATTACAGCTATCCTTGTAAGACCATTTATTGCTGGGCCATAGGTGACTTCTATCTAGTTTACTACAGTAGCTAATAAAACCTTGTATAGAGAGCCTTTTTTAGATACTGCTTACATGTATGGAAATGTATAACACCCTTGTACTATGGCTTGCACTTTACTTGCATTAAACTGTGAAGTAGGCTGTAGTAATGTCTTTGTATATTCAGGGGTTGAAATACCAAAGCACTGGAGTATATGGTACTGCTGGTGTTCAACCTGCACTGTTAATTCCATCTGACCGTGCTGACAAGGCATAGTTTGAAGCCCCACTGATTTCAAACCTTTAGCAAATAACGCTCTGGGGTCTCCATGGCCTTTGTTTCTTTGTAAATAGGAACATTCTTACCCTTTCTGTAGCAATAGGAGGTTATAAACCAAACTTTCACTAGGACTGTTTTCAATAACAACAACTAACGAATTCTATAGCGCCTTGTACAAAATCATGGAGACTCCATGACCTGTGGGCATTTTTTGTTTACAAGCAGTGTGTATATAGGTATTAGAGGCAGAACTGTTATTTATCACCAAGTTATGTCGTGGTTGGTTCTTTCTGAAATAAATACATGTCTCCTGTCATGATGAAAATTAAGGGGTTTAGAGCCATCTTGCGAAGCTGGAAGCGGCGAAGCTTCAAACACCACTAACCTTCCATGGTTCAGCCTTGTTTTTCTAACCAGCTGTGAGATGAACTGAGAGGCAAAGGTAAAGCCCCTGCCTGTGGCGGGGAGAACATCCAAGCTATGTCACAGTTGGAGCGCTCTGCAACTTCTCTATCATCTCCATCTCGCTTAAGAGCTTTTCTGAGCAGATGCTCTCCCGGTACGGTAGTGAAGTCCCTCAGCTCACGGATGCTACAGAGAGAGAAAACAACCTGCTCTAGACTCGTACAGGTCCAACTAGGTTTCAACCCCTGGATAACACAGTATTCCTTCAGTTTCACAGCAGTGTTTTTAGTTTTATACTTGTCTATGCTGGGGGATGAGCCGGTAGTTCCTATAGGCAGTGGGCGTGAGGTTTCTTTTCCCCGTCCCTCCGGACGAGTTCTGTGTGAGTTCCCCTACCCGGCTGCGTTTTTTCTATCACAGATTAACTTGGTAACTTTTTGTGTGTCTACAACAAAAACTTATGAATGGAAAACTTCACTGTGTGTTGCTCACTGGGCATATACCTCATGGTACATTGCACAGACGTGTAAGTTGTAAGTTGCACTGCAACATTAAAAGAAAAAAAAAAGGAACATATTGCTCTTTTTTCAAAGATATTAACTTATTTAAGAGATATAGTCTGTACATTATTAAAAAGAACATTTATTCTTCCTAAATTCAAACAAAGCTCTTTTTTTTTTTTTGGGGGGGGGGGGGAGAGAAAAAAGTTGTAAACTTCAGTTGTAAATTTGGACTTCAATAAACGAATTATCTGCACTTAAATGTTGTGCTTTTCTCTCTGTGTGTGTTCTCCTGCACTTAAATGTTGTGCTTTTCTCTCTGTGTGTGTTGTCCTGCACCTGAATGTTGTGCTTTTCTCTGTGTGTGTTCTCCTGCACCTGAATGTTGTGCTTTTCTCTCTGTGTGTGTTCTCCTGCACCTGAATGTTGTGCTTTTCTCTCTGTGTGTGTTCTCCTGCACCTGAATGTTGTGCTTTTCTCTGTGTGTGTGTTCTCCTGCACTTAAATGTTGTGCTTTTCTCTGTGTGTGTTCTCCTGCACCTGGATTCAGAGCAGCCACAGCCCAGCAGCATCTCTGGATCAGAACTGGGCAGACTCCGAGCTGCCAGCCAGGTTGGCCTGACCATCGCTCCCGTGCTGCTCTAGCAGCTCAAGCTGTGGCTGCTTAAGACAAACACCTCTCAGAAAATCTCTGTTGTGGTCATCTCCCTGATAGAAGCAGCTGCAGCTTGCCTGGGTTTGTCTCTGGTTTGTGTTTTAGAGAGGCAGCACTTGGGGTTTGCGCTTCTGCCGCCGAGACAGGGTCAGCAATTGTGCATTCTGGAACTAGTGCCGGGGGAGGGCGTTTTGCAGGCGCTAGGAGCAAACACAAACGCAGTCCCGGAGGGACGCCAGCTCGGGACAGGACGGCTCAGCGCTGCCCCGCGGTCACCCGGCCCGGCCCCCCCGCCGCTCCGAGCCCCGCCCGCGCCGGGCGCTGGCCCTCGCCGCTCGCCGTAGGCCGCGGGGCGCCGCTAACATGGCGGCCAAGGTGAGTGCCGCCCGGCGCGGGGCGGGCGGTGCTGCGGCGGCTCCCCGGGCCGGGGCTCCCCTCCCGCCCACAGGCACCCACGGCCGCGGGACCATACCCCGCGGGGGCTCTGCCGCCTGTCCGGCAGCTCGGGAGCTGCCCGGGCAGCGCGGCCTGCCTGCACGCTCGGCTCCCCTCAGAGCCAGGCCGGCGCCCCGCCGGCTGCGGAAGGGGAGAGCCTCTCCTGCCGGCGAGGCTGCGCGGCCCAGAGGCGACCGCAGCCGGAGAGTCGCACGGAGCTGGCCGGGCTGCTGCGTTCGGTCCGGGTCCGGCGGCCGCTCCGGCCGGAGGAGCGCAAGGCAGTGCGCGGTGCCTGCAGGGGACGCGGCCAGGCCGCGGGGTGACGCCGCTCCGGGCCCCGGTGGTCGCACCGCGTCGACCTTCCCAGGGCTGCAACTGGACCGGCTCCACAGTGCCTCTCCTCCATGGCGGGAGGATTAGAGGGCTCTGGTGTCTCGGAGTGGGGACACTCGTCAGCCTGTCACCAAGGGTTCAGATGAAGGAGGAAGAAAGTGAGAGCTCTTAGTGTTGCTTTCTCCGTTGCAGGGGCAGATAGAGGAAGAGCAGGTTCAAGAGGGCGGTTAAGTTTTACAGCAGGAGATGAAAGAAGTGCTCCTTTTGGTTCTCCACATACTTAGAGCTTCTGAAACCCTTCAACTCCTTCCCCGGGAGTTGAAATGCAAGATAGGAGTTTGGTGGTAGCATTGTAAAGTGTGCTACGGTTACAGCATCACTAAAACAAGGGTGTTAAAGTCGTGCTGCAACAGACTAACAGGGTCCTGAGTGTCTAAATTATCTTTGCTGGTGGAGCTATGCAGTGCCTTTAAACAGGGGGAGATGTCTCTGCAAAGAGCTAGGCTGTCTCAAAATATTTAGACATGTTCCCCACTTTTTGGAGTCAAACTGATGAGCAGGTTGCCCTCACATGAATCTTGATGTTTATTTCTGCCAAGCATTTAAAACGTACATCTCTGCAAAGGAGAAGGTGATGTAAATGAGGACAGCCAAAGGAGTGGAAATTAAATGTTCCCATAGCTCATTGTGAGACAAGTGGCTGAAGAAAGCCCACAGCTGGCTGTGCTGTGTGCCTGGTGATCTGGAAGCGGTAGCCTTTGCTGCGTGAACGACGGCACTACCTTCAGCGAAGAGACTTAACTTCTGTGTGCTTTATTACTTAAGATGACAAATTAATGGAGTTCTAATCTTCTTAAGATTTCACTCTCTCTGGGTTGCCGTTCAGTGGGCAAAGATGAAAGACAAATTCCGAGTGAGGAAGTTGAGCTGAAGCGTAAGGATGCTTTGTTTCACCCTGTGGGGTTTTTTGTAGTTGTCATTAGAGTTGTCATTAGGGTCATTCTGCCCCTGTACTCTGCACTGGTTAGACCACACCTTGAGTGCTGTGTTCAGTTCTGGGCCCCCCAGTTTAGGAGGGACATTGAGATGCTTGAGCGTGTCCAGAGAAGGGCAACGAGGCTGGTGAGAGGCCTTGAGCACAGCCCTACGAGGAGAGGCTGAGGGAGCTGGGATTGGTTAGCCTGGAGAAGAGGAGGCTCAGGGGTGACCTTATTGCTGTCTACAACTACCTGAGGGGTGGTTGTGGGCAGGAGGAGGTTGCTCTCTTCTCTCAGGTGGCCAGCACCAGAACAAGAGGACACAGCCTCAGGCTGTGCCAGGGGAGATTTAGGCTGGAGGTGAGGAGAAAGTTCTTCACTGAGAGAGTCATTGGACACTGGAATGGGCTGCCTGGGGAGGTGGTGGAGTCGCAGTCCCTGGGGCACTTCAAGGCAGGATTGGATGTGGCACTTGGTGCCATGGTCTGGCCTTGAGCTCTGTGGTAAAGGGTTGGACTTGATGATCTGTGAGGTCTCTTCCAACCTTGGTGATACTGTGATAAATAAATACATACCCAAATTTAAATACTCGGTTTAGCACAGACGTTTCTGACAATTGTCATGTCTCATGCAGCCTCAGGGAAGGTAAAAGAGTGTGAGACAGTTTTCTGCTTCAAGACATCTGAGTGCTAGCAGAAAAGCGTTAACCTGTGCTTCTTGCTGCTGGAGTAACAGCTTGCCACTGAGGTTAGCCAGTGACTATCTGCTAGTTCATTTCAGTCCTGCTTATAGGTTCTGCTCTTGTAATAGGAAAGGTGCATGTATATACACACACATGCCTATCTATATGTGTGTGTGTTGGAGAACCTCTGCTACTGGGACAGGCTGAGGGAGCTGGGGTTGTTCAGCCTGGAGGAGAGAAGGCTCCAGGGAGACCTAATAGCAGCCTGCTAGCAACTGCAGAGGGACTGTTTGCAAAGGCCTGCAGTGACAGGACAAGGGACAGTGGTTTGAAATTAAAGAGTAGATTAAGATTGGATGTTAGGAACAAATTCTGCACCATCAGAGTAGTGGAACACTGCAACAGGCTGCCCAGGGAGGTGGTTGAGGCCCCATCCATGGAGATATTCAAGATCAGGCTCAACAGGGTCCTGAGCAGCCTGGTCTAGTGGAGGATGTCCCTGCTGACTGCAGAGGGGCTTGGGCTGGGTGACCTTTAGAGGTCCTTTCCCACCCAGACCATTCTGTGATATTGTGGTATATAGCTACACACATCAGAGATTTGTATGTGGTCTGTTTTGATTACCTGTTTTCATTTTGAGCCTTTTTCCTACCTTCAGAGGGAGTTTCCCTGTTTGTGCTCCACTACATACACAGAGTTTGAGCCTTTGGGTGAGAAGCAATACCTAGCACCTCAGAGATTAGCATCAGTTAAATATGTGGGTTTATTATGCTTTGGTTTCTATTCTGCATCTTTTGAGTAGAGGACAGTGAGTTCTTTGTAGTGATGCTGCTTTTTAGCTTTTTAAATAGAATCTGTATTTCTGATCTGTGAAAAGATTCCAACACTTTGAAGTAGATTGTTTGAAATGCAAAGACTTAAAGGCAGAATTATCCAGGTACATTTGACAGGTTTATTGTTGTATTTTGATTAGTTTTACTCCAGCTCTGCTATTAAAAGGCAAAGCTGTAACAATTTTCTGCTAGAGAGCATAAAATAAATTTTTTAAGCAAATAATTGCCATTCAGTCTTCTCATCATACCCAGTGCCACGTCTGTTAGTCTGCAGTGTGTAGTGCTTTGCAATATCCAGTGTCCTTTTTATGCCTGTGGAAAAATCAACCTACTGCTGGTACGTGTTGCAGTCTGATGGCAGTGTCAGTAGCACGGTGCTGGTGTTACTGGAAGTCTTCCTATCATGACCATTCACCTTTCCTTCCACACCCACCTAGGGCAGTAGAATCTCTGATCACCCAGATTGGAAGAGGCCTCCAAGCTCATCCAGTCTAACCTAGCACCCAGCCCTGTCCAGTCAACCAGACCATGGCACTAAGTGCCCCAGCCAGTTTTCTCTTCAACACCTCAAGGCACAGTGACTCCACCACCTCCCTGGGCAGCCCATTCCAATGCCAATCACTCTCTCTGCCAGGAACTTCCTCCTAACATCCAGCCTAGACCTGCCCTGGCACAACTTGACACTGTGTTGCCTTGTTCTATTACTGCTTGCCTGGCAGAAGAGACCAACCCCACCTGGCTACAGCCTCCCTTCAGGCAGCTGCAGACAGCAATGAGCTCTGCCCTGAGCCTCCTCTTCTGCAGGCTGCACACCCCCAGCTCCCTCAGCCTCTCCTCACAGGGATGTGCTCCAGGCCCCTCCCCAGCCTTGCTGCCCTTCTCTGGACATATTCCAGTACCTCAACATCTCTCTTGAATTGAGGAGCCCAGAATTGGACACAGCACTCAAGGTGTGGCCTGAGCGGTGTTGAGTACAGGGGCAGAATAACCTCCCTCACCCTGCTGGCCAGCATCCCCAGGTCCCTCTCTGCCTGGCTGCTTTCAGCCACTCTGTCCCTGGCCTGTAGCACTACTTAGAGTTGCAGCCAAAGTGTAGAACCCTGCACTTGGCTTTGTTCAGTCTCATCCTACTGGCCTCTGCCCACACATCCAGCCTGTCCTGGTGCCTCTGCAGGGTTCTCCTACCCTCCGGCAGATCCACAGCTGCTCCTAGCTTGGTGTCATCTGCAAACTTGCTGATGCTGGACTCAATCCCCTGGTCCAGATCATCCGTAAAGACATTGAACAGGATCTGGCCAAGTACTAATTAGGGCTGGGACTTTCTAGTATCTGGAGTTCTGGTGATGTTTTGATCTATGTTCCTATACAGTTTGTCTCCAGAAGATGTCATCTGGGCTCAGGGCTGTCGTAGCTGCAGCTGTTCAGATCTGTTGCCATTTCAGCTATTTCAGTTTTTGAATCCCTGAATCCATCAGAGAACCTTTTTTCATTTGAACCTTTTTGCCAGCATAGCTGGGTCAACATGGCAACAGCACATTTCTCCAGAAACATGATTTTTGGTGTCCCCCTCTCTGCCCCACTCCAAATCTAGCTGTGCTGTTGGTTTAACTTGCAGGGTGCCTGCTCCTGCAGTGGTGTGTGTGGAAACCTCCCTCCCAGGTGAGGAAATGGGCAGCAGCTACCTTTGAGTCCCTGCCCTGCCTGCCAGCTTCACTCAGTCTCTGCTTTGGCTGTCTCCATCTCCTCAGCTTCTGTCTGGTGGCTGCCTTCATCTCTTCTGTATCAGTGCCCCTCAGGCCTGCTGCACTTCAAAGTAAAGTGTAACAAGGGTATTGTGGCATCTCACTAATGGCAATTAAAAGGATAATGCGTTCAGGTCAGCATGGTTGTGTTTGCAGGGATGGCTTTGCCAGCTGAGATCTGCCAGCCTAGCTGAGCTGCAGGTGTGGTGTTTTGGAGCTTCCAGCTGACATAGAGGCAGAAGAAAAATGTTGTGATACCAGCCTGGCCTGAAGAGAAAAGGAGATGAGGTTGTGTTTCTTGAAGCCAGTGAGCTCAGTCCCACACATCGTCCTGCCAGTTCTGTCTCGGGGAAAAGCCTGGAATAAGCAGTAGCTACTGGCAGGCTCCTAGGGTGGTGCAATGGTGATGCTGACAGGAAGGGGTTGTGCTCCCCTTCCAGAGAGAAGGAAGGGGCACCTTGGCTGTGTGTGCAGAGTGGGAGCACCTCATATTAATTAAGAGAATATAGAGAAACCTTGCATAGCCCTTCCTCCCCTCAGCCCCCTGTGAAAAAGTGCAGCTGAGGAATCATTTTGAGCTTTGCTCTACCTCTTTCAGCTCTGGCATTGTCTGCTTGCCCCTTCTTTCCCAACAGTTCACTGCTCCTAGCTGTGTGCACCTTTGTTACCCTGCAGGTCTCTGGCTGGCTGTGATTGCATGTTCTGAAAGCTTTGCTGTGATGATCACACAGTGTACTTCAGAAGTGATGGTGTTCTGCTGTCTTGAGTGGTTCAGTCTGCATGATTGGTGTCTGAGGAGCCTGAGCTGGTTCGGAGTGGTGCTTTTGCCTTTCTCCCTGTTCATTGTGTGGTGCTTTTGCCTTTCTCCCTGTTCATTGTGTGGTGCTTTTGCCTTTCTCCATGTTCATTGTGCATTCGTTGCTACATCTAAATGCTATGGAATAAATCCTGCTCCTTTGGCAGGATGTTCCAGTCGAAAGCTGAGATAACAGTGATGAGATAGTAGAGATTTGTACTAGAGATTTAAGGCATTTCCCAAAATCATGTTGTTTTTACCCCACTTTCCTGTTCTTTTGGAAAGAATCCAAGCCTGGTGGGGACTGGAAGTAACCTCTGGAGATCATCTAGTCCAATCCCCTCTCTAAATAAAGCAGGGTCACTGCCACCATCCTGGGAATGGTTTTCATGCTTGTTTTTGTGAAGCTGCAAGCATGCTTCAGGTGAAGAGCAGGAAAGTCTTTACTGATACAGAAGAAACCATAACCAAAGCTGCAGATGCTTTAAACATTATGGCAAGTTTTGAAACCCATGGTAGGGCAGCAAGCTTAGTGCCAGCTCCGACTGGAGCCTTCAGGCAGCTGGTTGCAGGTGAAACTGTATTTGTGTAATACACTCTGTTAGGTTTTTTAATGTTCTAATGTTGACGTTTTCATGGTTTAATGTCCTAGACATGAACCCTCTACACCTGTAATTTACACTGCAACACAGGAATTCAAAAGGTCAAGACAGTGATTCTTGATGCCACTAATTGCCCTGAGTTCCCTTTTATTGTCAAGAGGAGGTTGTTCCAAACAGGCAGGAGTTGAACCATCCCTTGAACTGGAAAGGAGATGATGTTTTGTTATGTCTGTTGTTATGGAGAATTCCTGTCAATAAAGTTGAGATGTGTTTTGCTGAAACAAAAGGTTCATTCACTGTCTTGGAGTATGTTGAGTAGATTAGAACTTAATTGATGTTAGGGGGTGATGTAAGCAGCAGCATGGCTCTGGACACACGATTCTAACTGGTCTTGTAGGTATTGCTGTCAGTCATCACTAGCTTTTCTTCACCCTTGTAATCTGAGAACATCTTGTCTAAGATCAAAGGGGTTTCTGAAAGTGTACTGATTTGTAAAGGTTTTAATGGTTGGACTCAAGGATTTTAAAGGTCTTTTCCAACAAAAGAGAAAGAGTTCTGTGACTCTAGAAGTGATTTGTTCAATCCTGTGTTTGATCAAGCGCAACTCGATAGTAAAATCCAGACTTCCCTGGAGTTATTTTTTTGTGACTGCATTAAAACTCCCTTTTTTTATCCCTCTGTCCCAGGTGGTGAGGCTGGCAGCTCTTTCTTCTAGTCTGCCATTTGCTTGTTTTACTGTGCATGCAGCAACAGAGAAGGAATCCAAAGGTCAGCTGGTGAAGCCACATCAGGTGAGAGTCTTGCTGTTGGTCTGTATTTAAAAGAATAGCAAAAGAATGTGCAGAATGGCATCTCTTTCCATGGAATTGTGTTGCTCAGTGAATAAAATACAGAGCCAATAGGTGATGATAAAAATTACCTTTCAAATTACTGGCCACTGTAGCACAAATGAAACATGCAGTGTTACAATAGCAGGTCAGGGAAGTTTTATCTCATTGTCATTATTACATTTCCAGACTGTAGATGAAAAAAAAAGAGTATGATAGTGATAATAATGGTCCTTTCCTACTGTGCAATTTTCAGTCATACATTTGTGCATCTTCCAGCTATTCTGCTCATGATTTTTGTCTGAATAAGAGGTATTTTTATTGTAGTCAGTAATTCTGCTGCTTGGAACTGCTGCAGTGCTTTCAGGTTTTGTTTCTGCGGTCACACTTGTGTAAAGTACGCTCGTGGGTCTAAGGGAGAGTGCTTCCATATGGAAGTTTTGGTTGCTGTGATGGGAGCACTGAGAGTCTGTGGCCTTGAAAAGTATGGTTCAGTGTAAATACTAACCAGTTTAGAGAGCTGTCTCCCTCAGCAGAGCTGTGCTTCTCTTTCCAGCTTCCCATTTACTGTACACCGCCGCTGCAATCGAGGTACGTGGAGGAGCAGCCTGGCCACTTGCAGAAGCAGCTTTCTTCAGTAAGGCAGACAACTGGGCGCTACCTTGGGTGGTGCAAGGTGAGAAACAGCTGCATCCAAAGTGCCCCCAGTTCCTGCCACCACTCAACTGAAACATCAAGCTAACCCTGGAGTGTTTCTCTGGTTCCTTGTGTGAGCACAACCTGTAACTTAAGATGCAAAACTGAGGCCTTCCTTCATTTTTCTCTGCTGTGTTTATAACGGAGAACCTGGTTGTTCCCCCTCTTTTCCAAATCAAAAGGCAGCAAGACAAGTCAGGCTTGAGCTGGATCTCGGCCAACTCACAGTGTCAGGTTCAGAGAGGTCTCTGGGTTAAGCTTCTGCAGCATGAATTACGTAGGTAAATTCTTGCTAGCAGAACTCGATAGCATTTAGGAACCTGAAATTCCAGGTACACTACGCTGAGGGAGCTCCTTTCAAAGTGCAGGGTAAAATATTCTGATTAGGTACCTGGGGAAGTCAGACTGAGCCCATGCAACCCGTTCCAGCAGGTTAATATTAACTGGTCACCTGCATTGAATGTTGTAGGCAGAGAAGAAAATGTGATGCCTGTCACCATTTTCTTAAGTGCTGATAAAAGACTTCACCCTGACTGTCCTTAGTAGGAACTGTTACTCTTGTATTCTTCTCTTACAAAAAAAGCAGACCCTGTTACTTGCCAAAGGCAAGGGTACCAACGTGTCTTCCTGCTTTTTCTGTTAATTTCTACCTCCCGTTTCCGTGAAGATTTTGTCAGTGGGTACAAATCCCTGCCAAATTTGGCCGTGCCTTTAACCCAGGCAGGCTTTCGGCGCTTGAGTAGCAGTGACCTCTGCTGGTAGGAACTCTGCTGCTGAAAGTAGGTGGCTTCAGTGACCTGCTTGAAGGTGTCCTTTGAGTTCATTCATCTCCTGAAGAGTTTGTATTTACTCGATTTGTTTAGCAATCTGAGCACACCGCTGCCAATAGTAGGTGAGTAGAGGGTTTTTTCCATTGCTGTCTACAGCTGCCTGCAGGGAGGCTGTAGCCAGGTGAGGGGCAGTCTCTTCTAAGCACCCACCAACAGAACAAGGGGACACAGTCTCAAGTTGTGCCAGGGGAGGTCTAGGCTGGATGTGAGGAGGAAGTTCTTCCCAGAGAGAGTGATTGGCATTGGAGTGGGCTGCCCAGGGAGGTGGTGGAGTCTTCGTCCCTGGAGGTGTTGAAGCAAAGCCTGTCTGGGGCACTTAGTGCCATGGTCTGGTTGATTGTCTAGGGCTGGGTGATAGGTTGGAGTGGATGATTTTTGAGGTCTTTTCCAACCTGGCTGATTCTATGATAAAGAAAAACTTATAATTCAATAAACTGAGCAGTTTGAAGAGAGTAATGCAAACTAGATGAGCACACATCCTAGTCTAAATCAGTATTGATTCTCTTTAGGGAAACTGAGCACTGTCTTCACAAACTAAAAGGCAAAGTCAGTTTTCCTGTGTAATTCTCTCTAGGAAGGAGCAGGTTTATTTTATCATTGAATTTTCTTAGGCTGTGCAGTTGGTGCCCAGGTATTTTGCTTCCCTACAGTTTTGTTCCTGGAATAGCTGAAATTCTGAAAGTGATCTTACTGTATTGATGAGATGTAAAAAAATTAACATCAAATATAGATGTAAGTTGTAAAAATATAAATATGGCAGTCAAAAAAAGGGGCAAGATCTCAGCACAACCTTTCAGGAAGATCCTGGTTCTGGTTTGGATTTTTTACAGTTAAACAGCATTTCTCTGTCTTAATTTTCTGAGCCATATTTATCAACCAAGTAGTTTTGTAGTGAAAACATCTACTTCTCTAAAGGTTTTACATTAATTTTGTTTTCTTTTGGGTTTATTTTTGTAGGATGCTTTTGTCTTTATTAAAAATGGGATAAAGGATTCCATCCAGTTTGGAAAAGGTAAGCAAGTGATGTAAGTCTGAACTGAGAGTTCTTTGTTCTGTGTCCTTGTGACTTAGAAAGATGGTCTAAACAGCAAATTCTAGTTGCAGGGAGAGGAGAGGGCTCTGGAACACTTTCCACAAGTGTGGAGGGAAAAAGTGGGCCCACTCCTAATTTGTTGTGCAGTGTCATTTCTGTTCTAAATGAGAACTGACCAATGAAGTTGTGTTTGTCATTCCTTGGATTTTGAGCTTTATTCATAAAATCAAAGTGGTGCAAATAATTGAAGTTGGATCTCTGGAGGTCTGTAGACCTCTCTGCAGATGCGCCTGTAGATCATCTGGTCCGTTCATCTGCTAGAAGCAGGGACAAAGTAGGTTGCTTATCTCTGTGTCCAGTCAGTTCTGGAACATCTCCAAGGACAGAAGTTGCACAACCTATCCTAATTATAAAATCAGCTTCTTAAGTCTATCATGATTTGTGAGCAGTATTTGTATCAAGGCTCATTAGCAGAAGCTACAGGTCACAGTTATTGTCCTTAAAAAAATATGTATATTGGAAGATTCCAAATCTCTGTTGTCTCATTCAACCTGTGTTAACTCAAAATAGAATCAAAACTTAAAGCTAAGTTTTCCTTTTCCTCTGTCAAGGACTAAGATTTCACAAAGCAGGAAGTACCCAAGGAGAAAAACTGCTAAATTTCCTGCTGTGTTGCAAGGACTGTGACTGTGGGTCTGTTCTAACACAGGCTGCAGAGTGTGTGAGAAGGAGGAATCTGTACTCATTAAAAATCCACTCTTGGACTGTTCTCAGTTTTGGATATTAATAATTTTAGTTCCATGTTTATTTCTTACATGGGGAATAAAGGGATTGATTCATTTCTGTGTTTCTCCTGTTTTTTAATTCCCAGATGCTTATGTTTACCTGAAGAATCCACCCCCAGAATTCCTTCCCAAAGCTGGTGTGATTACAATATCAGGCTTAGCTGGCCTGGTGATGGCAAGAAAAGGTAGGGATTTGGGCTTATTTTCATTATGGGTGTGATGAATGTAGCATATAGTATTGTTTTTCTCTGAAATGGGCAAACCCCTATGTAACTAGTGTTAAAAAACCCCTCCTGATCATTGAGGGTGAGTAGTTCTGGTAGAAGCTGGCTAAGACCTAATAGAGCAGGATTAGAGAGTCGTTTGTAATGGTGGAGCCAACAGATTCAAAGCAGGATGCTTGGTCTGAGTTTGTTCATTTTTGGTGTTCATAAACAATGTGTGTATGGAAGGAGACTGGAGACAAATTAATAGGTAATGTTACTGAATATAGAATCATAGAATCAACCAGATTGGAAGTGACCTCCAAGCTCATCCAGTCTAACCTAACACCCAGCCCTATCCAGTCAACCAGACCATGGCACTAAGTGCCACATCCAGTCTTGTCTTGAACACCTCCAGGGACAGCGACTCCACCACCTCCCTGGCAGCCCATTCCAATGCCAATCACTCTCTCTGTGAAGAACTTCCTTGAGAATCTGTCATGAGAGCTCATTGTCAGTGGTCAGTACCCTGCTCTGGGTTCAGCTGCGCTCACCTTTGAACAGAGGCCTCATTTTTCCAGTCTCCCAGCTGCTCCTGGTGCTGCAGTCTGTGTCCTCAAGAGCACAGCACCTCTGAAATGACATAGGCCTTCTTCTTATTTTTCACAACACTGGAAAATCTAAATTGGTGTCGTTTCAGGAATCCACTGTTGAAAATCTCAGTACCTTCTGCAAACGTGACCACACTGAACTGTTACCACACCCAGTACTCTCTCCTCCAGCTGCTTTGGGTTCTGTTTGGTGTAAGCTCTTAGCTGATACAACTGCTTACATTTCATTAGTGTCTAATTCTTTTAAATATTTGGCTTTATTGCAGGCTCTAGATTGAAGAAAATTGCTTATCCATTGGGACTGACCACTTTAGGAATTGCTGTTTGTTACCCAGCTCAGTCAGTGGTATTTGCCAAGGTAAGTTTGTTTGTACTTCAATATTGAGTTAAAAGTGGATTTAGTTAGAACATTAAGCATCATGGGACTAGGAGTCAGAATTCACATTCATCTCCATTAAAACATGTAATGCCTCAGAGGGGTTAATTGCATAACTATGAAAAATTAATAAAGGAACTGAAATTTAAAATGCAGCCTTTCAATATTTAATCCTGATTCCTCAGTTAAATGAAGATGATTTCACCTTGCTGAAGAATATTCTTCTGAATGAAGAGTAAAGCCTTGGCAATCTGGATCCTTGTTTCCCAGTTACTGTCACCTTGCAGTTGTCTGCCTGAGTAGATTATCTTAGCTGTTGATGTGGTAAAGCAGAACTGTAGTAACATTTTGTATGCAAGAAGTGCTTGCACACAGTACTTTTCTACACAAAAAGGCAGCTGAAGAGCAGAATATAAAGCCTGTAGAACTCTTCCTCTTCTCTAGTTTTCCAGTATTTCCCTGCTTCATAAGGATTCCTTAGAAGTCCTTGACAGACTTTGTGTTTATATTTTCAAAGTTGCATTTCTGTGTTAAATTGTTGAGACAGGAACATCATTAGTTGTATTTGGGTCTAGGACTTACCAGTCTTTTACTTACATGATCAGTTTCAGTTTTGAGAGATTTGTAGATTACTCTGAAATCTGCCTGGAAAACCCTGTATTGAATCTCAGACTTTCCACTGTGATGAATCAATTGTTACTGTTTTTATTGGGCAATTTGGTACTTTTCTACTTTAGAGTACAGTTCACAAAGCCCTGTACTGTGGCTAAAATCTTTGGGCAATCTTGCAGTGCTAAGCTGCTCTCTTGCTGTTTTCTTGTTGCAAATCATTGAGGATTACAGTTTCTCAAGAGGCAGTGGGACTCCTTGGTTCATTGTCATAGGAGTTAAATGTCAGAGGTAGAAGATGGAGAGGTCAGTAGGCAAGCTACAGTGTACCTTATGATCTGTCTCAGGAAGTTAAATCCTTGTTTGCTGCCTGCCTACGTTACACATCACCTTCTGCACAGTACTCTGTAGTTGCAGCTGTGAAGTATGCTGTTTCTGCAGAGCATTTGTAAAGGTGTTCCACAGTCACTGCAAGATTGTAGAGTTACTCTTTCAAGAGAGACTCGAGGATTTGGCCATTTGTAGAGCAAGGCAGTGCTCACCAGCATGGGCCAGGTCATCCCATGGGGCTTTTTTTCTTCTGTGGTACTGTCTTTGATAATTTCCAGCCTAGTGAGACAGGTTGGGATCCTGGCAAACTGCTGCTCTAATCTGTTGTGCAGATAAGGTGGACTTCACTGGAATGGTCTCTGTGTTTTAGTATTTTTTAAGCTGTTATTAAATTGTGCTTTTCTAAAATAACAGGTAACAGGGAAAAAGTTACTTTGTGCAAGTCATCAAAGCTATGAGGCTGTGCGGGCGCTGTGGGCAGGACCAGGAGACGTACCCAAGGTAGGCTTGCTGAAGCACTAACTCCCATGTAAAGCAAGAAAAAGGTAAACTAGAAGGTCAAGCAGTAGGTCTGCTGATACTGTTTGGCATTGCCAATTGTGATAAGTGAGGCACAAAACCCTCTAACTTCAGTGTTTAGTATTTGTTCTGCCTCCCAGACCAATAAATGTTGAGCTCCCCTGTGTAGTCCTACAACACACACAAGATGCACGAGAGAAGGCTGAGTTCCACAGCTTGTTTGTGAT
Organism: Pogoniulus pusillus; assembly: GCF_015220805.1. Lineage (NCBI taxonomy): Eukaryota > Metazoa > Chordata > Aves > Piciformes > Lybiidae > Pogoniulus > Pogoniulus pusillus. The sequence continues at coordinate 2,706,141 of NC_087282.1, read as the reverse complement.
CTGGACAAAAAGAACCCATGCTTGTTCAAGCTTTGGTCCTAAGCAGAACTCTGAATTCGAGACAAGCACAGTTCCAGTAGGCATAACTGGCTTCTTCTTACACATACAGTGAAGGAAATTCCACAGCCCTTACTGAGAGTCTGTTTTCATTACCTTGTGATAGAAATTGTCTGCTTCTGATGACTTTTTTTTCCCTTGTCCTGTCCTGATTGCAGCCATAGTGAATATTGACCTATGGAAAAATTCATCATGGGTTTTGGTATTCTCCCTAGTAGAATTTTCTAGCTCTTATATAGTTCTTGTTCTTCTCTGAGTGTTCTCTACTTTCTCTCTCTCCTTTTTCTGTTTCCAGAGGTTTCTGTCTGTGGTTTGTGTTGTTAGATTGGAGTTTTTAAAGTGAAATGGTCAAGATAGGAGGACATAGGAAGCCAGCTGAGGCCTTGCCAGCATGAAGTAGAGAGGAATATTAACCACATAGAATTTGGGTTAGTACATCCCAGAATTAGACATGTTTTCTCTGCAAACTGAAAGGGGTTTGTTCCAGAGAAAATGTATAAGCCCTTTGCAGAAGTGGTACTTCTTTGAGTAAAAATTCAGCTTTGTGATTTTTTTTCCCACTATAAAAGCAAGTGAACATTTTTCAGTTACATTAACATCTAAAAGTGTTTCTCTTTAAATGTATAGCATTCATTTGTGTGCTATCCTTGTATCTTATTTCCACTGAGGAGCACAAATGGAATTCTGAATTTTGAAAATGGGATTCAGATAAAAGTTATCAAACTGATAGCAAAAGAAGAATTGATAGAGTAAGACACTTTCTCTTGACATGTTTTCCCTGGGTGAAGCCTGTTCCCAAAACAGTACATTATTTTCTGTTACTAGGATGTTACCACAATTTAGCTTTGCATTTTCTGTTGCCTAAGGCTAGTAAGTGGTGTGTAAAAACTAAATGCTATCGGAGTCTTGTGCAAGACTCATCTGTAAATGAACAGTGATTTATTCAGGAAGTAATTTGAGAGTCTGAGGTAAAAGCACAGAGAGCATCAGACTGACTTGGGAGAAAGAACATTTCCCTACACGTGGATTTGAAGTTAGGCACCTGAAGTGTGGGATTCTTCCAACTCAGTATCACAAGTTGACTATCATTGTATGATATCATAGCTGAAAATAATTTCATACAGGATAAGCTCTCAGGCTTGAAAGCTTTATTTTGTGATCGTGTATGAAGCCTTTACCTCTGCCCATTTTTACTTTCATCAATGTTTGCTTCACAGCTGCAGCAAGAGTCAAAATCTGTTACACAAGAAGATAAGAAGAAGAAAGAAATTTCTAGTACGAAGCCTGAGTCTGCTATTGAGTCAAAATCATTTAACAGAACAGAATCCTCTCCAGTGGAGTCTTGGAGTAGTAAAGCCCCAGTGGCTTCACCAGGTGACTTTAAACGTTTCAAGTGTAACATCAGGGCATTAAATCGTGGCAAGGCATGACTCAAGTTTGTAGTTACCCTTGCTTTAAACTGGAGCAAACTGTCAGAACTTACTGTTCTGGATAATGTATTGCATACACTGTCATTTAGTATGTGCTTCAGAGCCTCGGGGGTGATGATTCTCCCACTGTGGACCTTGTCACAGTAGCAGAATCGTGATGTATTTGTTGTTTGCTCTCAGTGTTTTCTTTAATTCCACAAGGAGTAGGCCATATCCCATGGTGTCACCAACTTCTGTTGCTACTTAACTTCTGGTAAATACTTACTTCAGATTAGCTTTCTCTTGTCCAAATACCACAAGTGTAGTTTAAAGGCTTACTGCTGGATTTTAGTGAAAGCAGCTCATTTGAACTGCCTTGCCTTCAGGGGTTCTGTATCTTCAGCTCCTGTGTTCTTTACCAGAACAGTTTTTGTCTGAGAAGCAAGCACTACATATTTGGATGGGCTTTTAATGGCTTTTTCTCCCTTTATTTTCACTCTGACTTACATTCACCTCTTTCTTTACTTTGCACTTGTGTTTTTTCTGGTTTATTTTGTGGAATGCCTTGATCTGGTTTTGCGTTTGCTGCAGGCCAGGCTGTGCTGAACAGTTTCATACACAGATATCTTCTGTCTTTGCTGGCATGGGTGGAATTCATTCATGTCCCTAATTGAGCCCAGAATCCCCATGCCCTGCATTAGTCTCTGTTGTCAGATGTTTATTTTCACTAGTCCAAATGGGGCAGAGCTTTCAGGAGAAACACAGCGGTCTCTGTTAAACCAGCTGATGTAACTGGAAAGGCAGCAGACTAGTAGTAGAAGGCACAACACTAGTAAATCTGCCTTGATATTCTCTTAGCTCCTCAGGAGTTACAGCATTGTTAGATCTGTCAGTCTTTGTGCATTGTCCTGCAGGGTGACTGTGAGGGCTCAGCATTTTAGTAACCTTACTTCATTGGATTTGGAAGGCATGAAGAGAAAGCTAAGTAAAAGCATTTGTCTTAATTTGGGATTCTTAACTAGCTGGCAGCAGCTTCAGGGAAGACACTGATTCAGTTGGCTTGGGGAGCCAGCTGTGCTCCTGGGAGCAGTTAGGGAAGAAAGACTGCAGATTTGTTTTTTTTCACATCCCAAATTTTCCCTTCCTTTCCACATGTAGGGCAAAGCTTCAGTGTTCTTACCTGCTGTGTTCAGGAGGTAATGTTAAAGTATGGAGAGTGGGGGCAAGACCTTTTCTCCCTCCAGTGCTGCATGCTAATGACAACATGCCATTGTTGTCGGGTATCACACAGCCTGAGCTGTGGGTTTTCTAAGTGTTGGCAGTACAGTAGTTCTCAAAAAGTGTCATTAAGTGATTGGTTGGTTGGTTTTTTACATCTCATATATATATAAAAAAATGTTTTTTAACATTAAATTCCTTCAATGTCTCTCACAGGAACAGTGAAGACACCAAAATTTAAACCTGATCCAAGACTTATGGACCATGGTCAGTCCAGCCCAGAGGATGTGGATATGTACAGTACTAGAAGCTAAGACAAATCTGCTTACAGATCTTTGCAAAGTACCAGAGATAAGGGAGAGGAAAGAAGGGAAGGCCTAATTGTTGCTATACATACTCAGCGAGGTGTAATTTAATCAGGTATTTTCTTATATCCCAGCTTGTATTACTGACTTACACAGTTCTGTTCAGTGAACATTTTGTTTCTCACCACTTATAAGCAGTGAGAATTCACTCATTGCCAGTGTCATCAGTGAGACACTGAGAAAGTGAGATTTGTCAGTGTCTTCTCACAATGAGGTTTCTCTGTGCCAAGCTTGTTAATAAATGTCACTTCACAAAGGGTTTGGAAATGTAAGCACTCTATACTTGAGCTCAGATGTTCATTGATCTGAAAGAAGAATGTGATGGATGGGGTTTGCAGAGGCTTGTCTGTTTTCTTGCAGCTCTGAAATGAAGATTCTTGTTGGTGAAAGTTGGTTGTTACAGCATACAAATGGCTTTATCTTTAGTGGTTGTATAAACATGGCACTTTCTTTCACTGCAAAGTCATTTGTTGTTGTTTGCCTCTTTTACCAGGGTGAATGGAAACAACTTCTTGTCCTGCCTGGTTTTTGTATTGAAATGTCACTTAACTTTGGGGAAAAGAACACACAACTGACCTCTAAAACATTAATGCATTCATTTTCACCTACTTCTAATGCTTTGAAGAACTGTTTGCAAACTGCTTAATCCATGAAGCCAATACCATTGGAACTTAGAATGCAGTAGCAGTTCTCAGGAAGTGGAAAACCTTCTGTAGTGTCAGTGTTTAAAGAGCTAACAGGTAATAGGGGTGAAAAGCAGCCAGCATTTTCTTCCCAGAAGTTTGTGTGCAGTACCCATTGGTTTTGGTTGGATTTCTGTGAAATTCTTTCTTTTTCCATAAGAATGAAATTAGGAATTAGGGTTCATGAATTCATAGAATGGTTTGGGTTGGACAGGACCTTAGCAATAATTCAGTTCCAACCTCTCTGCCATGGGCAAGGACAGCTTCCACTAGGTCAGGTTGCTCAAAGCCTCTTCCAACCTGACCTTGAACACCTCCAAACACTGCTTTTATCATTGTGTGCATCTGTCTACTTCTGTTCATCCTCTGTTTGTCTTCAACACGCTCTTACAAGAGCTGGAATAGATCTGGTGGTCTTCCTTCAATACCCTGGAACTTTATCAGTGCACTATGATGATCAGCCCACTACCTGGAGACATTCACTGTGCTGTCTGCTGAGGTATCATCTGTATCTTCTGTGGCACTTCCCAACACAAAGGGCAAAAGGACACTGTGCTGGTAGATTGTCCTTTGATCTGCTGGATTCTGTTATCTTTCAGTTAATGCTTTGTTGTGAAGTTGAAGAGGGAAGAAGAACAAACCATTCAAACAGAATTTGGTTGCAAGATCTAAACCTGAAAAGACATGATGCTTCCTGTGAATGCATTCTCAGCACTGGGATATGAATGGGTATTTGCTTCTGTTCTCCATCCATAAAAGCTTTCACAATTTGGTTCCTTCTACACAGGCTGCTAAAGCAAGTGAGTGGCAAAGTAGAGGCAAACTGTTCGTGGCGAAGTTGTGAGGATATAGTGAGCAGTGGACTGTGCACAAGCCACAAATGATCAGTGAGCAGTAGAACAAGTAAGGCTTTTGTGATTGGCTCAGAAAAAGATAATTGGCATTTTGGAATTCAAATGTCAGCAAGGTGGTGGACTTTGTTATAGAGTCCAATGGAAGGTGAAGTCAGTAAATGTGAAGTTGAAAGAAGAATAACTTGCTTGGGGCAGCTGACTTAGAATCTATGTATTTTGTTTCTTTCATCATCTCTGCAGCCCAGAATGCTGTCAGAATTCAGAGAGCAATCAGAGTATATTAAATCAACCTGCAGAGCTCCTGGACAAGACAGTGTTCTATCACAGAGGGAGGAACAGAAAAATTAGATGGCTGGGCTTCATATATCATTTCCAGGCAAACAGATGAAGACATAAGGTCAGGAAATTAAAATGGTGAAGAAATTCTCATTTTCAAGTGCAATACTGCATGGCAGAAATTATATTATCTAGCTCCCTTTGATCAGATTCTGGTTTACCAACAAAACACAAAGGAAAAGTCATCTGCTCTGCTCCTAGATTCTGTCTGAGTCCTACCTTATGTCCTTTGAGCGATGCAGTGCCACAGAAAGTCACCAAGAAGGAAAGATGCTGCAGGTTTGTGTGGATTTCATAGGGGTTTGCTGTGATGACATTGTTAGCAGAGAAATTACTTGTCTGGGAGCAAGGAGAGAAGCTGCCTTGGATAGCTGTGAAGGAACAACCAGGTCTGCCACTTCTTTGCAAGAGTGGGCCTTAAAAGACTGCCGTGCCAAGAGCTACTCTGGCCCTTGCCATACATTAAGGGCATTAGTGCTCAAGTCTCATGATACAGCTGAAGCGTCTGGGCTGCAGAAGGTGCATTGGACTCCCTGGTAGTTAGGCAGTGAAGAATTAGATGTTTTGTGCAAGCAGTTTTTATTGCAGCCCCTGAGTTTACAGGAAGTTGATGCTGTATCAGGATGTGATACACAACACTGGCCTTAGGCTTTATTTCAGTCTCAGATAGCTCCTTAGTGTACTCAAACTATGCCTCAGAGTCAAGTCGTCATTCAGAAGTCTTGTGGGACATACCTTAAAATTATTGCCCCTCCCTGCATTGCTGAATGAACAGGACAAGGAACACAATTCTGGAGCTCATGAAATGGTCCCACTCTGCTGTTTGGTGTCTTCTTGGTGGATGAGAGGAGTGAGCTAGCACAAATTCATCCCGCTACAGGGTTTGCCTTCTACAGTCACTTCTTACTTTACTTTTTCCTATGCTGAGATTTCTCTGTTTCCTTCCTCTGTTCAAAACAGGGTAATTTTTTTGTTGCTGTTGTTTTCTATCAAGAGCTTTTCATTAGTATCTCCACACAGCTGAAAAGCTGGGACTGAAAATCAAGACAGATCAAAATAAAGACATCTGTTTTGGCATCCACAACTAGAGAAAGTGGGACAAAAGAAGTATGAGAAGCTTTGTCTCTTATCTGGGTCTGCATTCTGCTTTTAGGAAGACCACAGTCCATCTCTCAGTTGTTTTTGGGTTTTTTTGCCCTGGAGCACAGACTATTAGTAGTGGGAAGAAAATTTTTAGTAACCTTGGAACATAATACAATAAACTTGTGTTAGAGTTGGTCATCATCTTGTCTGCCCATGTAAGGCACATGCTGAGAGCAATTCCTAGAGGTACAATAAAAGATGCAGGTTAGAGAAGTAGGGAATGTATTTGCTGAAGTGAAGGCAGCCCAAATCAGATTCCTGATTTGCCCTTGTATGAATATTGGATAGTGGCTGTGGATCTTTATTACTCAGCTCCATTTTGTGAAGTGTTTGATTGCCAGCTCTAAAAGGTGCCTGCCCTCTTTAGTTTGTTTGTCTGAACCTCCATGTTTTACTCTACAGATGGCTTGTTCTGGATAATCACAAGCAGCTGTAGCTACATCTCTGTATGAATAATTTCCAGTAATGGTGCTATGCAATGGCTTTAAAAGAGCAAAGATCTCCATCATGCCATGCTCATGAGTCCTCATCTTAAATAAATGTGCCTGACTCTGTCTCTTTAAGGTGTCAAGCCCAGTGCACGGACCTGTTAAACAATGATCAGTGAACAGAAGTGCATGGGAGAAGCTGCATTGCAAGACATGGTTCTGTTCATTTCCAGTGAAACCCTTTGAAATGTCTCTCCAGTGTGTCATCAGTAATCACTTGAAGTTTCTTTGGCCATGCACTAATAGAGGAACACGATAAAAGAAGAAATGTGTACTGTAATTTTATATGCTCTAAGTTGTATATTGGTGAAAAATCCTATGTCTTGAAGAACTGGGGCACACAGTGGTGTTTTATAATAGAGAGACAGTTCTAATGTAATGCATGGGGGTTATTTACAAGTCCTTGTGTTCAACCTACAGATCTTTGGAACCTGTTGCAGTTGATTTTTATTGACATAAAACTGATTGTGATACTTTATTTTGTCACATCATCGTGAAGCACCTGAAAATAAAAGGGGATAAGAGACTTTTTAAAAATCCTGGTTAACTTCTGTATGTTCTCTCATCTCTAGGCCACACTGTCAAGTCCTTCTCTCTGTATTGCATTTTTAATGTTAATTGGTAAACTTGGCTAAATCTCAGCTGTTTCACTAGTGGTGGTGGGGGAAAAAACTTCACCCCTGAAGTGCCGCAACATATTTCTGGAAGAAATCACCACAGGAACATGCAGGACATGTTCATGCATTCAGTTCTTGTGCATCTTAAATTTGAGTTGTGTTTCCATTTTCCTTTCTTGGCAGTTTCTTAGCAGAGATCTTGGAAAAAAGGTGGTGAGAAAAGGCTGCTTTTACCCGTCCTGGAGCAGTGACACATGGTGGTAAAAGAACAAGGCAGGTAGCAAATGTATTTACCTCAGTGTGACTCTGTGATAATCTTCCAGATAAAGCAATCTGCCAGTCCAAGGGTTATAAGTCATGTAATACATGGTGCAACCTACAGTGGAACTGCTTAAGAGGAACTGTGAGTAGTCTGGCTGTTTCAGTGGCAGGTTGTCCTTAGGACTGTTGTGACTAACTTAGGATGTATCCTAAGATTTTTTTGCTGCAGCAGTGTGGTTACCCTGTAGAGAAAGGTCAGAGTGCTGTGGAATCAAATTCAAGTACAGAAAAGGCATTTCCAATCTAAAAAGAAAGTGAGGTCCTACAAAGCCTTGACTTGTTAAAAAGTATGCACTGGTCACTGCAGTTTTCATTTCAAATTGCAGGGATTCTAAGAAGCAGAGCTCAGATGTGAGCTGCAGCCAAGAAGGACTAACTGAAAGCATTCTAGAAGTGACCAGGTTAGTTATGTCAGCACAGTGGTGATGTGTTCTTGTGGAGCAGAGCAGGAACACAAACCAAACTGAAATGTTAAGGTGAAAGAAAGCAAATTTGGAAAATCTCCTTGTAACACTGATTTCTTTATTTGAAGGAACTTTGTTATGTTTTAAAGTCTGATGGCTGGGTCTAGTTTGTGTGGCAAAAACCCCAGCCTATCAGTACATACTGACAAGGTGTAGGAGAAGAGAAAGGAGAGGCTCATCACTGACTTGAAAGTGATGAAAGGAGGCATGTGTTTGGGAGTTCTGAGTTTACTGTGGGGCAGTCAAAACACCATTATTCAAGGTACAATCAGTTCTTTGCCTTTTCATTGCAGGCTGTAGGACATTGCTTTTACAGAAAACTGGAAGAAACTCCTTGCTGTGATCAGGTAATAGGTCTAAACTGAGGTCATTGTGGGTTTAAGTGTTTGTAACATTTCTTGTGCTTTATTTGTGGCAGTCCTCTTCCCAATAGCTCTATCTGCAGCGCCCTTAGAACCTTTGCAATACAGTGATAGTAGAATGTTCTCCAAAGCTGTCTGGAAGCAGATTCAAGCAAAGAGAGGTGGTTGAGACCCCATCCCTGGAGATATTGACAGTGAGGCTCAACAGGGCTCTGGGCAGCCTGATCTACTGGAGGATGTCCCTGCTGGCTGCAGGGGAGTTGGACTAGACCACGTTTAGAGGTCTCTTCCAACCTGGATGATCCTGTGCAGTTGACCAGCTTCCACCATTAACCAAAATTAGTGACTCTGCTTTACTTACAGCTACTTGAGGAAGTAAATCAGTCTAGGTGTAGTCCCCCTGGACTGTAGTTGTAGAATGCATAAGGTTCCACTTGATTTTGCTGTATTCCAGAAACAAAAGCTGTGAAATACAAAGCTAACAGCTGTCCAGGCTCATTGGCACTGGGTTTATTTGTGTTGCCTATGTAGACAGTGAAAAGAGAAACGTCACTGGTGGCCTCTGCAGCCCTTCTGTGAGGCCTAGGCCAAATGTGTTGCATTCACAGAATCACAGAATTAATCAGGTTGGAAAAGACCTTTGAGATCATCGAGTCCAATTCAATGCTGACTGTGTAGCAGGAAGTTAGTCTGGGAGTTGTAGTCCACCTCATCAAAACATCTCACCCGAGTCAAAACTGCAAATTGCTTCTCTGAATCTCTGTCTTAATCAACTTGAAAAGCCCTAGGTAAAGGTGTTGTGTTTATCACACAGCTGAAGCACTGGAGCCAGGGGGAAGGCTTCCTGTCAGCCAGAAGAACAAAGCACACACAGGAACTGTTGCTTCACACTTGTGCCTCACAGCTGCAGAAGGCTCACACCATTGCTTTTACTGAGGTATATGTTAATTTCTCTGCTCCTGTGAGTGTGATTCTGGGGTCTGTTGGAAAACAGTCTCCATGCAGGGCTGAGAACAGTCTTGTCCCCGCTGTAAAATTAAGTGCTGTGCTTTCAGACAGCAGTATTCTTGCAAATATTTGCTGGGCATGGATTTTTATAGATCTTTGTTTATCCTTTGAAAAGTAAAGGTTAAAGTTCACCTTTCACCATTAATGTAACTGCGTTTGGTGTGTGTTCAGAAGCAGCCAGCTCCTGTCAGATGAAGAAATCCATGTTGGGGTTGTATCAGTTATGGAGAAATTTTGAGGGCACCATCCTAAAAGCCAGCACTTGTGCTAACTTCAATGCAGTTAACCTTTCACAGACTCTTGTTTCCCCATTTCTTCAGGATGATGAATCAATCACAAAGAGGCCATCACACGTTCAGCATCTTTGCAGTAAATGCTGAGAATTTTAAAAGATCTTTTTAAGTAATAAAAAGTTGACAGTGTGGAAGTGTGTTAAGGTGTCAGGTTTTGTGGCCACTCATCCTTGCCAGAGGGGGATTTTTGATTGCAAAAGAGAAAAGTTAATCAGCAAAACTTAATGGTAGATGAATACAAGTACAGGATCCCTTCTTAGCTTCTGCCTCATTGTTAGCTTGAGGGCCAGTGTGCCTTGGATACCTTTCCAAGGTTACACTGAGTTCAAAGAACGAGATAAATCCATTCCTTTCTCCCATTTGTAACTTGGCTCAGGGTGGTCAGACTATGTGTAGCAGCTGAACATAGGAGCCCCCACACAGAAGGAGTCTTCTGAGTTTATACACCTCAGTAGAAGGTGTCAGTGGAGTTGGAACTAGGCAATCTTTAAGGCTCCTTCTAACCCAAATGATTCCATGCCTGTATTCCTCCTAGATTTAAAGGCTTCCTGCTCCTCCAGATGTTTTTAGTACTGTTTTAGCTCTTTCATGATGTGTATTGCCAAAGTTTTTGTTTCAAGCAACACCCAATCAGAGCAGCAGTAATGCAGCAAGACTGTTCCAGGGGCAGAAACATTATAGTCAGATTTTAATCACCATTCTTGTACTCCTGATCCATGTCTTTGACTCATCTTTAAAAGCAATTTGTATTCAATGAACTTTGTCTTCAAATCCATGCAAAGTTTGTTACCTTTCAAAGGTGACATAACCCTTAGTGGAGAACAAATAGATGCTTGTGAAGGGTACCTTAGAGAGCTGAAATGTGTGTTGTAAGGGGAATGCTTTATAGATGTATTCAAACCCTCAGAAGCAGCAAGAGTAAAGAGATATTTTTATGGACCTGCCCAGCTGTCATAATGTAAAATATGGAGAAGTTACCAGGAAGCTGTATCTGTTCTAGGTTAATTAGTAATTCTTTCTAGAGAAGGATGCTGTAAAACAAGCTCAAAATCCACCATCCTTGACTCGCTACAGTAAGTAACAGTAGCAGACAGGAGAGTGTGTTCTGTGGCTAGCAAGGTCGGGAAGAAACTGCCTTTTAGCTTCACCATCTTCAGGATGAAACTCTGTTTTCCCACAAGCAGCTTCAGGATGTCCATTCTTCAGGTGTTGCTGTTGGTTCTGCTGATGGCCAGCCAGTCGCTGAGTAAAGAACGTAAGACCTGGTTGTGTTTTCACTTCAGAGCTTGTGCCAGAACAGGGATGTGTCTGTGTAGTGCCTGCCCTGTCTGCAGTAGTGCTGCAGTCCCAAAGGCAGTGCTTCTGAGGAAATTCTCCTTAGGGTTTAGGTAGAGTTTATTTCTAATTGCTGGGAAAATGTGAAGGTCTTTGTCTGACAAGTGGTGACACCTGAATTTCTGTCTTTTGCTGTTCTGAAGTTCTTGAACTCTGTGCTGTCAAGAGTACAGTGACTTTTTTTGACAGAGACGTAGGTTATTAGTTAGATTTATCCCTCATTAACAGTCAGGGTTGGATTAGATCACCTCATACAGTGAGGAGGAAGGTGGTTTCCAGCTGGCTTTAAAATAGAGACTGCTCACAGCATAGCTTCTCAAGCTAATAATGCACTAGTCTTGAGTCTCCTGGTCCTGGTGGTGGTGTAAAATATCAATAGCAAAGCAGTAATGTTAATGATGCTCTGATACAGCTTTCTTCCCGTCAGTTGCCAGGTAGGCTCAGAAGGATCAGCTCGAGAGATCTTTTTCACTTCTGACTTTATGGCTTCATTCTAAATAAATTTCAGTCACTGTGAAAAGTCAAGACAAAAATATGCTCAGGTGTATTAGCTGCTTTGGGGGTTTAGCCTTGTGGTGGACAGTCCTGGATGCTATTTTCTCTCTCAGCTATCAGTGGTGTCTTGTGGTTGCTCACTTGGTTATACATTTTAAGTCAAGACTTGAGGTGCATGTCCATAAATCTTGGGCATAAGCCATTTGGGGGCATTCAGAGTGTGGCCAGCAGGTTGAGGGAGTACACCTGGATTACTGGGTCCAGTTCTGGGATCTCCAGTTCAGGAGAGAAGGGACTGGACAGAGTCCAGGAAAGGCTACAAAGATGCTGAAGCTTCTCTGTGAGGAGGAAAGGCTGAGAGCCCTGGGACTGTTTAGCCTGGTGAAGACTGGGAGGGGACCTGTTCAGTAGTGATCAGTATCTAAAGGACAGGGGTCAAGACGGTGAGGCCCAATTCTTTTTGGTGGTGCCCAGCAACAGGACAAGAGGCACATGAGGCAAAACTTCTTTCCATTGGGGGTGGCAGAGTCCTAGAGCAGGCTACCCAGAAAGGTTGTGGAGTCTCCTTTGGAGAGGTTCCAGATCCTCCTGGACAGAATCTGGGCATCTTGCTGTGGGTGACCCTGCTTTATCAGGGGAGCTGGAATGGATGATCTCCAACCCCCACCATGCTGGGAATCTGGGATCAAATCATTCCAAAATTTTGAGGGAGCAAGTCACTGGAAAGCAAGGTTTAGCATCATCTGCAGAGGACATCAGGTGAAGCTGACACTTCTGATGTAATTAGAAATACAGCCCAGTAACAGTATGACACTGATTGCATTGAAGAAATACTTGTTTTGTTTTAATGTACAGCCAACTGCACAGGAATTGAGGGCTTTAGTGATTGCCTGAATACTACTGACAACTTCTGTCCTGGCGATGTTCCTTGTCAATGTAAAGATGGAAAACCTTTTTGCAGGTAGGGTCTGGAGCTGGTTCGTTTAAATGTGTGCTGTGTACACTCAACCTGTCAAATAAATTCTTAGTGATGAGCTGAATTCAGACTCTACAGTGTAATCCACGAAAGGAGACACTGATCTTCATTCAGAGTCTGGACAGAAAGTATCAAACCTGGGGCCTGAGTGCAGCATTTTCTTATTTTGGAATATCTGTAGCCATGTAGTTCACACTCCAGGTCATCATTTTAATCCTCTGTTTCCACATGATTGCTGTTGTCTCAGATACTTTAGAACCAGATTGTGCTGTGCAATGGCAGGTCAGGCTGTTTTGTCTCAGGTTGATCAATTTTATTTGAGTGAAAACCTCAAATGCCTTCATATCCTGGTGCCTTTTCACAGGAGGTGCATTAGTGTCAAGCGACAGACAGCAGTGTGACATTTCAGTTTTATCTGTATAGGCTGTTCTGGAAATTCAGTAAGCTTTGCCCTGCTTACAGCTGGCAGAAAGATCTCTGACCTGACCCATGCTGGGACGTGGGTGATACACCCTGTTCTCAACAGAGCTTCCTATCTTAGACTTACTGGGATGATGAGTCATAGAACCATGGAGTGGCTTAGACTGGAAGGAACCTTAGGTCATCTACTCCAACCTCTCTGCCGTGGGCAGGGACACATCTCAACTTGGGCTTGATTTATCCAGAGCCTGGCAAAGGTCATTTGCATCAAATCTAGAGTAGGGTACCTGTTACTAAGATAATATTTAGGCAAGCAGGAAAAAAAACCACTTTATTTCATGACCCCTGCAGTATTCAATAATAAATAACAATATGGCTAAATATTTTGCTGTTTTGACACTACTTATTTTTAAACTGGAGTTATGATGCTAAAAATGTAATTTTATTTACAGATGTAATTACTTCAGATTGGACTGGAAGGAATATTGGTACATGGGCCCCAAATGTAACCACCTTTGGAACACCCTAGATTTTATTTTAGTAGCTACTCTTCCTGGAGTAGGACTGGTTCTCATAGTTGTGATAATATTTTCCTCTGTCATCTGCTTAAAAAGTAAAAAGGCTGGGTAAGTCAAAAGGGGGGTTACAATCAAAATGGAAGTAAAGCAAAAGGAGCCTGGTATTCTGATCAGTTCTTAACCTCTGGGCATTTAAACCAACAGGCTTGCCATGCAGTGTCCTCTGCCAAAGTCCTGTGCACACAGTATAAAACTAAACCAAAGCATCTTCCACAGCACTGAACAGTCACTCAGCATTTGACTGCTCTGTGCAGGACTTCACTCTGCATCATTGGTGCTCTTCTTTAGGTCTTTAAAGCTTTAAAGATTATTAAGCACATTTACTGCTTTAACTCTCTACTACCAAGTCTGCCCTGCTGATTTATTTGCTCTTAAGGGTTGGCTTTTTTTCCACAAGTTCTTTAAAAAACCACAAGCTAATAAGGTAAATAAGCATTGATAGGAACCTTGGTGGTTAAACACAATTTCTCCCCTTCTTTGGTCCTAGCAATTGGCAATTTGAGCTGCTTTTTGCTGTGGACACTTTATCTTTCTTTTTCTCCCATCTGATGCCTGTCTCAAATACAAACAATATGTGTTTCTTCTTCTTTCATTGAGCTCCATTAGTGTGTATCACTGGCACTCTCTTTCACACAGAAAAAGTGTGGTAATATGTAGCTGTGGCATAGTCATTGCCACAGTGCATCTCAACCTACCACACAGCTGCTGATCCAATCTGCAGTACAAGAAGAGTTGCTGGAAGTGTTGCAAGTGCTCTAACTTCGTGTCGTTCCCCCATGCAGGAAGCAGAGAGCTTCTCCATACTCTGAAGCACATCACAACCCTGCATTTACTGCTGCAAGGGATGGTAACTTGGATTATGGTCACCAGCCAAGGGTAAGAGATGCTCGCATGGGGCAGATCTCATGTTGCCAGTTCTAATGGAAGGCAGGCATGATTTTGTGACTCAGCTAACTGGTGTATGAATAGGTATATGAATAGTTGTCTGGCAAAATTAAAGGTAATTTGAGTTTAAAGTCTGCCTTCTGTTTGCTCTGTATTTGATTTCCAAGAGCATCTAATGCATGTGAGAAAGTGAAACTCTTCATCAAGGCTGAAGTTAATCTGGTTTGCACAGGAGAAAACAAAGAATGAGGGATTCATCTAAAAGGATGTTCAGCTAAATATTTCCTTATGGAGCAGTTAGAAGACCAGATGACTTGGTTATGAGTTCAGGCTACATGCTGCAACCTTCTATCATTACTGTGCTGTCCAAGCTGCTGGGTGAGCTGGTTCCAGTCTGATTATCTCATGGTCACTGAACGTTGTTACTGGTACTAGTGCCTGTGCAAGGAAAGGGGCAGGAGTGCATGGCCAGAAGGGAAGAGTTCAGTAGGCTGCCCAGACTGCAGTTTAACTCCTCAAAGCCATGCCTGTGGTTTCATTTGGCTGTTTACTAATGATGCTTCACAGGGGAAGGAGTGGCTGTTTGTCTTGAAGGCTCTTTGCTTGTTTCATTGCTGCTGTGAAGGCAGCCACAGCCTCAGGTCCAGCTCAGTCAGTTAATGACTTAGAGTTACAGTGATACATTGATAGTACTTCAGGTATTTACAGTTTGACTTCTCTGTGCTTCCATTACTGGCTGTTCCCAGTGCATTAGGAGGCCTGACTCAGTTCTCTCTGTTCCTGTATTCTACTTCTCTATGTGCAGAGTACATTTTGCAAGGACAGGATGTGTCAGAGTGCAGGCAGAGAGGCCTAGCAAAGCTTTGATCTATGTTGTTTACTTCAGAGGCAAGAAATCAGCCTTACTTCAGTAATTAAGATGTATGTGGTCAGCAGCTGGTGCCGAGCAGCATAACTGCACAGCTGAGTTAAGACAAACTTTAAGTGCAAGCTGAAAACCTGACCCTTTGTGAATAAACACCAGACAGTTCTGCAGGCCTGTGGCCTCAGATTCAAACTTCATGAAAAGTAGAAGTGTTTATTTCAAAGACATTTTATCCAGTTGGGAGGAGCATGAAAATGTACTGCACGGATCGAATTGCAGCAACATGACCCTTCTTTCCTGGCCATGCTCTGAGTAAGACTTTCCAATGACACTTCTGGAGCTTAGAGGATGATCAGTGCAGATGGGTGGATGGATATGGCTGTACCATCCATGTTGTTTATCTTTTTAACCTCTTACCTGCATAATCTCTGCATGGTAGCACACAGCTGATTGTACAAGAGAAGTGTTGTTGGCATAGTTTTAGCTGTGTTGGTTCCCTACAACTGACTTAGGTTTAGGGCTAAAAATTGAACCATTTCCTGATTTGGTTTTTGTGGTTTTTTTTTTCTTTTGTGAAAGGAGAGGCTCCTTTAGATCAAATATTGTTACCTTTGCAACATTCAGAGTAGACAATGTCATTTATAGGATGTCAAAGGTGATCTAACAGAGCTGGAATGTGAACTTCGATCCCTGGGGGCTAGGTGCTGCCTTTGGTCAGGCTAACACTCTGCCGTGCTGGTGTTCTCTGTTAGCCAATATGTGCTTCATAGCAGAGATCATTGCTTGAACTAGTGAATATCAGAAGAAAAGATGGATTAATGCTGATCAAAACAAGGACAGAAACGTGAAAGGGAATGCATTTGCGTGTGTGTGTGCTTATTTCCTCATCTGGTTTTGCATATTAAGCAGTGTAGAAGTGAAGGTGACTGAGAAAAGTATATAATAATCAAGTCTGAAATACTATTTCCTGCCTTGGAAATGCAGTGGGGGAAAGAAGATGAGACCCGAGCTCCCCTTCACCAGGAGATGGTGCTGTTTAAGTTCTAATTCCCAGTTTCGTTCAAGCGATGCTGGCGTTTTCAAGGTGTGAACTAGTCCCAGCCCTGCACACTTCCTTAGGGGAACAGCACAGCTGTCAAAGGAGCTGTTCTGAGGAAGGGCCGCAGTGTCTACTGCTTTCTCGTGTTGCGGATTGCAGCCCTCAGGCAGCCCATGGGATGCTTCTGCCTGCCTCATCTCCTTGCTAGATGTGGTCAAGAAAATAGGAGCTTGTAAAAAGCACTCGATAACTGCCTGAGCTTTCACTTGTGTGCCAAGAAACCAGGCTAGTGCACATATACATCGCTCTGCGGTCTGCAGAGCCCTCACCAAAGCTGTCTGAGAGAGGCAGGGCAGGAAACTGAAATCTGCACCTGATGGCATCAGCTCCTGCAGATGAACCACCCAGAACACAGCTTCTCTCCTGAGGGTTTTGAAAATAGCTGCAAATCACTTAATGTTTAAGCAAGGATGCCTTTATCAAATGAGCGTCACTTACTAACATCACTTACTAATTTTATGACCTGTATAGAATATTTACTTCGTTTTCTTCATGATGTTTCCCTTCTTCCTGTAGCAGTGTGTTTGGCAAGGCAGCAGACAATCTTTAAATGACAATATTCACAGGAGGTCAGAGGTTGCAAGGGCCCCAAAGAGCTCATTGAGTCCAACCCCCCTGCCAGAGCAGGACCATACAATCTAGCTCAGGGCACAGTTGATCATAATTGTTGATCACTGTATTTAGTTTAATGTTTTGGCTCATTTTTACACAAATCAGGGATAAAACCACTGTTATTTGGGGAGTGGCATCTTTCTGAAATGCTTAATCACGAAAGACTCAACAGACCCTGAAGAGTTTACATAACTGCAGAGTTCACTGGCTGGCTGTTTCTCTGCCCTGTCTTGCAGGCTCTATGCAGATATGTAAGGGCTTTTCTCCTGTGGAGTCTTTTAAATAAGTTCAGTTGATATGTTTGAAAATGTCTATAGCAAACAATGTGTTTTGTAACCAATAAATCAGTTCATACAGCTCACAGCTGCTAACACTCTGTACATGGTGAGCTGGCTGTGTCATCTGCTGTGATTTTGCTGTGTGTAACCACCTGATCCCTCTACGTACAGGATAACTCTAACTGGATGGGGCAAATCCCAAAAGTTGTAGTAAGACAAGACTTTGATGCCCCAAGTCCATCAGAGAGTTACAGGTATGCTGCTGGGTTTCTGTCTTTCTGTGCATTTTCACTTTAGACACTGATCTGGAGTTTAAGAATTACTTTGAGGTGTTACCAGTGGCACAAAAGCTAGCAAAGGTCCAGTAAATCCAGGCCAAACTTTGGACTGGATTGTTCACATACATTTTTGTGGCTTGAGTCTTGATAGAAAGAGATGATTTCTGTGTCGTTTGGTTGGTTTGAGGGTTGATGTTTTTTTAATTACTCTCCTCTTTGCATAATTCTAAGAGCACTGCTGGAGTTTGTGGATTCTAGGAGTTGTAGGACTAATTTGTACATTATTATCTACATGTAAACTAGCACACAGGATTAAATTGATCAACTTGCTGTATAAGACTTAGTTTGTTTTCCCACTGTATGACCAGAAAGAAAAAGTCAGTGTCTGTTTCTCTTTTCTGAAGCTAAGTCCTAATGTGTTAATTTATCCAAAAGCTTGTATGGTTTTCTTCTAATAATTACAAGTATATCAGTTGTCATTGCTTTTTAGAAACACAGTTTCCTTAGTTGTGTTTCCTTACTTTAATCTTCTCACTAGCACCAGCTACCTGTTGTAGCTCCTACCCACAAGTTTTGCAGAGAACTTGTTTGCCATGAGGCAACTAAGTTACATCAGAATATCATAAACAGCAGGCTTGGACTGCAGAAACAGACTAAAGCTTTCTGATCTTGCAGTCCATCAGGGAGATCTGATTTTTTTAATATAGACTCAGAACAGCTTAAGTTGGAAGAGACCTCACAGATCATCTACTCCAACCTCCCCACCATGGACAGGGACACCTCTCAACTAGACTCAGCTGCTCAAGGCCTTATCCAATCTGGCCTTGAACACTCCCAGGAGGAGGAATCCACATCCTCTCTGGGCAGCCTATTCCAGAGTCTCACCACCCTCCTACTGAAGAACTTCTTCCTGAGATCCTTTCTAATCCTGCTCTGCTCCAGCTTCAAGCCATTCCTCCTTATCCTGACTCTAGACACCCTCATGAAAAGTGCAGCCTTCCTGTAGGATCCTTTCAAGTATTGGAAAGCAGCTCTAAGGTCCCCCTGGAGTGTTCTCCAGGCTGAACAACCCCAGTTCCATCAGCCTGTCCTCACAGCATGGGCATTCCAGCCCTTGGCTCATCTTTGTGGCCTCCTCTGGACTTGCTCCAGTGGCTCTGTGTACCCATGATGAATTAAACCATTTTCCAAGTCATCATAGGAATGTAGAAAATGAGATATTTTGGCACCATTCGGTGTGACAGTGAGGGGGAAAAAAGCTCAAAGACTATGTTGCTTCTTTAAATTCATTTTTATCTGTGGTTGCAGAATAAGGGTTTGATCATAAACTAAACTTAGAAGAAGCTGAACATGTGGATGATGTTACTGCCTCAGTGTTATGCATGCAGTAGTGAGCGCTTTTTCTGTTTGAAACTCCAGTGTTAAACTAACACTTGAGATAGTTTGCAGTGTACTACTGCACACACTTCCATGACCTCTTGCCTCTCCTTTGCATAGGCACGGGTATTCTCAGCCATCCAGGAGACCTGATTCAACCCCAGACTATGCTTCTCAGCGCCCTCAGTACCAGCGGTTTAGGGATGATTTGCCCGAAGGAGGTTACGCAGAGGGGAGGCCCTATCAGGTAGGTATCGACAGCCTCCCTGTGCATGTGTGCTGCAGCAGCTTCTGGCTTGGCACCGACTACAAACGATCATCATTCAAATGGGTTCTGCTTATGTTGCTGAGTAAAGATGTGAGCTAACGAAAAGACTAAACCCACCTTCACTACAGGGGTGTTTCCTTCAGGAATGGTCTGTACCTGCTAATTCCCGTCTGGACTGGACAAGTTCTGCAATGTTTTAATCCCTTTCTGAGTTGTTTACACTTAGATACTACAGCTCACATAAAGAGGGCTGGCTGCCCAAGACAGCCCCTTAAGAACAGACGCTGTATAGAGACGTCCCTGCAGCTCTGGCAGAGGAATTACTGGAATTCTCTGTTCTAATTTCCTGTACAGTGAAGGGAGTTTATGTGGCTGACATGAAAAAATAAACACCTAAAAACTCTGTGGCCATTTCAGCAGTACTGCTGGTTCATGCCAGCATGACTTCTGCTTCCACTAGAGTGCTGTGAAAGGTCACAAAGCATGCTGAAAACTTCTGAACTGCCAAGAGGTAAGAGTGCTATCTCCTGAGGTTAACAACTGTCTCATCACAAGAGCAGAGCAAAGGGAACAAAATAAGGATTCTTCCTTGCAGAGCAGTAGTTCTGCTCTATGGATCTATCTGCTAAAGATGACTACAGGGTCAAAAGAAACATAGGTGGCCATGTCTAGCCATGTTGTATCTTCTGCAACGGCCCTGTGATTTCTTTGGCTCTCCTGTGATTTCTTTGGCTCTCCTTTTTAGGCCACAGAAACTTCCTTCAAAGTTTTGGGTTTTTTTAACATCTTAATAGCACCAAAACCATTCTGCTGCTCCTGCTTCTTGCTGGCCCTGCTAAGCTGTTCTTAAATATTTCAAAGCCTGCAGTTTGTGTGTGCAAAGTCTTAATACCTTCAGTTGCTTGCATGGAAATGATCTGTCGGTGAGTGCCCGTTCAGGGGCACATCCATCCAGACACTAATAAATACATGAAGATAATCAGGTTATTTTAATAGCTATCATTCTAGGGAGGGTGTGGCATCATACTGATTGAATTCCAATCTCTTTACAGAAATACTAAGCACCAGTGCTTCCTGTATCTGAAAGGTCTTGGAGTGCTGCATGATCAATGGATGATCCAAATGCTGAGAGATCAGTAAGACCCTGTGGGCTGGGACACAGAGGAAGTAGCACCAAAAGTATTGCAGAAAGTCACTGTAAAACAAAATGTGGTGTTAGTATCTGATTTGACCATGTAATTGATGACAGCTTGTTGTGAATACTCACTAGAACCATAAAGTCATTTTGATTGGAAGAAACCCTTCAGATCAAGTCCAACCTAGCACTGCCAGGCCACCACTAAACCATGACTCTCAGCACCATACCTACATGCCTTTTCAATCCCTCCAGGAATGATTTTATAGTTCATATAGCTGCTTCTAAGTATTTCTTGATTGCACACCTTATTGGTTGATTATTGATTGTTGCACATCTTCTCAGGACACAGTGTCCTCTCGTGATTAGCCACATCTCATGCCTAAATGACAAGAAGCACCTACCACAGAAAGCTGTAACACTGCCCTTCCTCAGAAGAAACTGTGAGAATGGAGAAAGTCTTCTCACATTTCAGCATGAGAAATGACAAACCTACATACTAATCTCTGTTCCTTGATTGCTCCCCAGTCTGGTTTCTCTCCATATCAAAGGGAGAGGACTGTATGAGGTTGTATTTTTCTCCTGTTTCCCAGGAAGGTTTGTCAAAGACAGCTTTTGCCAGGTGCAGTTTTTGTTTCTCTGTGCCATTTGGCTCTCACATTGATTTGTGATCTTTGTTTCCTTCTGTGTCGTGATGTCCTTCCTCATAAGGGTGAGCTATGGTTCCAAATCTAATGCTGTTAGTAAAATCATTACTTTCTCTTAACTGTAATTACAAAGACTCTTTATAGCCTGTAGAGCCTGCTGTACCCTGAGTGGCATTGCTTTGGTTTTCCTCTTAAAGAGCTGATATCTAAAGAAAGAAAACAAATTACACACCATTTTGGACTGTGCAGTAGGGATCTGTGTTCTTGCTGCACCAGTGCCCAGTAACAGGACAAGAGGCAACAGGCACAAATTAGAATACAGGAGGTTCCATCTCAAGGTGGGGAAAAAATTCTTTCCTGTGAGCACTGGAGCAGGCTGCCCAGAGCGGTCATGGAGTCTCCTCTGGAGAGATTCCAAACCCGCCTGGACATTGTGATCCTGGGCAGCCTGCTCTGGGTGCCACCGCTTTAGTGGTGGGGTTGAACTAGATGAGCTCCAGACGTCCCTTCCACCCCCCACCATGCTGGGAATCTGTGATTGCCTGCACTTCAGCAGAAGGAAAGGCTTTGCTCAGGCATTGCCACATAAGCCTCACTGATGCTGGCAGCATTGTACAGTCGTAACCAACATACTCTGCTTCCCACTATTGCAAGATGCATCAAACACTGAAGTCACACACAGAAATCTCATCTCAGCCCATCCTCTTGTCCCTCATTTCTTTTTCACTCTGTCTTCCTTTGTCATCTTATTGGTCCTAACAGCTGACATGGTTTGCCTTTAAAAACACAGAAGCTTTCTTTGTAACTTGTTTTGTAAATAATGCAAATAAATGAAGCTATGGAAAATTGACTATCTTGCCACTAACAACAAAGGTGCTTAAGTCCTGGACTTGCCATTTTCTGATTTAACATTCACATGATATATTGCTTAGTATTAGACAGTATGTAAAACTGTGAGACAAAAGCAGCATCTTAAGGTTTTTAGGAAGATGAAAACATTGGCATATCTTTTCTATCAGTCAGAATGCACTTCTGCTCTCCTTGCAGCAGCTCCATGCCTTGACTGCATGCTGGCAAGGTCCATGCTCTCTACAACTCTGTTGTTGCCTGAACTGTGTTGGCTTTCCAATGCATGTACATTAAGAGTGAAGCCAGAAACCTATTCAGACCCCTTCATGTCGCTTCCTGTTCCTTGCAAGTGCATAGTGAATAGGTACAACTTCCTGCTGAGCAGAAAGGATGGCTCCAAAGCTGGCAGTTTGCCTTGGCTCTGTACCTGAGCTGCCACCATAGCAGCTGTTCTCTCATCTTTGTCCTTAGTTGCCACCATAGCAGCTGTTCTCTCATCTTGGTCCTTAGCTGCCACCATAGCAGCTGTTCTCTCATCTTCAGCAACAACTGCTTTGTTTGTTTCTTGTTTCTCCCACAATGTGACAAGTACCCAAAGTGGGTAAGTTTCACTGGGTTTACTTCTACTGTTGTAAGATGCCTGTGGGCATTTAAGTCTGGACCTAGCACATATTGAGGGAGGATTTGCCAACTGTACATCATCTGCTATGGCATAATCATCTAATGCTGGCAGAGGAATTTTTCACGGATGGTTGAAATCACAGACACCAAAGTTCATTACAAGGAATCCAAAGATTTTCTGAATGTGGAGTTCATTAGTGTCTTGTGAGACTGCAGACAGCCTAGGACAGAACTTGTACATCCCAGTGCTAAGAATGTTGTAGTTGATTAAAGCATAAAGAAGCTATATGTTCATCATAACAACAGCCAGCAGCACCTTGCTCTAGCATCACCAGGGCTTGAAGAAGGAATAATGGCATTGCTTTTCCCTCTCACCCACTGTTCTTGACAGGCACGTTCAGTAAAAGCATCCAACAGTCATCCAGTTATTTTTCAAATTCTGCCAGAAATAAGTGCAAAATGGTTCTGTTATCTTCAGAAGCACATAGAAACTCTGTTGGCACATCCATTTAGATCCTAGACTACCACTTTAAACTATTTTGATGCCAGAAAGTCAGATTCTAATATGTCAGTGAATTTTATCAGTGAATTGCTTTTTTTCCTGTCACCTCTTAGGCTCCAATAATGCCATCATTTAACAAACTCGGGCTGTTGTTGACCTCTAGTTCTGTTTACTAACCTGAAAGTGATCACAGAATTTGAGAGTGTTCAGTCTGATATTCTACCAGTCCTGTGAAAAGGAATAGGAGAAGTGATAAGGCAATCCTGTCAAATAACCATGGTGCTGGCAAGAGAAGAGCTATCTGGAAGGTATGCACTCATGCTGTTTGAATGGAAATGGTTAAAGTTTCACAGAATGAAGCTTTCCTTATCACACTTCTGTTGTCTCCTGTCCAGTCTCAGCCAAGATCAAGCTTTGAAGGACGTCAGCCACGCAGCAACCACTGTGGCCAGGTCATCAATATTAACATCAGGCAGTTGCATGTGAAAGGAAGCTGGCTCTGGTGTCACTTCTAACAACAATAATACTAAGGAACACCCTTGTGAACGTGTGCCAGCTGCCAAGCATTTCCCTCTCACCTGGAGAGCAGAGAAGCTGTGTAATGTTTTGGAATCTTTGTGTTCTCAAGTGAAGGGTAAGGAGCCTTCCAGCATATGAAGGGGGCCTACAGGAGAGCTGGAGAGGGACTTTTTACAAAGGCATATAGTGACAGGACAGGGGATTATGGCTTCCAACTGGAAGAAGCTGAATTAGACATTAGGAAGAAATTCTTGTGAGTGTGGCAAGGCACTGGAACAAGTTGTCCAGAGAAGCTATGGAGGCTCCAAGCCTGGAAGTGTTCAAAGCCAGGCTGGATGAGGCCTTGAGCAACCTAGTCTGGTAGGAGGTGTCCCTGCCCATGGCCTGGGGATTTGAACTCGACGATATTCAAGGTCTTTTCCAACTCAGACCATTGTGATATTTAGAAGTCTAAGTCGATGCTGGTTTTCAGTGCTGAATAACTTCCCTGATGTAGTTACTAAGGTATATTCAGGTATATATTCATGCTAATGAAATGAAAAAAAACCCTGTGCCAGCAGTTTCTTCTAATTTACTGTCAGTGTCAGGGTTCTCTTTTATTAATCACGTTCTTAAGACAAGTAACTGGTCAGAATGTATTTTAAGTACTCAAGCCCATATCTTTAATGCCATAGTACTGTACAGTAACAAAGCAGACAGTCACAGCTGCCTAGCCAAGGTGCCTTCATCCTTCCCGGAGATCAGTGATGCTCTATGGATTGATTTGGAACATCCAGGAACCTCTTTTGCAACCTTCTCCCTTCGCATGTTCTTTTTGCGTTCTCTCTGGAACGTTTGTATATATGTAGAAACGTTTGAAATTCACTGAGTTAAAAATACAGCTAGACCTGGGAGGCAGCCTGCGCAGGACGGGAGCGGCAGCCACTCTGTACCGGAGAACGCCGAGGGCACCGCGCAGCCTCGCCAGGGCAGGGCGGCTCGTATGAGACGGCTGATGCTCGTGAAATCACAGAATTAACCCTGATCATCGAGTCCAGCCTATCACCCAACCCTTCCAATTAACTAAACCATGGCACTGAGTGCCTCATCCAGCCTCCTTCTAAACACCTCCAGGGATGGTGACTCCATTGGGTGGCAGCCCATTCCAATGCCAATCACTTTTTCCGTGAAGGATTTCTTCCTAATATCCAGCCTAAACCTGCCCTGGCATAGTTTGAGGCTGTGTCACTGGGTGCCTGAAAGAAGAGACCAACTCCAGCTGGCTGCAACTTCTTTCAGGTAGTTGCAGACAGCAATGAGCTCTGCCCTGAGCCTCCTCTGCTGCAGGCTGCACACCCCCAGCTCCCTCAGCCTCTCCTCACAGGGCTGTGCTCCAGGCCCCTCCCCAGCCTTGCTGCCCTTCTCTGGACACCTTCCAGCACCTCAGCATCTTAAATTGCGGGGCCCAGAACTGGACACAGACCCAGCCCGCGCGTGTCTGCCTCTGGGCCAGCGGGCGGCCGTACTGGGCCAGCGGCTGCTTACGCGGAGCAGCCGCCGCTTCTTTAACGTTATTCCCGAGGCAGAGCTTCCTGTCGGTCAGAGCTAAGGGGAGGCAGAGCTGCGGCGCAGCGAGAGGCGGCGGGGCGAGCCCGTGCCGGTCCCCCTCCCGCTCTGCGCTGCTCCCCGCGCACAGGCGCTGGCGGCGCGGGCGGCTGCGGGCAGCAGACTGCGGGCGGCAGGCTGCGGGCAGAGCCTCGGCGCGCGGCTGCGCCTGCTCGGCGCGCGGGGCGCGCGGTGACGTGCGGCGGCAGCCGCGAGGCCGGCGGCGGGGGGAGGGGAGCGGAGCAGGCCGCGCGCGCTCGCGCCCCGCCGCCCGGCCCGGGCTGTGATTGGTGCAGGCCCGGACCCAGCAGAGCCGAATGCCAGGCCGCGGCGGCGGCGGCGTCCTGCGGCCCGAGCCGTGTCCCCCCGCCCGGGCCCCAGCCTGCGGTGCGGCCGCCCGGCGCGGGGACCCCGCACAGGTGAGCCGAGGCGGCGGAGCGGGGCCGGAGGGGGGGATGGGGACAATGGAGGCGGCTAGGCCTCGCCGCAGGCCGCGCCCGAGGCCTGGCAGTGCCGCCGCGGCCGCCGGCGTGCCCTGCCGCAATCCCTTCTCGACGGGTAGGCGAACTTCGGTGGTCGCCAGCTGCAGCCGCACCAGACGGCCGCGGGCGGGCCTTACGGGTGGGCCCTGCCGGCTGAGGGGCCTTTTCGGGCGGCCAGAAAATGGCGGCAAACAAGATGTCGGCCGGCGGGGCGGGGAGGCTGCGGCTCCGCGGGCGCTGCGGCGCCGGGACAGGGGTTATCCCCGCCTCCCCGTCCCGCGGCCGCCGGGGGCCACCCGGCTCCCCTCCTGCAGCCGCGGCCACGGGGCAGGAGCCTGGCGGCGGCCTGGAAGAACCAAACAGGGCTGCTGCGCTGAGCGGGAGGCCGCGGGGTGCGGCGGCGCCTTCCCTGCGCCCTGCTGCGGGCGGCGGCCCCCTGCCGCGCCACCGCCCTGTGCCCTCCACGGGCTCCTTTGTCTCCGTGCTCCCGCTCCTCCCTGCGCCGCCTCCTGCCCGCCTTCTTCCCGCGGCGCTCGTCCGCCCAGCCCCGGGGATGGGGCGTCCGGCGCCCGCGGCGGCTGCCCGTCGCTTTGCGGTTAAGTCAAGCGGTCCGTGGCAGCGGGCGGGGCAGGCTCCGTGCCGGGCTGCCCGGCCGACAGTGCGGGCTCTCCCGCCCCGCTGTCGCCGCGCTTCCGCCACCCGGCGGCGCGCCGATCCGCGAGCACGCGCGGAAGGGCTCGGCTCCGCTTCCGCGCCTTTCCGCGGCCGCGCAGCCTCCCCGCTGTGCCGCCTTGACGCTCACTTGTCGAGCGGCAGGATCGCCGGCCGGACAGCCGGAGCCTTAGGCGCTGCGTCTGTGCGGTGCCTTTATGTGGCTGTCGCCCTGCTTTGCCTGTGATTTCCATACGGGAAGTTGGTTACTGCCGTGGATGTAACACGCAGATGTAAATTCATCTCCTTTATTAATTGCTTTTAAAGCCTCGAGCGCGCTCCGGGCAGCAAGACGACAGTCTCGTCCATTGGTTTTGTCTTTGTCCTTTGCAGTGGGTTTAGAGTGTGGATGCTTTATAGGTGACCACAATAAAGGACTTTAAAATGGCTATGTTGGTTTTTAATACCCAGTCGTCATCTGGCAAGGTTTCGTGGTATCCTGCGCGTTATTTTATGAAGTGGGTTCTGCTCCAGATTTCTGCGTGAGCAGGATGTTTCTCACTGCGTTTCTAATGGTTGCTGCATTAAAAATTACCGAAAAACAAAGCGAAACTCATGACTTGTCTTCGGGGAGTGATAATTCTCTTGTGTTTTTCTGGAACTTGAGTGTTAAGAAAGAAAACATTTCTTGGATTTTTCAACTGCAGATGAGTTTGTATGCTGTGTTGCTTTGCTCTCTGAGCTTGGTCCTTTGGGCTTGATCAAGATGTCAGTTGCAGTGTAGGAGTATCTGCAACTCTTGACAAAGTAGGATGTTGTGGTTTATTATATGTTAGCAAGACTTAAAAATTATTTATCAGGAATTCACTGTTTTAAAGGAGTACTTAATGGTTGGCTGTGCATCTATGCTTTATGTGAATATGGATTGCCTGAACATACTGGGAGTAACTGTATGTGTAAACTGGGGAGGTGCTGAGTATTTGCAGGACCACACCGTTTAGAATATAACAAAATATATTAAATACATCTTATTTGTGTAAATTGATTGTCATGATTTGCATTTTGTAGAGATATTTGTGTTATTTTAAACACGGCAACAATATCTGGAAACCAGAATAGTGATTGGCAGCTTCATTGTACCTCTCAGTCCTGGGAGGGGTTAGACCTGTCGAGCCATTCAGTTATTTCCCTCCTCCTTAAACTTTTTTGCTGAAGATCTCTCGATTTAGGATGTTTTCTGAAATCTTTCTCAAAAATAAAGATAATTAATGGTCATTTTTATAGGAAAAGTGAGATAAAAATAAATCCATGTGCATGCTAAGATCAGTGTTTGTAAGGGCCTGAGCCTTCAACAGTTTTCTGATCGAGTTGCCTCTTTTGGTTCTTAGGTATCCCTAAGCTGCTAACCACTACCTTTGCTTTTTGAAAGTACCATTTACAGTAGTAATTTACAGTAGTGTTCCTACCTTTAGATAGAGAGGTCAGATACTCTTTTCTTTTTTTACTCTAAATAATTTCGTGTCTAAGGAAAATCTTTAGTATTAAAGAACTGAAATGGGCTAAACTTCTCCCAAAGCAAGTTAGAGAACTGCAGGTTGGTTTTGGTTGGTTGATTTGTGTGTTTTGTTGGGGTTTTAGTTGTTGTTTTAAAGATACCTGAAGATTTAAAAAATGAAACCTTGAAACATTATTCTGGGGGCCCCAGGTTAGGTTTCATGAAATTCTTCATTTTGGGGTCTGCTGATGATGTGCTGCTTTCTGCTGCAAGATGGCACACTAAAAGAAAAAAATAGTGAAAATAGTAATAAAATGCGATAAAGTGATATTATGTTATTGGCTGATTCTAATAAAGCATTTTTTGCAACATTTTCATCTATCTACTCCAAAGGGAAGGGGAATTGAGAGAAAAAAAAAGCCTTGAGCTATTAATAGGGGTGAGAGAGGTATGGATGTGTTTGTGATTGTGACAGTGTACAGAATCATGCCTTTCTGCCTTATTTCTCTCTCTAAAACATGATTGGACCACTCTAATTGTGTGGATATGACACAGTGTGCTACAGAAAGAAGCTGTGAAGAGCCACAATTAATCTCTCTAGTGCATGTTTTTTCTGTTTCACTAAAAAGATTTGCATGCATATGTAGTGCTTGAAAACAAATCATCTGTACTACTGAAATCGGTAAGCAGAAATACCCACTTGTGTCAGAATTGTGTGCCTGCTTTGTGCTTAGTTGTTCCCAGCATTAGCAGTGAGGGGATCTCCTGCCGTCACTACGTTCCTTTAAGACCCAAAAGTAGATACATATATAAAAAAAGTGATTGCATAATTGGTGCAACTCTGTCCTTTGTCTGCATTGAGTTTAGAGACATGTAGTTGATGCAGCTGGTATCCAACAGTTACGTCACTGAGATACAGCTTCCACATGTTTATAGCCAGAATGTCATTATCCATCTCTGCTTTTGGTGGAATTTTAAGTTACTTATAGTGCTGTATGCACAGAAGGTCTTGTTAATTTTTGTAGTTCTGATAGGCTGGGGAGAAATACTCCTTGTAGTGATAATTTGCTTTCCTAGCAGAAATTTAATTCAAATTAACATCGTGGTCCAGTACGTAATATCTTTGCACATCTAGTTGTATAATCTGAAATTAAATTAAATTGCTTATTGAGGAGAAAAGAAAAGCCTAGCATCTTCTTCCATAATCTCAGTTTTATATAGTTTAAGATATTTTTTCATACCCATTTACATTAAAAAGAAAGATTAGCTGAGAGCAAAGGGCTGTGGTCAGGAAATTGTGGAGGATTGCATTAATTCTGAAACTGCCGTATTATATTAGCCATTTATGGTCTAGGGCTGTATCTGATTTTGTAATGGCAAGTACTCATTAGCTACAGTAAGAGTTTCAGATGGCTGTGACAATAGTTTAGGAGTGGCAGCATTGCAGTCCAGTTCTTGAGGTGTTTTGTGATTCTTACAATGGGGAAATTTTGATTTTGGAGCTAAAACTTAAAACTGCATTGACATTTGATTGGATGGATGGAGTTAGCTTAGTTAAATCCTTGACTATTTTCCTCGTTGATCATGTTTGATGTGGTGTTTTATACTATTAGCTGCTCTGTTATGGCACCATCAAGAAATTGCACTGGGGAATTCTTGTATCTCTGCAAGAGTGTCGTATAGTGTTCATCTCCAAGAGTTAGTGTTGTAGGTTGAAAGACAGAGAAATAGGTTTGAGCAAAGAACACAGAGAAAAAGTGTTGAAAGGTTGATGGTGATGCTAGGTGATGCAAGATCTTTGGATCGTTTGTGTTCTCAGTTAAATTGAAACTTCCTTGGGGTGGATCAATGACTTTTCATTGCAGACCATTTGCTGCTTCCTCCACTTGAGGATTTCAACAGTATAAAAGAAGGAACAACATCTGCTAAGTTGCTTCCTTGGCACTGAAGATGCAGCAAGCATGGTTATTGTTTTCACATACTTCTTGTTGCTCTTGCTTTGTATTTTGTCATATATATTAAAAAAAAAAAAAAAAGGGAACAAAATCATACTTGTCTGACATGTGCTGCCCTACGTGGAGCAGGTGTTCTGCACTGCCTGCTGAAGTGAAGCGATTTAACACTGATAAAAAAAGAGGCAAAGCAGTGTAGCACCCAAGTTGACTTTGGGCAGCATCTCACCTTGGTGGCTTGCTGCCTGGTATGAGTGGACCAGAGTTTCCATGTGCAGCCTGAGCCTGGTGTGGACTCTTGGGCCTGTTACCAATAGAGCTGTTTTTCAGCAAGCTGCAGAGTAATTCAGAATCCTCGAGCTTTAATGCATGGTAGCAGTGCAGGTAACAGAGAGGAATGCTACTTTATCCTTCTCTCTTGTCTTTTATGGAAACGCTTTGTAGGAATTTGTATTTTCTTCTCTGGAAGCAAGTTCATGTAGCTGTAGCATGTGAAAGAGATCGAGCATCCTCAGGACAGACATGGCACCAAAAATAGAGATCTCGGTACAAACTCAGAGTAAACCAGCCATGATTGTGTGGCTTGAATTTGAGGGACTGGTGTAATTCTAAAAGGGTTGAGGAAAATGTAACAAAGTCTGACAAAAGACAAATCAGGAGGCAGAAGTCCCTAAGATTTGAAGAGCCAAAGCAACAAATCAAATGAAACAATTGTCAAAAAGAAAAGGAAAGAAAGAATGTAACAAAAGAAGGATGTAACAGTGAAGGGTAACAGTGGGCTGCTTACAAAGAATCGGCGGGCTCTGTTCTATCACAGGCTTTACAGTATCAGTTTCCTATTTGCTGGGTATTGGCAGATAGCTGCCTCGGACCAGCTTTTCCCTGGCAGCAGCTGTGAAGCAGCACAGAAGGGACAGTGTTGGGAGATAGAATTTCTAGAATAACCTGACAGTTTGATGTAAAATGTCAACCAATATGGGCAATGCAGCCCCAGCACTGGAAAGGGGAAGAGAGGCATCAGCACAGAAGTCTGTTGAGCACTGTGGTCCTCGAGTGGATCATTGATCCACTGGCAGTGAAGGCATTGGAGTCAGTTTGCCTTATTATGTTTTGCCTGCTCCAGTGAGTAGTTCTGCACTGTGAATGCAAATCTGACTGAGGGCTGCTTATGTTTTCTACCAGGCCTTCTGTCAGACTTTTCAAGTGAAATAGAGGGGTTCATATGTAGCCACTGGGAAAGAAAGTAAGCTTCAGCCCTTCTGTTTTCATAAATTCTAGGATTCTGTGAAAAATTTATTACACCACATTTTTTCAATGCCTACCTATAATTAAACATAGTGTTCAATTACATTTACATGTTAAAATGTGTTTTGAAATCTTGATAGATAAAATACAGTGAAAGAATCTGAAAAATTGATACTCCCAATACAGTTCTCAACTGTCTTCAGTGCAGCTGCATACATCCATAATCACCAGTCCTGTATATACAGGGAGAGGTAGAGCAAAGATGACTTCTTTGTGCTGATGGCTAGTACATACTAGGTAAGGCTTGTAATAATAGCATGCATGTGCTGTTGACGTCCAACTTGCTTCTACAGACAGTTAGTTACAGTTTAAGACTAAGTTCTTGGCAAAGTTTCTGCTTCTAGATAAGTTACTGTAACTAGGTGCAGTTGCTACTAATGGTTGTTACACTGTTGTGCTGACTACAGCCTGGTGCCCCTGCTGATACTGCAGGTGAGATCCTTGCTGTCAGTTGGTGAGCTGTCAACCTATGGAGATGGTCTCATAAAACTGCAAGAAATATTTCAATGGTCAGTATGCAGTGAATGAATCAAAAGTTGGTAACTAGAAAGCACTTTCCAGTTAAATGCTGCAGAATGTAAACAGAACAGGCAGTGACCAAAGATTTAGGTAAAAAAACCTCTTAAAAATCCTTACCAAGAGTTAGTGACTGTTTGGTTTTACTCACATGTGTAACTCATGTTATGTGCTCATATATGAATGGAAATGTTTTCAGCATTTTAGGGGAAAAAATATCAGAAGGCAAAGTGGATTGCACAAAGTGCTGCATGCTATTTTCTTCATGGTTTGCATAAATATTTCTGTGTTTTCCAGTAAGAAACGTTAAAACAAGTCACCACAATAACATTCTTCAATATCAATTCTGCTTTTGCTTTTATTGCAGTTACTTGTGAATGAACTTAGCTGAATATGGATCCAGGTGGTGGAAGTCTTGGATTGCAAACGCAAGAATCCAAAATGCCTCACACTATGATTATGCAGGATTTTGGTAAATGTTTTAACTATTAAAAATAATAATAGTTTTTCAAGGTTTTGCTATGTTTGTAAATGGTACCAGGATGTAGAGTTAACTAATAATGCTCTTTGCATGACTTTTTGAAGAAAATTCATCTTTAAGGTGGTTTAGAATATGTTTTTTTTATACTTCGATTGCTGATCTTGAAATGGTCACTTCCTACAAAATATTGAAGTCATTCTGAAAACAAAGAAATCTCTGACCCAAAGTACTCTGACTGAGACAAAAAGTTACCTAGAGTCCAGTGGGTTTGTGGTACATGTGCTTCTGCTTCACATCACATTGAGTACTTGTCACATCTTCAACATATGAGAGCTGTAAATGACACCCAGTAAAGAGTGGAAACCAGCACACCAACTTGTGTACTTAGCTGGAGTTGGTGTCTCCAGGTCTCCTTCAGAGTCTTTCTGTAAATGTGCTGGGAAATGATGTCTTTGTGTGACAACAGATTATTTGCCAACAGATTATTATGTAGGCAGCAATTTACAGATTTAGCTAAATCTGCATATTCACATACATGTGCTTAAGAGTTGTCTGTCAAAAGCAGTCTTGGAGCTGCACTGATGTAAGAAAACTTGCTTCTAAATTTTTTTTTTCCATGATCACTACTTTATTTGGTGGTAGTGCTAAATAACCTCAACAGTTTTGAAGGTTTAGAGAAAGGACAGCAAGAAATCTCCACTTCTTTCTTTGTGGATCTTTCTGCATTATGGCAGGAAATGGCCATTTCAGGTATTGGGAAAGGCCATGACTTTACTGTAACATGAATTTATATCTGTCAGAGTATACCAAGATAATGGCGTTTGCATTGCTGAGGACTGTTCTGAAAAGAACTTTCCCTAAGGTTTTATTCATTAAGATTACAGCTGCCATTTATGTGTGACAATAATTCACTCTGCATTGTTTTTTATGTATAGAAAAGTAGTCCGCAAACATGACTGGCCAGTCAAGTCTGTTAATGGCAAACAGGTTTCTGCTTCTAGCCATTCCTCACAGCATGGCAAGTGGTTGGAAACTGTACTATGAACATTCCATGCCATTTATTTTTACCAAGGCCTGCACAAGTAAAGGGATAAGAGTCCTTTTTTTGTGACAGTAACTAATGGACACTTCAAGTATGATGCAAGAATTCTGTGAATATTCAAATTACTAATGCCATGAAGCATTTTAGTGTAAAAGATGAAATTGCATGCTGGTCTGTAAACTCTGAGTGTGGGACAAATTCCACATTATGTCTTAAAGAAGTGGCATGATTTGTTTTCCCTAAAGAATACAGGCTGCTTTGGGTACTCTTTCTTGGATGTGTGGATTGTTGAAACGAGTTTGTACATCTGTGTTTAGCTTGTCTGTACAGTTTATCCATTCTTAGATAAGCCAACAGCTAATGCAATGATTTTAACACTTTTCTCCTCATTTATAATTGTTCCATAGTGGCTGGAATGGCTGGCACTGCTCATATTGATGGAGACCATATTGTTGTATCAGTCCCCGAAGCTGTCCTAGTTTCTGATGTTGTTACCGATGATGGAATAACTCTTGACCACGGCTTAGCAGCTGAAGTTGTCCAAGGACCTGACATCATCACTGAAACTGATGTTGTAACAGAAGGTGTAATTGTTCCTGATTCTGTTTTGGAAGCTGATGTTGCTATTGAAGAAGCTTTAGATACCAGTGATCATGTTTTGACTTCTGATCTAATAACAGAAACCGTTAGAGTTCCTGATCAGGTTTTTGTGGCTGACCTCGTTACGGGTCCTGATGGACATTTGGAGCATGTGGTGCAAGACTCTGTGTCAGGAGCCACCTCACCCACAATGGTTTCAGAAGAAGTTCTTGTAACGAACTCAGATTCTGAGACAGTCATTCAAGCAGCTGGTCCTGTTCCTGGCTCCACAATGACTATAAAAACAGAAGATGATGATGATGGCAAGAGTACGTCTGAAGACTACTTAATGATATCTTGTAAGTTAAACAAAGGTAGATATAAACAGGATATTATCTGAAGTAGAAGTGGTCTAGTGGGGAGAAGTTACATAACTAGACTGCTGCATTCTGGAATTCTCAAAAAGTAGTCTATTGCCCAGCTAATTCTTGGTGTCTGGATTTAAGTTTTCTTGATGAAAGAATCCATTATCACTGATACAGCAAGAAAGAGAAAGGCATTTGTGCTGCTGAGTGAATGAGTGTGCATGTTTGTGCTTCTGAAACTAGGTATTCCTGGAAAGGAAGGAAGACACATGTGAAAGTGAAACATTCCACAGATTTTAAGTATAATACTTTTATTATATACATTATTTATCATGCAGGTGATAAAGAGGCCTATGTCAAAATGTCTTGGACTTGCTCAACAGAGAAGTTTTTAAGATACTTGGCTCATAAAGTTTTGTGTGTCCATAAAATATTGTTGGGTTAGCTGTATTGAAAGTTATAATTGAGCTTTTCTTGTATATTGTGCTGTTCTGGACTGAACTGGACATGAAAGGGTCATGTGCATTAATTGATCAGCTCTCCAGCACTGGAAAGGAGCTGCCCTTGTCAGTTTCCACACAGCATTCAACTCGAGGAAAATGTATGATCCTATGCTACATGTTGAGTGATAGCTACTTGAAATGACCTTAGGTATCTTATGTCTCTTCAGTGGTTCAGTGACACTCAAGGTGTCAGTTTTTATTCTTATACAAATTTTGGAGAAAAGTATGATAGTTCATTTTAGATTTTTGACTTGCTGAAATGTGAGTAGGTCAAAACAGATTTTATTTAGTCAGAAGCAATATGTTAAAAAAATGGCAATGCCAAGTGTGTCAAAGTGTCAGTCTGTTCCCAGCAAGCCACATTTATTAAGAGTTTCAAGACAGAGGACATGGCTGGTTAGTGATGATGATGATTTCAGTCTTTCATACCATTTATGTGCTTAAGGAAAAAAACCATTCTTTGGTATTTGTTCAGTGTAGGGTGGACAGCAGTGATTGTCGGTTTTAATCGTTCTATCATCAATGCCATGTGTCACTAATAGAAGTCAAAAGGGATTTTTTTGGAAACAGCACCAAAACCATCTCAGTCCAAAAGCAAAGTAGACCTGCAACAGAGAATTTGCTGTGTGTTTGTAAATAAAGGAGCACCAGGTTTACAGCCAGCTGTTTCACTGACGAAATTCCTGCGTTCTGACAGAGTGCTTAGGATGAGTTGTGTTCTGTAACTGCGCTATTGCCAGCTGTGCCTTTATGAGTGTAAGTAAAAGCGACTTTGGAATTCCTTCTGAGGTAGAGAAGTGTGGTTGGTAATGCAATTGCTGCACTTTAACCACAGCATCTTCAGCTTTCGGTACCAGTTGCCCCACATCCCCTGCTGTGTCTGATATGCTGATAGTTTTGTCAAGTGTTCTCAAGCCTACCAGTGAATTTTGTGATGTTTCAAAGCAAGTTTGAAATCCTGCTTTCAGCAACTGAGATTTATAGAATCAGAGAACGGTCTGGGGTGGGAGGGACCTCCAAAGGTCATCTAGTTCAGCTCCCTCTGCAGTAAGCAGTAAATATGTATCATGCAGTAAAGTAAATACAGATCATTGTGATACGCCTGAATAATTACACTTGGTAGCTACATTCTTAGTCTGGAATGTTATTTTAATTAGATAATTAGTTAAATTAAGGTAGTGGGAGAATCATAGAATTGTTTTGGTTGGTAAACACCTTTTAGATCATCAGGTCCCACCCCGTACTGCCATGTCACCACTAAACCATGTTTTTCAGCGTATCTACACAGCTTTTTAATCCCTCCAGGGATGGTAACTGCATCACTGCTCTGGGCAGCCTGTTTCAGCACTTGACAACCCTTTCCAGGAAGGAATTTTTCTTGACATCTCACTTAAGCCTCCCCTGCTGTAGTTTGAGGCCATTTCCCCTTGACCTGTAACTTACTAGTTGGGAGAAGAGACTGACTCCCACCTTGCTCCAACCACCTGAGAGGTACAATGTACAGGAGTGTTGAACTTTATAATGTGAACCACCCCAAAATGTTTGTTCAAAAGAATCCCAGAATACTTAGCTGTGCTTTAATTAATTTTGGCATTTAAAAAGGAAAACTCTATAAAATGGCAGATAATGTCCAGAGGGATGCTGCCAGCTCTCCTGTGGAACACATTCTGGAGACTTCTAAAATGCTACATTTCATCGTGAGAAGCTGAGTTGAGTGTGGGGTCTTAACTTACTTCACTCTTTTGTTGGGAGTTTCAGTTCCAGTACACTGAAAGGTGATTTTCCCCCATTTTAGGATGACAAACCCATGTAGGTATTTTATACACCATTGGTATTTGCATTTTTGTCTAAATACTATTTGGGAAATAAGAAGTTTGCCTTGATAGTTCTTCGAAGTAGTGGTGTGTAATTTCTGTGACTGGAAAGTTTCACTGGAGGGTTATCCCCAGTCTGTTAACAATCTCTGTGCAGATGAATTCAGCTTTTTAAAATCAGCCTGATAATCATGAGACTGCAAACCCTTTTTTTGATGCATTCCCAGCATATGCCACAGGGTACACATGATCCCTTGCTTCAAATCTCCAGACCCCCTGTGTAAAAGAGACTTGTTAAAAAGGACAGAATGCGTATGGTGTGATCACGAGCCCAGCCCGTCTCCTCCGGAGGTGGGAGGATGCTGCAGAGTGCCTCCTGCCATGCCAGGGCATGGTTGGCAGCCATGGAGCTGAAAGCTTCCCCTTTTGTGTTTTTCAGGTTTGCGATATTCAGAGCCACAGCGGATTGCCAGCTCCCGATCCCTGCGCTGGCCCTGCATGCACTATGCTGGTGACCTCATACCCACCAAAGAACAACACTGGAGCTGGCCTTTAGGGGTAAGGTACTGTTCCACCACCACCTCCTTTTTAGTGTATGACAATACAGTGTGACATCATTTGCTAAACATTTTACTATTACTACTCCTCTATTGTAACCTCAAATAAGTATATCAGACATCAGAGAAATCTGAGTAACTGCTGGGCCACAGGACTTATCTTGCCCTCACGTTAGCCCTACGGGCTCCTATGGTGGGTGTGGTATCACCGGCATAGTGCATGCTGAGGCATCACATGAATTGGGAGCTGGCAATCCACGGTGAATCTGGACATCACACACCTGAAAACAGCAAAGGCAGGTAAGTTTAAAGCTGGAAGCGTGCTGAGTTTCCTTTAAGTCTTGTCTATTCAGGAGGATTCAGCATAAATAAAAGTTCTCTGTTGTGTTTTTTCAGTTAATTTTAGGTGATGCGATAATAATATGTAGTGCTTTTGGTGGATGAGTCAGATCTGGAAGACACTTTCATAAAGGAAGCATTCTGTTCCTGAGAGCTGTCTCTGGGAAAAGCCATCAGCTGCTTCAGTGCTGGTGGTCTCTGCCTGAAGTCCTGTTACTTAATATTTTCATGATCTGTTTTGGTAAAGGTCCCAGTATGTTGGAACTTGACAAAGATTACATGTCCTGCTGTGTTCTTTTCCTCTTACCTAAATGTGCTTCAAAATTAGATTGAAGCCTTGAAATGTACTTCATGAAAGACAGCAATTTTTAAGCAATAGCAGTTGTGGGTCCAGTGTATTTTGTTGTTGCGGTCTTGAAGCTAAAGGCAGCGTGAGAGTCTCTAGCAGAGTCGTTACTCAGTCCAGGGTATGGTTTTCAAATGTTGTTACATTACACTTGTGTTCTTAGGTGATTTTGGAGGCCCTGGATACGCAGGCTTCCTGATAAGTTTCCATTGCTGTAGCTCGAATTGTAGAGACTGGGGATCTTTGAAAATACACAGGATGGTTGATGGTGTGAAGTGACCACAGATTTGAAAAACTATGTTGTAAATTTGCCCCTCTAAGACAAGGCTTTTGGCTTCTAAAGGATGGTGAAGCTTGGGGGGCTTTACTTGAAGTGGTAAAACACAGCATGTGAGTGTGCTATGTTCATGTACCGTACTATGTTCATGTACCTTGCTTTATAGTTTTGGCTGAAAATACTTGTTCTTCTAAAAATTGTAAAACTACTTAGTTTTTTCTTTATATGATCTTGTTATGTGGCAATTGATGTTCTGGTAAGAATCACAGAATCAACCAGGTTGGAAGAGACCTCTACAATGGTGTGTTATTGGCTTATGTTATTTCCCCAGACACGTGGTGGTGAACAGTTGTGTGATGCCCCTTAGTAGTTAATAGTTGGGTGTAGGCTGCTCAGGGAGTGTTCAAGGCCTGGCTGGACGAAGCCTTGAGCAGCAGAGTCTAGCTGAGAGGCATCCCTGCCCATCATGAGGAGGTTGAAGTAGATGACCTCTGAGGTCCCTTCCAACCTGAGCCATTCTATGATGTAATTCTATGAATTTTTGCCATAATGAAAAGTTCTTATCACAGACATGTGGTTACTGCCCATTAGGAACTCAGTGTTGTTAAGTAGCCTCCCAGTAGGGCACTATTTATCTGCTCAGTTAAACCAATAGCACAAGATATTTGTAAATTTCTGAGTTTAGAAAAAAGTTGATGCTGCTTGAGCTGCAGATTTGAAAATAACTTCACTACCACCTACCCATTCTAAAATTACAGTAGCAGCTTACAATCAGTGATTTCTGCCACTGGCCTTTAAATGTTCTTCCTGCATTTTGGCAGCACATCTAACCATATGGCTCTAAATATATATCATTGCTCTTGCCTTCTACTCCTGGTTACCTCTAGCCCTTCCAAGACTCAGTGGAAGTGTTCATTGTACTAGAATTAAATGTATGTGTGTCACCAGATAAGAGATGTGGCTGTGGATAATACTAAAAACCATGCAGGAAAGAAAATGGTCTTTAGTAGATTTAGAGCAGCAGCACCAAAAATCAGCTGGTGCAGTAATCCTGCCATACTAGATGCAAGGAAGTGCTGGTGACCATGTCAGAGGACTGTGTACACTTCTCTGCTGTGGCGTTCATGTCTTACCGTTCCCACTGTCCTGAAAGGTAACCCAAACATCATGCAGTGCATGCCAGATTCTAACAACAGATGTTTGATGTGTTGATGTTGCTGGCAGATTTAGAGTGTTTTATTGAAAAGCAAAACTTTTTTACCCTAAGATTTTTTTTCTAGTGATGTGGTGCAAGTTTGCTGTTTTTCAGCACTGCAGTTAATCACAAAAAGAAACAGCTAAAGCATAGCAGTTTTTCTATTTCATTGTCATCAAAATAGATAATTTCCAGAGGTTCTAAAATGAAATCACATACTTCCTTGTCCATGATACCTAGTTCTGTCCTCAATAATGTATGATTCAGTCCAAGATTTGTGAAGTAGATTCAGGGTTCCTCAATATGGGGATGAAAAAGCCTGTTAGTTGGATAGGTTTCTGCATGGAATCCTCTCTGTGGAGTGGGAACAGCTTAGGTTTTGGGATTACTGTGATGGATTCCTCCCTTGCTGCAGCATAGGTTCTGAGTCACCTTGCATGACTGCCTGAATTATCTGAGTACACCAGGCTGTAGCCTGAAGTAGTTAGAAGCAGCTATTCAAGAGCTGCACTGAGAGCAGCAAACTTAAGAGAGGGATTGGGAATGAGCACAGCCATGCCAAGGTAAGCCAGCCTTTTCTCAGAAAAGAGCAGTGAGTAGAGTCTGTTCTTGGTCACACTACTGTCACTTTGATATTAATTGTAAGAATTATTTACCTACTAGGCACATATTTTAATATTCTTTGTGCAGTAAATTGCTATTTCCATTTTGAATTCAGATTTTGTTTCTGTTTTGTGGAGTTCTACTGTCTTTTAAGTTCTTCATCGAGTGTTAGGCATTGCACAGGTCTGTGCTGGCCAGCTGCACAGGAGCTAGATTAGATTCATCCACTGAGAGAAGTGTGTTGGCAGTGTAGGTGTCAGAGAGATGCTTAGTTCCATGGCCTCTGTATTGGGGCGTATGTATAGATATCTGTGTGAATACCTTCTCTACCAAAGTAGTGTTAGTTCTACACTTCTAATGGCTTTAGTGTCATTTGTGTTGTGAAATGAATTCTGAGCATTCTATATATCTCATATATATGTGGGCAATACATAGACAAAGCAGTCAGAGTGACTGAGTTGCATGCTTAAAGAAGTCAGTTTCACATAGTGCTACTTGAATGTGTTGTTCCTGACTCTCTGAATCACTTTGTACTCTAGACCAATCTCCATGAATGTGTATGTTTTCAACGGTATCAACTCGTCATGTCTTCTGGGGTGAAGATGCAGTCACCTTTTTGATGTGTGCCACATTAAGTGGGACTATACTACAGATCATCACCAGTAGTTGCAGTTTCTACATTTTGCTCACCAGTATCTTAGAGCAACAAAATGTTTGGGGTCTCTTAGACTTGCACCAGGCAATTCTGGGTCAATTTTTAACATTTTTTAGCGAGTGCTTAATTTTATTTCTTTGTAATTTTTTGCTAAGTGTAATAGTTTCAGACATTCTCATTGAGACAAGCTCCCTCTTGTGTTACTCATTCTGGAAGTCTTGCTGTGTTTCCTGAGTTGCCACAGAATGGGAACTGAAGTCTTCTGGAGTCTCTTAGGTATCTTGAGATTAATTCGTCTGTAAAGGCCTTTTATGAACACAAACCTTTGCTGTGCATAAGGATAATAGTAGAGAAAATCATGCTACTCGTTACTTTGACTTGGAAAAATGTTTTGGACTTCATTATTCTTCTCTTATCTTTACAGTGGATGATGTTGGAGAAAAATTGGACCATATAGGAAGCACTCCCTTAAAAATCAGTACCGAGGTGGCAAACGATGATGTTGCTAAAGATGATGGGTTTGGTTCAGAAGTTATCAAAGTGTACATATTTAAAGCTGAAGCTGAAGATGATGTTGAAATAGGTATCTTTAAAATTCTGTGCTTTATGAAGTATTTCAGGGTCTTTTTGTTGCTCTTAACTTCATTTAATCCACTGACTGGAATGTTGTGTACAAGAGGTGTTTGTGGAGGCTGCCCATATGTGGTAAATACTGGGGTGTGTTGGTCTCAAGTTCTTTTTTTATTAGCAGTGTTTATTTTCAGGCAACCAGAGCCCAAATGTTGAAGTGGTTGGGTGTCTGCAGCTGGTTTGCAGCTGCTGCTTTTCTCTGACATTGCAAGACTGGCAGCACAGAAAAGCCTCTAAAGTGGATTCCTCTCACTGAGCAGTCTTTGATGGCCTTAGTGCAGAAGGAAGGGAAAACTGCTGGAGCTTTGCACACACAGTTGCTTCCAAGCTAACCAAGCAGCTCAGAATTCCTCTGCAGTTCTCTCTAGTTCTGTTTGTTGTTGCTTGTAAAAGCAGAGTCCCCTCAGAATTGAAATCTGTGTCTCATTCACAGCCCTGACGCCACTCACAGGGCACATCGGCCTGGCTCTGTTCTTCCTGGAATGGGGAAAGGAGTTTATCTCCCATAGATTGGTAGCATTGGCCTGACTGTGCTGTGAAAATCTCCAGCTTTAGACACAGCTATGGATTTGATCAGCAAAGTCCTGCAATGACTAACAATGCTGGCACTGTTGTTTCAGAAGCTTGAACTGCTACTGAAAGAAGCTTTCATCTGTTTGCTGCCTTTATTTTTCTTCTCTGAGAAACAAGACATAGTGTCAGCTCAAGTTAACAGCAAAACCAGGATCGTTCAGGCATGATCAGGCTGGTAGCTAGCAGGACAGTTTGCTTTGGTTTTCTCTGTCACTCAGCATTTCAGAGTTAGCTAAGACTGCCCTAGGAGTTGCTTGGTATCTTTAGCAGGATGATAGTGTAGATTTAGGACCCTGTTTATTGAGTTCTTCACAAAGTTTGCCAAAGTAACTTTCCATGCTTTGCTGTCCTGTTTGGAACAGACAGTACGACAGTATCTCATTTGGCTGGAGATTAGTGACTCTTTCTGTAAGGCCCCAGGACTTTGGCTATTTCATCCTTAATGCTTTGACTGTGAGAAAGAGGTTGTGGAGACCACACACTTTGTAAGACCACAGGGAAAGGATTGAGAGAAGCAGCATCTTAGCATCCTTCCTTTGTTCTGACATCTGTTTCACCTGTCACTTCCCACATGAATTGCCAGGCCCTGCTCTTCAAATAAAGTTTCTTTCCCTGGAGATAAGCTGTTAGTTTTGAGGAATAGGCTGCTAATGCAGCAACAGGAGGAATCAAAATCTCTTATGACTGAAAACTTAATTTGCCTCAAGGATATAATTCTGAGTGCTTCTGATACAGTCATGAGGTAGTCCTGGCAAATTACCACATTATTAGTGATGGGTCCTTCCCCTGGGAAAGAGCTGGTTGTGTAGGTAGGGTATGTTTGCTGCTCAGCATTAAGGAATGCAGGACCTAAGGTGAGAGTCTTCACAAACAATGTTGGAGATTCAGTGTTCCCCATTAGCAGGAGTAGGTGTTCAAGCAGCATCTTCCACCATTGGGTGTGAATTATATCATCACAGGCTATGCACCTTGCAATGGAGATTGTTTCTCTTTTAACTCTTCAGAGTTACTCAAACTGTTTCAGGCTATAATAATGCCCAAAGTTCTAGATTTCCAAAATGTTTCTCTTGGCTTCCTTGGGATCTGTCTTGTGTTGTCTGGCCAGTAGGGGTACCTGCTATCTTAGTTGGCCATTTTGGCCACCACTGCCTTCTAAAGCATGAGGGTCACCTAACACTGTATTCCACAGAGACATCACCCATGCCAGTGGTTTTAATTTTATCTCTGTTTTCATCTCTCTTGGGAAAACTGAAATTCCATGTTTTGATTGCAGAGGGTGAGCTGCTTCTGTTTGGTGGGAAGAAGAATGTTTGGCAAAGTCTCCTATTCACAAAACACAGGCAGTAATTGATCAGTGTGCTGGTTTGGATGCAGCTGAGCATTCTCTGCCAGGACCATTGGTAGTGGCAGGCAGGGACTCTCAGTTTACCAGGTTTTAGCTTGTTATGCTATAATCCGCAGCTTCTCACTGTTCAGTCCCTGAGATGCATGAAGGACTGAGCATCAATATTTATCTTCCACCTCTCCCTGACTCAAGCATCAATATCAAAATCCAGGCTGCAATGTGATCTTTTGCCTCTCTTAAGTCAGTGAGTGAGCCAAAGCTTGTTAGTCGTTTAGAACAGGACTGTTTGGGCAGTTGTTCTCATTCTTTTCAGGTTCAGACTACTGTTGCCAGGGATTTGGTGCAGCACCTTATGCCCTTGCTAGTCTTTATCTCTAGATTATATATTTGTTGTTGAAGTGATTGGCAGTAACATTATCTAGAGGTATGTGACCCCAGTATAAACTACTACTCAAGCCTATGTAGTGAGTCTGAGACATAAGCACAATCTTAATGAGAAAAATTACCTAAGGTGAATAAGCAGGATTTGGGAAGAAGAAGAGAGATAAGAATTAGTTGTTCACGTGTCGAGTGAATTAAAAGCCTGTGTTTGGAGCAGGATTAGAATTAGAGTCCTTTCTTTGGTGGGCATGGGCAGCTTCACACCTGAGCTACTGCTAGCATGAAAATCAAAGGCTCTTGATCCTTCTTGGGTGGTGGTTGTTCAGTCTTGAACCTACCAGAACCCACAGAGGAATCCTTTTCCTTAGCT
This sequence comes from Pogoniulus pusillus, assembly GCF_015220805.1. Lineage (NCBI taxonomy): Eukaryota > Metazoa > Chordata > Aves > Piciformes > Lybiidae > Pogoniulus > Pogoniulus pusillus. The sequence continues at coordinate 2,662,744 of NC_087282.1, read as the reverse complement.
GCTCCAAAATGTTAACCTCAGGTGGTTTTATAACAGACACGGGTGTAAAAATACTTGGTTGGAGTTTTATGAAATGGCTTTGTTGTACCTAAGGAAAAACCACTTCAATCTGAAATTAATCTTGACAGTGGTTTTGTGTGCATTTGTTTCACATGTTTAACTTCCTTTCCTTAAAGGTGGGACAGAAATTGTCACGGAGAGTGACTTCCACAATGGACATTCTGTAGCTGGAGTAATTGAACAAGGAGGTGTTGGTAGAATGCAACGAGAAAAAATGGTTTACATGGCTGTTAAGGACTCTTCCCAGGAAGATGAAGATATCAGTAAGTATTATGAACATTTTTGTTTCTCATCCTGTTTTGTCCAAAAATACAAACACCATCCTTAAGGACTTTTCATTTTTACTGAAGGATTCTTCAGCCTGAAGTAGTCAAAAACTAAGCTTATCTCCCCTTAAAATAAAATATGCAGGCTATAACTACTTTTGAATAGTGCACTTTGTGCCTGCTGTATGCAATCCTTTAATTATTTATATCAAGTTAAACATGCCCATGGATGGGCAAGTTAATGAGGTTAGTCACGTTTCTTATTCTTCCCTTTTAATCACCGTGTTTAATCAGCTTCCTGGCAAAGTGGCAAATAAATGCTATCGGTTACAAGTTGCTAAGCTTGTATGGTTGAATTGGTGTCGGTGTTTGGTTTGGGTTTGTATGTATTTATTGACAGTGTGTTCTCTGTCTTGAAGGGAGGTCTGAATAAACAGTGATACCCTAAGGAGAGGGGTGGTTCTAAATCCAAAAGAAGAAAAGTCATTTAGAAGGGGTATCAAGCAGAGTGAGAGCAAATTAAATGAAGGGAAATTTAGGATGAGCAGATAAAGTTAATGATTTCTTCTTCTCCTTTAACCCAGGCTGTGCTGAAATAGCAGATGAAGTTTATATGGAAGTTATTGTAGGTGAAGAAGAAGCTACATCACTTCCAGACACACAGATTGAAGACTCTGGCGTCAATAAAACTTTTGTCCCTGTTGCTTGGGCTGCTGCTTATGGTAGGAACCTGTATGCTTGTTTTCTCCAGTCTTATTATTTTCTCTCTAATCTCTCTTTCAGAATCTGTGTAAATGTGATCATTTCTCACTTTCCTCCAGGGGTTTGGAAGCAGCTCCTCCTGATCTTTTAGCAGTCTCTTTTAGGAGATAGAAAGGAAGTCTCTTAGGAGAATTTTTATACTGTTCCCTGATTCTAGCTTGGATGTACAAGACATGTGGCTTTTAATGGTTGCTTAAGGTGACTTGGAAGATCTTAGAGAACCAGAATAGCCTGAAGTATTTATGTCAGCTCTTGGAGAAAGGGGGGGAAAGGGAATGGTAGGAATAAATGTGTAAACATATCCCTCATAATTTCAGTTTATTTATCTGTTTTAAGCCTGTTAGTCCTTCAGGCTAGAAACAAAAAGAAGAAAGGTAATTTGTCCTCTGCAGCCATGCTTCAGATATCTTAGTAGGATATACTGCAAATTCTGAATGTTACTGTATTTCATATTCTTTTCTCAGATCTTGGCACGTTAAGTGTTTATTAAGAGGTTATGAGGCCATCCGTGGTTTACATTATAATTAAGCAAGTTAGTTAAAATTCATTGGTGTGATGTTTCTCAGTATTTGGGCCAATAACATGGTTTAGAACCACAGAGCCTTGGCACGTGGCATATGCTTTTAAGGTATTTCTTCTTTATCTCCCAGAACTCTGTAGTGCCTTGCATAGATGAGTACTGAGTGGCTGATAAGGTGCAGGTCTTCTTATCTGCCTAGTATTACTTCAGAGAGATCAGATACTTCTCTTTCAAGAGCAAATGGTGTATTCAGACAACCTGGCTTCTGGATTGCTATCTGAGGTTACATAGAAGGTTAAAAGTCTGCAGAAACAAGCATATTCATTATGAAGAACAGAGAAGACAGTCAGCATGAGAAGCATGCAAACACAGTTTTAGTGGCTATTAAATATTCACAGAGATGGGATTTCATTTCCTGGGGCTCTTAATTACAAACCCCTGAACCAATTGAGAACTGCACGTAGGGTTCAGTTCAGCAGGAGTTCTTAGCTCCATCAGTTTCCTCACATTATCAGACTTGAAAGCCATTACCTTTAAAGAGAATTGTAATTTATAATGACTAAAATACCCTTTTCTGCAGGAGATGAAAGAAGGGTACCCAGAAGATACGAAGATGGTCAAGCGGCAGGTAAGAAGATGGCCCCGTGCTTGGCACAGCAGTAAAACTAACCTGCTGCCTTTAAAAACACAGGCCTTGGGTCATGTGTCAGGTCCCTTCATCAGGGAAGGCAAAGAAGTAGCCATAAAGTACATACTGAAGGACTCCAAGGTCTTTCTCTACCGTTCTGAGATTAAGACAATTCTAGATGTGTTGAAGGACTTCAGAATGGGTGGGGAAGTTGGGAGGATTTGCCAGGCTTTTTAATACGCTTTTGTAATCAGTAGAGATAGGGAGTTGTTAAGAAGCAGGACTGAAGTGTAGTGAAGCACTCAGCATAGCTCCTACGAAATTCATGGGTTTGGAAGTGTGAGAAATCAAGGAGATATTTAACAGTCGGCATTGAAACAGTTCTGTTACTGACTTCTGCCAGCAGCAGTAGCCAGTGCTTTCTGTTTCTGCCTGTTGGTTGTAGAGGAATGGGTGGTGCTGTTGTAGAGCAAGTAGATAGTGCTGCTGGGCAATTCCAGTCATCAGTGCCAAAGGAAAAGGTCGTTTAAGGTTTTTCACGGTGTCTAATTTTTGTTTCTAGGAAATAACTTGGATACACGATTAGAAAACAAAAACGGTAATGCAACACAGTACCTGCAGATTTGTGATAGCATTAGCACTAATAGAGTGCTCAAACAAAAAACCAAGAAAAGGAGGAGAGGAGAGGCCAGGCAATGGCAAACAGGTAAACACTGTATGGTTACGCGTCTTGTCGCCGAGTGGCACTTGCGCCTCTACTGGGCCTGCTGATTTTCTTTAAGCTGATGCAGAATTCAAAGCTCTAAACAATGATTTGCATATTTCCTGTGTCCTTCCCCCCCTCCAATTCTGTGCATAGCAAGTGTAATAATTTCTGCTATTCGGAGTCAGCACACTTAGGGCCGCTGCAGTTCATTTGAATTTTGCAAGCTCTTAGAAAGCCGCTGTGAGTTTCTTCACCGCCCGTACGGTGTTACTGATCTATCTGAGCAGTTCCTAAAGCAGAGCTACCTAAACTGTAGGTGCTGTGGATTGGTTTATTTAAACTACCGAACCATTCTCTGTCTGCTGCAAGTGTAAGTGCATGAATCTGAACAGCAGTTGGCTGATTTGAAACTTCTTAATCGGTAAACTTGTTTCCCTCATAACTTATTTTTGTTTGTTTAAAAACAGCTGTTATAATAGGTCCTGATGGACAGCCCCTAACAGTTTACCCTTGTCATATTTGTGGGAAAAAATTTAAGTCCAGAGGATTCTTGAAAAGGCACATGAAGAACCATCCCGATCACATGATCAAGAAGAAGTACCAGTGTACAGACTGTGACTTTACAACCAACAAAAAAGTAAGTTTCCACAATCATCTGGAAAGCCATAAACTTATAAATAAAGTTGATAAAACCCATGAGTTTACAGAATACACAAGAAGATACAGAGAAGCAAGCCCCTTGAGCTCTAATAAACTCATACTGAGGGACAAAGAGCCTAAACTGCACAAGTGCAAATATTGTGACTATGAAACTGCAGAGCAGGGACTACTCAACAGGCATCTGCTTGCAGTTCACAGTAAAAACTTCCCTCACGTGTGTGTGGAGTGTGGGAAAGGATTCCGTCACCCATCAGAGCTGAAAAAGCATATGAGGACCCACACTGGGGAAAAGCCATACCAGTGTCAGCACTGTGTCTTCAGGTGTGCTGATCAGTCCAACCTGAAAACCCACATCAAAACCAAACACGGGACTGATCTGCCCTTTAAATGCGAGCACTGTCCCCAGGCCTTCACAGATGAGAAAGAACTGCAGCAGCACACAGAGTTATTCCAAGGGCATAAGACTCACCAGTGTCCACATTGTGACCATAAGAGCACCAATTCAAGTGACCTGAAGCGACACATTATTTCAGTGCACACAAAGGATTTCCCCCACAAGTGCGAGGTCTGTGAGAAAGGTTTCCACCGCCCGTCTGAGCTCAAAAAGCATAGCGAGACCCACAAAGGTAAAAAGGTCCATCAGTGTAGGCACTGTGACTTCAAAACCTCAGATCCTTTTGTACTTAGTGGGCATATCCTCTCGGTTCACACCAAGGACCTGCCTTTTAAATGCAAAAGATGTAAAAGAGGATTTAGGCAGCAAACTGAACTGAAGAAGCACATGAAGACCCACAGCGGAAGGAAGGTCTATCAGTGCCAGTATTGTGAGTACAGCACCACGGATGCCTCGGGCTTCAAGCGGCACGTCATATCCATACACACAAAAGACTACCCACATAGGTGTGAGTATTGCAAAAAGGGATTCCGTAGGCCATCTGAAAAAAATCAGCATATAATGAGGCACCACAAAGAGGCCATCATGTAAAATACCATCTCCAGAAGGAAGCAATTTAGGAACTGTGATATGCTAATTGGGGGAAAAAAAAAAAAGAAAATCTCATGAACTGTTTCTCCTGGTTTCAAAGCTTGATATTAAATCATAACTTTACATTCTTTGTATTAAAAGTCTTAAAAGTATTAGGGTTGACAGGGGATCTCATAGCCCTATGATTGTTGCTTATCAGAACCTGAAGAGCACTATGGAATGCAGAAGGATGGATGAATGTCTTAAATTTGCAGAAAGATGGATGAATGTCTTCAGAGTAATAGTGTTACACATTGTTAAGCTAGAGAAGACACAGCGAGGTGATTGTGTTGCCGTCGTGTCAGTAACAGCACTTGTCTCCAATGGGAAAACAGTTCAGCTACGTGGTGGGGTGATCTACAACCAAGTCTAACTTGTGCAGTTCAAGAGGGGAGTGTTAGTCAGTCACTTGATCATAGCGGTTTTAAATCGTGCCTGGAACTTGAATTCCAGAACTGGTCAAATTTAGAGGGGTGGGGGGGGGGTTGTCTTTTTTTGTTTTTGTTGTTGTTTGGTTGGTTTCTGTTTTCATTTTGTTTCGTTTTTCTAAAGCATTTCACTGGGGAAACGTTTTTGTTTCCTTTATTAGTTTAGGTCCAACAAGTACGTTTGTAACGGTTTTCAAAGCTGCTAACCTATTCTATTGCAGGATATGATGTTTGAGATAGAGCATTATGTTATGATCTCAAAGGTGGTGTTCTGGTGCTAGAGTTAAAGATGTCTATGTATATAATTTCCCTTTTTTACCTGAAACTGCAGTTGAATGTTGTTCAGTATGGCACATATACCGAAATTAACTTTTGAATTTGACTTTTTTTTTTTCTTTTTTTAAGGATAAAATGGATGCAGCTCAAAGTGTTGGGGCTCAACACTGATCTTTTTTCTCACTACTTTAAAATCTTCTCTAAAAAAGAATACGAAAAACAAAGCTGAAAAGCATTAGGGGTTTTTAATTCAAATGCAAAGTACTTAGGAGTTCTTTAGGGCGGTGTTCTTAACAGGTATGGCTGTTGTTGTCCTACTTCCTAATAGGAAATTTTCAATAGAGACATAAAATTGCACCTTTTAATCAATTCTTTAATGGAAAAACAGAAAGAGTAATGTATACCATACTATAACTGTGCATTTTCAATCTGTAAAGAAAGTATATATGCAGTATTTAACCAGAGAAGTACGCTGCCACTAGAGTTTGGAGGTGGATCTTCAGTTTCCAGTGTATCCATTGCAAATATGCATCCCTTGAAACAATGCTTTGTGTTAGCATGCTGCAAATCAAATGGCGCTTAATATAACAAGCTGGTCTAGGGCTATTTAATGAAAAACCTGTTCATAACTGTTATGCATATAATGTGTATTTTTTACTTTTTTTAGTTGCTTCATGTTTGCACACAGCTGTTCACATGATAAATTGTACCTTCATGCTATATTGTGGCTTTGTGTTTCAGATAATGTTCATATTTTGGTTTTCTTTGGGTTTTTTGCTTTGGGTTTGGGTTGTGTTTTGTTGGGTTGGTTTTTTTTTTTGCACCAGATGAGAATCAGTTCCTTGAGAATAATTTTTTTTTTATATATATATATATTTCTAAACTTCAGAAAGTTGAATTTGGGAAATCTCTTAGGAAAAACTACGTGGTTTATGTGGCTGTAAAAACTGATGTACACGCTGTAAAATAAGATTGTCACTGTTATGTGGGATTATTATTTCTAAATGTGTTACTCATCGTAACGGGCATACAATAAAACGCATCTCTTGCACTCCAAACTCCTTGGAGTTTGCTTTTCATTTGTAGTGTTCAGGAGGGACTCAGTCCCCTGTAAATCTGCCTAATCTGATCAGTCACTAACAAATGTCTAATAACAGCTCAAGTTAACAGCGTATTTGCTCTGTGTTTGTCAGACTTGGGGGGAGAATGCTGAGGTTTTGTTTGACTGACGCTTTCAAGTTGCAGGTAGTGTATGTGTGCTGGCTTCTGAAATAACTGAAGTGTGACACGCATGTTCCTTTGACCTTTTTTCCTTCCTCCTCTCTGGGGAAAAGCCAGGTAAGTGTTGTCTTTTTATCCATATGACAAGAACAGCTTGCAGAATGAAATACTAAAAACTTTGCTATCTTGATTTCTCTCTCTCTTTTTAGAATACTGGAATTGTGACATCAGTAATAGATTAAAAATCTCAAGAAGAGTGCACTGTTAAATGAACTCTTCAGCAAGGATTTCCAACAGGCTTTTAGCCAGGCTTTGTCCTAAAAAACAGCAATGATGCAGACCTATTATTAATCCTTTTGTGTTTATTTTGTATGGCCAGTAATCAAAGGGGGAGGTGGTAGCAGTAAAAAAAACAAACAACAGAGTTGTGGGGGGTTGACTATTCTGCTGCTTTACTCCTGAACATTGTATTGAACACACAGACTTTCTGAAAGAGTTTCTTCATAGCAGACTGAAGATGGTACTGCTGACTGACAAAGCTGGCTCTTGTTTCTGCCTTACAGATGCACAGAATGATCAGGTACTCCAAAATATGGTAAATGTTTTCTATGGCCAGCCTGGTAAAATGACTTAAGCCCATGTTGCTAAGAGCCCATCACAGATCGTGGGGCACAGAACAGGACCTGGGAGTTAGAAATTACAGAACTCCAACCTCTGCAGAGCAGTGTGAAATCAGCACAATGTCCTCAGGTGTTGCACTGCAGTCCTGGTTTGCCAGTTCTGTTGTCCTATGTGGTCTTTACTGGTGAGCTTAGTAAAGTTTACATTTTGCAGTGTGTTTCTTCCAGGGGGTGCAGTGAAAAGCTTTGATCCTTGTGTAGCTGATAGTTTGAAATCACATATCTGGGTCAATGCTGTCTGTGATACAGCATTGTTTATCATAAGGTGGTTGTTTAGTGTGAGGTTGTTGTTTAGTTCAGAGTCAGTGAGTAGCTATCTGCTGTTCTTCTCGGAGCATCACTTTTGTTACCTACATTTTGTACTTAGCATAATGGGCGCAAAAGGCTTTTGACCATATTTAATGATAGCAGAAAAGTATATGCTGGATGCTGCCTCAAAGTCTAATTCATTTACAGCTTCAGCATTATATTACAGAATGATTAAGCTCTGTAACTTTGTACTACAGAAATTGGTGTTGAGTTTTAAGTCTGTCAGTCCACCTAATGGGAATCGTTTTTAATTAGGAGAAAATGCCATACCTCTGGAGCACTGAAGTCTGTAAGGAACATGTTTTTCAAGATGCAAGAGGAGAGCAGTGGTTAGAAAACCCACAACTGCAGTGGCTTATTACCAGCTGTGGTGCAAATACGGGCAAGTGTGTAGGACTTGAAGCAGACTGATGCAGTCTTCTGTGTGTGAGCCCTGCTCTCTGTGATGGCTGGGTGGAGAAGCCAGGTTGTTATGCTCAGCAGGATCACAGGTAGCCTTGCCTGGTGTGAGGGCTCAAGATGAGTTGCCACTTCTCTTAGGCTGACTTCATTGCCTTAGCAGTTTGAGCATTTCTTTATTTATACTTATTGTCTCTTCTCTTGGCAGCATATGGACAGTGAAACACAGCTAAGAAGGACTGGAAACAAGGCCTGTCAGGAGAGGAAGAGCCTTGAGACACAAGCCACACAGTGTTAAGGTTAGTGGTTTACTGCCAGTCTGCTGTTAAATGTCAAATAGGATTAAAAATATGTTTGTCAGCTTTTCTGCTTGAGCAGTGGTGTTAGTACTCAGCAGCCTAAGATACTGCTGGGAGAGTGTGTGCTCTGTTCGGCTCTTTCCTGGTTCTGTCCAGAGCTGCTCAGAAGGGCAGGCCTGGGCAGTGTGGTACAGGTGTGACAGTGGGGCTGTGGAGGAAAGCAGGTACCATGTTGGAACTGTTGTTACGATGGCCGTGTCATGACTGTAACAAAGCTTCATGGCAAACCACAGTAAAATTGTGTCTCAGTGCTTCCACAGATCCCTGTCCTATGTAGGCTGTGGCTCTGCCCTGCCTGGCTTCTTCCCTGTGCTGTAAGGCTGTTCACTGCCAGCAAGCACATCCCTGAGGACATTCAGCTCTCCTGACTGTGCACATCTCTGCTGCTCCCACTGTGCTGTGTGTGGTGCACAAACATGGCTGCTTGGGCAAGCAGTGAGGCTCTCAGGGGCCTGGAAGGGTTGCTCTAAAATGCCTGAGTTGGTTACTGCAGATTTTATTTGAATGCCAGACTAAGCACTAAAAGGCAGGAGCAGTACCGAGTGGTTCATGTCTTGCTCATCAGCTGTTCTTTTCCTTTCTTTAGCTCTCGGATGCTCACAGTGAAACACAAGATGCAGAACACCACCAGCAGACTGGTCTCAAGGGAAAGGTGAGTTACCCTCAGAGTCTGTGTCAGCTCTCCAGGCTCAGTGGAGGAGGTGTCAGTAACTGAAGCAGGACTCTGCCTTTTATTTTACAGCTGCAGCAGAGGAACTGTTCCACATTGCATACCAGTTGTGTGGAATCAGCAACAGAAAGCAGAAGGCAATTTTCTCCTGCTCCTCAGGGTAAGAACAAGAACCTCTGCATGCTACCACATGAGTTCAGGCAGTGGGAGCTTAGTTAACACTGCTGCTGCTAAAGTACAGCTGTTGTACAGAGATGCAGTCAATGCTCTTTGCTTTTCTCATTTCTTCCTGAGAAAATGTAGAAGGTTTAGTGGACCTACCTGAAACCGAGGGGGGAAATTACCTAAATCTGACTCTCTAATTAGAGTGCTAACTGCTGTTCAGAGATGGGAAATGTTAGAGAAGTCAGTTTGGGCTCCACAGAAAAGAGGCAATAGCTGAGACACCAACTAATAATGTGTACTTTTAGAATGAAAAATACTAAATGTGCTGTTTAAACCTGTTTTGAAAACAAAACCCATCTCTAACTGGCCTCTGGCTTTGGGACAAGTTACCTTGTTTTCACTTGAGTAAAATGTGTCATTACAGCCAGCAGGTCCCTAGCACAGGGAAGTCTTCAACTACTGTAACCAGGCTTCGAGCTGGTCCTTGCTCCACAGCAAGGAGTGGACAGTTGTCTTACCTGCAAACCAGGTCATTTGCCTAACTGTGGCCTTTGCCATGAAGTGGCCACACCACAGCCCTGCCTGTGTTCAGAGCCTGTTTCCGTCCTTCAGGGGCAGTCACTGCTTGGTCTTGGTTAGTGTTTCTGGGTGGAGTGGTTAGTAACCATGCTGCACAGCCCTTGCAGTGGTTGAAATGAGTGCACAGTAGCTATGTCCATTAATAACTCATGTTCTTCCTGTTGCTAGATTCTTCTGAGGTGCCTGTGTAGTGCTCCCAGCTACTCAAGCCCAGCTGTGATCATGGCAAAGCCTGCAGTAAGTCAGAACTTTACTTTGTGGCTCCTTTGCTCAGGTATGCAGAGATACCAGTGTGGTGGCATTCAACACGTGGTGGTTTTCCTCCTCTAGCATTCAGGTCACTAAAGGGGAAAAGTCATTAGAGGACACTGCAGTGAAAAGGATTTCTTGGGCTAGAACACACTGACACCGTTCTGTGTCTTGAAGATGATGCGAAGTCTGGTGTCTGTTACAGCTCACTGCTACACAGAAAGGTGTAGGCTATTCTAGAACCGAGTAATTGCTGATTGCAGAGGGGAGGGCTCTCCTCAAAGATATTTAACTAATTAAAACCTCTCCATAGATTTAGGCTCCAGTGATTGCTGTTTGAAGGTGCAAAGCGCTTCCAGCCTGTCCTGTCGCCAGGAGATCTTTCCAGTACAGACAAACATGATTCAGAAAGTTATACTGTGGTTTATTTTAAGATAGTTCCACTTAGCTTCAGCATTCTTTCACCGTGGAGCATTCTGATACATGTTACTTGTGAATGGAAAGCTACATCTGCAGAAAGAGCAAAGCAAGAGCCCCACGATGAAGAGCTAGCACCTTTGATTGCATAGTTTAAAGTTTCCCCTGTGATTCTCTACACAGTGTTCCTCAGACAACTACTTAATTATTATTAGCAACTCATTCTAAGAGATTCCTGTGGTCCTGCAAGGAGCAAAAGTTGTCAGTGGAGGGCTAAGCATTTCAATGTAAAAATGCACCAAAGTCTTGACCTTTTCAAGCCCAGCAAATACTTACAGCTGGTTTGGGCCCTTACAGAAGTTCAGCTGAGGTCCATCACCTCTGAAGGCAGTGATGTTCTCTGGTACCAGCAGCTGCCCCAGCTTGGCACTGAGCCCAGGAGCTCTTGTATGGGCCACAGCAGTAGCTGAGGCTGTTGTACAGCTGGAGTACATTCAGGATTCTCCCTGTGTGTTTTGGCTTCCTGGTCACAGACAGGTGTAAGCAGCTTTCCGTGAGGCGCTCCTACGGTTCCCCATGATGGCAGTGTCTGGGTTTGCTCCACCTTCACTAGGCAGCAGCAGATGGGCAGCAGCCAGTGACTGCTGAAAGCAGCCCTTCGCTGTCGAGGCACTCGGATCTGTACCCTTCTTACAGTGAGCGGCAGGACAGGAGAGTATGGCAAACAGTTCAGAGAGTGAAGGTCTCAGATGGCTTCCTTTTGTCTCTTAGATTGTTTCAGAGTGGCTGAAGAACGGCAGTTAAGCATCTGAAGAAGTGAAGTCTACAAAGGCACTGCCTGCTGCTGTCACCCGAGCAGAGTGTGAACAACTACAAGTACACTTTACACGGCTGTCAGTGGCAGAGCAGGACATGGGTAACAGCTCTTCATGGTGAGGATCTGTGTTCTCCACCTTCGTGCTCTTTTACCATGTTCTCCAGACTTCACTGTCAGACTGAATCATTTTTGGATGCAGAATAGCAGAAAGTAAAGCAGTTTAAATTGTTAACTCCTTTGAGCAGCTGACGGCTTAGAGTTTTCTTTCATTCCTGGAAGAACCAAGTGGCTTGTTAGCAGGAAACACACATTCCAGTCCAATAAACCAGTCCTGGCTGCTCCATAAAACCTGTCTTTTATGATCCTGGGCTCCTAAAATGCAGAGCACATAGCTCCTTTCCATTTTTTATAACGAGAAGTGTGAGCAACTGCCACAGTGTGGGGAGGGGGCTTCGACTTTATTGGTGTCATTCCATTATCAGTGTTAAATTCCTTGCCAGTTAGCCACCAGGGTTACTTGAGGTCAACATCAGAATTATGGAATTGTTTCCTTTGGAAAAGACTTAAGTCCAACCTCAGCCTAACATAATCATGGCCATTAAACCCCAAGGGTTACAGGAGGTCACAATGCACCAGAGTGAGTTTCAGTGCTCAGCAGTAGCGCTTCACTGTTTGCCAGTGACTTCTACCTTTTCTTAGCCCCACAGCAGAACACTCCAAATGTTTTACCCCTGTCTACTCAGGCAGCTCCCACAACTGTCATATTCTTGGTCACGTTCCTTCAGAACTGCCTCTTCAGCACTACGGTATTTGTGTCACACTGATCTTTCTGAGGCCTTCCCCTTGCACTCAGCCTTGGCAGCTTTGCCATGTGCCCTCTGACAGAAGCAGCTTCTGCAGGCTTCTTCCTTCTGTTTCTGCTCTGAATTGCTCCTTAAGCCATCACAACTCTTCCGGGGCTGCTGGGTTCGTCCCTGCCCTGGCTCCTGTTGGATATGCTGCTTACTATGTTCTAGAAACAGGCTGGAGTCACACTGGTGACTCAGAGGAACGCTGCCCACCCACAACACGCCCTCGCTGGAGAGCACAACGCGGATAAAGTTCTGCCTATCTCCCCACTCCTGAGGTGCCCTGTGCCTGCGGGCAGAGGCTGCTGTCAGAGCAAGGCCACTTCTTTTGTGCAAAGCAGTTGCGTGTCAGGGAGCACAACAAAAGGTTCTTTCATGTCTACCTCACCCCACAATTAACTGCTTTCGTGCAACAGACAGTTCAGGTCCTTCACTTTAATCACTTTGCTGTTGGCAGCCAAGTTCAACTAAACTGCAGCTCCCTCTCAGATATCATCTCTGAGCTGACACCGAAGCGTTCTTTGAAGTCCCACTGAGTATGTGGGAACTGCAGAGACTGAAGTCGCCTCTGGCTGAACTCACGTGTTTCCAGATCTCCCCAGTCCTCTCGATGACAATAGTTTGCGATTTATTGACCGGTGATGTCACCTTGTAGTCATCAGACAGGAGACCCAGGATTGGATACTGATTCCTGTACCTGTAGTAAGGAGAGTTGCAAACCTGTAAACCTGCTCTCACCAGAGCCCTTCCAGCCATTCACACCCAAAGACTTTTATTAGTCACTAAGTAGCTAATGCAGACATTTAGATGTCACTTGAACGTGCTTGGCCACCCCCCCAGTCACTGTTACAGTGCTGAGCACTGAACCCTCCCCATCCAGGAGACCCTCTCCACACGTTTCCCCTTGAACAGGCAGGATGAGGACATCTGCAGGAAGGCCTTGGCTAACAGAGGCTACACAACACCAGTGGCAGGCAGTTTAAGGTGAATAACCGCATTACTTCTTGGTGATGATGGCTGTCACACCAGGGGACTGACTGCCTGATAGTTTCTCCTGCTTCAAGCGGAAGAGGTCCTGAGAAAACCAAAGAAAGCATTCAGGTGAAATCCTCGTTCCTGCAGTGTTCACAAAGTCACAACAAAGGATCCACAGGAGTTCAAAGAGCACTCCCCAGCCTGGCCTCATAAAACACTGGCAGAGGAAAGTCTTAACTCTGCACCCTAAACCAGGAGAGGGCAAGTGACTTCCTGGTGAGTTTCCACCTGCATGAGAAGTGGAGGCTCAAACGGGCATAGTTGTTTTGCTTTACCTCTTGCTGCTGTTTGATACAAGCATCCTTCTCCTCCAGCATGGATGTCAGTTCGTGCAACCGTATTTGCAAGTCACTGTTACTCCCCTCTCTCCTTGAGATGTCCTGCTGGAATTGGCATAACTGGTTCTGGAGAACAGATGGTAAGGAGTGGTTAGGTGCCTGGTGCTGCTCGTGGGCACCTTTCAGTACATAGCCAAGACTCTGGATAGCTTTTTTTCATTCAAATCATGAGCAGTGAGACCCCCACGATATTCAAACCCCAGTGCTGAGCTGCACAGTGAACTCAGGAAGTGCCAACTGCACTGAATGCTCCGCAGCATCATGTTAGTATCTTACAGCTCCATAAAGTGATCCAGCACTGCAGCTGGACTGGCTTTCAGGGACGTTTCCTACACACAATAGTTGGGGTTTATTCTTGTTTTCTTTTGGGCTTCTTTCTTGGTTTCTTTGGCTTCTTTGTTACTTTAGCAGGACACACAAAATCTCCCCAGGAAAGACTGCTGGTTTGATTAATCCCCAACTTCTACCTCTAAGAAATTCATACAGTCACAGAATGGCTCAGGTTGAGAAAGGGACCTCAGAGACCATCTGCTCCAACTTCCCTGCCAGGGGCAGGGACACCACTGTGCGAGACTCAGTTGCTCAAGGCCTCATCCAACCTGGTCTTGAAAATCCCCAGGGAGGAGGCATCCACAGTCTCCCTGGGCAGCCTATTCCAGAGTCTCATCACCCTCATACTGAAGAACTTCTTCCTAAGATCCAGCCTAACCCTGCTCTGCCTCAGCTTCAAACCATTCCCCCTTGTCCTGTCTAGACACCCTTACAAAAAGTCCCTCTGCAGCCTTCCTGCAGGACCCCTTCAGGTACTGGAATTGTATTTGGTTGGGTTTTTTTTTAACCACCACTGCAAGGGTTTCTGAGCACTCTTAGTGTCTGTGCATAAAGGAACTGCAGAGCCAAAAGGCATCCACAGAGTACCTGCGGCAGCTCTTTGCTGTTCTTTGCCCAGAGAGCAGCTGTCTGCCTGCAGTCGGCAGGGCAGGAGCACCCCAAAGTCAAACGACTCACCCTAAGATTGCGGATCTCGCGGTCCTTGTCCTCCCTCAGGTTATTGATCATCTCCACGTAGCGGCTGGAGAGCTCATCTGTGCTGGTCTGCAGGGCTGGGCTGGAGCAGGCCTGAGGGAGATCACCACAGTGTCTTTTTAAAAGTGGATTTATTATTCCTTCTCATTTGTTCGTGCAGCTGTGCCCGAGTCACAGCCACTGCCCCCAGCACAAGCCAGGCTGTTACCTGCAGCCTGAGGCTCTGCAGCTCCTGCTCCAGGGCTCGCTTGCCGTACTCCAGCTCCTTCAGCTGGCACTCCTTGTCCCCTTCGCTCAGCCGCAGCGCCAGCAGCTGCTCCTCCAGAGAGCAGCACTTGGCAGCGCTGTCTCTGAGTCCTTGCTGAGAAGCACAGAGGGGGAATGAACGCAGTGCCAGGGCCACCCACACACCCCAGCGGGCGGCGGGCGGCAGTCCCAGGACTCCGAGCTGCAGCACACAGCTGGCTCTTGGCTGCCCGAGGAGCTGCGGGTCAGATGTACCTGCTGCTGGCGGTTGCTCTCGCGCAGGGAAGCCAGCATGGTTTCATACTCCTTCACCTGAGAATCTTTAAAAGCCAAATCCTTCTTAAGCAAGACATTGTCAGTTTCTAACTTCTGTAAGACAAAAGTGCAATGCTTCAGTGACCTTTTCCCATGTTTAGAATGCAGCCTACTGAACAACCTGTACAGGATGCTTTGGGAGCAAGGAAGCATCCTCTTTCTGTCCAGACTTTGGGTTGAGAAGTGCACAGCACACAGCAGCCCTTCAGCTGGCTTTTTGTGGCATGGTCAGCACTGGGATCTCAGACACTGCTTTCAGTCTTTCCCAAGAATTACTTGTAGTTACTTAACAAACCAACAACCCCCTCCAAAGCTTGGAGCACCTGACTGCAGAGACTCCTTGTTCTGTGCTGGTTCTCCTGTGCTGATGATGGTTCAAACTCCACTCCCCTCCCCGAGTGCTGTGAAGGGTTCAGAAGTGCTGAGTACTTGTGCTGATGTAGGAAATGTTTGTGATTCCTTGACAGTTGCTAGCTACTGACTATCCACAGCTGCAGACCTCTAGCTTCCCCACTGGGACACCTACATCTTGGAGAACCACTGCAGCTGCTGAAGGCACCCAAAGGCACCCAGTGACAGCAGCTTTCCTGTGGCATGAGAACGCAGCTTTGTCAGGAGTGAAGAGAACTGAGGGCTCGGATCCTTGTACAGTGCTAGTCCCTGCTGAAACTTAAGAGCACAGTTCAGCTACAGCCATGTAGATGATCTGTGCATTGTAGCCATGGATTCAGAGCTTTAAATCCAGTCTCACTTTGCAGAGTCTGCCCTCAGAAGTATCTGGGCATTTTAGGCTTCAAGAAATTGAGCACCTGAAACCTACTGCTAGAACAGAATCTGACCTCATCCACTGCACGGGTCTGGCAGGTCCATCAATGAACAAACCAAACCAAGCACTGCCATTAGAGCAGCTGGAAGCCTCAACTTCGCCACTTCAATTTCATCCTAACAAAGCTTCCCACTGACAGAGGGCTGAGGCCAGGGGACCTGGCAGTGGTGGCTTACCCCCAGGTCATCCTGCAGATGGCAAAGCTCCTCACGTAAATTCTTGAACGTGGAAAGCACAAGCCTCAAGGATTTATCTGATGTCACTCTCATCTAGGAGGAGAAGAGATAACAATGGGTTCTGCTCAATAGCAAGCTTTGTTTACAAGGCACTTGGCAGCTGCTCCACAGCTGAAAATAACTTATGCCCTTAGCACCGCTGCTGCCAGGGCACTCACTGAAGCGTGCAGAGGTCCCGCAAAGCAACACTTTGCTCTGCAGATGGCACCGCTCTGCAGTTAGTGCCTCGAACACAGGGTAGCAAGTTGGAAGGAGCAAGGGGTGAAGAGCTGCATCTGAACACCAACAAAGGGGAAAATAAAGGTGCGGGTATTACACTGTCAGGTTTTTGAGTCGTCAGAGCGTCCTGACTGCACCCACTGAAAAAATTCCTACCCTATCTGAGAAGCCAGAGGAGAAAGGCATCACCTCTGAGCTCTGACAACGAACACTTGCAGCCCCCGGGCAGGGCAATTTCCTCACCATTAAAAACATTTAAATAAAAAAGCACCCTACAGCCAACTTCTGCCCTTGCAAGAACAAGGATCCCAAAGACCAAAGGAGCCAGCTAGATAAAATGGAAAGGCCTCTGCACACAGCCTAGTCCTGCTCCCTTCAACAGCTCTGCACTGACTCATGTCAAACACAAACTGCTGCAGTTCCTGGTACTTTTCTAATGTTTGAAAGAAAAAAATAGATTCTTAAGAACCCACAAAGCACTTCCTCAAGTCTTAATTCCTCTGGAAGGAATGAATATTGTGTGCAGAAGATGAGGGTTGTACTGTCTGGACAAAGGTGAGATCCTCCTGTCTCCTCCTCCCACCCCTTCCCTTAGCTTTACCTGTCAGCCACTGGGGTGGAGGAAGGCTGACAGATCTCCAGCCACCTGGTGATGAACCTCTTCCTATTTCTGATTCATTCCTACTGCAGCCATTATGTGAGTGAGGCTTCAAAAACCCCCAAACGTTCCTTGTGCAACTCACCTCTTTGTTTATTAAAGTGGCATTTCAGTTCTGACTTAGTGTTGATGGTTTTACTGTGAACTAGCTTTAAATGTAGATTGAAAGACGGCAGGAAGTCCAAAGGGCTCAAGTGAGAATACAAAAGCAGTCCTCAGCCACTGCTTCCTGCTGAAGGCTGCTGAATTCCAGAGATGTCACATACTTCCACAGGGACATTCTCCACGTTCTTAGCCTCTGGGTGCAGCCAGCAGTCTTTGAGCAGTTTGACAGCTGGCTCAGAATCCTCCTCCCAATGAAAGCATTCCACAGATAACTCCGAAAGGCCCCAGGGGTCTGTAGCCCCACTGCAAGCTGCCTGTATGCAACCAAGATCTGGTGCCCCGAAGCCATTTTAGCAGCTTTGGTCTAAGCATAGGTGTGAGAATGTAAACCCAGCTGGACTCAAGAGCAAACAAGGAAGATTAATTTCAGTTCCTTCACACACAGGTGAGCGGAACCAGCCTCCTGAGGTGGTGCTCACGTCAGTGTCCATTGTGAAAGAAGCAGAATAATTCAAGTTGGAAGGGACCTGGGAGGTTCCCTTTGTGCTACCCTTCTGCTCCAAGCAGGCTCAGCAGTGAAGTCAGAGCAAGTTTGCTCATTCATTGCTTGGTTCAAACCTACTTTTCACCAGGGGAGTGATTCTATGCTGCAGCTCCCAGGTAGGATCATCTTGCCCCTACCTCGGGGAGACTAAATCCAGCCACACCTGCTGAGCAGTGCAGGTTGTTTGGGCTCCTGTCCTGACACCCCACACATCAAATGGTTCTGGAGTGGCCACTGGGATCCATGCTACAGTACTGGTTTTAGCGTTTCACCAAAGGCAAGGGCCAGTTCCAATCAGCCACACTACAAAGTGTGCTGCAGGGACTTAACAGTGCTGCAAAGAGCAAAATAAACAACCCTTACTAGCACCTGGCAGTGCTGGCTGCCTGCTTACAGCCAGGCCATGGGGCTGGGGGTGGAAAAGGCAGGGTGGGGTGCTTGGGCAGCTGAAGAATGAGATCAGATAAAACTTATAAAGGGAACCTGAACAGAAATGGTTGACGAAGCTCTTAACCAGAGCATTTGTGAAAGGTGAGGCCTAAGGCATCAGCACTGCTTGTAGCTGGCAACTGATGCCCAATTCAGTGTGCAGCAAAGCACCTCCTGTTTGCCTTCCCACAAAGCATCAACACACAACACCAATACAAAGGTTACAGGTCTGCATTCCCCTACAGCTGGGCCAAAGCCAAGCTGGTTTCCAATGAGACCACAAGAAAGCACCAGTAAAGCTGTGTGCAGTACACTAGCAGTGCGTGCAGCCGACTGCCACACCATGAGTGGGAGCCACCTGTGTGATTCCAAGCCCTTAAGGCTAGGCAAGATGGAATAGAGCAGCGAGCAAAGCACGTTACATGCAGCATCCCCAGCAAGCCAGCTGCCACTGACCAGAGGCTTGCACACCCCCTGCCCAGCTCTGGTACCTGCAGGAGATAGCGAATCTGCTGCTTTGTCGCCTCAGACAGTCCTTTAGGAATTAATTCTTCAATATCTTCAGCCTAGGCAAAGGGAAGGAGAGACATCTTGATGAAGAATTGTGCCTGGTAGATCACAGATGTGCTTTCTTCATTCATCACACAGCTCTACTATGCAAAACACCTTGAGTACAAGGCAAGGAAGAGTGAAAACAGATCAAAGTATCCAGAAAACTTCCAGTCTGCTGTGTGAGACACAGACAGACAGAGATGAAGCGATACATGAAACGTATTCAAATTCCTCAGTAACCTCTGGCGTCAAGGCAGCATTCAAACCAGCCCTCTCCAGAAAACAACAGCTCCCAGCAGCCTCTCATAGGTACAACCACGTCTCCTGCTCCTGAAGGATGAGCAGCTGTCACAGGAGATCCTGGCAGTGATTAAGTGGCACTGCCTCAGGTGATTTCACCCTGGACAAACACTCCTGCCCTAGCACAATGCCCCTGAAAACTAGAGAGGTGCTGAGGCTCCTGTCCTGGCCCCATGCACAGAAGAGCTGCCTGCAGAGGCTGCCATCCTCTGTGACAGGCACTGCTCATCACTCTGCGCTGCTGACAGCAGCTCCACTGGCCAGAGTGGAAGATCCTTCTCAGAAACACAAAGTGGAAGCAGAGGGAGCAGTGCAAGTTTGCTTGCAGTGCAACCATTATTGGCACAACAGGAAACACTGCCCACATTTGACTCTCATACTGGAATAATGCAAATGATTCAACTTGCCTTTCACTATGCTCCCGTTTGCAAATCCAGGCCTAGCAGCAAGTTTCAGGCTCTGAATGTCATTAACAAGCAGGGATCATTAACTAACAAAGCATCCCTCATTTAAACTGGCTTGGCTTAATTTGCTGGAAGATTCACACCATTGTTGTTAACACTGCATGCCAGGAAGCAGCTGGCCAAGAGCGCTCCTGCTGCTTACCTGGCACTGGTGCTTACCTGGCTCGTGAATTCAACGTCCTGGTTCCTGCAAAACAGGCAAAATCCAAGGGAACAGTCAGCAACAACTGCTTGAGAACTTTCTTGACAAGAAAACCCATGCCCACATTCACAGCCATAACAAGGGCACAGAGCAAAGAAGGTTCTTTAGCAGGTTGAGAGCTGCCACCTTCCTTTCAAGGTGCTTGGCAACACAGATCTCTGAGCAGACTGGGATGCTACCGGCAGCACACTCGAGCCAGGCCGAGTCTCAGATTCTTTGGGCACTCACCCCAGTTACGCTTCGTTAAGCCAATGACATTTTCATTGTCTGGATAATGGTTTACCCAGGGCTGTGCTGCCATTTATTGACATGCCTGAAGTGTTTCCTTTGCAGTCAGGTCTTTTGTGATGCGTAAACTCTGGCTTTTGCCCTGCTGTGGGACCACTCTTCTGTCAGTGAGCTTGGAAAGCATCAAAGGTGAGTGGGAGTGAGGGGGTAAGAATGAAGTGACAGTGGCAGTGAGGGAAGAGCACGTTGAAGGCTGCTGTGATGCTGCATGCTCAACATCAGCATGCATGTAGCTGCTGAGCTTTATGCCCTATGGTGGCCATCTTTTAATCTGTGACAGAACAGAACACCAGAGCAGAACAAAGGGAATGGCAGCTGGAACAGCTGTGCTGCTTCTTCAAAAATGCAGTACCAAAACTGTATGCTTAGATACAGCTCAGGGCATGCTGCAAGTGCATTTGCTTGCTCTGGGTGCACACAGGTGTGGGATATGGAATTCTTGGTGTGTGTGACCCCAAACAATGGGCAAAGCATCAAATCCCATAAACATCTACTTGACTCACAGCACTCCTCTGTACTCAGTAACTCAGAGTGCAGATGAGGGTGGAGAACACAATCTCGGTGCTCGTTAGGCAAGTTTAAAAAACAACTTGCAACCAACAGTGCCCTCTGAACTGTGCAATGCCAGGATCTCTGCTGTGCAGAGCTGTGGAATCCCAGCACGGTGGGGGACTGGAAGGTGCTTCTAGAGATCGTCCAGGCCACTGAAGGAAAGACAGGTCCTCTTCACGGAGATGCTCCAGTCCCCACAGCATCACTGCAGCCTCTGTTGGACTCTCTCTGGTAGCTCACTCTCTTGAGCCTGAACCAGTGCTCGAAAAACAGCCTCCCTAGGGGAGAGTAGGGCAGAGGGAACCCCCCTTGATCTGCAGGCCACACTCTCCTTAACGCATGCCAGGCACCAATGCCCTTCTTGGCCTCAAGCACGCACTGCTGGCTCATGGACAGTGTGTCCACCAGGACTCCAGGTCCTTCTCACAGAAACGACACAGGAAATGCAATGCCAATACCTTCCTCCTATCTTCTCCACGTGCTGCAGTAAGCAGCTGTACAGGTCGTTGGTCTTGCGGCTCAGCTCGGCGAGCAGCTCACCGAAGTAGCGGCAGTCCAGCTGCTCCTTGTTCTCCTGAGAGCAATTCACCTGCCAGGAGACAGGCAAGACCAGAACTGAGCTCCCTTCTCGAGCTGAAAGCTCAGCACAAAAATGCTACGAGCAGGATGGATGTGGTTGTTTCCTCTTAGTGATCTGCAATTTGTTTACACCATTGTTTTCCTTGCACTGGGGCCTGGCAGCTCTCCTGCTTTCCAGTGAGCTATGCTGAAACAAACACTTCCTTTACAGCAAGAAATAGGAAAGGTAGCATCTCCTGCTGCCACATCGCCAGCACCAGGCTGCAACAGCACACACTAGCAGTGAGCACATCTCATGAATACACAATCCCTCAGAACTGCAGTGCACCAAATGCCTGTGGGCAGTGCCCAGATCACAGCAGCCAGGTGCCAGATTGCCTACTGCTACAGGGGGTTGTGTTGCTACAGCTCAAACACCTCTGACTGTAAACAACAAAGGATTTCAACGGCAACCCCAACTGACTGCGTGCACTAAGCTGCTATATGAGTGTCTGGCTGTGGAAGGTTCCTCACAGGTCTACCACTGATGTGCCTGACTATGTCTTGCCACCTGCGTATTGAATGATGCTCGGGAGGGACTGCTGTGCTCCCTCTCTACTGAACTAATCCTGCCTGTGTGTAGTGAGCTTCTTGCAGCCCTTCCAAACACCAGAATTTGCAGCCTTCTATAAAGCAAAGGGTAGAGAAAGCTGGTTTTGTGCTTCCAGTCAACTTCTAACCAAGTCAAAATCTATTTGAGGTTCTCATTGATCAGTTTAAGCAGAAAGCAACCTTAAATTGCTGCATGTCCATACAGTACTGGATCTTTCTTCCCAGACCAGAGGCACAGGCCTTGCACTACTCAGGCTGTGCTGTGCAGACGACAGATGAGGCCAGACTCAATCAATAGGTAAGACACCAAATGAAAGAAAAAACAAGACTCAACACATCCAAAGGACCACAGAATGATGTTCACTCAGTCTACCTAAGCACAGATGTGTCTCAACAAGAAACAGGATACCCCACTTGGAACAGGTCTGGATTTTGGTTGGGGTCTTTTTTAAGTCTAACAGCATGTGACAGAATCTGGGACAGTTCTAGGCCATGCCTGCGATCACAGCATACAAAGAAGTTACCTGCTGTAGTTGCAGAGGCTCTGCTGTTTCACTCACAGTGGATGTACAGGGCTGAATTCCCTACTATGAGTCTGAAGGAAAACTCTGGAAGTCATGGATTGGCAATTTGATGTCTCTCTAAAGTTCTGCCCTCTGCAAACAGAGCAAAGAGCCACTGCCAGCAGCCAACTGCTGCCCTGGGCTGCTTACCGCTTCGCAGGTCTGGACTGTCACCCTCCTCACCGAGTTCCCTCTGCTGTCATCGCTCACGCAGACTGGAAACACTTCACTGGGACTACTGGTCTGTGTCTGCTGGCACTGGTGAGTGACTTGGGACTGCTCAGAGTGCTGGCAGGGCTGGGCAACATAGCAGTGATCAGCTTGCTGGGAGAGCTGGGACTGCTGGGAAAACTGATACTGCTTCTCCTAGGAACAAGAAGAGATCTTTTTAAGCTGCCGGATGTGTCCTGGTGAGATGGAAGCTTAGTGGGAACATATAAATGAATGAAATGTGGCTTTGCATGCAAAGCCTGGTGGCAGGTTCAGTTATTTTAATGATCCTAATAAAATTGGTTGTTTATTTCCTAAGTGACCCTGAGTTTGCCTCACACTTTAACACTTCAGGGTTGTAATTCACCAGCTCCTCCTGTGAAACGTGTTTCAGAGCAGTAAAAAAGTACTTTTGCTACTGACATAACACCAATGCCAAGATGAAATTTCAGACAGCTTTGCCAAGTACACTTTTTCCCAAGAATAAGTAAAAAATAATAATAATTAATCTTTTCAATTCCTTGTTTGGTACAAAGTCCTATTGGTTGCTCTGTTGTGGAGCTGCTCCAAGAAGCTGTCAGTCAGTATTGAGAAGAAGACTGGCAGTGCTAGACATACCAGATCAGTTTTCACTGTTAGTCTGATAGAATCAGTTCTCAGCAAAAGCACAGCAAACGTTCCAACTTCTGCTCTCCTTACACATAGGAACAGGTTCATTCACTCAGAGAACGTGTCCTGTACCTCAGCCTGGCAATTCTCAGGCTGGCTGTAGTTCCCAGCAAGAGGAAAAAGAACCAACCCAGGAAACTTTACCTCTCTGCTACCATCTCAATTTCGGTTTGCAACAGATAGTACAAAAA
Organism: Pogoniulus pusillus; assembly: GCF_015220805.1. Classification (NCBI taxonomy): domain Eukaryota; kingdom Metazoa; phylum Chordata; class Aves; order Piciformes; family Lybiidae; genus Pogoniulus; species Pogoniulus pusillus. The sequence goes on along the minus strand of NC_087282.1, from coordinate 2,639,563 downwards.
GAACAACTTACTTGGAGGGGGTTTAACAGCTCATATTTCCTTATTGTCTTCTCATAGATGACATTATTTCCAGGACAGAAACTTGCCCCTCTAAGAAATGGAGATAAAGGCTCCTGTAAAACACACGCAGGAATGGTGTCAAACAGCGAGTTCAGAACTCCTGGCATTTGGAATAAAAAGTGATAAGGAACTTTTGCAAATTGCTGACATAGAGACTTGGAGATAGTTCTTTCAGCCATGTACATCTGAGTGTGTGGCCACTTGGAAGCAAAGTGGTTGTGCTCCCATCTAGACAACGTTTGATATACAGCAAAAACAGACTCAGTCTCCACTTGCAGTGCTGCTGAAGCACATTAATGGAGACCTAATTGCTGAGAGTAGGGAGCCTGGCTGGAGATTCTGGGGTATTTTCAATCCCTAATAGCTTATTCTCTCCTCATCAGAGGCATGGGCCATGTGACTCCAAAGCATTTAGCATTCCTGGATGAAGGCAGCTGCCATTCCAGTGGATCAGGAGAATTAAGGACCAGTTATAGAAGCAGAACTCTAGCACCGCACAGCTTTCCTACCTGATCAGGATTCTCGATAATAATCCTCCGAATAGTGCCCTGCAAGGAAGAAAATAAGCAAAGGTTCAGTGATTTGTGCACTGCAGGCTCCAAAACCTTTTATGCTCAGAGCTTGCTTGCAGAGGTTCCCAAAGTAATCCAGATGTGGCCACTGGCTATGAAGATACTGAGATTCACTGAGTGAAGCCATTCAGGAATGTGTCAAAGCCGAACCCTTTCCACCCCATACAGCTCAGCAGTTACAGTCTGTTACTCTCAGTTTTAAGAGTTTGCTTTTACTCTACCACCTCCCTGCAAGTCTGAGGGAATTAGTCTTTATTTTCTCTAAGTGCCCCCTGAACAGGATACAAATCCACGGTGACATACTGCACTAGGCCTTCGAGGATGCTGTGTCCCTGTTCACAGAACCATCCAGGCTGGAAGAGACCTCCAAGCTTATCCAGTCCAACCTAGCACCCAGCCCTGGCCAATCAACCAGACCATGGCACTAAGTGCCCCAGCCAGGCTTGGCTTCAACACCTCCAGCCACACAGACTCCACCACCTCCCTGGGCAGCCCATTCCAATGCCAATCACTCTCTCTGCCAACAACTTCCTCCTAACATCCAGCCTAGACCTCCCCTGGCACAACTTGAGACTGTGTCTCTTTGTTCTTTTGCTGGTTGTCTGGCAGAAGAGCCCAACCCCACCTGGCTACAGCCTCCCTTCAGGTGGTTGTAGACAGCAATGAGCCTCCTCTTCTCCAGGCTGAACAACCCCAGCTCCCCTCAGTCTCTCCTCACAGGGCTTGTGTTCTTGTTGCACAGACCCTGTCTTTCACTTGCACTATTTGCTGTCACACATCAAGAACAGCTGCTCTAAGTGCATGTACATCCTGCACACTTTCTTCACCCTGGGAACAAAACTTGTATTCTGCATAAACACCAAAATGAAGGGGCAGAGGACATGCCAACGTACCACAGCAAGTCACTATCCAATGCACCCAGCTGTGGCAATGGTTTCACAGTGGTCACAAACTCCCTTCCTGACACCTACGACAAAAAGATGCCCATGTGGAACACTTGGACTTTCTTGAATGAAAAACTAAAAAGGTCTCTTTCAATTACAGAAACCTCTGCACTTCTGTGCATTGTCACATTGCACTCTCAATGCTGCCTTTTTCCCAGCACTGCCTACAAGCAGCTGTGGACACTGCCCTCCACTTCATGGACCACCACTGGTTACCACAAACTGTACACATTGCTTGGAGTCTCCACATCCAGCTCCTTATCCAGGCAAACAAATTCCCACTGAATCCAATCTAAGGCCTGGGCAATCTGTTAGTTTACAACACACTGTTTATTCTTTCTCACAGAACAAACTTGCAGTTATCATAATAAGTAATTTCTTCCCTTAATCCAGTGTTTGGGAAGCTTATCAGGCTGCCATTCAGGCTTGGAGACACTCCTATCTAGGCAAGAGCAGCTCTGAAGTAGGTCAGATTTCCAGTTGTGAGCTCTTGCATAAGTTTAGGAAGCCTGAAGCAGTTTCCCCATCTCCCGAGAATGAATCATAACAGCACCAGGAAAGAAAACACAAGTGGAAAAGAAACTTTTTTGTCAGCAATCACAGTGATTAAGAAATCTCAAACCTCTAATTGCCGCAGAAAACTCAAAGCTGTTTACATCAGGCAGGTCTGTCAAGGCAGGGAGCCCACCAATGCCAGTGGAAGTCCCTGCACTGGGACATGACACCAAAGAGACAACACAGAGTAGCATACCCAGCCCAATTCCTGCATCAGCTTTGACACCTACAACATTTGCACTAAGAAGCAAAACACTTTAGGAATGAATGTCCACTGGTCCTTCCTTCAGCCCAGTTCCACAGCAGGCATAGCCCTGACTCCCAGCACCTCCTCTGACCCAGCAGAGGCAGCCCTGAGCCTCACACCACTGGCTCTGCTCATGCTGGAGCACTGCAGGGCTACAACTGGCACCAGAGGGGAGCAGGAATTGCTGGCTAGCTAGCTGGCAGTGCATGGCCCATGACAACAGGCTGGGCATTCTGCATGACATTAAAAATCATCTTTCCAGTCTAATGAGAAATTGGGCAAACCTGCTTGAACTAAAGCATGCTGCCACAGGGCTCTGGAATATGCAACTGACACGGGCTGGTTTAGGGAGGGGAATGTGTAACATTATTCTACCTAGTTACACCTGTGTGTTCTCAGAGCTGAGGAGAGCAGAGCACCTGAGCTGAAAATACTTTTACAATATTCAGAGCATGCTCTAATCATATGTGGAATACAGAACATTATTTTTAAGATACCCAAACTCTTTCATTTCCAAAGAGCTTTGATGCAGATACTTCCCCTGCTCCTTTAGACACAGGGATTTGCCTGCCATGCCTCCTGTACCAGCCAAGCAGGCTGGACTGGCACAGACCGAGAGGGAGCCCTGTGACACAGTGCCAGCCTGACCTCCCCACACACAGTTCCCTGCACAGGGGGATGCCATCTCCAAGGCCTCCGGAGTGATCCTCTTGGCAGTACCAAGATGGCCTGGGACTATTTCCATTTTTCCATCATTCCCATGGGGCTATCCTCCATTTTCCTACAGTCCTTTGGAGATGTAACATTTTGTAGCTGGAGAATGGGGAGAGCCCAGTACTGTCACGGGTTTCAGTGGCACAAATGGGTCTGTGATTTGCAAAGGCCTGACCAGTCATTCTGGGTCAGTAAGCATCACTTCCAGGGCTATAAGGTAACACTTCCATAACGATTTGTCATAGTCTCAGAGACTTTTAGACCAGGTTTTTGCACTAAGGAAGCAGCATTTGATAGATGTGTCCAGCTATCCTGTGCAAACCTCGGGCAAAACAATCAGTACACTCACTTCTGTTTCCACACCTTTGCCCGAGCTTTAGACAAACCAGTGATTAAGGAAAGAATTTCATCTATGTCACATCCTCCCGTCCATAAGTTATCGCCTGGCTAATTACAAGCAGCTCATCAGAATTTAGGAGTTACCTTTAGCAGGCGCTGCCGGAGGGCTGCTGCAGGCAATGCAGACAAATCGCACACGATGGTTAACGCCAAACCCTTCTCACAGCACACAGCAGGGGAGTCCTTAGCACAGCCACAGACAAATCCTGCTCACAGAGTTTCTCATGTGGATAGACAATCCCTACAAGCAGCCATCAGGATTTTACCCCTGCACTGACAGCAGACTCCTTGTGTGCACAGTATCTGCACGTGTGCCCAGGGGCAGGGCTCATACATGTAAGCCACACCAGAAAAGGATTTACTCTACCCAACATTCTTCATTTAGGTGCAACAGACTAGAGCAAAATCTGCCATTACTGCAAGTGAACCTTGCCACGGCTGCCAGTAGTATTTTGCTTCTGCGTCAAGGATACAGCAAAACGAGACTGAAAACACTCCTGAACCCTGAACCACAACACCCATTCTCACATGTACCACAGGCACCCGTAGTCCAAATTCTCCCTCCCTCTGCCTTACTAAAATGTACATAAACACAAGAGGACACACCAACCCGTAACTAAAAAGCTGTCAAGAGTGATGCAGACATCGTTATCAGTAATCTACAAAAGCTCTGCAGCAGTAAATCAAATATTGCTGCAAGATAGCCCTTTGCCTTATCAGCAGTAAGAAGCTAAAACTACAGCTCTGAGCAGCCTTTAGCTGAAAATTCCAGCGTTAGGCTAAAGCATCGATGTGAGTGAGGCACTGATATGTTAATTTATCCAGCTACGTGTGATCTGCTCACAGGGCAACTAATTCAGCCCTTTGGAGTCATCCTGCTCTGCCCAGCACTTCTTTCTGACAACTCCCATTCACCAAAGGAGACCACTCCCAGCTTACTTCCCTGTTTGTTACTGTTTTCTTCTGTAATAACTTCCTAATAGACTTTATTAAGCACCTTCTCTCTCCACCATGAAACCTGCAACCCACACAAAGCCTGATGTGAGCTACACCCTCTTTCGTCTTTAAAGTCTAATCCAGCAGAACACTACAGCATGAAATTATTTTTCATCAGCACGACTTAATGGATTCAGTGACTAAAGCAGATGTTGAAAATGAAAACGTACTTCATAGAGCAGTGACAGCACTCGAGTCTATAATCAAACCGGGCACATACTTAGCCAGGCACAGCGAACCTGGGACTGTAGTATTTATTCTAATGAATATTTAATTAATTGCATGCAATTCAGACTATCATCTAGCCGAGGTGAGCAGATCATTTATCAGAGGTGAGAGCCCAGCGTTTACACTCCCGCCCCACCCGTTCGAAAGAGGGATTAACACCTTGGTACAGCAGGAACGTTTCTGTCCAGCCCAAGCCACATAAAGCTGTTCATGAGCAGCTCCCTTTCCAGAATGCACAGCAGCCAGCCTGCAGAGGAAGGCAGCCCTTAAACTACGCAAATATGGCTTTGAAACGAAATCAAGCTTTGTACTGGTCTTAATCCCCACGATTTTTGATAAATATATTTGTACAACAGGTAAATAAGAGTTTAACCCAAAGCACTGCATACAGCATGCCAGTCCCACTTGTACAGGTATCAATGGCAATTCAAGAGCAAATTCTGATCGCCTTTGCTGTTTCTATAGTCATGGATCTCTAGTTCTGTTTTTTAGATTTAGCTAAGATATCAGTCAGATATGTTGCATCTGTACTGAATTCCATCAATACCTTCAAACCATTCCCTGAACATGCACTCAGCAGCAAACTTGCTGAACGACATTGTGGACTTTAAAAGCAAAGCTAAATCAACTTCCCACCTGCTCAGCTGCATGCTATTAGCATCATCGAGTCAAACACAACTAAGCAAACGCACACCTTTACGCTGTGTTTACATGAGCTACACCAAGTAAGCAGGAAAGGGTTTTGTTTGCGCACCCTGCTGGGAATGGGGGTACCTGGCCTGCAGAAGCAGCTGCACGGCACACCTGCCCTGGCCGGGATTGCCCTGGTCCCCTGACAAAAGGGGCAGAAACTGAAGTTTGGACAAAATAAACGCAAACTGCACTTGTCAAACGGGGCGAACGTGGGACTGACCGAGCCATTCGAAATCGAACAAGGAGAGATGTAAAGGTGAATTCATTTTAAGTCGTCTTAAAGCAGGTTACTAAGGTGTGAAACTTTCCTTAGCCGTTTGAGACGGGTTGTCTTTAGCTGCCCACTTCAAAGATGGGATCTTTCCTGTTCTTGCTTGCCCCGCAGAGTGAGCCCGGCCAGAGCCGCCGGGACCCCCGCGCAGGGGCTGCGGAGGGCAGCCCTCCCCCTGCAGGCTATAACCCACCCACCGCCACAAGCTGAACCCAGCTACGGCTCTGAGGTACGCACGCTGCCAAAGCAAGAGCCCCGCTGTGGCCTGAGGACGAACAGCTCTTCTCCTGGGAAGCTGCTGGAGCCCGCACCGAGCGGGGCAGCCTCAGCGCAGGTGCGGGCGGAGCGCTGAGCGACCCGGACCGGCCCTCCCCGCCACCGCCTCCGCTTCAGGGTCTCCTCCGTCGGCACGGAAGAGCCCTGGTTTAGACCAGACGGTGTTTTGTGGAAGGGCTGAGTGTTTCTAACGCCGTCAGACGCCCCGACGGGTGTCCGCGCTCGATCTGAGGCAGAACGACTTGTTCAAAGGAGGGTCCCCGCGGGGATACGCGGGGCGCGTTGCGAACGGCTCGGCTGGGCCCAGCCCCGCGGCAGGTTGCGGCGCGGGGCTCTCCGCACCGCCCGGCATCGCTGCTACCCCGCGGCGAGAGACCCAGCCCGGCCGTTCTCCCCTCTCTGCAGGAGAGCCGCAGCCTCCCCGCCGTGCCCGGGGGCATAAGGGCGTTTGGCCTACGGCCCGGCGCCGGCTTTGCACCTGAAGCGGCCTTTGGCTTCGACGCCGCCTCGGCCCGGGCGGGAACGGAGCCCGGAGCCGCCGGGCGGGCAGGTGCCCCACCCGGGACGGGACGGGGCTGCAGCGGCCCGAAAGGAAGGACGGACAACGGGGACAAAAGCTACGGCGCTAGCACTCGCCGTACCTGTTGCGGCGGGTCGCAGCCGGCGATGATTTGCTGGTAGCCGTGCGAGCACTCCAGCGGCGAGGCCGCCCGGGAGGAGCAGGACGTGCTCACCCGCCGGCAGCCGGGGCCGTAGGTCCGCACCCGGTCGTACGCCACGCTGCTTTCCTGCTGCTGGTGAGGAGCGGGCTCGAAGCACGGCAGGGGCCGCTGCGGCGGCTCCGGGCAGGGCGGCGGCTCCCGGCACGGCGGGGGCCGCGGCGGTGACGGCGGGGAGTACTGGCAGGGCGGCGGTTCCCGACAGGGCAGGGGCCGGGGTAGCGGCTCCGGGCAGGGCGGCGGCTCTCGGCAGGGCTGGGGTCGGGGCAGCGGCTCCGGGCAAGAGATGGGTCGCCGGGCGGCCGGGAGCGTGCTGTAGTGCTGCTGGCGCCGGTAGTAGTGGTGCTGCTGCTGGTGCTGCTGCTGGAGCTGCGGAGGCAGCGTGAGGGGCTGCAGCTGCTGCTGGCCCCCGTACATCCCGGCCGCGCGGCGGCACCGCGGGCTCCGGGGGGCGCGGGGTGGCAACTGCAGGAGGGAGCCAGGGCAGGGCGGCGATTAGTACCTGCGAGGGAGCCGCGCCTAGGGCGGGACACACCTGCGGGTGGCAGAGCCCCGCGGCCGCCTCCCCCGCTTCGGGCAGGCGGCCAGCCGGGAACGGGGCCGCCGCGTCCAGCGCGCGGAGCCCGCCCGGGACCCGGCCGGGGCCGCCTCTGGCTTCTGCGCCGGCGGGAGGGCCCAGCAGGGGCGCCACATGGCAGCCAGGACCTCGCTGGTGGGGGCAAATGGCCGGGCTCATTTGGCAGCACGTTCGCCTTGCTCTCTGGCCTTCGAGTTCTGCTTGATGAAGGACTTAACACTAGCAAATACTGCCCTCGGTTCCAGGCTGCTGATAGAGGAAAGAAACCTCGCTAACGGAGAATACGAGAATAAAGCATAATGATGTTTTAAAAAGCTTTTTGTTGTTAGCCTGTTTACAGCGTGTGTAGGGAAGTGGAAATACGTAGTTATCTGCTACTCCATTAAATGACTCAAATGCTTTTCACAGGAGGTTATGAACTTTCCCACACCGCTCTGCAGGAGCTTTTCCTCCACGCATCAAGCTCTGTCCGCAGCAGCAGTTGGCTGGGAAAGGAGCTTGTTCACAGCACAGAGGACTAGAAAAGATGGAGTTACTTATCCGAAGAGATGGATGTAAACTCCAATTAAGTTTCTCCATAACAGTATATTTTAGTTTGTGTTTCTTTGGCTGCACCAGGCAAGCCCTAACTGAGAACTTAACTTTGTTCTGCAAGGTAATGTAGCAATAACATGATTGTAGAATCTTGTGTAATTAATATTATCCTTAATAATAAGCCTTAGATTGTTAATTTTGCCAGTTTGCTTCCCTTACATGCTTACAGGGCTCTAAGGTTGCAGAGCACTGCCACATAGAACAAAGAGTACAGCAAGACAGCCCTGGTGTGATGAAGCACTGCTGGCTGCTGTGCTCTACGTGGTGTCAGGCTGGCAATTGACCAAAAGCTCTCTGCTCAACGGGATGCTGGGAAGCTAAAAATTGTAGCTCCTACAGCAATTCGGTATTTTACAGGTACTCTGACATCTGGAGACATTCATCAAATATAAAAAGTTTGGGTTTAATGCCTGAAGGAAAAGGCAAAGAGCCACCTAGTTTACCTGAGTGTGCATAAGAAGCATTTGCAGTAAGTTCTGCCCCACTGGTTTCAAAGGAGCTGCATGCAAAGAAAACCTGTGGTCTTCTAAAACTCCATCCTTTCCTCATTCTGGAAGAGCTGTTGTTTCTGACAAAACAAAACCAAAAAAGCCCTCAGTATCTTGGAAAGCAGCACAATATAGTTAGAACAATCTCTGGTTCACACAAACTATAAGGACCTGGTTTATGCTGCAGCAGGAAACTACAGCAATACTCCTCAGGGGCAGAAAACCGCTGTAAGGTAAAACAAGGCAGACACTGCTGGTTAGGCAGCTCAGATCTGAGCAGTGTGCAGTACACTGCCCTGTTTAATAAAGAGCCTGGGAAGTGTTTTACAAGGGTCAGCAGAAAGCAAGCCCTAAATCAACCTATTGTAATGGAAATACAAAATAACTTCCGGAAAACTCTCTAGATGTGGCCAGGATTATTGGAGTCATAAATAATCACAGTAAGTAACAGATGCACAGTGATCTGTACCAGCTAATGAAACGAGCCACAAACAAAGCACTTGAATTTTAATGTGACCAGAGTTTTATAAACATCTAAATCCAAGATTGGCATTACATGCTGCATCTTACAGGGTGTTACCTGGCCAGCATGAGTCCTTGCTACAACAGCTCTGGCTAAGAGGAACATGTAATTTGACATAAAACAGGAGGGGAGATACTTGGGGAAACCACTACAGGAGTGTCCATGTTTAAATTCCTGAAAATATTTGTCATGTGGGGTTGGGAAGCTGAAGGGATTGAGGAAGAGAGGGTTAAGAAGCTGGCACACTGGCAGGCAGCTGCACCCTATAAGCAACCTGATGAGGCAGAGATTAAAATCTGCTTTCAGCTAAAAAGAAAGCTTTAGAGATGGAAGGGGAAGTCAGAACAAGCTGGTAAGCAGAGGCCTCTGCTTTCTGATCATCCCTTTGAAGGAAGAGCTACAAGGCACTTGAGGTTTGGTGGAAGGTTCTTGTCTGCAGACGCTGATCCAGATAGCTCAGTGCAGCCACTTTGTTTCTGTTAACCTCTTAACCTTGGGCTGCCAACACCCGTCAGAGAAAGGAATCTCAGCAAGATGCTGCCTCTCCTCATTCTAAATGGCTGAGACAGCCTGGCTACAGGGCTCTGCTCTTGTTTAACCAACAAAAGCTCAACACCATTAATTGCAGTGGTGCAATGATGTTTACTTTTTTTGCTTCTAGTATTTGATTTGGGGTCTTTTTTGACTGCCACTAAGCTGATCTTGGAGTTACCTGTCATGACCACAGAGCTTTGCACTTAAAGTAGCAGTAGGCTGCTCTGAGCCCATCGTTTCAGATGTTCCACAGAAGCATTACTTGTGTTCACCCACAGTGACTCTACCTGCTCTATTAGTTTATTTAACAAATTCTCTGACGATGCACAGCTAGCAAGATTTGGCTTGAAATACTTCTTATGTGATTTTGGAGTTTCAATTGTCTTTATACAGTTCAATGGTAAGAAAGTTCAACAAGCAGAAGGGGTTGAAGAGTAGGGTGTGTTTGAAATATATACTGTTCTGGCATTAACTAAGGCACAGACCATAAAGTGACTGCTGCAAGCTTGAAGAAAAACTCTCTTATCTCATTGATATGTTCCTTGTAATGGAATGTGATATCAGTTGAAGTTTTCACATTGCAAAAAGAAATGGAAGTCCTCGGAATATACAAAGAATACAGACTTTAAAATTGCATCTAATGATTAATAGAATGATTTATAATCTAAAGTTGTCAAGGAACATGTAAATGCAGTTCTCCTACTAGTGCTATACCAGCAGAGGGGAAAATAATCTTTGTATTATAGTGTAACAGTACAGAGAGTGACCAAACAGAACCAAACGACTTTATTTTCTAAGGACACTGGTTTTGGATGGCTGTATCTTCAACAGCTCAAGAGATTGTATTTCACTCTTTGAAGTGAAATAGCACAGTGATGTTCTTACCCTTAAGCAAAAGTCAGTCTTTTGTTCTGACCCTTTTCCTGTTTGAATTGTTGAGAGAATTTAAGAGTCAATTTATTTTGTTTGAAATAATTAATGCTACGCATGAAATTGGTGATCAAACATAAAAAACAAGTTGAGCAACTTCTATCCATTAAAGCCCTTACTCAGCTCTATCTGAAGAGTGAGTGCCTCATTTTAATGGAACTCTACCAGCCATCATTTACCAAACAGAGACTGCAAAAAAATAACTTCAGAACATCACACTGCATGCTACATACAGAGTGTCATCCAACAATAAGGTTCAGCACAAAATAAACAGCAAAAGGTGATGCTGAATTTCCCCTTCTTCATGACCCTGCCAAAGTCCCCTGAACACCTATCAGTATTATCTATGCTATGTTGCCAGTTCTAATTTATAGTCCAGTGATGCTGTAAGAAAACTGATAAAGGACAAGAGCCTGCAGTCATGTAGAACATAGTAAGGCACAGCTGATTTGTGGAGCAAAATACTTTCAAGTTTCATGTCAAGGAAAGATATTACATTCATTATGACCAAAGACCAGGAAATGAGTTCAATTCCAAAGCAACAATTTGCATTTTCCTCTCCTAGACAAACTACCTGAGGAATAATCCTCTTTATTAAAGGAGATAAAGCAGCTGTGACTGTGATGTACCTTAAAATAAACACTGGTGCCTTGGACTTTAAAGGAGAACAGGAGAGGGATTTAGATGTTTATTTATCTTCACTTTTGCTTGCACATGACTCAAATCAGACAGTCTGTCTTTAGAGAAGACCTGAAACCATTATGGCAGTAACACAGCCAAATGTTTAGAATTTATCTGAACCACTCAAAACTATGTCCCAGATATAGACTAGCACAAAGAATCTAAATAGCTCAGGCAATCTGGTCACAGACGCTGGAATAGGGACAACTTAGCCTGCCTCATGCTACTGCAGTCACACTGCTCTAGTATCCAAACTGGCTAACTGAAACATGGTGGCCTCATGCTGTGGCCTAGATATTTTCTGTTATACCACATAATTTGGCTAAATGTATTTATACAGTTACAAGCATGTGTCTTCCTGTCATGAAAGTCAGGATACTCTTCCATAGTTCCTCTCCCTTGGAGCGACTTAAGTTTTGCTGCATTCCTGTAATACTATTTTGCCTATCCCAGGTATAAGTACCAATGGCACTGCAGAAATGTCAGCTGCTTATGCAAAAACATAGCTAGCTTTGTTGGGTTTTTTTTGGGGGGTGCCTCAAGTAAAACACTGCAGAATTTATTTCTTTTTAATTATCCAATTGGAGCCCTTGAATTAGGACTTTCTCTCTTCAAAAAGCTGCTGTTTCTAATTTGTCTCTCACAGATCAGGGTGGAAAGCAAGAAACTGACTTGGTATCTTCTTTTTTTTTTTGCCTTTAGAGCTGTAGTTGCTCCTCTGGGATTTCAGAAGCAGAGCTCCTGACAATCCTCCCACATCTGTTTCATCAGCTGATTAAAATGCAGATCTCCTAGCAGGTAGCACATTTTTGGCTGATGGGCGTTCCTCTACCCAACTCGTTATTAAGAGAAGAACTTTATGCATGATCAGCAACTTGGCAGTGTAAACAACATGAAACAGTTCTTTTAAACAGGACTTGATATTTTGTTTATGAGAGCTGCCATTGACTGTCAGGAATTTATAGCCCACTTGGGCACAGAAGTTTTCGTTATCTTTTAAAACCTGTTTGCAATAAAGAACTTGGTATCTAGCTTGAGAAAGAATTTGGATAGGAGCTCTGTGTAAAGCAATGAATATCTGGCTTTCTGATTGCCTTGTGTGATTTGTGGTGTGTATGGAAATACATTGGAGGAAACGTTTCTTTCTTTGCTTTTTCTAGCCCACAGGACACCTGACAAGTTTTAACTTATTCTTCAAAAAGTGAGAAGTTATTTTTTCTCCTGATAGGGACTGAGAGTGCTGCTATATTTAGTTCTATAACTGCTTTTCATTTGCATTTTAAATTGGTAAAAAATCAGAATCAAAACAGTTCAGTTAAATGGATATTTTAATTTCACAATTAGAAGGTTTGCATTTTAAAGCAGTAACTGCTGGGCTATCTTGAGGAAGGCATTTTTGTTTTGACTCAATTCCACTAACTGTCTGTGCTCAGATTTGCTTTACTTGTTCCCACTGGAAAGAGAGTAGCTGGCTGATCTGTTTTGCCCCTCTACCCCAAACAGAATACATTGATTAATTGTGCCAAGGCAAAGCAAATCCTGGATCATGCTGCTAGTAAACCTTGTAAGTGCCCCAAGGCAGTAAGATGTACCCAGTGTCAGAAATGGGCTTTAGGAAACACAGATGTTCACTTTTCTACTTCAGCACCTCAGTCTTTATGTACAGTGTGAGTCTGTGAAAATGAACAGTTGAAAGAGGAATGATTAATGATTGGTGCATCAGCAGTGTGCATCAGGCAGGTGAGGAGAGAGTTCCTGACAGCAGAAGCAGGGGTCTGGTCTGTGCTATCAGCTAACAGAGTTGGGTTTGCTTTAGTTCTTCAAAAGAAGTACAAGCTTCAGAATTTTAACCATTCCAAAGGGTCAAACTTCCTTGACTTCACATTTCAGGAATTGTGCAGGCAGCACAGAATTCACCATTTTGGCTTTTTATCAGACTCAGAAAGCATTTCTAGTTCTAACCTCTCAATGTGGTAACTGATCAGACACTCAAAGAAGTCACATGAAATAAAGACAAGTTTAATTCCCTAAGTGCAACCTGCCCCATATACCTTCTCTTAGACCACCATATTCTGCTGGCTTATAAATGATGTTCTAAACCAACCTGTCATGATATGGAGAATTACTCTTTTACTGTGAATAATATTATGCTTTGCACCTTCCTCCAAGGCAGGCCTATATATGCACATACTCGCTACAGAGCTACAGAGAAAGAACAAAGTCCATGGAGCAGGGAGAGATTAAAGAGTCTTGGCTTTCACTAACTGCCTTCTGTTTCCTCCTTTAAGGAAGCTTAACAAATTAGTAGTTTCCTATCTCTGTATATTGATTATTCTAAGCAAGCAGCAGTCTGAAGAGGCTCCCTGTTGTGGGAATATTGATGATTTACATAGGTACAGGAGTTTACACGTGCACCATACCAAAACTTGGTGATGGTGTTCCAATCTGCATTAGCTGCTGCTTTCACATCTAGAGCACATTGTTGACTCTTCCCTCATTTTCTTCCATTTTACAGAGGTGAATTTAAAAGTGACCAGATTCTGCTTTCTAGATTAACGTATTCACACAGAGGTATTCACATTTCGGCTGTCCTGCTCTACTTTCTGCTATCAGGTTCCCACAGAACTGTTCTTGTAGGACCATTTTTCTTTGTGCATTACTGGTCAGGGAAAGCCCTTGCTCATGCAGCTTGCCAGGTTCACACTGAAAAGCAGGCATCCACACACACCACACAGCAAAACCAGCCTATGCAGCAGAGGTAGCTTTGCTGCCTGAGTTCTAAAGGCTCTGCATTAACACTCACTGTCATCTGTCCTCTAACACTGACAACATAAACCTCTCAGATTTAAATGAACAGCTTCTGGAGTGCGTGGTGTAGAGTGGTGGTTCCATTCTGCCTGAAATGTGTTTTCAGTAGACAGAGAGAGAATTTTTTTCAATCAATGTATCTGCTACACAGACAATGGTTAAATCAACCAAGTGTTACACTTCAGCTGTTGCTTGAGGAGTCAGATTGTTAGACCCTTGTTTGTTCAACGCTGCCATTCGGAATGGGCCTGAATGCAGTGCATAGGTATCCAAAAGTGTCTGTGTGGCCCTAGCAGCTGAAGTTAGCAGCACTGTATTTGGTTACTGCAGTCACTGAGCCACATGAATCGATACAAGTTGTAACACAGTCATTTCCCTACTTTCTATTGCTGTTAGACCAGATCTTCAGTCATAGCTAGCATCTTCAGTCATAAACAGGTTCAGGCTTTAGGCCAAAGTAGGAGAGGCTTAAAAAACTTAAAGCAGACTGGTTTAAGCTACCCTGTTTTCATAAAATCTTAAGGCAACATGAGATGCTTTGTAATACTCAAAATGAGAGCAGTCCTTACTTGAGAGGCAATTGAAGATAATCAACTTGAGAAAGCTGTATTTCCTTTGTGAGGGGCACAGTGATCCTCGATGCTGATTTAAACCACCTGAAAAGAAACATACATTAAGATAAGAATGTTGGAGATTTTTTTTTTTCCTAAAGTAAAAGTATAAAGATAATAAGAGGTGGCAGGTTTCAGATACTAGGTCTTTGTCTGTGTGCATGATCTGTGCCATACCTGGCTTCATTCATTTATCAGTTCTTAAAGGTACTGATAAATTTATAACCATATTAACTGTATAAAAATGTTGTTCCTCCATTTCTAGCAGCCCAATTTCTTTGTCTCTAAGGAAGATTATCCATAAAGTCAAATGAAAGCACTTTACACCAAAGAGCAGGTGGCTAAAACAAACTCAGTGTAGCAGAGAGGTGTTTTGCAGACAGTGAGAGTGAAGAGGGAGAATAGAGTAACTGTGTTCTCCCCTACAAGCTACTAATTCACAAACTACTAATTCTGTGGTCAGTGCAATTCAGACAATCATTTCCTCATGACTTAATAATTGCCTTATTACTTTAATTGTAAGTCATCTGATAACCCATCTGATCAGTCAGAAAGAAACAGAAGAACCTTCTACCTGTGTCCAGAGAGGAAGACAATCATCAGGAGCCTTTTATAAATGGTCTGTCAGTCCTCTATCTCTCCACCTATCCATGGTGTCTCAGAGACATGGCTGGTCTGTGAGCATCCAGTTTGCAATATTACGAGCTGGGAAGAGTACTGGAAAATCATCAACTATCAATAATAAGTTTTTCTAATGACAGGAACAGAAGAAAGAATATTCTTTAACAGGAGTGACTAGTTCGAACCAGTTCTGCAGGATGCTTCACACACAAAGGATCAAGAAGAATGCTAATATGCAATCATTGAACACAACAGCAGCCAAGACTTGCTATGAGGCACGTAATGAATAATGCTCTACAGTGAGCTTCTGTACACCCACCACGTATCTAAATTTACAAAGCCTACACGCCATTGGGTAAAAGCGAAACGCAGTTCCCATCGTTGGAGTGCGCTACCCAATCTGCTCTAACACAGGACCATATTGGGACTGAGCAGACCATTCTGTTTGTTAGAAACCTACCAGAATGTGCTGGTATTTATATCTCATCAAAGCTGTTCAGTAAACACAGCACAAAGACCTCTGATTTCACTGAATGCACAAACACGTGTGAGGAATTTCATTCTGGGATTTTGGACACGAGAGAGCTCTCTCTGTCAAATGAGCTTAGCTGCCATTCCCCCATCCCAGTCAATTTTCCCTGGAAAAAACACTTCTCCCATGTCCCAGCCTCACAGATAAGAATTTCTGAGTTCCAATGACAAACTGAATTTGTCCATGACCTACACTTTAAGGGAGTCACCAGTTTGAGGGCTTTATCTCAACTAATCAGAGTTTTGAGGGGCAGGGCTTTGAGAACTCACCTCTGTTCCTGTTCTATTTCTGTGTATTTTTTCTGGCTATGACAGTTCAAGCCTATAAGATTGACCATTATCATTTCAGTCCTATCATGAAGATCCTTTGTCAGTCTTAGAAGAAAAGGGAAAGACCTACAAAGCACCATGATTGTCTTTGTTGTATACAACTGCAAAACCTCCTTCTCCCAACCACACAAACTGAGTAAGTAATAAACCAATAGCATAAACTCCTATCAGAGTCATAACTTCTGCCTGCTCAAGGTAAGGAAAGAAATCTAAGTGAGCCTCTATGGAGGTGGAAGAGGAATGAGGCAGAACTTCTTTCTTTTCTTGATTCATTTACAATGGAAGGTGAAAGGGACCTTGAAAGTCATGTAATATATTCACAGGTGCTAAGGCAGGATCAGCTACACCTAAATGCTTCTTAAAGTTTGTTGAGCGCTTTACAGCAGCAGCACAACCTCTGTAGACAATTATTACAGTGCTTAACTGTCATCATCAGAGGATTTCCCTCAAGTGTAGCTTAAATTTCCCTTGCTGCACTGCAGACCATTATTTCCAGAGCTGTTTGTGGTGAACAGAGAGAAAAATGCCCTTAGGCCAGACAGGCTGTTTGAGCACCCATTGCATGGGACAGGTTATCTGGTTACCTGTGATGGGACCTTCCTGCTGGGAGGGACCTTCCTGTTCCCGGGAGCAATCCACAGGGGACTGTTAAACTAGGAACTATCATTTTATGTAGTAAAACCAAAGCAAGAGCCCATCACAGAACTAAAGCAAAGTGCTTTAGTCCAACGTGCCATCTCCAAAACCAGAAAGAGGATGACATCTCCTTTCAGATTTATGATTCAAAGCCTTTATGTGCAAAATAAAGGTCAGCATGGTGCCACAATTCCTTTCCTGAATTCTTTCACAACAGTTTGGGATCTGTAGCAGGATGCTGAGAATACTGAGTTCGTTACCACAGAAGCTGTGAGCACTATTAATAGTAACTTGTAATTATGCTAGTTTTTACTCTGTGTAGTATTTGAAGACAAACAACAAAATACAATGCTCAGAATCATCAATGCCTTTCCTAAACTTTACAAATGATGGATTATGTTCTATGTCCCACACCTAGCTTCTCTTGCCAAGATCAATTCTGTGTTGTAACTTATGGAAGTAACCTGGTTATGGGATTCTTAAATATGAACTAAGTTTGAAAACAGCCCTCGAATTTGAAGTGGCTTTGTCACTACTGACTGGGACAGCTGCTGAGCAAAATGCAAAGCAGAAATCACCTTAGTGGTGCTTTTGGAGAAATACAGAGAGAATCTCAGAACCACAGAATTAACCAGGCTGGAAGAGACCTCCAGGCTCCTCCAGTCCAACCTAGCACACAGCCCTATCCAAACAACTAGACAATGGCACTAAGTACCCCAGCCAGGCTTGGCTTCAACACCTCCAGCCACGGTGACTCCACCACCTCCCTGGGCAGCCCATTCCAATGCCAATCACTTTCTCTGCCAACAACTTCCTCCTAACATCCAGCCTAGACCTCCCCTGGCACAACTTGAGACTGTGTCCCCTTGTTCTGTTGCTGGTTGTCTGGCAGAAGAGACCAACCCCACCTGGCTACAGCCTCTCTTGAGGTTGTTGTAGACAGCAATGAGGTCTGCCCTGAGCCTCCTCTTCTGCAGGCTGCACACCCCCAGCTCCCTCAGCCTCTCCTCACAGGGATGTGCTCCAGGCCCCTCCCCAGCCTTGCTGCCCTTCTCTGGACACCTTCCAGCACCTCAACATGTCTCTTGAATTGAGGAGCCCAGAACTGGAGACAGCACTCAAGGTGTGGCCTGAGCAGTGCTGAGTACTCGTCCTGCTGGCCACACTGTTCCTGATGCAGGCCAGAACGCCATTGGCTCTCCTGGCCACCTGGGCACACTGCTGGCTCATCTTCAGATACTCTCTACCAGTACCGCCAGGTCCCTCTCTTCCTGGCTGCTCTCAGCCACTCTGTCCCCAGCCTGTAGTGCTGCTTGGGGTTGTTGTGGCCAAAGTGCAGAACCCTGCAGTTAGCCTTGTTAAATCTTGTCCTATTGGCCTCTGCCCACCCACCCAGCCTGTCAAGGTCCCTCCTGCAGGGCTCTCTTGCCTTCCAACAGATCCATACCTGCTCCTAACTAGGTGTCATCTGCAAACTTACTGATGCTGGACTCAATCCCAAAGTAATACCACACACAAAGGAACTGGCTACCTGTCATAAAAAAATGTTTGTCATTTAGTTCACAGAATCATAGTCTGATGACACTGTAGGGATACTGTGGACTGTGCTATGTATCTTCCAGTGCAGGCAAGAGCAGAAATCTAAGTGTTGCAGAGTTACCTTAGCCCAATGCATTGGGAAAGATAAGTGACTAAGCCATTTTACTGTGGCTCAAAGAGTTCTGATTTGTACCTGTGGTGTTGTTTTGAGTGGATGGCAATAGACACAGATCTTGTGCAAGTGTTTTACAGAGAGCACTATGGGTACAAATCAGGAAGAAGATGCTATGCAGGGTGGGGTTACACTTCAAAGACAGTGGAATAAAGAACAGTCATCGCTACACCTAACAGCTGTGCTTCTATTGTAATTAAATAGAACATTAATTTCCAAGTGTTATGACATTCAATCAGCTATATAAGTATAATAATAGCAATAAGAATGGTAAGCATCATCACCAAAGCAATATGACAGCAAGCCAAGATGACATGCCCAATGTTTCTGAAAGTTGTTATAGACAAGTTGTTACGGTTTAGACCATAACTACTGCCCAAAATATTTCCTTGAACATGTCCTGATAATTTCCTTTCTTTCAAGAGAAACTTTGCAAAGAATCCCACAGTTCTTACTCATTTAAGCAAACAACCATACTCTGCCATTGCATCTTTGCCCTTAGAAAGATGGGATCTCTTTTTCTCTTTGATCACCACACATTCATAAAAAGGGTCAACTGGTGCCATATTACAGGGGGCAGACTAGAGACAGGGATGTCAAATGCTGCCTCATAAAGTATAATGTTGTAGTTGCATACCCAGAGTAAGAATCCTGACTTTTGTTCTCCACTTTTTACACCATGTCCCTTTCCCACATAAGAAACTGGGTTAGATAATCACATCCCTTTCTTCTGTAGTGTGGCAATCATAAAATAAATTGTCCTTCACTAAATAGATGTTTTAGATCCTATCCTCCAGACCTTTTGAGTAGAGCACTAAGCTAATAAAAAGATGGCAAGAACATAAATGTGATCAGTTTTGCCCTGGTTCATCATGTAAAAAGCAGAAAGGAAAAAGGGCAAGTTTTTAAATACTTGGGTGGAAAACAAAAGATGAATCAATGGACCTCAGCAGTTCCTACTGCAGGTTTTGCATCTGATCCTCAGTGGCTTTCTGGAAAACCCTAGCAGTGACACCATGGTGGAGCCTTTTCAGCTCTTCCTGAGCTGTATGGCTCACAGGAAGGGGTCAGCACAGTCACTTGAGCTACACTGAAACTGTAATGCATGAGCCAGGAGTGCTGTCCCTGACAGGATAATACATTCTTTTCCTGGTGCATTCTGAACTCCTTGTAGCACACACCACAGCTGGTTATTTGAAGCACGTTTCTTTTGTTTTGAGGTTTTATGTGTTTGGCTTTGAGTAAGCCACTTACAACAAGCTCAAAAACCACCAGTGATAACCTTATTGGCGGTTAGGAAATCCTTTTAGACGTTCATAAAGAGTTCTGGGGAAAGAAAGGTGTCTGTTATATTCCCACCAGATAAAAAGAGTAACAGCGAAGAAACCATCCTATCTATTTTCTTATTTTCTTAATACAAAGATATAACTTAAGCTAATATGTGAACTCCAGGAGCCACCCTGCCTTAGAGAACAGTTACTCTCAGAATAAGAAAGGAATGCAGTCCCAAAGAGGTGCAAGTATCTCCCAGTTTGGTCGATGCAGCCAACCAGAAATAATATACCCTTTAAGGTAGCCTTGCCAAGTGGTGACAGTAAGGAATTTTCTAGTGAACTTGGCCTTATCTTCAAGATTACTAATTTGGCAAAGCAATTACCTCCAACTCTTTCCTAACCATCTCCAATTAATTAATGTTTTTCTTGTAGCATTGTGTGCACAGCAGCCAAACTCTGCTCTTAGCAGCATCAGCTCTTTCATGGGTTGCTATGTGCCGTTTCCCACACTTTGCAGTGCTGTTATATTTGTTATTTAGAACGAACCCAGATTGTTCCTGGAACTGTGCCTATAGAAACTACTGCTGTAACGTGTTTATAGGATAGGTAATTATAGGCATGCTCTAACCTGTCCACAGCCACTGCAGAACAAGTTGCATTATCAAAACCATAAACTAGTCCCTGGATTCAATCTGATGCTCCCTTTCTTTAGCAGCTAATGTCAAAGAAATTAAATGAACACAGGTTGCATTTTTGAGCTTTAGGAGAAAACACAGAGAGGATATAATATTCCAAGCCAGAAATATGACATTCAAAACTACTGAATACTCCCGAATGTACTATGGATTTCAAGCCACCACATCTGAAGATTAGGCCACTTAAAACCAGGCACTTGCATCTGAAAACACCTGCCAAAACCCAGAAACAAGACGTAGGAAGAAAGATGGTACTTGCCTACCAAAGGAATGAGTCACAGCATTCAAGCAGTTGAGCCTATGTACACAAGTACAAACAGTTAAATCTGGTTATAATCCTAGCAAACAGCAGATTCTTATAGGCTTTAATCTAAGTGCTGTGTCAAAATAATTATGACCACCTTTAGTCCATATTACGTGTAAGGAGAAATATCCTTTTGGAAAGAACATTTGAGTTAAAACAGAATAATGGGACAGATGAAATTATTACAAGTGCTTTGATGCACAGATGTAGATTTCAATACTGTTGGTCACCTGGCATGTTATATTTTTCTGACCTCAAACACCTAAACAAGCACTTTTGATAGAAATTGTAAATACATGCCAGTGATTTTCTGTTCATGCATCCTCTTCACCTTATGCTTTTATTTAATCCAACAAGTTACCAAGAACTGAGTCACTGTAAGATTATGAATCCTTTTTGTCCCATCTATTAAATCTTTGTTTCTTATATAATGTCTGCTATTAATTCACAAGACCTTGCTTCAAGATATCTGCTGAAATGTTGGTGTTATTGTATAACCTGTTGCTATACATGCACTGGAACAGCACAGCCAGAAAGGGGTTCTGGCAGCATGTTTGTCTGTGCACTCTGCTTTTATACATGCACTCATGCTTACAGATGAGTCAAGCCCCTGCATTCGAAGGAGAGAGGGACAAGCAGGGTTGGCTCTCGTGTTGCACTTTGCCACTTTAGTTTTGGTTTACAGGTTTTATTTTGGATTTTAGTTTTGAAATTATGAAATGGATGCAGTCAAAATAATGCAGGCAGAACTGGTCCCAGTAAAACGAGTTACAGATGGCAGAGACCCTGCAGTAGCACTCCTACAAAACTGGTAGGAAGAGCTGCCTCATCAACTCACTGAGTGCATTCCTGCAGGTGTGGGCCCTCTCATGTCTGACAATTTCTACTTTGTTATTCCAGCAATATTTTATCTGTGTGTGTGAATTAGATATGATTTTGTGATTGAGACTTGCTCCACACTTACAATTGAGTGCAAGAAATAAGCATGCAGTGCTTTTATATGGAGCTCCCAGTGCTTTCTGGACATACAATATTATTACCTCATTACTCTATTAAAGATTATACAGTAAGTTAATACAAGTTGGTGTCTTGTACTGCCTGATGAAGTGGAAGAAGGAAGAAATACAGAACTACACTGAAAAAGTACCTCACTGAGGTAACCACAGTTCTAAGGGCATTCCATGGCACGTGTGACAGCTTTTCTTCCACAGAGGAATGTCAAAAGGATTGCACAGTAGTGCCTCAGCTCTGTGCACTTTTACAGCTCCAGCTCTTCCCCCCACATTCTAAGCAGGTTGTTCTAATACACAAAGATGACACCAAGCTAGGAGCAGGTGTTGATCTGTTGGAAGGTAGGAGAGCCCTGCAGAGGGACCTGGACAGGCTGGATGGGTGGGCAGAGGCCAATGGGATGAGATTTAACAAGGCCAAGTGCAGGGTTCTGCACTTTGGCCACAATAACCCCAAGCAGTGCTATAGGCTGGGGACTGAGTGGCTGGAGAGCAGCCAGGAGGAAAGGGACCTGGGGGTACTGATAGATAGTAAGCTGAAGATGAGCCAGCAGTGTGCCCAGGTGGCCAAGAGAGCCAATGGCATCCTGGCCTGCATCAGGAACAGTGTGGCCAGTAGGACAAGGGAGGTTATTCTTCCCCTGTACTCAGCACTGGTCAGGCCACACCTTGAGTACTCTGTCCAGTTCTGGGCCCCTCAATTCAAGAGAGATGTTGAGGTGCTGGAATGTGTCCAGAGAAGGGCAACAAGGCTGGTGAGGGGCCTGGAACACAAATCCTATGAGGAGAGGTTGAGGGAGCTGGGGCTGTTTAGCCTGGAGAAGAGGAGGCTCAGGGGTGATCTTATTACTGTCTACAACTACCTGAAGGGGCATTGTAGCCAGGTGGGGGTTGGCCTCTTCTCCCAGGCAACCAGCAATAGAACAAGGGGACACAGTCTCAAGTTGTGCCGGGGTAGGTATAGGCTGGATGTTAGGAGGAAGTTCTTCACAGAGAGAGTGATTTCCCATTGGAATGGGCTGCCCAGGGAGGTGGTGGAGGCACCGTCCCTGGAGGTGTTCAAGAAAAGACTGGATGAGGCACTTAGTGCCATGGTCTAGTTGACTGGATAGGGCTGGGTGATAGGTTGGACTGGATGATCTTGGAGGTCTCTTCCAACCTGTTTGATTCTATGATTCTATGATTCTATGAAAGCAATGTCCTGCTTTAGGCAGAAAAATGACTCCATCCTCCAACTCATTTTGAGAGTTCAAGTTTGGTCCAAGTGCCTGCTGATCTCTTGAAGGGTGTCTGCCTGGCATTTTAATATTAATCAAATCTGCACCAAGAGAGGAAGCCTAATGCATGTCATTTCACTGGAGAATGTAACTTAATTACAAGTATTGCCAATTATCTTTTAACAGCATTCATTTCTGTTTACACACACAGGTAATAACTGCATATTTAATTCATCTTAGCTCATTCTAAACATTAATAACACCTGAGTGTGTAAAGTATTATAAGCTATTTCTACCAAACCCCTCATTATTTGGGTCTGCCAGCTGCTGAGCATGACAGATTCACCATCGTAATGAACGACAGTGAAGGTTCTCATCTGCTGGGAAAATCATAGAATCATAGAACCAAGCAGGTTGGAAGAGACCTCCAAGCTCAGCCAGTCCAACCTAGCTCCCAGCCCTATCCAGTCAACTAGACCATGGCACTAAGTGCCTCATCCAGTCTTCTCTTGAACACCTCCAGGGATGGTGACTCCACCACCTCCCTGGGCAGCCCATTCCAATGCCAATCACTCTCTCTGTGAAGAACTTCCTCCTAACATCCAGCCTAGACCTCCCTGCCACAATTTGAGACTGTGTCCCCTTTTTCTGTCACTGGTTGCCTGGCAGCAGAGCCCAACCCCACCTGGCTACAACCTCCCTTCAGGTAGTTGTAGATAGCAATGAGCTCTGCCCTGAGCCTCCTCTGCTGCAGGCTGCACACCCCCAGCTCCCTCAGCCTCTCCTCACAGGGCTGTGCTCCAGGCCCCTCCCCAGCCTTGTTGCCCTTCTCTGGACACCTTCCAGCACCTCAAGATCTCTCTTGAATTGAGAAGCCCAGAACTGGAGACAGCACTCAAGGTGTGGCCTGAGCAGTGCTGAGTACAGGGGCAGAATAACCTCCCTCGTGCTACTGGCCACACTGTTCCAGCCTTGTTTCTCCCCGGTTCTGTTAAGAATTGGAGGTTACTTGAGGTAAGACATTTTATTTCTACTGCCTGCACTTTATTACAAAGCACAAAATTCCCTTTCTGAAAGTCCTGGTGGTAAAATATCTTCTCTCACATACCAAGCTCCAGGCAAGGCTGATCCCAGCTTATCACAGTGGATTGAGCTGGGTGACTTTTGATGTCCCTTTTTCTATGATGTGCAAATATGTAAATATAAATGTATGTATGTGTAAATATGAAGCCATAAAATAGGTTAGGCAAATTATTTCTGAAATATTCCCTTCTCCCCATTACGATCTTCTGCAGAATGATCTTCTCACAACTGTCTTCTGAGTGGTTTCAAATCTGAGGGGACACATTCTGAACTCAGTTCCATGGCAGCAAACCCTGAGTAACTGCCCTGAAGTGAATGGAATTGCTCCTGTCAGAACGCTGAGAGTGAAAAATCTGCCTGTTCTCCTTTACAGAGGCAAGCGAATTCCACCAGTGGAGAGAAGGCAGGGAACTCCTCCTAACTGCATTCTATGGCAGGAATACAAACGTTCTCCTGGTACCTCCAGAGTATTTCACAGCAGAGTACATTTGTTATAGGCACTAGAGGAACAGAGAGACAACAAGCCCACCTCCCACGTTATCACATCTGAGTAGCTGAGCAGTGCCGGAGCTCTCCTGCCTCCGTAACCCTGCCTGCCATTTGAATAACTCTGCTGCCATGCTCGGGGGGTTCACAGGAACAGGGATAGCAACAGCTGGCCCTTTCTCTAAGGGCACAGTTAGATAGAAGGTCATTCAAGATAAGTCTGCTTGTGAAGACTCTTCATTTGAGTCAACCAATTTTATAATGATGTGTTACTCCTAAAGTAGAATTTTGGATGTGATTTTCTTTGATATCTTTATGACTCATACTTCAGTTGAGCAAAGCAAGCTACAATTTGCTAATGCAAGTGTGTACAAATTTCAGACTGGTTAGGTGGGGTGTGTCTGCCTACAGAAACACATTTTCTTAGAGTTTTCAATAAATGTTACTGGTGCAAAATGATCTGCCTACATCTCAGGTGAATTTCAATATTCCATAGTTTGAATACCAGTCTTTATGATGTAATTGCTGAGGTTCAGAACAGGAAAACTGCATTAATTATGAAAAAAATAGCATCTGAGTAAGAAGTTGTCTATCTTGATCAGGTCACATAGGTTATATCACCATCTGGCATCACTTCACATCTTTTGTACATGCAGACCTGATTCCTTCACATATCATGTGGAAAACATGGGGACAACAGGTTTTCATTTGAGAGACTGAAGAAATCAGTCTTTTTGTTTTTCTTCAGGCTGTAGCTCATAGTTTGGAAAGCTTGGAGCAAGTAAGCTCCCTTTTCACCATTTTACAAAGCCAAAGGGGAGCACAGCCCTGTGGAGCGTTGCCAACATCATTTGCAGGGATTCATAGTCCATTTTATATAGATGCTATAGTACAGATTAGACAAACTCACCAGATACAGTAGAGATGAGTAGCATGTAGGCACTTACAGCTCTGCTCCCCCATTCTGTGCTTGTGGGTTTGGCTCAGGCCTTGTGAGAATAGACAGGGCACTTCTAACCTGAGAATGGGCATCTCTGAAGCATAGGTAACCCATATAATGCAGGAGAGTCTGTAAACTGCCTTTGTTATGCTAACAGCCAACCAAGTCACCAGTGAACCTTAGAAAAAGGGAAATACAGAGATAGTTTGATCTAAATTGATTAGATCCAAGCAGCTGTCTCCTACCTGAAAAGCTGCTCTCCCCTCTAAGACAGTACAGCTGTGGAGTGTTACCAGTTCAGAGCTGGAGCGCAACTGTAGTCGGCTTACTAAGTCACTGCTTTGCAGAATAGTTTGTTTGTTATTTGTTCACTTACAAATATGTGGAAAATAATTGTATCATTTGCTTTCTCAAAATAAATATGTTTTTCCATCTAGCAATCCAACTGTTTCCAAAGAACTGAGCGATTAATATCGTATCTAAAACTGTGATTGTTTTAATAAACATAAAGCAAGATATTGGACTAAGTATGACTCCAACTGTGAGTGATTTGGAGTGATAAAAATACACAGATGCCATCTGTACCAACAGAAGAACACCCATCATGAATTCATCTTATGGCAACACTTCCCTTTCATTTAGACTGAAATGAGCACGGTTTCTTTTCCAATGGTAGTGACAGTAAAATATGGCCACTTTGAAAGCCAGTAGCTCGTAGCAGAGAAACACACAGAACAAGGGGAATTAACATACTCCTTTTACTTGCCCAAAGCCTCCACCATGGGTCATTGACTGCACACCAAATACTAAGCTCCAGACTAGCTCTGCTAGCTCAGTAGCTGCTTCTACAGCGTGAGGTTTCGCTGGGTGTAATACTCCTCACACCTCCCAGCGGAAAATCAAAACACTCAAAGTACCTCAACCAAACAGCAGAAGCTTTAAGCTCAGAACCCAGCCTAAGTCATTAGTCTGACTTCATCAGCTTGTCTAGTATACATTTGCCAGCATCTTTGCCTGTTCAGCATTAAGCAAGAGGGCCATGGGGTATGCACCAGGGAAACTAGGGCAGGTAATGAGACTGTGGTGATAAATATCAGTCAACTTCAAATACTAACAGCAAGATCAAAAGAAAAGGGGAATTTAAATAAAATCTGCACACAGAGAACTTCATTAGCAGCAGTTGCAGAGACAAAGATGTGATACCCAAAGCATTATTAATGTATAGCCATGCACCAGATACTGAGGGTCTGGAGAATGCTGAGGATTACCACCGCCCCTATAAGCAGAACACAACGATGGTGTGGTACACAGGGGAAGTTCTAGCTTGGTGCCCCAGTGGAGGCGGCACCGCCAGAGCTCTGCTGTCTTTGCTCTGCATTCTCGGTTCTGTGCTGACTCTGCACTTCACTGGATGGATGAAGAAGGCAAATTGCACACTCCCATAACCTTTTAAAAAGATTTTTTTATTAGTGGTGTCCTGTTCCACCTTGGGCTCTAAAATATGGCAAAAATGTAAATTAAAGTCTAAAGTAAATCCCTATTTAGTTCCCATTTCTGTTCTGCAACTGCTTCCACCCCTACTTCTGTCAATTCTCCAGCCCCTCAAAACTTCCTTTGTATCAAAAAGTGACAGATTTAGCTCTTGAAAACTTCAGGCTAGTTTTCATGCTGAAACGTAGGAAAACGGAACAGCTGTCATTCAAATACACTTCAGCAAGCAGCACGCCTGTTCGCTCTCAAATGTTTATTTCCCCCAAATCAACACTTAAATGACATCTCCTACTGACAGATCATGAAAACACACACAGATCTGACAGACATGTGGAACAAACATGTGCCAGAGCCTGAGGATCCAGAGATCCCACACATCAGATAGTTGGGATACTTTTAATGGCTCTTTACTCTTTTATAGCATGCAGAATATTTTGGTCCAGTGGTCATTGCTAAACAGGTTATGAATTTCCCTTGTTGGGGTGAGATGTGGCAGTAATTCCACCTGAAGCAACTCAGCAGATGCAGGCACAGCCAATCCCAATGGATAAGCAGCAACTGTTGCCACAGTCTGAATCACTGAAGCTGCTTTCTTCACGCAGCTTTTTACAACTCTGGTGTCCACATAGGACCATACTAGCATGCTGCACTCAAATCCTAAATATTTTTCCTCCTTAAGCAAAGTGTTAGATTAAGAAGCTTTAGATTAAGAAGCTTTCACTTACCAGCTGGCCATTAAGCATCTGCTCATGACTTTATTCATTCATTATCTGGCATTACCAGAAAGGTCCTCAATACATCTTCTGAAGTGCACTGAATGCAACACAAACTCCAGGTTATCAAGGGCTAGAGAAAGACATAGTTAAAACTCAGTTCTTGACAGCTTTTCCTGTAAGAAACCAAACAACTTTCAGATTCCATAAAAGCATCACAAAAACTAACCATCAGTTTACTGTACTGCACACAAGACAAAGCCCAGCAGTTTAAGCCTTGCTACTCATTGTAGGGAGTGGATTTTCAATTCAAACTCTAACGCTGCAATAGTCATGATCAGATTTTCCTTAGCAGTCGATGCCACCTACGTGCCAGAAAGACATGCAGAAGTAGCTGATCTGATATTACTTTGTCTAAAGACATTTTCTTTCTGGATGGAAATAAAAGTAGTAGACATGATGAATACAATCCTAAATTAAAGAACTGCACATGAAAATTCTATGAAAATGTAGTCTTGGTTCTCTAATGATCTTCATGCACCTGTCAGTTGGAAATCAAGCACGCTGACTCTGCTGAAGTCCGAAGCAGTAAGAACTCACTCTGAGCATGATTGACTGTCGGTACTTTACTGATGTTGATGGAAAACAAACCCCAAAGCAGCCAGCAGCAGACACTTTGCTATAGAAGGTGGCTATATGTACTTTCCATTGATTAAAAATTGCATAAATCTTTATGCTGTCCATGCTGCAAAATGCTCTCATCTAAGCGCCTTTTCTCTCATGCAAATGGATAAAAGACAGCTTCAGCTTCCTCCACTCATCAGTACCCCTAACACTGAAAGCAAACCAGCAGGAATGATTAAAAAAATCTGAGTCCAGACTGGAAAAGAAAAAGGCAACTTTTACACTCTTTGCTATACATTTACAGGGATGAATGGCACCCATGTACCAACAGTTGTCTCATGCCTAAACATCTTTGTGTAAAAACATCTGTACAGGAAAGAAGAGATGATTGAAAATAAATTGCACACTATAATTTGCATATGAAACAACTGATAGCTTCAAGAGTAAATAAGCTTAACAAATATTTTGTTTTCACCACCTGGAAAAGCAAACCTAGAGATTCCTTGACAGTACTTGTGGGTATGTGATTCCATGCTATTATCAAAGTTATACTTCTGAGGAATACTTTGGGGCCCACATTTCCTACTCATTTTAGATAAACTTGTACTGTTTGTGCATTTCATAGCTCCTACTGACTTCACCTTTTATCTACAAATGGACATTCTTAACACTTCTGCTTCAAATCTGACCAATTCCATCTAATTGAAAGAGAAATGCCTAATCAAAGGCACCCAAATAAGCGACTGTGACATATGGCTCCCCAGCTGGGAAAGTGTCTGACCAACGGCTCAGCAGTTTGAGAGACGGAAACAAACAGTCTCATCAGATGCCCTTTCACCAAGGGACAGGTGCAATGGGATGAGAGCCAGAAGACCGTGCTTCAAAGACCCAATTACTGAGCAAAAGCTTGTGAAGGCAGCAGGTAGTGTTCCCCCACTTTACAAATGAGGTTACTGAGAGGTTGGGCAGGAACCCTTTTGGAACCAGCAGGGAAGGGATCCATATGTCTATTCTGACACAACCTATTTTCATCCACCTCACTGACACTCGGGGAAAACCTCATCCAAACGCCTGCTCCTGGCCATGCAAGGTGTGCAGGCACTGACACTTCTGTGTCAGTGTAAATATTTAGTTTATCACAAACTATTACAGCTTTGCTGTGAATATTCACTCGGGATGGCTACACTGTCCTCATAGGGAGACCACACACCTTTCAACAACGGGCTGCTGCTTCCCTCAGGGCTCAGGGAAAGCAAACCCCTTGTTAGGAAATGCACCAAGGGGGTTGAGGGCAGAGAGAAGAACACAAATCTGGATGTGGAAGCGGTTGATAAGAGATTGTATCAAACTGAAGGTCCTTGTTGGTGAGAAACAGTGCACAACAGAAGATAATAAATGAACAGAAAGGCATAGAAGGCAGGGACAAGACAGGAGAGAGAGAATGAGACTGCAGCCTGAATGAAGGAGTGTCCAAAAGAGAAAATGAAACTCAGATTAGTGCAAGGAGCTGTAGGAGGAAACAGTGTGGGCAAGACAGGAGGAAAAAGGATGCACTGGATTGCTAGGACAATGAAAAGAAAAAGGAAGCAGAAAGCGACAGTAATACAGAAAGTGCAGCTCAGCACATCCTGAGGGGTATGAGAAGTATACAGAAACTCCCTAAGCAGCCACAGGGAGACCAACATCTGGAATATGTTTTAAAAGTGAATCTGAACTTCAAAAGTAAATTTAAATATCACAGTGATAACATTTTCTCCAGAAACTCAAAATGCAGGAAACACCAAAATCAGATTCATTAAAATATATGTCTTAAAGTCAGTCTTACCAGCACTGCTTCCCTTCAAATGTATAAAAGCCTTCCAAGTGTCTGAGTAAACACATTCAAATTCAGGCCGGGAGCATATGCTAAGTGACTTGGACACTTCCAACTTCTGTTTTCAAACACAAATATTTAAAGTACAATGTAATAGTTGTTTGTTCTATTCAGGTGCCATTCAAATCACATGGGAACTGATTTTCATTACGTGCTTCCGAAGAGCTGATAGCAGGAAAGTTAGAGAACACCTCCCTCTGCTGTTCCTTTCTTGTAAAGTAAGCAGTGCTTGAGCAGATCCAAAGCTGACAGAGGAAACACTCCAGAGAAGCACAAAGATGCCTATTTTTCATGTGACACTTTTTTAACAGAAGAAAACCACTAAGCATAGTCAGCTGACTACTGAGGCATATTCAAAGGCAAGAGCATCGTCTAAGAAAGGATGAAAACAAGCAAGAGGCATGCTGAAGGGCAAAGTGCTGCTTGTACTTGGATAGAACAGACCTAGCAACACAGATCACCTGAGAACCTCAGGTGTAGCTCCCAGCGTTCAGCTTGCATTAATTAGTACTGCAGCCAGAGGTCCTCCATTTCTCTTAGGTACTGAAACCCCTGCACTTACTCCTGATTATGTCCTGGCTTTGGCCCTAGAGCTCACCCAGACCTCTCTATTGCTAACCCAGGAAAACTATTTCCCAAACTCCAAGAATTAAGCTTTTTAGGAGTGAACTTAATCAATCAGGGCAGCAGAGAGCTGCCACACTGCATCTACTCCAGAATCCTGTGTTTCATAATGCCTAGTAAGAAATCCTTAGGGAAAGAATAAAAGGATCAGGTTAGACAGTGTGATCTTTCCTCAGGTATTCTGCCCTAGCTTTTGATAAGCAAGAGATTAGGACCAAGATTTCATCCAGACTGTTGTTCTGAACAGCAACTTTATTTTCCCAGTTGCTCTTTGTCCTTTTTATTCACTTGACCCTAATTACTTTACACTAAAAGTTCTACTGTTGGTGAAAATGTACTTCCCTCTTGTTCTAAAGCATCAAGCTGATAATTAAGTGGGGTTTTTTATTATTTGTTCAAAAAATCCTGCATTTACTTTCAAACCCTCCTTCATTCTACCACCCACTACCACATGCCCCTCCTGTCCTCTCGAGCTGCACAACGCTCAGCCATTCAGGCTCTCCTCAGCCAGAAGCCATCTGTAGCACTATCATCCCAAATGATTCTCTGGCTCTTTTCTGGTCTCAGTACATCTTTCTGAGGTGACCAGCAGCACAGCATTAAACACCTTAAGCAGTTCCCCTGGCACAATGATGTTCCTGAATTCAGCTCACTAAACACAGTCCAAGTGACTCTAAGTTGACAGAAGTTTGCCCATCAATTCCTCTGGACCAGAAGCTCACCACAAAATCTGAATCAAGCATCCACACATTTGAATGTCTTTTCCAAATCAAATCTGAGATCTGTTTGCATTTTATTTTGCTTGTCTGTACCTGTGCTGTGTCTATGATCAAAGTCAGGCCTGGCTGTAAGAGCAGCTCCTGAATGCTGGATCTGCTTTCCTGACAGGACAAGGCACATGCCAAAAATCTACAATCAATTCACGCAGTGACAGATAAAACTGTAAGAGATTAGTAAACACTCATGGTGCAAATTACTGATTGTGATCATGTAGTTTGCAATGCTTGACACTTGAGATTACATTTTATCTTACAATTCAAATATTAAAAAAAGAAGTCTCTTTTAAATACCAAAAGTAAGGGTCTGCCCCTCCCCCATTCACACACACACACACACACTCAATTATACAATCTAACAAAACCTCCAGTGTCTCCTTGCCACCATTCCTCAGTATCAGTGTGATACTTTCACTTTTTAAAGACATTAGGGCTAGGCTTTAAATGCTTAGAAGTTATTTGATTTTGAAATCACAACCTTCAAAGAAAAATCCTGTGCATGAGCTAAGTGCAAGCTCCCAGTTTAGGACAGGACTTGCTATCTCGCTGTGTTGAAAATGTCTTAAGTGCTACATCTGCAGGACTTTGTTGGCTTGGCTTATTTTTTTTTTCCATGAGATTTTTATCCACTATCCCCACAGGCAAGTCACATTTTCATCATTCATCAGCTGCAGCATCTGCAAATCACCCAAGTTATTCTGCTAGCTGGTAGATTACAAAAGGACAGCTTTTGGACAAATGAAAGCGTAGCATTAAAATGTTCTCAGCTCCACAAGTGCAAGCAGGCAGGCTTTCGCTGTGCTAAGCATTCCTCAACAGTTTAAAAACCAAGCCAAAAGAAATAGGATTTGCTGTGTACCTTCGGGGGTAGATGACTCATTTAAAGATACACAGTCAGTAGTGATGTAGGCAGCTCTGCTCAATGTTTTCTGCACCAAATAAGCAAAACTCTGGATAACAGGAAGGATTCCTACTTTATGGGGTTTAGTAAAGTGAATGAGAACAGAACCTCAGCAACTAAGCTTTAACTACAGGTTGTAAGCAGTGGTATTACACTATGATGATAACTTATCATGGAATCACAGAATGGCTCAGGTTGGAAGGGGCCTCAGAAATCATCTGCTCTAACCTTCCTGCCACTGGCAGGGACACCTTTCAACTAGATGCAGCTGCCTCATCCAACCTGGCCTTCAAGACCCCCAGAGAGAAGGCAGCCACAGCCTCCCTGGGCAGCCTATTCCAGAGTTTGACCATCCTCCTACTGAAGAACTTCTTCCTGGGATCCTGTCTAATCCTGCTCTGCTCCAGTTTCAAACCATTCCCTCTTGTCCTGTCTCTTGCATGAAAAGTGCCTCTGCAGCCTTCCTGTAGGATCCTTTCAAGTATTGGAAAGCAGCTCTAAGGTCCCCCTGGAGCCTTCTCTTCTCCAGGCTGGACAATCCCAGCTCCCTCAGCCTGTTGTACCAGCCCTTGGATTATCTTTGTGGCTCTCCTCTGGACTCACTACTCAGAAGCTCAACAAAACCCACATCAGTAAAACTTCACTCATTTACTTTTGCCTTAAAAAATTCAAATCGACCTTAAAAGTAGTCAGTCATATTTCAGTGTAAAAGGAGAAAGTCTTTGTCCTCTGCTACTGCAATGCACACAACTGCTGCTGCAGAACTGGGAATGGGAGCAAAAGACCAGCTGCTTCTCTGCCCCTATGATGCTGTATTTAACTGTTTAAGTAGCAGCACTGCTCTGAGAAAGAACACACAAAACTCATAGGTGAACCAAGGCTACAGAGGAGCTGTAGGACAACTGAGGCCAGAGGATGACCCAAAGGTGTGAAGGAATACTTGAAAGCACAGGCTGGTAGTGCTGCTGTGGCAGAGCAGCCAGCTGCAGGATGGCTCAGAAACGTTGCCATGCTGCCAGCATTTCACTGCACAATGTGATAGTGGCAGAAACAGTGTCTTGGAGCAAAACAACAGGAAACATTTCTACACTTTAACCACCAGAATGGCCGTAAGGTCAGGGCACATCAAAGGTAGGTAGAGAAAGCTCCTTCATACTGGAAAGCCCTGAAGAGTCCTATCAGCTTCCCTTATCTGTCAGTAAATGCCTGATGACCTATTACCCCTCCTTGATACCACACACTTAACTAAGAGCTCTTCTTTGAAAGGCAAGTTTTGGATTAGATTTGGAACTTAGGACTGATAAAAAAACATAAAAAAAACCCACAAACCAAAACCCAGAGAAATTCAAAAGGCAGACAATAACTCTGTTGGTGTTTTTAAACATTTTCCAAGCCCAAATCTTTAATCCTTTTTTTATGCCTACCCCTCACTGGATGCAACAAAGCAGAAAATACTGTACCACGTTATTTGAAATACTAGAAACAGAGCAGAACTGTTTGAAATTAAAGAAATTATAGGTAATAAATTAAAAAAAAATAAAGAGGTGTCTTAGAATCATAGAATCAACCAGGTTGGAAGCTACTGTATCTCTACAGTAGCTGCTTACTTTACACAGCCTGGTCAAAACATATCATTTTGATTATATTTAAAAGACAAATAAGATTTTATTCTTTTGAATTCCTTGTTATAATAATGGGGGGGGGGGGAGGGCAGGATTTGGCTGTAATACAGATTCCTTGCTATAATAAACATTGGTCTTAAAATTATTATTATTATTATTATTATTATTATTACTATTATTTCAGTAAATGTAATTACAAAACAAATAAAATCACTTCTAAAGAGGTCCTGGCCAGGCATAATAGGGCTCTGGAACAGTGTGGCCAGCAGGACAAGGGAGGTTATTCTTCCTCTGTACTCAGCACTGATCAGGCCACACCTTGAGTGCTGTGTCCAGTTCTGGGCTTCTCAATTCAAGAGAGATGTTGAAGTACTGCAAAGTGTCCACAGGAGGGATACAAAGCTGGAGAGGGGCCTGGAGCACAGCCCTGTGAGGAGAGGCTGAGGAAGCTGGGGGTGTGCAGCCTGCAGAAGAGGAGGCTCAGGGCAGAGCTCATTGCTGTCTACAACTACCTGAAGGGAGGTTGTAGCCACGTGGGGTTGGTCTCTTCTGCCAGACAAGCAGCAACAGAACAAGGGGACACAGCCTCAAGTTATGCCAGGGGAGGTCTAGGCTGGATGTTAGGAGGAAGTTGTTGGCAGAGAGAGTGACTGGCATTGGAATGGGCTGCCCAGGGAGGTGGTGGAGTCCTTATCCTTGGAGATGCTCAAGAAAAGCCTGGCTGGGGCACTTAGTGCCATGGTCTGGTTGATTGGATAGGGCTGGGTGCTAGGTTGGACTGGATGAGCTTGGAGGTCTCTTCCAACTGGCTGATTCTAATTCTTCTATGAAGCATATATTCAAATGTGGAGTAATTACATGAAATAAAACTATGAGTTCACTGATTGCAGTATTTTCCCTATGGAGCTTTCATGCTTACATGGACTAAATACAGTGCTCAAAACTTTTTCTTGCAATGCAAACCTGTGAGAGTATTTCTAACTTTTTTGCATGCAAACATTCATAATAAAAAATAACTTCTATGTTACAAGTAGCACGTAAGGAGTAAAGATAGTGCTGTTTTGTGGCCTTATTTTAGAGGGCTGCAGCAGCTCTGCTATGAGGACTACAAGAGTTGGGGTTCTGCAGCCTGGAGAAGTCTTCTAGGAGACCTTGTAGTGGCCTTCCAATAGCTAAAGGGGGCCACAGGAGGGCTGGGGAGGAACTATTGACAGCGTCTTGTAATGACAGGATGAGGAGTAATGGGTTTAAACAGGAAGAGAGAAGATTTAAACTACATGTTAGGAAGAAGTTCTTTACAGTGAGGGTGAAACACTGCAACAGGTTGCCCAGGGAGGCTGTGGATGTTCCATTGTGTTGGAACTAGGTGATCTTTGAGATGCCTTCCAACCTAAACCATTTTATCATAGAATCAACCAGGTTGGAAGAGACCTCCTATGACTCTATGATAACCACTAAAACAATTTATCATATTTCTTAAGGCTGTAATTATTAAAACCTCACGACAAGCTAAATGTCCAAGTGTCATTTAATTTATGGAATGTGAACTCACACTGCCTAGAGGCAGCACACAGGAAAATGTTTATTTTGTGAAATCAAGTAAAAAGGGTTTGGAGTGGCTTCCAAATGCTAAGGCTACACAAAATGTGCAATTCTAAAAATAAACCTCCTTGTTTTGTATGTTCTATTGCAATAAACCCAAGACACACATTGTGAACAAGACTTTCAGACCAATTAGGCGTACAATTACATGTGCAGAAGGCATGCACAATTGTGCAGCTAATTTGTGCATGAAATTACTTTGATTGCACATACTAATTGGATAAATGTGTGTGCAAATGCCAGTAGTCATTTGTGCTAGCAATTATCCAATGTGCATACCTAGTCATGGCAACTGCATGCATAAATGAGATGCAGTCTTGCATACCTAACCGAGCTTGGGTTGTAATCAGAAATCCTTATTTTCCCCTCTACCAGGTCACTTGGACACAATAATCTTGCAAATGTTGTTCACATTTCTTATACAAATGAGAAAAACAATGAGCATGAGCAGCCCCAAATGATCTGATTTCTTAATGAGCAAGAAAGGGAAAAGGGAGTTCTTTTCCAGATATGCAGCACTTTCTATCTTACTTCGATGAAGGAGAAGGTGAGACACAACAGCAACATGTAAGGAATGTGACACTTACCTGAGTAAGTTGCTGTCTACAACTACCTGAAGGGAGGTTGTAGCCAGGTGGGGTTGGTCTCTTCTGCCAGACAACCAGCAACAGAACAAGGGGACACAGCCTCAAGTTGTGCTGGGGGAAGTATAGGCTGGATGTTAGGAGGAAGTTGTTGTCAGAGAGAGTGATTGGCATTGGAATGGGCTGCCCAGGGAGGTGGTGGAGTCGCTGTGCCTGGAGTTGTCGAAGCAAAGCCTGGCTGGGGCACTTAATGCCATGGTCTGGTTGACTGGATAGGGCTGGGTGCTAGGCTGGACTGGATGATCTTGGAGGTCTTTTCCAACCTGGTTGATTCTATGATTCTATTCCATGATTCTACAAAACTTGTTTGTAGGTCATCACAAAAAATGAGTGTGAAAAGTTTGCTGTGTTCCCATGGAGGTTTTAGGTAATTCTTCCAGACATGACTACAGTGCTTGCAGGCTCAACTCTGCTGTTCACAGACTAAAAGAAATCCTACAATGGGAAAGCAGTGGATGGGAATTAAAACACACTTTGTACGAGTCATACAAACACACAAGTAGGAGCCCATATCCTAAGGGAAGCCACAAAGGAAACAGTTGCTTACCTTACTGTTTTAAAATCTAAAGAGCTCTTTAAACACACATAGATAGGTAGAAAATAGTAAAATATCTTTAAACAGAAAGATAGAGTAGGCAAATGTCTTTTAATAGGAATGGGCTATTAGAGGAGAAAGTCTTGGCATGTTGGTACCTCTTGTGATATGACAAAGAATGAGAAACTGGTTTTCAAATGTTTTCTGCAAAGCACTAATGATGCAACTCCTAACTGGCAGTTCCAGAGAAGTACCAAGTCCTATGTCTTTATTGGTTAGCACTGAGTCAGAACTACCATCCCAAAAACATACTGCATGTGCTCCTAGTTTCACTTCAAGTGGTCTTCCCTTAAGTTGAAAGCTCTTGGGTTTCTGGGCGATGCGGTAGTGGATCTGTGGATGGAGCTGGCCTCTGATATCCAAGATCCCCAAACCTCGGGTGATTTTGAGCAGGTCACAACCTACTTGTTGAGGTTTTTTGTCCTCACAAATGGAGGTATCAGCCCTTTTTATGAGGTTTGCAAGTCTGCATCACCCCACAGATGTGCACTAACAACAGTATTATAAAAAGACCACCAAACTAACAAACTATGTTATGTATTAAGCTTCATAATGTTGAAAGGAGGTGGGGGAGGAGGCATTTGGGTTTTGATAGCTTCTATATCATCATAAAGGTGTAGGGATAGCAGTTTTGGAACTTGTTGATATGCATGGAACTCCAGAAGCTCCTGTTCTTTCCCTGCATTGCATCTATCATGGCTATTCTCTTCCAAGACACAGAAAAATGATTCAGCAGAAATTGAAGTTCCTCATTTCTATGCTGCAAGGGCTCATATTCATTTTCAGGGCAGTTCACAGCCTCAGAAAGATAGTTATTGTTAGCATGGACCATTCCTGAAACCTGAGATGCCCTGCTGAGGACACTTCATCAACAAAATCACAGTTGTCCTGCCCTGATGGAAGTGATGCCCTGCTGTCCTCATAGCCTATTAGATTGCCCCAAGAAAATGTGTTCCATGTCACTTAGAGGACTCTGAATTTTCAGTTGTTTGCTGCCATCAGGTAAAACACAGTGCTCTGCCTTTTTTCTCCAGATGGCACTGTTCTCTGTGCAAAGTGGAGAAAGGACTCAACTCTGTTCCAGCTCTACTGCTAAAAATTGCTTTTCAAAGTATTCAGAATTCTTATACCTGTATTTTAATGTTTACATATTACAGCTACTACCCACTTTTAGCTGAAGCAGAAAAAAACCCAATTCAATCATCCAACACAAATTACAAGAAACTAGTGGTTTGGGGTGGGGGTGGTGTTAAAACATTCCTTCCATGGAAACAATGTGAAACAATAGAAGCAGTTCGAATAAATGTCCTAGACAGATCTTGTGACCACTTACAACTGGAGCTGCAATCATTGCTTTTCTTGAAATTAGCACTTCAAAGGCCTGGCACTGAACAGAGTCAGCATCTTGGGTTCTTGCATTACGTTTTCAGTCAAAAAAGACTGAAACAGAGTAAGGAGAATCTGAAAGCAAAATGGAGTAACTATGGCAGTGGACATCTACAATCTCCACTCCCCCATTATTCCATATTCAGAGAATTCTGTATTTATCTCTAAGTTTCAGCCCTGAGCCTTAGTTTTGTACATACCAGCTACAGTCTGACTGCATTTCAGCATTTGATAGTTTTTTCCCTCTGGAAATATGTATTAAGTGGTTTAAATTGACACAGTAGTCCTCAGAGCCAAAGTCATCTTCAGCAAGAGACAGAAAATATAAACCAATCGATGATCTAAATGCATGTTTTTCTTACTCCTGTTCAAGCAGAGCCTGCTTCTTTGGGCAGCCTCAGTAGTAAGAATAAAAGGAGAGGAGAAGGCTATGTTTCAGTTTAGCTTCACTCCAGTGACTGCTGTTTCTCATTTAACAGAAAATCTCTTTCAATTCAGCTCAGTTTCTTGCACTCTTTTATGTCCATCAGCTCCTTCCCAGTCTAAGTAAAAACAGTTTTGTAGGTTGTTGTAAGAAAGATTAAATCACCACAGCAAATAGTTTGGACGTTTTCCCTTCAACTCCTCCAATTTCTCCTCAGACACTGCTCTTCTGAGGCACTGTTTTTATCCATCCATCCATCCATTTTTCAGCATGGCTTTTCAGTAAATTCACCTCTCTAATCAGTGTGGCAATACTCAGAAATTACCACATACTTTTAACTTTGGCTATTCTGATTTCCATGCTGCAGTCACACAATTTCAGTCTTAAATTCCAAGTCTTTCAGATGCCTCCTATGGGTTCATGTACTTTACAGTAGGGGAATTCCAGCTCTCAGAACTTTCTGAGAAAGAAAAGCCATCACGTTTTCTTTCTGGTTCACAGTTTCTAATTATGAATTTACTTAGCTTGAGATTCTATTCCTGGCTGTGTTAACATCAAAGAAGCTTCAGCAGGCAAATCCTGATCCGATGACGTCATCTGTATGCTAAACCTTGCCCTATTAAGTTCTTTATCTGTAGCTCAGCAGCCAACCTTGAAGGCTCCCATTTAGAGGTGTTTCTCTGGCCTGACTCACATCTGAAGCTCTTTTCTACTTTCTCTAAGTTCTTCAACACTGTTCCCCGTTTAAATGCTAGAACGAATCAGAGCACACTGCCGAATCAGCAGTGAACACAAAGTGGTCTCAGCAGCTCACAAAGCTATTTTTATATTATTATAATCAAATTTCTCCTATATTACACACCATTTGCTGAGAGTTTCTGTTGACTCATCTACTTGCCTTCTCAAAGTCACTTCCTTACTGGACAATGTCCATTCTGTAGTTACAACCTCCCTGTTCTGCAAGAAGACATTTGAGTCCAGCAGCATTAACAGGTAGTTTATTGTAATGGCCAACGCTCCCCATTACAAGCTGTATTATTGTGCATAATGGCTCTGCCCTTGTCAATGCTTATTAAGCCATAATCATTTTGTCAGTGGCAAACATTCTGAGTGGTAGTACAGTATTTATGTTACATTATTGATAGGAACATTGAAGAACAAAACACTTCTCTACCCTGCCAGAAACCTTGCCTTTCAAAGATGATTTCCCATTGCTAGCTCCTTTGTGAGCTCTCTTAGCTGATTTAAACCTATTTTTCGCACGTGTTCTGTTAGTAATACTCTGATACTTTGTTATGTCCTAGCAAAGCCAACAACTTGCATCTAAAATATATATGGCATGCCTACAAATACCTTTATCAGCATTAATCTTGAAGAATGATATAAAATTAATCTAATGATACTTGTCATCCATAACACAATGCCGACTCTCAAAAGGAACGGAATGAAATTCCCTACAAACTTTTCCATTCTTTGCCTGAGATTAGTCAAATTAATCAGCCTATAAGTGATTCCAAACCAATCACAAACTGTGGTATGAAATGAAACAAAAAACTGAGTCTAGTAAAAAAAAAGTGCAAATAAATAAATTGGAAATGATCTAATTTCAATGAGGGAAACATAACTACTAATACTTATTTCTGCTGTGTATGTATTCCATGTTAAACAAGGTGCAGAAGCAAATGGCTCCCACTAAAGCTAAATTATTTAGGCTAAGGCTATATGTGAAGAGAGTTCAGAAGCTTAGAATGCAACAAAAAATGATTAGAAATACTGCAGGCAGGCTGAGTTACATGGCAATAGGCAGGAAGAAAACGGGTGCTACAGGTGAAACATGAAGTGAACTAAGAGCACTTGTGTGTTCTAGTCAAATGAGTAGAGGTAGATTTCTCAACCCCATCAACATTAAATGAATTCTCCATTTTACTTAAGATACTCCTGCCTTTTTCTGGCCAGCTGTCAGTTTTCTATTAATCCTATCCCACTACTGACTCATAAATGGCTGTGTGCAACCAAGCAAACCTGCTGCCTACACTGAGAGCTAATATTCCCAGAAAAATACAAATAAGTTGTGCAGGTAGAAGGCTGAGAATTTGGTGGGGTTTTTTTCTCCCCTTGAAATCTCTAAGTGTTCTTTTTCATTATCTGAATACTTGCAAAATTGCTGCTGAAAAATAGAGTTAGCCAGACCCTAGGCAGCTGACAGCACAGCCCCGTGTGTTTTGCCATTCTCTTTGATGAACACCGAGCAGACAACGCAGCCATCTGGTCAGGGAGAGAGAAATTGTGTAAAAATGAGATATGCGTGTGTAAATAAAAGATTGATGAATGAAGCCCTGAAAGCTGAGATGAAAGTGAAGCAGAACAGACAGGTAAATCATTCTGATACTTATGTTAGTGCTGAAATTATGTTCCTCTACTTTCTTTCTTTATTTTTTTTTCTGCTGACAGCAGAGCAGGTGACAGAAAATACTTTCAATTTTGCTGCTGACACAAGAGCTGGAGGTTAGCAAACTGTTTTAGTTCTGTTGCTGAGAAAGCATGATGTAGTCAGGAAGAAGTGAGAAAGTTTTGTTGCTTCATTGTTAATTACTCGTGATGCAGCCGCATTCTAGCATGCTGATGGTTATTTAGCTACCAAGCTCCAGCTTCAACACTACCTAGAGAACAGTTTAGCACAGCTTGCCAAAACTGAAGTTGAGTCTAGAAAAACACAACAGTTCCAAACCTGTTCATTTGAACTCAGACACAAAGTGCTACTTCTACCTTCTTGCATAGTTTCAGAAGGGTTTTTAAGCTAGATGCCTTCCCTGACAGGTCTCTGGATTTTCTGGTGTTGAAGTATGTTTCAATAACATGTTTTACACCTAAGAGCTTCACCTAAAAGCCTACTGGACTGAAAGCATAAGCAAGATCTGTTCTATATACTAAAATCAAATGATACTGACTCAAACGACCCTGGGGGTGTTCAAGGTCAGGTTGGATGAGACCTTGAGCAGCTGAGTCTAGTTGAGAGGTGTCCTTGCCCGTGGTGGGGAGGTTGGAGTAGATGATCTGTGAGGTCCCTTCTAACTTAGACCATTCTATGACTTTATGATACAGTATCTAATGAATCACTAGTTTAGAAACTAAAGAACCCTACTTGATGCAATTCCTGTTCTGTTTCAGGAAACTGACTCTAAAATCTACTTTCTTGTTATCATGTTGACTCAGTGTTTCTCGGCCTGTGATTACTCTGTGAGACTGCTGTTAACTGGCATACTTACATTTTGTCAATCAACAAAAAAGCCCATGGTACACAAAAACCCTGCTACAACTCATTTTTCACAGAAATAATTGTTTGACAGGACAGAAGGATCCCTGAGTACGCCTAAATCTACATCATTCTGGGCAGAAATCAATGTTAATGACTCATCTAGTATCTGAAACGCCTACTGCTTATTTGCTGGTCTATTGGACATTCTATGAATTTAAAGTCAACAGCAGTCCTCCTGCAGTAATCTTTGGCATAACTTTCATGAAACGGACTCCTATTTCTCAGATTAAGTATCTCATGGAGTGTTTGATAGTTAGTGTAAATTCTATCACCATGCAAATCAACATGTTTCAGAGGGTAAGCATTCTGATCGATGCTGTCACATTCTGTGGCTATTGCTTCTCTTACAGCTTAGGCTAGAAAACCTTTTTTAAAAGAATGACCTGTGCCAAATCTTTACCAGCTACAATTTCAAAGATGTAGGAGTCTAAAAAATAAGGGATGCAGAACTCCAGAGCTGTAAAGCAGCAGAACTCAATCTTTCTGGCTCAAAATTCACAGGCCTCTACTGTTAGATCCAAAAGATTTTTCCCAAACAGTTGTTTGCAGCACATCCATTGCTGCCTAGCAGCTTTGAGTCATTTAAAGCCAGCAAGAAACATTTAATGTGTGAGGCACTTAATTTGCCAGAATGGGTTTAGGGGTAAGTTTTCAAAAGTAGAAGCTGGGTGCTAGGTTGGACTGGATGAGCTTGGAGGTCTCTTCCAACCTGGTTGATTCTATGAGTCTATTAACTTCACGTGTCTTACAGCACCACACCAAGAGGGAAGGGAGGATCTGTTGTTAATAACTTTGCACACAGTGCTGTGTAATCAAGGCCTTAGTACTGGGGAGAATCCAGTGTCAGTTCACCTATTTTTAGTTTGGACTGCTAGGAAAAAGACAGCAAAGATAAGAAGAGGCGGACGCTTATTACTGATGGAACTGATGCTAGAGAGCAGTGAAGAGCAGCTGTCATGCTGTGCTGCTTACTGCCACACACAGCAGATAGCTGGGGATGACATTTAGCAATGCATGAAACGCCAGAATCACAGGAGAAAAATGACGTCTGCAGATGTCAATCAGTTACTGCTTCCTCCAGTTTGTATTTTCTTTTACAGCTTTTAATGCAGGCTTTCATCTTACAGTAAATACCAAATGCTGCCTGTCTCTGCAGGTGCAACATGCATGTTCCTTTTATGCTGCAAAGTGTCAACAGGAAACATAAATCTCACAAACACGAGTTAAAACTTATGTCCTCGTGAGTAATTGTTAAAGCTTTAAAGCAGCAAACCCTCTGTGCCTTAAGTGTTCACTCACATCTACGACAGGCAAAGAAGTACCTAGTAGAGATATGCTGCCTTGCTTATAACGCATTCAAGCACAGCTCACAGGCTCTGCCTTGTTTCCAGGAGCTCACCATCCCCTCACACACTGCTTCAACAGAACTGAAAAGCCTACTGCAAGAGAACAGAGTCGCTGTGCACACACTGGATGTGACATCAAGCCATGGCTGTTTTTCTGTCCTTGCCTCAGCCTCTGCAAAGTGTAACCATAGGGTAACATTTCCCCCCTAAAGATGATTAAGTACTTGTGAGACATGCCAGGACAATTAATGCTACAGTTGGTTACATTTAAACAAACAAGCAAGCAAACACCAAAACAAAGCAAAAAAACAACCAAAACCTTTTTGTACTTGGAAGGAGATATTTCCTGTGCCAGCTTCCCTCCAGGCATTAACTTCAGTGGTAATGGAAAGCTCTTGAACAAAGCATACTGCAGACTTCTTTCCCCAGACCAGCCAATACACGAGCAAACCCAGCAACTCCCCAGCCTTTTGCTGTACTCTTTTTCTACCTGATAGAAGGCCTTCTCTTAACCTCCTTTTTGCTCACAAGCACGTGAAAAAAAAAGAAAGTAGAAGCAGTAAGAGCAAAGCTTTTGTATTGAACTGGTCTTTGCAGAGTGTACCATGAGATGGGAAGGAGTCAAGCAGCCTGAGTAGGAAGAAGACTGACCAAGGAGAGAAACTAAACGTTATGATGTGATACTATACAAGAGCTTCCGAGCACAGTGCTCTGATGCTTCTGAGCAGTTGTTTCCAGGCAGAATGTGTTGTTCACCAGGATGCTGTACCTTACATTGAAAGGCTTTGTGAATTATATTATCTGTAAAACCTGAGAAATTTGGCCTCTGTTTCCTTTCCTTCCCTTCCTCATAGTTATTATTGCCTCATTATACAGTCATTTGTACAATGTTTTGGCAGACATTTACTATTGCATAAATTAAAGTCACTGAATCTAGTTTTGCCTACAGGTCTTTATGAAAATACCAGCAACATTTTTATTTGAATGTCAAAGTTTGTCAACCATTAAACTGATTGATTTTTCATTATGCAGTTCAACAGAAGAGGCAATTTCCAGCCTGTATGCAACATTACTCTGAGAAAAATACACAGCTTTGAGAAATCCTTCCTCCTTATTCTGTAAAAAAAAAAAGGCTCTCCTCAAAGGAACTACGTTGTAAGGCTGGCTTC
Source organism: Pogoniulus pusillus (assembly GCF_015220805.1). NCBI lineage: Eukaryota > Metazoa > Chordata > Aves > Piciformes > Lybiidae > Pogoniulus > Pogoniulus pusillus. Next base: position 2,595,199 of record NC_087282.1, on the reverse strand, counting down.
ATACATTCTACAGTATCCTGGAACAGACAAAATGCTGTAATTCAGTTCACTGGAAAAAAATGAATTCAGCTGCAGCAATCCTAAACTTCCAATAATCATTTAAGAACTTGCCAAGTGGGTTTGTAAGAAAAATATCTATTGATTTCAGTAGGAATAGGTTTAAGCCCTGCAAAGGGAAGCTACCACAGCATCCATAACCACAACCAGACTCAGCACCGTAAAGAAAGCCCTTCCAGAGAGAAGTGTAAGACAAGCTCTGAAGGAAGCCTCTCTCAGCCCAGCACTGTGGAGTTACTGATCAAGTTCAAAGAACAATTTTCTTTGCTTGTTTAGTTCTTGGTCTTCTTTGCAAAATCATCAAGGGTGACAGCCACAGTTGAGTCTAGTTGAGCAGTGTCCCTGCCCACAGCATGGAGGTTGGAGTAAATGATCATAGAATCATAGAATCAACCAGGTTGGAAGAGACCTCCAAGATCATCCAGTCCAAGCTATCACCCAGCCCTATCCAGTCAACTAGAACATGGCACTAAGTGCCTCATCCAGTCTTTTCTTGAAGACCTCAAGGGACGGTGCCTCCACCACCTCCCTGGGCAGCCCATTCCAATGCCAATCACTCTCTCTGCCAACAACTTCCTCCTAACATCCAGCCTGTACCTACCCCGGCACAACTTGATCATTAAGTTCCCTCCCAACCTAAGCCATTCTATTTTTCAGGTGCCTTGGACCATGGGTAATGAAACTCAAAGCTAACATCAAGTTACAGCACCTTTGTTTTTAACTTAATACACAGCCAAAGGAACTCACTACAAAAATACCATGACTTTCATTATGTCTATAAATAGGCAACCTTCTGAATGTTAATGACATTAGCATTAAGTCCTAATTAAACAATATGCATTACAATCTGCCAGCAAAATATGCATCATTAGAAAAAAGATTTTTAAAAAAGAACTCTAATTTTGTTATTTTTATTAAGCAGTGGAAGAAGAGTTTGTGCTGAAACCTCACTTGTGAAACAGAAAATGCTAGAGATGGAGAGAGAGTCTGGTTGAGAGGCAGCCCTGCCCATGGCAGGGAAGCTGGAGCAGATGATCTCCGAGGTGCCTTCCAACCTAAGCCATTCTATGACTAACAAAACCTCTGCTATCCCAATAGTTAGATTTGATTTTTGCTCAGAAAAATCATTTGCATCTCTGCCCTGACCCAACTGCAGGACCTTCCACTTGGCCTTTTTGAACTCCATGAGGTTGGCTTGGGCCCACCTCTCATGCCTGTGCAAGTCCCTCTGGATGGATCCCTTCCCTCTAGCATGTCAACCAGACCATGCAGCTCGGTGTTACCACTGCCCATGTCACCACCAAAGATGATAAACAGCACTGGTCCCAGTACCAACCAGAGAGGGACACCACCTGTCACTGGACATTGAGCTGTTGCGTGCAACTCTCTGAGTGTGGCCATCCAGCCAACTCCTTATGCAGTGAGTGGTTCAATCCTCAAGTCCATGCTCTTCCAATCTGGTGACCAGGATGCCCTGTGTGACAGTATCAAGCGCTTAAGACAAGCCCAGGCAGATGACATTGGTTGCTCTTCCCTTACCCACTGATGCTGTAACCCCACCACAGAAAGTCTAATTGATGTTTTCAAGTTCTAAAAACTTTCTAAGGTAATAGAAAAAACTAAACCCAGGTGAAGAAGTGTCCTGCTGAACTCAGTGTGCTGGGCAGTTGTCAGCCTTGCAGCACTCCCAAAGCAGCTTTCCCCCAGCACTGAGAAGACACCTACATAAACCTGCCACTTGAACAGCATTACATACACTGGGAGCCAACTGCTCTCTATGCAACCCTTGTTTAGTCAAATATATCTGGGTCTTGATAGACACTCAGCTTGATACCTTCCATCTTTTGTGTCAAAATTTGCAAGTGGTGTAAAATATATTGTCTGTTAGAATTGTGACAGGAGGAGTATTTCCATTAAAATCTCCCCTGATCAGAACTCCCATGCAGTCAACAACTGCAGCTTCCTGAAGCTTCACTGTCAACTTTCTGCATCTCAGATGTCATTGAGATTTACCATGTTCCTGCCCAGCTCCCCATCCAGATTTACAAACACGACCTGGCAGCCTGTAAATAAGTGTAATTGTGGAATTGCTAATAAGCTCTTTTTCCACCAACAGTAGGGGTTTTTGCTGGATATGAGGCTGACAACACGAATTCCATATGGGTGACCATTTCCTACTGCTTACTTCTACAGCTGAAAGTAGTCTTCTATGGTAACTTTAGATCACACGAAAAAAGTTACTCTCCAAATCATACACACCTGTGGCCACAGAAACCTATGGGAAAATAAAACAAGGGCATCAACAGCAGACAACTCCTCAGAGTCTGCGGAGCTTTCTGACAGTTAATGGGTTCATTATGGCAGAAAAGCTAGGAGAGATGTCTGGAGCAGTTCAGGGTAGCTTGGGCATCAAGATACTGATACAAAATGGTCAGAGAAGTAAAAACCTGAAATGTACTGCACAGGGCTCTATAAAAGATTTACAGTAACCATCTGAGCAAAGGAATCATAGATTCAACCAGGTTGGAAGAGACCTCCAAGATCATCCAGGCCAACCTAGCACCCAGCCCTATCCAATCAAGCAGACCAAGGCACTAAGTGCCCCAGACAGGCTTGGCTTGAACATCTCCAAGGATAAGGACTCCACCACCTCCCTGGGCAGCCCATTCCAATGCCAATTACTCTCTCTGACAACAACTTCCTCCTAACATCCAGCCTAGACCTCCCTGCCACAACTTGAGACTGTGTCCCCTTTTTCTGTCACTGGTTGCCTGGCCACCTTGCAAGAAGAGCCCAACCCCACCTGGCTACCACCTCCCTTCAGGTAGTTGTAGATAGCAATGAGCTCTGCCCTGAGCCTCCTCTTCTGCAGGCTGCACACCCCCAGCTCCCTCAGCCTCTCCTCACAGGGCTGTGCTCCAGGCCCCTCATCAGCTTTGTTCCCCTTCTCTGGACACGTTTCAGCACCTCAACATCTCTCTTGAATTGAGAAGCCCAGAACTGGAGACAGCACTCAAGGTGTGGCCTGAGCAGTGCTGAGTACAGAGGAAGAATAACCTCCCTTGTCCTGCTGGCCACACTGTTGAATGGATCAATGTATTGACAGCTAAACAAGAAGCAACACTTTAATAACAGGCATGAACTCATTTACATTCCTCCATTTTTGGTCAGTTGTTGTTGCCTCACACCAGAAGCACAGAGGTATTTTTGCCTCAGAGTGTAACTCACATAGCAAAAGGGGAAATCAAAGCACAAGACTCAGTTACCTTGGAGCATGAAGGTTATGACAAACAGCTCTCCTGTCATGGTCTTCTTCCAGCTGCAACAGTCCTGCTTTAGCTATTTCCATTTGTTTGTCTGTCTCTCCTTTCCTCTTTGCACCACCAGAGGAAAGTGGATAGTTCATGTTTTTGCACTCCTAGATTGGTGAAGTGTTGAGGAAATTATTTTTAGCCTTTCAACAGATAGACTGTGGAAAGTGAATCTCTCACTATGGAACAACAGCATTTTAATACTTCTGACTTGATATTAACTGGTAATTAACTAGCAAATTGTTGTTGAGATTAAGCTGCTGCAACCCGCATTGCTGATGTGAAAAGATATGGAGGGGAGAGAAAAGGGCCTAAATTGCAATGAGATTCAAAGTAAAAGGAGCCATGCAACCTCCTGGGTACAGGAAGTGATACCAGTTACATAAAGAGTTGTTAGAAGACTCAGAGATGTACAGAAAATATAAAATACAACACAGAAGGAAAAAAAATAAGCCCTGAAAATTCTCCAGGTCCTCTTCAGAGCATTTCAGTGAAAGGGCACAAAGCAGACTGTCCATCACATTTCCACACAGGGGCTGGCAGCACCTGGATGTTTCTGAATCAGCAAGTTTAACACGAAGGTATTTTTTTCAGGGGTCAATTTTCCCATTGATACAAGGAGGATTTACACATGCAAGTCCCATTAACATTAATAGGAGTTGCCTACATAAATCCCCCTGCAATGATAGCAGAAAGGGCTCCATAGTCTGCAAGGATCTAAGTTCTAATGATTACCTGTCAAATGGCCCTAAGCATCATCATCACCAGAAAAAGCAGACGTAGCAGCTTCATGCCTGGAAATACTTGCAAAGAAAGAGTAACTAATTGCAGTCATCCAGATAAGGCAGTACAACAGCAGAGGGAAAATGGCAACAAACTGCCTGCTTGAACAGCAAGGGTTAATCCAATTAAGGGACTTAAAAAGCAAGTACTCATTAAAAAAGGAATTCAAACATATCAAAGCACTCCTTAGAAAAAAAAGGTGTGAATATTGTATGAGCTCCAAGGTGCTTGAAGGATAATACAGCTACTTGTTTAAAAATTCAATTAACCTTATCTTTCTTTAACTTGATTTATTAATAATCCCCCAGATAGATTGCCAGTTTTTAAAAAGTCATGTTATCTTTTGAATACATCCTGTATGACAAGCCTTAAAAACTACTTCAAATAAGCCCAACCCTCACTTTGTTCGCTTAAATCTTTTAAAGCAAGAACAAAATACAGTTCAGCGCAGGAATTCTGTGACATACAAAGATCAACAGTCTTTGCTACTGCTACTGCAAGTGAGCTATTGGGTACTCAAGTACCATAGGAGAAACATTTTATGTTTCCATTCAGCAGGCGAACAAGACATGAAAACAGTTTTTAAGCAATCAATGTAGTGTGAAGTCATAGCCTCCAACGTGTAGATTCCATCTGATCTAAAATCAGATTTGCACTATTTCCCAACTTTGCTTCAGTCAGACATGGAGCACCAAGATACTGCTTTACTGAACCCTGCTAACTTAGAATCATAGAATGGGTTGGGTTGGAGGGGACCTCCGAAGGCTATCCACTCCAACCCCCCTGCAGTAGTCAGCAGGGACATCCTCCACCAGGTCAGGCTGCTCAGAGCCCTGTCAAGCCTGACTTTGAGTATCTCCAGGGATGTGGTGTCAACTACCTTGCTGGGCAACCTGTTTCAGTGTTCCACTGCCCTTATGGTGCAGAACTTGTTCCTAACATCCAATCTAAATCTGCTCTTCCCCAGCTTTAAACCATTGTCCCTTGTCCTGCCACTGCAGGGCTTTGCAAACAGCCTCTCTACAGCCTTCTTGTAGCCCCTTCAGCTACTGGTAGGCTAGCAGGTAGCCTTCTCTTCTCCAGGCTGAACAACCCCAGGTCCCTCAGCCTGTCCTTGTAGAAAAGGTGTTCTAGGCACCTGATTGTGACCCTCCTCTGGACACACTCCATCTGGTCCATGTCTTTCCTGTGTTGAGGGCTCCAGAGCTGGACACAGCACTCCAGGTGAGGTCTTACCTGAGCAGATTAAAGTGGCAGAATCACCTCTCTCCATCTGCTGCTTTTGATGCAGCCCAGGCTGCCTTTGGCTACGAGTGCACATTGCTGGCTCATGTGCAGCTTCTCATCCACCAGCGCCCGCAAGTCCTCCTCCACAGGGCTGCTTTCTGTCACCTCATCCTGCAGCCAGTATTGATAATGAGGATTGTTCCAACCCAGGTGCAGGACCCTGCACTTGGTATTGTTGAACCTCAAGAGGTTCATGTGGACCCACCTCTCCAGCTTGTCCAGGTCCTTCTGGATGACATTCTGTACCATATTTAAATATACTGTCCCTCAGCTAAACTTCGGCCTTATTATACATGTTACCATGATGAAAGCAGACAACAGAATCCTCAGGACATCTCAGCTAACCACTGAACTGCTTCCCTTGAGTAACTGAAAAGAAAACACAGACAAAGGCATTTGCAAGCAAGCCTTTAATTTTCATCACATGATTTCCTTGTAAGCACGGAAGATGAAAAATTCAACTGTGATGCCCACTACCGAAAGACAAGCAGGGACTAGGTCCTCCACTTTGTCCTCTTACAGGTCTGCAGCTGTTACATACAATTACCACACAGGCATGCTTTCCAAGACACACAAACTACAGCTAGATGAGGCAGTCTGCTGAGGACTAGATATAAAGAACTGCTCAGTCACAAGCTTCCAGAGCTAACTGATGTTGAACATCGGACACATTTCAACCACTTAATTTTCCGAGGATGTTTGAACTACAGACACAATGGTACCTTGCCAATAAACAATGCAAACACAAACTGGGGCTTGAAATGCAAACTGGACAGTGTGTTAGGCTGCAAGCCAAGGGAGGCTGTAAAAAAATAAATAACTTGACCTTTCTGGCATGAAGCCATTTCAAAGGCAGTACGTGCACCACAAAACCGTACAAAAGCCTGGTTCCGAAGTCAAGGTCAGGCAGTGCTGAAGATTCCACCACTTTTTATTTACCTACAGTATTTAAGCACTGCCAGAACTCTAAGTTCACACAGAGGTTTCATCAAAACTCACTGAGCTCTATATTTATACTTCTGATCTACTGGGTAAAGATTTAAGTAAATGCTAAATATTTTTTGTCTTCTGACTATCTAATTTCAAGCATTTTCAGAAGAAGTGCAAGTTTATCAAGTCATCTCTAACAGCTTTCTCATGTTGCAATCTTGCATACAAACTAGGCTTATAAATACTTCAATAGATTTTACTGTATAAATGCTTTATGATTTATCATTACAAAAGGCATAATTTACAGCTGTCACACTTATTTTATTCCTATTAACCGGGATCAATTTGAACCTTTGGAATTATCAGTTGAACTTTCTCTCCACCACAAAAAAAACCCTTAGTTAATGATAATCTAAACTTCTCACACCCCATACATCACAAATGTAATGGCTTATTAAAAGGCTGGATACTGCAACTATGCCAGTAAACATAACCACAGGTATACTCCAGTTATGAGTTTAAATTTTGTTGGGCACTCTAGCATTAAGTTTAAGTTGTGCTGTTTTCCTGACTACAGTAAATCAAGTCACTAGTTGAAATGTGTGATGTAGGAGATCAAATTACAAAAATCTGAGTGTAGAGCAGTTTAATGTGAGGAACAGCTACTGAATTGTATTTGCTGCTGACTTGTGGTATCAGTTTCAAAACCATACAAGGAATTTTTCTTTGTACAAATGAAACATGACATTTTCTACATATCCTAAAGCAACCCCAGAACTGTCAATACCATTGCCTTTAAGTTCCATTCATAGAACCACTTTGAAGGACAGGTTGTGAAGCTCACCTTCAACTCTTTAATTAGCAGTGACCCAACGATTTTTAGCAGAACTTTGATATGTTGTATCAGAAGATCATCTACTGACTGGTAAGCAATCTTGCACTTTTTTTCTTCTGATCCTACTTTAGCATTTTCAATCCAAATGCTTTGTCCTATGTTTCTGGTTTAGCTACAAACACTTCTGGATCTAGTGGACCTATTTAGAAATGCCTCAGCTCTCAGCTGAACTATGTGACAAAGAAACATAATTCAAGGTAAGGAGAAAGTAAGGCAGTTGCAAATAATACAGCTATGGGGGTTTTAAACCTCTTTTTCTTACCCTTCCTCCTCCTTCAACAAAGAGTGGGCTACTAACAGCGCTAATTCACTTCTCATCATCTTCCTTTTTAACAGCTATACCACTTCCACTACTGCTTTCCTCAGCTGAGGATTTAGGTTCTGTCTCTGGTGAAATACTGAATTCAGACTCTTCTGGAGCAATTTCATCTTCTTCATAAATAACATCTTCTGGGTTTGGTGGCGGTGGGCAGAAGTCCTCTGCAGGAAACATCTCTCGGAAAATAGACTCAGCCTATTGAGAAAAACAAAAAGGCACAAAATGAGGTGGAGAGCCTGGCATTGATATTTCACAGGTACTGAAGATTAACCTCTGTTCTCTCATACCAATGTATGAGAGTATTGTAAACACATGGGAACTCCTTCTGTCCTTGTAGTCCTCAAGAGAGAAGAAGAGATCTACCATTTTACATTGTTCTACAAAGAAAGTCCGAGCCCAGGGCTTTGCACAAATGCTGGGCATTCCACATCGCACCGAGGACAGCAAAGATGACTTCTTGCAAGACAATGTTCTTTTCCACTATAAAAACATCCCGAGCTGGAGCCAAATGAGAAGCATGGGAAAGATCTTGCCTCTCTTTCCAGAGAGAAGAATTAATTTCACATAAGGAGTAAACTCAGGAAGTTGTTATTATGCATCATCTCCACCATATCTACAGGGGCTTCCCTCTTGAAACTTACACCAAAACATCCTTTTCTGTTTTTCTAAACAGATGTCATTCATAGCTCAGGTGAGAAACAGTCTCATGTCATGGAATGTTCTAACTGAAAAGACATGTATATTTGTCTACATTTTGAAGTTATTCAAGCCCATGTCCACCAATTCAGTGTATCACCTCCATGCACACCTAAGGGAACTGTGTAAGACACTGTCAAGGGTTCGGGCTGGGCTGGCCACCAGACAAATGGAGAGACTGCAGTGAAAAGTAAAATTACTGAAGAGAATCACAGAAGCATTAGGGGTGGAAGAGACCCTTAAGATCATTGAGTCCAACACACAGAATACAACTACAGAGCCTAGGAGAACAAAACCCTAACATTCTTGAGAAGCAGACATTCTGCACAAGCAAAGGAGGCCAAAAAAGCCATTCCAAAGCTCAGGAATGAATGAAGCTTTCTTAACTAGCACAAAATGTGCTTGTGCAAAGAACCTATCTATGTGCCTCTCTTAAACAATAAAAACCAGCTAGAGACACTCTGGAAGGTATTTACTGAATGCACTTCACATTTCCAGAAAGGTTTTCCTGACCAAGTCCTTCAGCTTCTAAAGCAAACAGAGACAGCTCATGAAGATCACTGTTATGATTTAGATTTCTAAAGAGGGGAAGGAATATTGCCTCTTGATTTTGTCTATTCAGTAAACTATGCCCTAGAGACAACCTGTGAGGAGAGCTCCCACACAGGCAGGAATGCATTTCATCTTTATATTCATACTGCTACCAGACACCGCACTGAGAAAGCTGACAGTAGGGTCAGTTAATGCCAGCTGCAAAGGCTGATTACATGATATGGACTCCTGGACAAGAGGGAATTGTTTTCAGATTAATACATCATTGAGCATGTAGCAAACAGCTTTCTGTGATAAACTTCACTGCCCACCAGCAGTGGATGTGTATCACCAGCATGTGATGCAGGATTCTACTATTAACTGCTTAAATGACCCTATCTCCTCTCCCTTCAATTTCATTTTTCATTCTGATCCCTACATTTCACTCTTCCATACCTACTTAGAAATGGTTAATACTATTTATATATGAAAAAACAATTCTATTGTCTGCTTCCAAATCATGGTTTTGTAATGTGAAAACCTTGTCTAGCAAGTCTAGGAGGCACAAAGAACCTACAAAAACTTTGCAGAGCCTCCTGAGAGGAATGATAGAAGATTTTTGGTGGATTTCTGTGTATTTACTATTGAAGGTCTGGTGTTCCTGCATATTCTGCCTCTTGCCTGCACAGGAAGTGGATATTTCACAGTATGTCCAACTACCTGGTTTTGTTCAGGGAGCCTTCACTCTTCACCTCCAATTCCAAAGCAGTAGCAGTTTGCCTTACACTGAGTACTGCCATGGTTTGCCTGCTCCCAGGCAAGTTCTCTGTAATTAGAAGGAACTGGATACACAGACACCAACACACTGAGAACTCAAAAATAAAAAAGAACTAAGTGTGATTTGGTACCAAATACTACCCCAAAGTCACAAACAGAAGGACATTCCCCGGACTTCCCTCAGAGACACAACTACACCATCATGTTTTTAACTTGCAGTGATATTAAGGCAAACAGTGAGTTAACTGAGATAGAGAAAATCATCAGGGCAGTAATTATGCTGGTTTTTTTTCCCCAGTAGTTTTTAGGGTTGTGACTATGTCCTGCAGGCATTAAGTTACTTAGGTGATCCTCCCAACTTCAGCTGTGGATAGGTTTTTCTCACCTTTTGTTTGAAGTGCTTGTCTACTACTGTGCCTCCTCTGTAACCTTACAGCTGAAAGACAACATATCAGGGGAGTCATCAACTACATTTCTGAATTCCTTGACAACTTCTCCTTTCCACAGGAACTGTTTTACCAAGATGACCATCTTCAGGTACTGCTGCTTTCCAGATTCCTTTACCTGTGCAGGTACTTAATCTGCTATTCCTAATGTTACTGGACCACACGACCTTTCTCAAGTTTCCTCTGTTCTCAATCCCACTGACATTCACTTTCCTCATTAAGTAAGATTTTTTCTGTATGTCTAGCTGTCAAGTTTTATAGCTGTATCAGCACTAATTACCTAGCATAAAGCAGAATGACCCAGAACAAAAGGAGACTATATTGGACTTCCTTAAGTCTCTAACGTTAAAGCTCTGCAACCAAAAACCCAGCCATCTGCCCCACCTGTTTGACAGCACAGTCATTTCCTAAAGCAGAGTCTGGTCCAGAGCAGACATAAACGTTTGAGGGTAGACCACTGTATGAATCTTTCTCAACTCCTGAAGAATCTCTCATGTTAAAATAGACTGCCCAGAGGACTCCAGGTTTTCCAGCTTCTTCATTCTCAGTCTCTGAAAAGAAAAAAGTGTTCCCTGTAATCAGTGTTCACATGTAATAAGGCAAATACACAATCTAGCATAGTGAAAGCCTGTTGTTAACACAGAATTACTGTAAGAAAGCACAGTTTATTTCTTCAAAAAGCCAATTAATTTTATTTTCTATTCTTTTCTCAGCTACTTTGCGTCGCACTTTCCTTTCAAACCATTTACTCTGTACGCACTACACCACATAAGAACCAATTATCACCTAAATGCATGCTACCAAGAAACTCAGTCTAAATTTAACACCTTCCACTTCATCTTATCTGGCTCATTCTGGACACACTCCATCAGCATATGATGGACTGAACAAGTCCTCCCTGGGCTGTGCCAACTTGAAGTTACTGCATTCCATGTGCAAAGCTATTTTTGATGTATACATCTCCTCCTTCCCCATTTAGTAGTTTGTGTGGGAACTATTCCCCTAACAGACCTTTGTGTGCTCTATGACTGAATGACTCCAAGCCAGTTTGAGGAGATTAATTAATGGTCATGGCTTAAATAAAAGAAACGTCAAGGGAAGACCCACAAAGGATACCTCTCTCTCAAATTAACTCCAGATAAAGAACGACCAAACCCCAGATGTGGGCTATGCAGTGTGCAGAATCTCTGAACTGTGGAAATACTGCTAAATGAAATGAAGTTCTGTTTATCTGTGCTTATGGAGGACTTGCACTATGCTGCAACACTCACAATGGAGATGAATACAAAAGGATCATCAACTACACCCTGCTTGTTTGTCACTTGTACCTTCTAGCAGTTACTCTGCACATCAGCTCTACACACAGGGAGAAAAACTTCAGGGATGATGAAGGTCACTCTCTAAGAGTGCAGAATGCAATGGAGGAATACACAACATAGATTCTCAGCTTAATAGATACTATTTGTTTGGCATATTTGCTGTCCTCTTTTTGGTGTTTTACCTCCTCCAAAACAAATGAAGCTTGTAAAAGACCTTGTGAGATTCACTTCTTTCCAAGGAATAAACCTCTATATAACAACAGCATTCAGAACAGTATTTTCAAGCAGCTGAATTAGAAAAAAAAGAGATAAATCTAGGCCATTCCTTCAGTATCTTTCTATAACTGTCAAATATTTTCTAAAAAATAGGTGCTAACCACACTGAGCAGTTTGAAATATAAATTAAATTCATCAGCCTGTGAAAGTCTGAGCCTTAATACAGGGCAAGATGCTCTTTAATATATTTAAAAGTTCACATTGCTCATAAAAGTTACTTCTTCCTCATTTAGGCAGGAAAATGAATGGAGTCCTCTTCTCCAGGTGACTTTGCCTCTTTGACCTGCCATGGCCCAGTGCTCACTTTATCTGGTGATTCATTTTCAATAACTCCAACAGTATTTGTTCTGACATTTTAATTAAAATACGACCACTACCTCATCCTGATGATAAAAAGGCCTATGTGTCAGTGAAAACTAGCTTCTCAGTGCCTCAGTGCACCTGAGGACCCCTATGATCACACAGCTTCTACAGAAGAATTTCAGGCAGGTTCTAAACAATACATCATTTCAAAACTGGATCACTTTAAACATTAAGATTAATGCCAACCCCCCAAATGATTAGGAGACACTAAACTGCAAGCTAATCTTTTCTTCACCGAGTCTTTGAAACACATGGCACTGCCTGGAAAATGTAAGACATGTTAAATATGAAAAGCTGGAATTAGTGGCCTTTCAGTTAACAAACATCCACACAAAAAAGTCTTTGCAGCTCTCCAGCCTAATACAGTTTTCTATTTACAAATCCTAGCTGTATCCTACATATTTGATTTGTACAATATTTACATCTTTGGCACATCAAAGATGATTCTCCTGTAAGAAAACAGAACCAATCCAAATCCCAGGAATGACAATGCATACCACATTTTATTTTCTCTTAAAAGCACTCTGTTGTCTAACAAAAACCAATAAGGTATTTGTGCCTTTATTGAAAGCTAGAGGGAAAAAGATGTAAAGCTGGAAAACAACACAGGGAAACAAACTTGTGAGAAGTGAGTTCAAGCCTTTAATGAAATACTGTTCTTGATTACAGAGCCCTGAGAGGAAAGGAGGTGGACTGGCTACATTAAAGACTTCATTTAGCTTTTTTCAACAGGAGAAAATTCTACCTGAATTCATGCTGCAAACATTATAAGCAAAGCCAATTATAAATATCACAGAATACTTTCACATCTTACTTACTTGCATATATATGAGCACAAACACTTCCAGTGACAGCTAAGTATTGTTTGCTCACAGGAAAACTCTGCTTTGGCAGGGTTAGAACACAGCAACAGCTTTTAGCTGCACACTACCTATTCCATAAGTGTTGCCTAAAGGCATGATTACATTAATAATCTCAGGATTAAAATACTTCCATGGAATTAGCTCAAAATATCTCAGAGACAATTTTTTTCTAGACAGCAACTGCTTTGTCAATGGCTCCTCTCCTCTGGGACTGTAAAACTGCCCAGCTCAAGGTTAAAGTTCATTAAAGTAGCTGGCAAGGTTTCCTTCAATTTAAGGCCAAATTAGTAATTATTGGAAATTACTGGAAACCTATCTTCCTGGTAACACTGCAGTGTGTAACAACTTTATGTTTCCACTGCTTAAAGCAGAATGCAGAGAATTTCACCTGAGAACAGCAAACAGGGAAGCACTTGAAGAGGACAACAAAAGGATGAGTAATGGTATTAGAATATGAGAAAACAAAAGCAAACCGGCACACAGAGGTGAAGAGCAGATCACTAATTTTGTTAGGGATACCCAAGTGAAATAAATCAATAAAAACAGGATAGTGTAAAAAAATAGATTGCCAAATATTTACTGGCACTACTGCACCTTTGAAAGGCATGCTGAGAACTAAAGGTGCTTCCATGAAAAAGAAAGTGCGAAAAATCAGGAAGGGCCCAGTCAGTTGTAGCCATGGTCCTTGTATCATGAAGTTAAACGACAGCTGAAGGAGTTCTGGAATATTAGATCACAAAACACAACTACTCTCACTCTCACAATTCCCTTTGCTTTGGAATGCTGCTCTGTGGATAGCAGCTGACCACATGCTGACTGTGACGTCATATTCAGTTGTTCAGCAAGAGATACTTTAGGTACAAGAAGAAATTATATTTATGCAAAATAATTTATCAATACTTTATTTTTACCTTTTTCTGTGTTTAGATTGAATAACTTCTGTACAACGGGCTCTAAATCTTCTCTAGCAGTTTTAGTTGATGGACAGGTTAAATGGACTAAATCTGTTAAAAGAGAACACAGACTCATTACAATCACCAAAACACAGACACATAGAAGTATCATTTACATTTGTCAAAGGCTTTGGGAAATCACTGTTCCTCATATCAATCACTTCCTTTAACCCACACAACTACTACAGTCTGGCAATCCGGCACACACACGCCACACAGAGAACTTTTAACACACCTCACAATTGTTGGTAAGCTGAAGTGTGACTTAACTTCAGCAGTGCAGACAAAGAGAATGTTGTCCTATGAAGTGATGTCTACTGATACCAGGAAAAGCAGCAGTAAGGATCTGGTTAACACACTATATTTGTCCTTAATGACCTCTACATACCCCCAGACTGTTGTCATCAATGTTGACACTCCAATAACTCAACAACATACTAAACCCGCAGCTATCACTACCCTCATCAGCATCTTTCCTGAAGAGCTAAATTGGGACTGAGTGGCAGCTTAGAAATTGGGCTGCACAGAGCCAAGTCTGGCTGTACAGGAGCAAACAAGCAGTTCTCTTTCTCCACTAAGTAAAAAGTTTGGGCAAGACTTCCCTCTCTCTTATTTGTACTACACAGTAAATGCGAACAGATGCACGTTGCAAGTGGCAGCTCAAGTGGGCTGGCAGTTAACTATTTCTCTCCAGTTTCATGGAGAACAAAGAAGATGAGGAACACTGACACAGTCTGGCAAACTAGAGAGAACTGAAAGATAAGCACTGCTGAGTATCAGAAAACTGTTCTGTGATGTAACTTAGGACTTAAGCAATCTCTTGGTACAACACAACAAAACAGATCTGCATTTTATTTGTCCACCTTCTTACTGGATGGAAGAAACAACAGTTCTGTGTTTGGGTGAGGGTGAAATTAGGTGAGGTGCACTAGGAAGGATTTCTATTAATTTGCACAAGAGATGGTCTATACCTGCCAGAAACAATTCACAGAGACCACATATGTGAAACAGAATAATTAATTAAAGTTCATGTTGCAGCAAGGGGAAAATCACTGTCACTGAATCCAATTCTGCAGTTGTGAAAATCCCCAGTTCTGCTGGCATAATGCAGATCTCACAAATGCATTTGTACTAATATACTCATTCTCCTGATAAACTTACTAAACAGTTTCCTTTGGAACACACCAGTCCTTTAGTTGTTGTTTTGCAAACTGGTGAAACTGCTGACTCCTTGGAAAAAAAATGACTTGATGCAACCCTTGGTCTCTTCTCTGTTCCACTGGTCTTCATTTGGATACAGAGTCAGCTACTCTGCCACTTTATCCCACCTGATTTTACACCCATTCATTCAGATGTTTAAGCTCTTTGTAAAGCCACCTTAAGGGATTCATTTGCTACTGGAGAGTTGGATGGAAACTTGGCAGTAGAGAATTACCTGACAGAGAATCATAGAGAAGTTTTTTCCTTCACTACTCTGCATTTCTGATCAACTCAGTAGCACATTCTATATCCACATCATATGACATTCTGTATTTGTGTCATTAGGTACAAATATACTACACATATCTTGTGTGATATATCTGAAGGGATCCTACAGGAAGGCTGCACAGGGACTTTTCATGAGGGTGTCTAGCCAGAAAACAAGGGGGAACGGTTTGAAGCTGAGGCAGACAAGGGTTAGGCTGCATCTTAGGAAGAAGTTCTTCAGTATGAGGGTGGTGACAGTCTGGAATAGGCTGCCCAGGGAGATTGTGGATGCTTTCAAGGCCAGGTTGACTGAGACCTTGAGCAGTTGAATCTGGTTGAGAGGCGTCCCTGCCCATGGTGGGGAGGTTGGAGTAGATGATCTCTGAGGCCACTTACAACCTAAGCCATTCTATGATATCCTGGCTGTAGTTACATCACAGAAAGTTTGACACTGACTCCAGGAGGACCAGAAATTTAACACTTCATGCTCCTCTTTTCAGATAGCACACACAGAAATTATATAATTTTTTTTTTCTTTAATCTAACTCAAACCTTTTGTCTAAAAGGAGTATGCACTAATAGAAAAATGTAAAAGGAAACAGGTGGTGATAAAGAAAGCTTCCCTGTAAACTTCACTATTTACAATCCCAAGCACTGCAGTACAATCTATTTCTTCCTCAAAAATCCAGCTATAAATCACTAAAGTTCATGTCATTTACTTTCTCTAAAATCTTTTTTATTATTTTTAAGGTTATGGCTATGAGTCACAGCCATCAGTATATATTTTGATTATATTTGATTTACTCAGGTATAACTGCATTAGTTACAGTGGTTGCCAACATTTGTCTTCAAGTAATTCTTCTAGCAAGAAGAACGATGAGTTTAGTTCATGATTTCATCATTACAGTCTCAATTTTTAGGGCAAGTGAAGGAGTTTGGTTCCACTCAGCTGGCAGTACAGATGATGTGCCTGTCATTTCTGCAGGGTGATCAAAGAGCAGATGTATTTGTATACTTATCCTAAATAATTGTTTGAGGGGGAAATCAGTCAGGTTAAAACCCATTTACAGATAATGATGTAAAAGTTTGGTTTTCTTAAATTATGAAGCATGGCCCACAGCTAGAGCTCTGCTAGACTTAAGATGGAACATGCATTATTTCACCACAAGAAGACAAATTTCATCAAGGAATACAAGACCTCCTCTACCAAAAGGAGAAGAATCTATAGAGACAAATAAATAGCAGAAATCTTAATTGCTCACCACCACAGAAATTCTCATGAAACTGATAGTTTATGGCTACTTGAACATCAATCCCTCTGCAGTTTCACTTCCTCCTAGCCTTACATAAAGTCAATGAGCTATTTAGAGGACAAATATGAACAATGTGCTTTATAGCACTAAGTTTTTCATTACAGGGTTGGGGTATTTTTATTAAGCAGGAAACATAACTTTTCACGACTTCATTATTTATTTCACTTTTTTTCCACAGGCAAGAAAATATTTGGAAACAAAGAAAAATCTACTTTATTATCATGGAAATCACAGTCAGACTTTAAATAAATATCACATGTAAATGTAAAAAATAAATGAATGCAACAAGAATATTGTAGTTTGATTGTGTGATTCCTAAGCCATAAGAAAGAGCAAACAACCACTGCAAAATGAAGCCACTGGACTATGTGACCCTGTGGCCAAGACTTTAAATAAATATCACATGTAAATGTAAAAAATAAATGAATGCAACAAGAATATTGTAGTTTGATTGTGTGATTCCTAAGCCATAAGAAAGAGCAAACAACCACTGCAAAATGAAGCCACTGGACTATGTGACCCTGTGGCCAAGAAGGCCATTGGCATTTTGGGGTGTATTAGAAGAACTGTGGTTAGGAGGTCCAGAGACATTCTCTTGCCCCTCTACTCCGTCCTGGTGAGGCCAATTCTGGACCCCTCAGTTCAAGATGGACCTCAGAGGACTTCTTGAAAGAGTCCAGCACCGAGCCACAAAGACACTGAAAGCAGTGGAACATGTCTCTCTTGAGGGCAGGCTGAGGGAGCTGGGGTGCTTTAGCCTGAAGCAGAGAAGCCTGAGGAGTGACCTCATTCATATTGATAAAGATGTGAATGGCAGTGTTGGGAGGGTGGAGCCAGGCTCTGCTCAGAGTTGTCCAACAATAGGACAAGGGACAGTGGGTGCAAGCTGGAGCAGAAGAGGTGCCATGTGAACAGAAGGAAAAGCTTTTTCACTGTGAGGGTGACAGAGCCCTGAAGCAGGCTGCCCAGAGAGGTTGTGGAGTGTCCTTCTCTGAAGACTTTCAAAAACCTGCCTGGATGCATTCCTGTGTGACCTACTCTAGGTGATCCTGCTCTGGCAGGGGGGTTGGATTCAAACCCCTAACATTCTGTGTTTCTGTGACTATTTCTCTCATCTGCTCATCACAGTAAGCCAGTACCTGGTGTTTTCTCAGGTAACAGCCTAGGTTTAGGCAGCAGAGGAATGATAAGCAGTTATTTTAAACTTTGTTTCAGAATTGACAGAGTCAAAGGGAAAAAACATAAAGTTACATGTACACTTACAAGTGTCCTTCATGCATGTCATGGAGGAGGAACACAACTCAATGACGCGAACTGCAGGTTTGCCTGGATCCACAGCAGGTACTGTCAAAATGGAAATCTACCAAGCAGAAAGAACAACTTCTGTTAAAGCAAAGGAACATGGAGCACGAGACAATCAACATCACTCTGAGAGAAGAAGAAAACTAAGGCAGTTCTATAATTTTGGTTTCCAGTTTATTAGTAACAGTTGATAAGATCAACCCTGCAGAATTCGAGCATTCAAGAATTTCTACCAGGTCAGCAAGGGCACCTTTGTCTGTGGCAGTGGAACACAAAGAAAGCCTCATATCACAGCCCCTCCCAAAAAGGTAGCAGTGTAGAAACTCTGTTGGCAAGAGACTGCAAAATCGTTTTTGAACACTGGGCAGAGCACTGCTACACGAGAAGACTGGAGTACTCCTACGCAGGACTGCTTGTAGCAAGACTTGGGAGTAACAGACTCTCCTGTCATGTATATTCTTACTCTCCAGGTCCTATTTAACATGTGAGCATACAGAAGAAACTTCACACACTACTATCCTTTAAAGTGAAGATCTTCAAAGACTGCAGGAGTAGAAACATTTAAAGGAGGATTTGACAGTGTCCCAAGAAGAGCTTTGAACAGTAATATTAATCATTAAAAACTCAAACCAAACCAAAATCATTTTGAACAAAATCTAGATAAGAGGAATAATTAAGTTAATATGTTACTAAGGGTAATAATTTATTAAAAAGCAAGCGAAATTAACTACCTTAAGCAGCTTAGAAACTGTGAATGGAGTGTGAACTAAACAGGGAAACCCAAGTTAGATGAAACCTAAAATAAAACAGAATTTCTAATAGTCTCTTAGAGACTAATGAATTAATTATCAGTACAGAAAGCTGACCAAAAGTGGATTCAAGCTTATACCAACAAACCAGTACTAATACATACAATGGATGAAGAGAGATTGATAAATACCTGCTGCTCTGAATCCGCATTTAGTACAGACTGATCTGTAATGAGCACTGCTCTGGAGATCTGCCTACAAGGACATGAAACAGTTATAGCTTTTCACAAAAATGGAAAAACAGCCATCTGCATTCATAGTACTGGCAAACCCAAACTGTACACAATAATCATTATTAAGAGGACTGGTTGTGGGATATTTTGCCTGTTGCTGAAGCAGGAAGACAGCTGGAGCACTGATGTATTTTCAATGAGAGAATCAGATTCTGAATCAATCAGAGAGGGCCATTATATGGAAGAGCTTCAGTGTCCTGACAGTTAAGACCTTCTTTTACTTGACCAAGATTAGCAGCAATGTGTTACAAGACCTTTTGTGTTCTAGACAGCAGAGAACACTTTGGATTAAGGGGCAATATACTAGGGTGGAGTTCATAAGTTTAAGTTTCTCATCAATCCACCTACTACCACAGTTCTGCTAATATCTTATCTGTGATATTTTGAGGACAGAGTCAGTTTGTTCAATGCTCATGGCAAGAACACAGATCAGAGAAAACAGTACTTTTCTCTAAACATTAACAGATCTAAAGTGAGGACAGCAACAGGTACCTCCACCTTCCAAACACCAAATCCCTGATCCACTTAGAACCACTGGATTCTTTATAAGGAAAAGAAGACTACAGGTTAGGGGACAATTTAAGAGAACCTGAAGAGAGAAAGTATGCAGTATGCCCTCAAGTGTATAGAAGAGAAAAGCTACACACAGAGTTGAGCTGAACTGCAAAAGTAAGGCAGGAGACAACAATCTCTTCAATTTAATTTGCATTATTATTTAAAGGACTTCACTATGTCTACTGTTTCAGTACATACCTGTAACACACATTTGTGCATGTGCTCTCTGAAAGGTAACTATCTTCCACAATGAAATAGGTAGCATTTATTCTTTGTCCAAAGTGATCCACAATAGCTTTGCATCTGTTAAAACATGACACATGAAAGAAATGTAGATATAAGGTAACAAAAGCAGGTGTAAGGTTTGGAAACTGAATTACAGAGCACATCCTTTCAAAAAAATGAGCTACACATCTCTTTAACATTGTGAACCCCTAAAACAACTCAACTGAAAGTGGTACCTAAATCCTAGACTTACACTTTTCATCTTGAATATATAGATATATATACAGTTATATGCAATGCCATTACAGATGATGATATCAGAACATTAATAAATTGGTCACTGAAGAAAGAAAGATAAACACAAGCTGATAACACTGGCATTTGATTGCACGTGAAAATGGCACTGATCTCACCTAATTGAGTAATAGCAACCAGCTGCCACCAGCAGCTTTAGCAAACCTCTGCAGTCTTAAATGAGAACTGCAGCAGGGTACACACAACATCTGTGTAACAGTGTCAGAGGTTTATGGCAACTGATCAGACTTTTGTAACACATATACATATCTATACTCAAATTAACAGAACTTGAGGACAGTAATCAGCTCAAGTCCTATGGTACAAGTCTTGTTTACCTTAAACACAGCTTTCTTCACACAGTTTCAACCACATTCTCATCAACATGTGTTTTACTTGCAACTTTAGGAAGTTTTCCTTAGCATCAGCCTAACTGATTTCATTCTCAAGCACTCATTTGAATGCTGCAAATAAACAAGGAAGTCAAGCTGCTACAGTTCATTTCTAATTATAACCTTTCTCATTGTTTATGAAACAATTTCCCCTGCCACCCCCCTAAACATTATGGAAGGGGAAAGGTTGATTAAATGTCATGTTGCATCACTCAAAGCCAGCAAAAGCAACGACACACATTTCACTTTCCTGCTAAGTGTTGTTTCCTCTCCTTTGTTCAGGAATAGCTATCAGGTCATATGTTTGATAAGATTTTAAACAGAAAAAGAGATAGCACTTTTAATTTCAGCCTCCACTTTACTTCAAAGGGTGATGCTGAGAGCATTTCTTTCAAGTACTGCTTCCAAATATGGAAAACACTTATGCACTGACATTATCAGGTCTCTGTCATCTGATATGTGTTGGGACAATGAATCATACAGAACCCTCCATTGACCTTCTTTCAATGTGTCTAGATAAAAGGATGAAAATTAGAATCCATCTCCTTGCAGTGCCACGAGTTATAAATGTACTTTATAGGGCTCATTATCCAAACTAATGGACTAAGGGCGACATCCTTGAAATGGACTTAGCAGCACTGACAAAGCCAGTATGCAATATTTCAAGAGAGATATGTAAATTACTAGCTGTTTGCTATATCTTTTTATTACAGATGTATAAATTTCCATTTATCATATCTTTTCTGGTTTTGAGCCAGAAGTGTGTGATTGGAAGCACAGGTAAAGTGTGACCAACAGAAAATGGCCACTGGCATGATTAGTGCAATCTATGCAATGTGAAATCCTTTAAATGTTGTCCTGTGCACCCAAAATAAAGTAACCCATAGCAGAAATTAAACACCAGAAAGAAAAATCATGATCACGTATATGCTCAGTGTGGTTTTTCTGCAACCTGAGGAATATGAGGTGGGGTTTGTCTAACAAACCACCAAAGCTCGAGCAAGAGCTCAGGATGCTCTGCATACATATTAAACCAGCAGATTTAATCTGGCACAATACTTAAACCTCAGTGGATTACCAAAACCTTAAAATAGGTATGTCTAAGAGTTTCTGTGCTTTCACACTGTCTTCTCTGAATCTTATTTCCATAAACTATAAGAAAGACTATAATGAAATGATGATAATAAATAATTGCAAAGTTTGGGGTGAACTCCACTGTTCTCTGGACATACAACTATGGATAGCATAAAAGGGGAAAAGCATCCAACTACATATTGCATGGGGTTTTACTTTTCTTGTGCTGCAGAGAATGTTAGTCATGTCTAGAAAGCAGACAGAATAAACTTTGGCCACATTTGGGGACTTCAAATTAAACTACTGAGAAAGAATTTGAGAAGAAAATCAAGGCTGCAGCTATAAGGAAAATTAGTATTAAAATTAGCTATAAAGTAACTGTACTAAGATATTAAGTCTCAAAGCCCATGGAAGATGCTTATAAAATAATAAAGAATACTGAACGATTTGACTGGATTTCTACTGTTGTGAGCTTAACCTATTTGTAACCACGCTGTCTCTGAAGCCACAAAGACAGCTGTCCTGACAACGAGATATGAATTTGTCTATTCCCAATTACTATTAATGGCCTGTTGACTCAAAAGCTCAGTAACTCATAAATACCATCATTAACAACGTGATAGCTGATTTTTATTAGGCAAAAGACTGAAGCCCAAAGACAGGAGGAAATGAGAACTGGTGCAAGGAGGGAATACACAGTAAGGACGGAGATAACATGAAGAAAGAAGCAGAAGGAAAAGGAAATAGAGATGATGTAAGGAACAAACTGCATAGTTTGCTAAGTAACACTCAAAAGACTTAGCAAGCAGAAGGCGTAATATTGCATTCAGGTGAGAGAAAAGAAAATCAAGAGAGAAGAATACAGCTGAATAAAAATATACACCCTGGGGCAAAGAGGTTCAGCTTTTTGGGTGACTTTTTTGCAGATGGTGAAAATTGTGTTTGAGACTAAAAAACAATTGGGAAAAAAAAGACTGAATAGACTTAAAACCCTCTCAACATATTCTGACCTAGGCTGCATTATTTTCATCGTCTCAAAGAAGTCTGACAATTCCCTTCTCTTCTACACGGATCAGGGCTTTGATTTGTACTGAGTTTGATTTAGAAATGCTACTTTGTAAAATGCTTTGCTTTGAAACTACAGGAGACCTGAAGAGGCAAGAGAAGCAGGCAAACCGCTCTGAGGAAAGAGCAAGTGACCTGGGAAGCTGGATGTGTTGTGCATCTTTGGTTTTAGCACCAGATTATTATTAACAGACCAATACTTGGGGAATACTGAAAGTCTGGCAAAGTCTTTTAAAAATACGCCAGCAACTCTGCTCCTTAAATATCTGTCCTCCAGTTTTAAGTGAAAATGGCCTAAGTGAACCACTGAAGGAGCCTAGTAGCCTAAAAAAGTCACTTGAAACCCATCTGGTCACTTAGTGGATTCAAAACATCAAAGAAGGTTAAAGGAAAAGCAGCTCTCCACCTTTTTTTTTTAATGCAAAGAATCTTAGGAAAGAAAATGCTCATTTCAAAGGTCTTCAGAATTGGGAAAATAAACTGGAAACTGGGACAAACAGCACTACTGACCAGTTAAGATCTTTATAGAGTGCGAGCTGCAAGTTGCTAACAGCTATAAACTTTGTCCTTCAGAAAGAGTCCCTTACTGTTTAAATAGCATTATATAATGTATTACTATACAATACTACATGTGTTTTCCATCAGTGGAAAATAAGGCTGCCTACAGTAAAAGATCAAATATTACTGTTAAAATAAATTAGGTAATTTAAGAAGGGGTTGTAATTTTATTTGCATACCAATCATGCACTTAAAACAATGCCACTGATGATGAAATACCATCACACATGCATCTCAACATTCAAAACACTGCAATGAACTTCAACACTTCAAGGAATAGAGACAGAATCTACTGCTTCTAACATTTCAGGGAAAACAGACACTACCTGCCCATGTCATGACAAATCCAGCTAAAACTACCATGCTCAAAGAAGCAAATGTGCAGTGCAACTGGAAAGCAAACAGCTTTTATCTACTCGTTTTCCTGATCAAATGTGACTACATCTTTTCTACCTTCATTTTCTACAGTCTTCTGAACTTTCCAATTTCAGGAATTAGGCTGAAAAAAGCCTCTCGAGAGAGCTGAAGTCTGTACTTAGACTAATAACCAAAAGAATGCATGTAACAGGAATAACAGAAACCACGACAACTTACAGAGGTGCAAAAAATGCCACTGTGGGAGCAAGTCCAGGTTGTTTTTTCTTAGCTCAGCTTTAAACCCACCTCCGGGCCTGATATTGTTGTAAAAAAATTTATACTAGGATAAGAGGGCAGCATAGTTTATGACAACAATCTACCTAAAAACTCATTAAAGTCTTTTCTCTTGGAGTGACATGCATTATCAGCAAAGATTAATCTGATGAGTCTTTAGGTGAGCTCCATTTTTAAAAATGCAATAACAGAGGGCTTTGTTGTCATCTGATGAAAATCAATTAGGGTAGGTAAGGCCACAAGGAAAACTAACATCACTCATCACCAGCCCTCTGGCAGCTGAAATGATTTGTCTTCCAAGCTTGGGTGATCAGGAGCTGTAGTAATATCACAGGGAAATTAATTTAGTTTCTATATTCTGGACCCACTTTCCTTGTTCTGGAGGACCTATACACAAATTACTTTTAATCAAGGTTGATCTGTTATTAATATCAAGGAGCATCTTTGAAGAACCTTTTTTTTTTTGGTCTGACTTAATGCATTTTCCATCTGTCTTTTGTATGCAAACAGGAGGTTACCTCTATCACCCTTACCGTCCAGATTCTTTGTCCACTACAAGGCACTGCACAGGATGGCGAAGACAATAGATACCTCCAAAGACAGCACACAGCCTGCAAGCACATGAGACAAAAGAAAGGTTACTCCTATCACGACAAACTGTTGTCAGCGTGAGCCTCTATCATAGGCAAGGCAAAGTACTGGGCACACTGTAGCACTTCTTTAATGACACTTCTTAACCTCTGAACGAGACACTCAGAAAACAATCAGAACAAAGCACGGCCTGGAGTTTTGTAAAGGGTGTGTCGTTAACTGGGCTCCTGTTAGCATTTACCTCAGCTCTCTTCACCAGTGCATTAGCATCAACGCTCATTTAGGATTGGACAGCATAAGGAGGACACAGAGCTGCTGAAGTCCAGAGGAGGGCCACAATGATGATCCAAGGGTTGGAACACCTTTCCTATCAGGATAGGCTGAGGGAGCTGGGGGTGTTCAGAAACCTTGGGGGAGATCTCAGAGCTGCCTCCTACAGGAAGGCTGCAGAGGGACTCTTCATAAGGGTGTCTAGCAATAGGAGAAGGGAAATGGCCTGGAGCTGAGGGAGAGTGTGGACTGCACATGAACTGATAGTGAAGCTTCACAGGACAGCCTTTCAAACAATACTGAAGTATACTTAGCAGTTTTCCACTTGCAAAACAAACCCAGCACCTAAAATCTGTTCATGGATGATGAATAGATCTGAGGATGAAAACAAGACTTGCATTTTGCAAACCTGACTTCCTAGGATGGAGTCCATATTGGCACTGAAAAGTCAAATTAGACAGTGATGAATCAGAAATTCAGCATGGCAAATGGCTGGAGTGTGTTACCAACTGGCATCTCTTCCGAGCTGTACTCCAAAAGAAGTGTCAGCAAGATCACTTACTACTGGCCTGAACAGAAGGTTCAGCTCCCTAGAAATAGCTCTTCTCCCCATGCGAAAGCAGAGGGAATACACACCATGATGAATGGCAACTTTGGTTTTCTGGAGCTTGTTGAAGATGACATAAAGGTTAAACATTCACTGAAGAATTACTAGAGAGCCTTGAGCTACAGCCTTATTATCCCTAACGCTGCAGCCAGCAGCCTCTTGCCTGACAAAGCACATAGTAGGATCATTCACACCAACTTAGAGGAATTTATTCCATGTGGTGTGCAAGAACTCACTATGACCTTCACTAAACCTCAGCTTCCTTCGTTGAAAACTAATGATATTTTTCCTTAGACTTCAAGCACAATCAAGGGCTTTTTGCTACATGCACTTTATTTTTCTAGTGTAGCTGGAGAGAACTTTGCTGCTTGGCTGGGCTGCACGAATATGTGAATGACTTTTCTCCAGGAGTAGCGTGCTACCCTGTGCAGGAGGGCATGACCTGTTTTCTCAGTAGGCCAGCAAAAAAATCCTCTTTTTAAATGAAAATGGAAAGGAACTTTGGTTGTGTTGTGCCAGACAATTACAGAGAGCCAAAATCATAGAATGGTTTAGGTTGGAAGGGACCTCAATGCTCAGCCAGTTTCAACCTCCTTGCCATAGGCAGGGCCACCTCCTACTAGAACAGGTTGTTCAAAGTCTCATCCAACCTGGCCTTAAACACCTCCAGGGAGGTTGCAGATCACAGAATCACAACCTCCCTGCACAACTTGTGCCAGTGTCTCACCACCCTCACTGTAAAGAACCCTTTCCTAACATCTAGTTTGAATCTCCACTCTCCCAGTTTAAACCCATTACTCCTCATCCTGTCATTACAAGACCCTGTCAGTAGTCCCTCCCCAGCCCTCCTGTAGCCCCCTTCAGATACTGAAAGGCTACTATAAGGTCTCCTCAAAGCCTTCTCTTCTCCAGGCTGCAGAGCCCCAACTCTTGTAGCCTGTCCTCATCCCTACTAAAACATGCTAGCATGAAAACCAGCAGGATTAGTAAGAACTTGCCAAAATTAGTTAAATAGAGAAACTGAAACATGAAAGCAAATGGCATCCTGGTAATTTATGACAAAGTAGAATCACTCTGCTAACATTACTTTTATACAATAGGCTATTGAGGATGATTTGACTGTACTTCAAGTACAAGGCAACTCTTTGATACCATTAACCCTAAATGACAGACATTTAAACTGATATTACTCTAATTAACTGGCGACTGCCTCCACCAATAATTCAGGTTTTGCTGAAAGACAGCAACAACACCATACTCAACTTCAACTTTGCCCTCGTGACATCAAATCATATTATGGCTAAATTAACAGTTGTGAAAACTTTTGGCCTGGTAGCCCTCCATCATACACAGCCTTTAAATGCCATTTCAGTTCCCATCAAGGCAGGAATCCACAGTTGTAATTTTTAATACAGCCCTGAAACAATGGGATGGATGAAAAGCTGAATTTCTGACAGCATATTCACAATGATTTATGAGTTTGTGTGTAATTTGATTATTCTATTAATTTTACTGATTACTGATTCAGCTAATACAGTGAAGGTCACTTACAAAATAAATCTTCATTACATTTCACAGAAAGTAAGTGCCTCCAACTAGTTGTTTTCTTTAATTAAACGCTAATGTAACAAGAGGCAAAATACGCTTCAGGGTTGCCGCATCTGTTGCTACAAGAGGAGTTTACTGCTTTGATGTAATGCTCTTCGATATTAATGGAACAAAAATAGACTCTCTCTCCATCTGACATCTTGAGTCTCAACACAGAGATACCATAAACACCTCTGAATTACGGAGACTTAGCCACAGTTCACTCTGAAACCACAGAAAAGAACTGGAAAATATTACTACGTAGTTTTGCACCCAAAAATGCAGGTGTTATTTCTAGCAGGTAGCTTGCTTCCTACTTTCTAAAATTAATGGAGTTTGAAAAAATAATAATAAAATAATCAGTACATTTCTCCCCAGTTGTACAGTTCTCTATGGCAAAAGTTGGGCTGCATCAAAAGCAGTGTGAGCAGCAGGATGAGGGAAGTGACCCTGCCCCTCCATTCTACTCTCTTGAGATCCCACCTGCAGCGCTGCATCCAGTTCTGCTGCCCCCAACACAAGATGGACATGGAACTGCTGGAGTGGGTTCAGAGGAAGTCACAAAGATGACCAGAGGGCTGGAGAACCTCCTCTATGGGGACAGGCTGAGAGAGTTGGGTCTGTTCAGCCTGGAGAAGAGAAAGCTCTGGAAAGATGTTACAGCAGCCTTCCAGAACCTGAAAGAGGGCCTGCAAGAACACTGTGAAGGGACTTTATACAAGGGCTTGTAGTGATAGAATGAGAGGGAATGGAGTGCAGCTTGAGGAGGGGAGGGTTAGATTGGAGATTAGGAAGAAATTCTTTAAAGTGAGTGTGGTGAGACACTGGAACAGGTTGCCCAGGGAGGTAGTAGCTGCCCCCTCTCTAGATGTGTCCAAGGCCAGGTTGGATGAGGCCTTGAGCAGCCTGATCTAGTGGAAGGTGTCCCTGTCCTTGGCAGTGTGGTTGGAACTGGATGATCTTTGATGCCCCCTCCAACTCAGACCATTCTATGAATCTATGAAATATTTGCTTCCCTCAAGCACTGCATGTACAGCACAGTGAGCTCTGGAGAAAGATCAAAGCAAACCAAGTGCTGAATTAATGAATTGTCCTTTTTCCATTTCTTTTTACAGACAGAGGAAGCTGTGACCTGGTCCTTCTGTTAAATTCTGGGTTTCCTGAATGGTCCCTAGAACTTCAGCATTTCCTACAGTACTGTTGTATGCTCTAGAAACGTTATAAAGGAGAACACAGACAAATAAAACAAAATGGCTACAATTTAACTATCAATTTTTTAATTTGCCCAATGTAGAGTTACCACTAAAAAGATTAGATTTTAGGCTGTGTACCTGCCTGGGTAAAGAAAAAAGAAGATACATATATATATATCTAAACCAAATGGAACTCTCCTGGCACTTGGAAAGCTACTGGAAAGGGTAGTAAGTGACAATAAATGCTTATAGCAAGCAAATGATCGAGTCAATCCTGAATTTTTCTCTGGAGACTATGCTCAGCATTTGTGTAAGTGTAAAAAAAGGTCCTGAAGTGTGCAGAATCAGCCCAGTTCATAAATCCAGTTAGCAATACAACAGGTTTCAAACCATTGTAAAGTTCCTGCATAGTTATTAACTGCAAGTTAGTTTATTTCCAAAGAGTATTTTGTACTCACAGAGTAAGGTAAATACATAGCATGTAAATATTTCCTAGACTTTGGTATTGAATGTGCAGAAATTGCAGAAGCAAGTGCACTACTCACCTACAAATAAGACAGAAAATCTGTTCAGAAGCATGTACTTGTCAAGGATCCCTGAGCCACTCTTGGAATGGAAGATGAAAGGACTTCTCTAAAGAGGATGCTCAGGGGAGACCTTATTGCTCTCTGTAACTACCTGAAAGGAGGTTGTAGCCAGGTGGGGGTTGGTCTTTTCTCCCAGGCAACCAGTGACAGAACAAGAGGACACAACCTCAGGCTGTGCCAGGGCAGATTTAGGCTCGATATTAGGAAGAAGTTCTTGACAGCAAGAGTGATTGCTGGCATTGGAATGGGCTGCCCAGGGAGGCGGTGGAGTCACCATCCCTGGAGGTGTTTAAAAGGGGGCTGGATGAGGCACTTAGTGCCACAGTTTAGCTAATTAGGTGCTAGGTGATAGGTTGGACTCGATGATCTCAAAGGTCTTTTCCAACCTGGTTAATTCTGTGATTCTATGATGAGATTATTTCTTTCACTAGATCTTTGCTTCTGTGCTAGTCTGGTAAGACAGAAGGAATTCCTACCATTGTGACTGGGAAATGCTGTAGAAAGAGTTGCTGCAATGGCAAGGCTTCAAATCAAAACACTGGTGAGTAAAAGACCTCATCAAAGAAACCAAGACTTCTGCTCATTTCACTTTTAACAAATTGTTTTTATGGAGAAAGAGGAGGAAGAAGGCAGGAATGGTGACAGCTCAGCAAGGACAGGTCACAGCTTAGAGCGACGGGCTGGGGAGAAAAAAGCAGCTTGGTCAAACCTTGTAAGAGAAGAAACCGTTTCTTACACATGCTCCTTTAGCTAATTATACAACAGTTCTACCCTCAAAGAGGAGCTTGGGAGACCAGGACCGTAGGGTGGAAACAAAAATGAGTAAGTAGAAGCAGTCAGTAAGCATTAGATCATCTCTAAAATTCATTTATGTGCTCTCTGCCTCCAGAAAATCCAACGAAACTGAAGGACTGGTTTGCTAATTTAGTAATCTTTTGGAAACTAATTCTCAGTCTTCTAGTTTAATGAAAAAGGACTCTGCTAAATTGCATGTGGATTTACATCCCAGAGTAGCTCCAGTAATAAACATTTGTGTCTTTTCCATAAATCTTCTCTAACACATTTGTCTGAGTCCTAATTCTGGGGAAGAGCAAATAAACCAGAATCTGCACATCCCCACACGGATTTAACTTGTTAAGAGGCTGTTAAGAGATAGCACCAAATAGCTACCAGACATACTTCCTTCATACTATAATCACCTTAATTATTAAAGTGACTAATTACTAAAATATCATCTCACTATTGCATTTATATTTAGTGCTTTTAAGTTCCAAATATGATAGCACAATGAAGCAAGAATGACCAAGTATGACAGTAAGACAATGTAAGGTATTTTTAGCCTTTCTTAAAGTTCCATTTAATTTTCCTGTACCACAAGGTACATTCTAACCCCTGGACAGAAGACTTCTCCATGCTTAGTTAGGGATCTGAAACCAAGAGACCTTGGCAACAGACATCCCATATGATATATTCTAATGGTTGAAGCCTTGGGGGGATCTTAGAGCTACCTTCCAATACCTGAACAGATCCTACGAGAAAGGCCAGAGAAGGACTTTTCAAAGGGTACCTAGAGACAGGACAAGGGGAATGGTTTGAAGTTGAGAGAGAGCAGGGTTAGACTGGATCTGAGGAAGAAGTTCTTCAGCACAAGTGTGATAAGACTCAGGAATAGGCTGCCCAGGGAGGCTGTGGATGCCTCCTCTCTGCGGGTGTTCAAGGCCAGGCTGAAGCAACTGAGTCTAGTTGAGAGGTGTCCTTGCCCATGGTGAGGAGGTTGGAGTAGATGATCTCTGAGGTACCTTCCAGCTTCAGCTGTTCTGTGATTCAGGAGGTACCAACTTCTGCAGAACACTGTATTTCTAGCCAGTGAAACAATAATGACCAGAAAGCTCTCACAGTTGTAAACCATTTTTTAAACAAAGAACTGCCAAACATCTCACTGAGACAAAAGATAAAACCTAAAATGGGAAGGTATTTTCAAAGTTTCATACACTTAGAATGCATTTCACAAGAAAGGTTATTTTCAAATTAAAAGTCTTTCCCTGTCAAATTCTGAGAAATAATGTGGGCAAGGACACAAAAGCATTCCATAGCTTTATTAACAACAATGCTCACTGATCTGTGAATAACCTGAAAAAAAAGAAGATTATTGAGTTACTTTACCAATCTATCCATCCATCACTAGTGAACAGGTCTCAAAATGATGAATTATCTCACTTCCCTCATGCTTATCCCAAGAGTTTCTCCTCAGAGGGAAAAACAAACAACTGATCCTGCAAACAATCCTGCTAACTACGCTTGATCATTCTGCATTCAGAGAAATGTACCAACTTTGTCTTTAAAAGCCAAACTACATAAAAAGTGTTATTGTTTCACTGCAGTGCAAGTGAAAACAAGAAAGAAGTGTTGCAGCTGCTCTTTCTATTCACTATTTTAGTAGAAACCAGGTAATATTGACAAGCTGTCAGGAATTTGAAATAAATGTTCAGGTTCAAGAAATGAAGTAATTCAAAGTGATAAAAAGCTGTATTTTGAAATGCAGGACTGAACTTGTACCTCAGATACAGCCTCTGGTTTAACATCACCTGTGCACCTGCTCAGACAGACTCACCTCTGTCACACCTGACTGTCACAAGGAATGAACACAGTTTGAATTCCTCAGAAAGATGTCAAACCTTACAACTAGCATACAGAAAAGTTAGGCATGTTGCTTACAGCTGGAGACAGGATACTCATATACAGATTCAAATGAGACAGATGTTTCATTTACCAATTCTAAGTGATTATTACAGTCAGATTTCCTAAAGCCCAGCCTCTATTTCAGAACACTAAAACCTTCCCAGAGATTACAACAGGCACATAATTGGAAATGTTAAAGTACCCAAGACTACCTCAGGAGCTTCAACATTTGTAGCAGGTAATAGCTCAAATGTAAGGGCAAAACCTGATTATTCATTTTTCAGAGATATACAGGAGCCTTCCAAATCAATCACACAATCCATCACATCTCAGCCTGGACTCTTAATCTTCTTGTAAATATAAGTGCTGAAAGAGATGAACCATCTTAATCAGATCTTTCCTCCATCACAAAATTACTGCTGTCACCAGCGCTGACATGAAAATGACTAATTTCAGTTAGAATCTCTAACAACTACTAAAAAAAAGGTAACTCTGCCCCCCAAATACATGCACAATGTAAAAGTTCAAAGCTCATTTACAGGAAGTCCAACTCATTAACTGACTACCCATGAAGTCAGTGAATCACTGATTTCCACAGCTGAAGAAATTCTACCACTCAACACCTACTCCACTGACCATATCTGTCCAGTTTTGGATGACTCTTAACAAGGAGAAACAAAGCCATGATGTGTCATCCCCCAGAAGCTTTGTGAGAGGACAGGCCACATACAGACTCCAATTCCCTCTAAAACTTCAAATGAGAAAAAAAACCCCACACCTACTCCTCGAAGAGCCTTGTTCCCATTTAGATAGAACACTCTCAAGCTTTGCTCCTGAAGAGCTGGAAGGAAAGAAAGGGGATTCAGGTCATAAAAGAAGAATGCTGCACGATGTGCAAAGCAAGTATTGTCTTCCAATTTGACAACTACTTTGAATTTTTCAGCCAAACATCTTTCTTTCCACAGATGCAAAGGCCAAGTTTGGTTGCTGACAATTTTAGCATCACCTGTCTCAGAAAATAGTTGGGATCTTTCCTGATGACTTCTAAAACCAGAAAACCTCACTGACATCACAGAGAGAGTGATGGGCATTGGAATGGGCTGCCCAGGGAGGTGCTGCAGGCACTGTCCCTGCAGGTGTTCAAGAAAAGCCTGGATGAGGCACTTAGTGCCATGGTCCAGATGACCCACGGTGGAGGCAGGCTGGTGCTTGGCTGGGTTTTCACCCACAGTATAAAATGGCCAATGGACACTTTGTCTAGAAAAGGATAAACAGAGCAAGGGAAAAGAAGAGCGAGGGGGGGCCTGCCTTGACAGAGTTCCTGCCATGACAGAGTTCTCCACAGGACAGGTTCCTGCTGTGACAGAGTTCCTGCCATGACAGAGTTCTCGACAGGACAGGTTCCTGCCATGACAGAGTTCCTGCCATGACAGAGTTCTCGACAGGACAGGTTCCTGCTGTGACAGAGTTCCTTCTGTGACAGAGTTCTCAACAGGACAGGTTCCTGCCATGACAGAGTTCTCGACAGGACAGGTTCCTGCCTTGACAGAGCTCTCAACAGGACAGGCTCCTGCTGTGACAGAGTTCCTGCCATGACAGAGTTCTCGACAGGACAGGTTCCTGCTGTGACAGAGTTCCTTCTGTGACAGAGTTCTCGACAGGACAGGTTCCTGCTGTGACAGAGTTCCTTCTGTGACAGAGTGCTCCACAGGACAGGTTCCTGCTGTGACAGAGTTCCTGCCATGACAGAGTTCTCGACAGGACAGGTTCCTGCTGTGACAGAGTTCCTTCTGTGACAGAGTTCTCGACAGGACAGGTTCCTGCTGTGACAGAGTTCCTTCTGTGACAGAGTTCTCGACAGGACAGGTTCCTGCTGTGACAGAGTTCCTTCTGTGACAGAGTTCTCGACAGGACAGGTTCCTGCTGTGACAGAGTTCCTTCTGTGACAGAGTGCTCCACAGGACAGGTTCCTGCCATGACAGAGTTCTCGACAGGACAGGTTCCTGCTGTGACAGAGTTCCTTCTGTGACAGAGTTCTCGACAGGACAGGTTCCTGCTGTGACAGAGTTCCTTCTGTGACAGAGTTCTCGACAGGACAGGTTCCTGCTGTGACAGAGTTCCTTCTGTGACAGAGTTCTCGACAGGACAGGTTCCTGCTGTGACAGAGTTCCTTCTGTGACAGAGTGCTCCACAGGACAGGTTCCTGCTGTGACAGAGTTCCTGCCATGACAGAGTTCTCGACAGGACAGGTTCCTGCTGTGACAGAGTTCCTTCTGTGACAGAGTTCTCGACAGGACAGGTTCCTGCTGTGACAGAGTTCCTTCTGTGACAGAGTTCTCGACAGGACAGGTTCCTGCCATGACAGAGTTCTCGACAGGACAGGTTCCTGCCTTGACAGAGCTCTCAACAGGACAGGCTCCTGCTGTGACAGAGTTCCTGCCATGACAGAGTTCTCGACAGGACAGGTTCCTGCTGTGACAGAGTTCCTTCTGTGACAGAGTGCTCCACAGGACAGGTTCCTGCCTTGACAGAGTTCTCGACAGGACAGGTTCCTGCTGTGACAGAGTTCCTTCTGTGACAGAGTTCTCAACAGGACAGGTTCCTGCCATGACAGAGTTCTCGACAGGACAGGTTCCTGCCTTGACAGAGCTCTCAACAGGACAGGCTCCTGCTGTGACAGAGTTCCTGCCATGACAGAGTTCTCGACAGGACAGGTTCCTGCTGTGACAGAGTTCCTTCTGTGACAGAGTGCTCCACAGGACAGGTTCCTGCCTTGACAGAGTTCTCGACAGGACAGGTTCCTGCTGTGACAGAGTTCCTTCCTTGACAGGTTCTCGACAGGACAGGCTCCTGCCTTGACAGAGTTCCCGTTTTGGACGGCTCCCACCTTTTTGCATGGCTCTCAGTTTTACACCATCCCTGCTTTTGGGCAGTTCTCTATACTTTTGCACCATTCTGTGCAAACTTGCAAGCTTGGCAAGTCCTGGGGTCCTTTTGAGAGAGAGCTGCTGGCAGCACCCAGACCCAGCTGCTCTCGGACCATGCACAGCCACCTTCCTGGCTGCCACTCATTACTGGGGGACGCCAGCAGCTTGGCTCTCCCTGGCCGGGCGCTGCTGAGGCAGCATCGCTTCCACGAATCCCTGTCTCGTGGAGGCTGTGTACAGAGACATTTCAAGCCTGGCGGCTTTGCCACTCGCCTTGGGCTGCTGCTGCATGGAGCCAGACTACTGGATACTGCTTGCAGCTCAGAAGGCAGCCGAGCCGGAGGAATCCAGCAAGGGATCATCTCCAATTGCCTGTCTCACTGCGCCAAGTAACGCCTGCTGCTCCCTTAATTCTCTGCTCAGCCTGATTGATAGTGGGATAAAGCTGTCTTTATAGCTTAGCCTTTTCCATTTCCTGACTTCCTAAACCTCTAAACTTGTCCATAAGATCCTTCTGAAGAACTCCTGATCGAATTAGAAGCTGTAAATAAGCCTAAGCTAGTTTTGTATCTAGTTTAGGGGCAGAGGTTTTCAGGAAAACAAGACAATTCTAGTTTTATAATTCCTGACTCAGCCACATTAATTCCCTGCCTCCAGGACAGGGCACTTCCTCGAGGAAATGAACGCTGTTACAAGAGATTTGCAGCAAGCAAATACAGCAAACCACATCTTGTTAGAGCCAACTGTTACACGGCAATCTGCAAACCGTGCGCTGCTTTCCCTGCCTGCCTTCCCCCCTGGTGTCTTATGCGGAACACAGAACATGTAAAGGCTTGCTTTCATTTCCATAGAGTCATAGAATGGTTTGAGTTGGAAGGGACTTTAAAGATCATCTAGCTCCAGCCCTCCTGCCATTGACAGGGACACCTTCCACTAGCCCAGGTTAGTCTAGGCCTCATCCAACCTGGCCTTGAAACCTCCAGGGAGGAGGCATCAACAACCTCTCTGGGCAACCTGTTTCAGCTTCTCACTACCCTCACCGTAAAGAATTTCTCCCTAATATTCAGTCCAAATCTGCTCTCCTCAAGCTTAAATTTTCCTCAAGAAGAAGACATTCCCATATTTGTTTTTACTAAGCATACTCTTACTACTACTTGAGTAGACAGGGAGAGGCTGAACAGCTTCATACCGAGAAGTCTGAACCGAAGGAAGTTGCTAGACAGGCCAGTGAAGTTTTGCTGCTTAGCAGCCTGCAATAGCAGGAAGCTTCCAATGACCTTCCTTGTACCATGCATCCCATTTATGGAGATCAGAATCTCACATCTGTACCTCGACATATTGGGAGGTACATTACAGTGATATAAAAGTTTAATTTTCTCTCCTAAACCATACCTGCTTAAACCAATAAAGAACTAACACCGCTTTTACTCACTCAGGTGCCGTCAGTAGTTATAAAACGGGGCAGTGTTTATGCAGGATTCATTTAGAATGCAAGGATGTGACTTACAAATGTCTTTGACTCATTCACATAAATATGCATGCATGCCATTTATAACAGTAGCCTTGATGAGAACACACAGTGTAACTGGCTGCAAGAAACGCTTAAGAGGTTTACATTAAAACAGAATATAGAAGGGTGGTTAGAAATCACAGAACAGGTGACACCTTACTCTGATAACCTGGTGATAAAAACTGGAGGCTATGATGTATAGGCTGTGGCGTTGCCACTTTACAGGCTGAACAGAATTCTTCAGATACTGCTCAGTTTTAGCAAGATAAAATATCCAAGGCAGAGCACATCTGTAAATTATGATTAACCTAAAAAACAAAAGTAAAGAAATAAAAATTGTGATGCCTCCTAAATTGTTCATTTGAAACCAAGGACATTTTAGTTTGTATTAGAGTGTTTTTAATACAAACCTTTTTAAAGCATCATTACTTCTTGGTTTGAGGGAGTGTTTTGTTTCAACTGTTAAAATACTCTCCTTATTGTAAGACTTACAATTTTAGCAGAAAAAACCCTGCAGGAGAGCAATTAATAGACGTAAATAGAAGGTTCAGGCCATCTGAAGAATTCCTGTGATCATGGAATGATTTTCTGATAAGAATATTTATAAGACTTCTAGCACCACTAAGTTGACATATTTCTTGACATATATTGCTGTTACAGATCAGAAAATTCCATGTGCTGGCTATTAAACAAAATAAAGCCAGAGGGCTTTCAAGAATGCATGAAAAATTATACTGAGAAGAACCTACAATGGGAAAAAATGTAGCTAAAATTCTAATTTCCATTTTAATTACTAAATTTATTTTCCCTCCCTCCTCAGGTCAAGGAAGCCAAAGAAGGTCTAACTGCAAAACCTGTGCCAGCATAGTGGCACTGACAATATTTTCTTCTGTTGGTCATGTGCAGATAGCTGGGCTCACAGGAAGTCTTACAAAGACAAAAGGCATCCACAAAATGTATGAACAAAAGTTCTGCTTTGTAACTGTGCCCAGAGAATATACTGAGAAACAATTCTTGGACACAAATTGTTTGAGCATCTCACCATCCAGGTCCACATTTTTTAACATCTCCATACAAACACAGCTTACAGCACAGATGAAAGGCCACTGGCAAAAGATGTTGCCAAGTAACATTTCTGCTTGGTGTGGTGCAGACCATTGCCTAGTTGTCTAGTGACTAATGGAAACATTTGGTTATCTGCATACAGTCATCATACAGGACAATTCCACAGGGCCAAGACCAGGTAAGACCTTCCACAAGGTAGCCAGCTGCTGGTGGCAGTCAGCTGCTTTATCAATACTGTCCAAGAACTAGGACAATTATTACAGAATACTTGTCTCAATACATTCATCCTATCTACAACTAGACACAAGTTGCCCAGAGAGGTGGTTGAAGCACTGCCTCTGAAGATATTCAAGACCACAATTAAGCCCTTGGCAGCCTGATCTAGTTAGAGGTGTTCCTGCTGACTGCAGAAGGGCTGGACAAGGTGACCTTCAAAGGTCCCTTCCAATTCAGTGCAATCTGTGAACAGGCTCAAGCTGCTATGGCCCTTCTACTAGTAACAATTTAAGTACTGAATCAGAAAAGACAACCAGAATCCCTGACACGGACAAGTCAGGAAGATAATATCCAATAACGTGCTGTAAACTACAGTTTCTTAATGACAGCACACAAGCAAAAAGCAGAACTTGTCCCCCGACCAAAGAACCAAAGAGGTAAGACTCAGCACAGGTATTTAAATGAATGATACACAAACATATCACCAAGACAACAAAACAGCCTCACCGTGCAACACTGCCTGTTTTCAAAAGAGCTGGTGTTTACTGCAGACCTACAGGTTACTCCACTAAAACCCACAGAGAGCAGATGGAAAGGCTGCTTGCCAGCAGAAGAGGAGATTAAAAACCCCCTCAGCCTTTTAAAAGCCAGTTGAACTGTTGGAAACAACTGACAATTAAAGCCGCCCACCCTCTGCACGTGTGTTCCTGATGGGCCCTCAAAGCATCTATCAACAACTCCTCTGCAAGCACTGCAATCCCCAGCACACCTTAGGAGCCATGCTAAAGACTAGTGCAGTTCCAGCAAAGGGCCTGAAGTGGATGCTGTTTCATGCTGGAATCAATAGGGGTTTTTCTTCTTTCAGTCACTTCTAGGACTCAAGGAATGGTGAACACACAGCTGTTGTGTGAGATGTGAGAATACAGAACTGCAGCCTGCACACAGTTCAGTCTCTTTTCCATTGTTCAGGTCACATGTGGACGCTCAGGCTCTATACAAAATGATGCCAGGAGAAGGACAGCATTTCAGATTCCTCACAGAACGGCTATCACAGATCATCTACTCCAACTTCCTTGCCATTGGCAGGGACACCTCTCAACTAGACTCAGCTGCTCAAGGCCTCATCCAACACCCCAGGGAGGAGGCAGCCTCAAGCTCCCTAGGCAGCCTATTCCAAAGTCTCACCACCACCATACCGGAGAACTTCTTCCTCAGCTCCAGTTTAACCTTGCTTTTCCTCAGCTTCAAACTATTCCACCTCGGCCTGTCTCTAGACACCCTCACAAAAGGTCCCTCTGCAGCCTTCCTGTAGGCACCCTTCAGGTATTGGAAAGTAGCTCTAAAGTCCCCCTAGAGTCTTCTCTTCTCCAGGCTGAACATTCCCAGCTCCCTCAGCCTGTCCAGACAACCTTATAAAAATGTTTATTTGACATCAGCTGCCCTGTCCATGTAAGTCTGTAACGTAATGAAGGTGAAGGAATTACATATTAAAACCAGCAGTAATAATAAACTGGACACATGGCACAATTTTGCTTCTTTCAGAGAAATGCAGTTCAGTATTACATCTCTTACCTGCAGAAGCACTGTGGGATCTCTCCTTGGCCATACATAGGAAACAAAAACGGTGTATTGCCATAGCGGCCAAGGCACTGAAGAAATTTTTTTGTTGCCTGAAGTCCATCAAGAGTGCTGCAATCAGTCTCTGAAACCATGGCAATGGAGTGAAGAATGAAGTGCTGCAAACTGGGTGTTAACTTCCGTGTGCTTAGGAACTGAGCAAATGTGCTGCTTTCATAGTCTGAGGAAAAAAAGTCAATTTAGGCAAAGGTATAGTAAGACATTGGCATCTTCTCACTCTTGTGTTTACTTTGGTGTTTAAATAAACCAAAACAACTGAGTTTTTTTAACAAACATTTTGATCCTTGTCAATGAGAGCTAAAACATTTACTCCCAGAAAGTGAGCTTTCTCAGAAGACAGAAATATCATCCATTAGAGTATTTCAAAATAAAGCAAACACATTATATGGGTCTCCAGGAGTCCAGAAAGCCAGCTCTAAATACAGGTTCATCTAGTCATCATCTTAGATTTGAACTCAAATAGTTTTTCATTCATGTGAGAAACGTAAACAACTGTGGACAAAAATCTACTCAAGTGCCTTGGGATACTGTTTCCTGTGTATCACCCAGAATTATTCAGCCCTTCACCACAACAAAGACACTGAGGTGCTGAAGTGGATCCAAAGAAGGGCACCAGAGCCGGTGAAGGGTCTAGAGAACGAGTCTTATGAGGAACAGCTTAGGCAACTGGAATTGTTTAGCCTGGAGCGAAAGAGGCTAAGGGGAGACTGTCTCCCTCACTACAACTACCTGAAAGGAGGCTGTAGCAAGGAATGGGTTGGTTTCTTCTGCTGAGTAGCAAAAGACAGCAAAGAGTGAGCAGCCTCAGAGGTGCACCAAGGGAGGTTCACAGTGAACATGAGGAACAATTTCTTCACTGGAAGAGTTGTCAAGCCCTGGAACAGGCTGGCCAGGGCACTGGTGCAGTCACCATCCCTGGTAGTATTTAAAAGGTGTGGTGCTGAAGGACACAGCTCAGCAGTGGACTTGATGGTGTTAGGTTAATGGTTGGACTCAATGACTTTAAAAGGTCTTTTCCAGGCTAAAGAACTCTATGATTCCATATCATACTTGAATGACAGCCACTCGAGAACAGTACTGCTGGATCCACACCAGCACCATCAGAGTGTGTATTTATGGCCAGAGAAGCCATTCACACAGTGTTTTAACCCAAAGATGAGAAGGCACAATCTCTACTTCCAACTGAAGACTTGTTTGCCACAAACAAGTGCAGCTGAGACACAAAGAGCAGGGATGAGGAGCCATAAATTCCTCTCTAAATTAATGCTTTTGCCAACACACTGAAATTCAAAGACACACAAGTCTTTCAGGAGGTATCTACCCACAGTGTTGCATGATGCTGATGCACCTCTGAAAAACTTAATAACTAAATGAGGGGTTTGTTTTTTCTGCAGAAGACTGCATTTAAGCAGTAGCATCCTTTCACACCATGCACAAATCTCAGTCGTGGATAAATTTATAGGTAATTCAGAAACACTTCCATGAATGCTGAGCTCAGTATCACCAAGCTCTATATTCCATTCAAGAGTCACTCACTGTTTTATCACAAATGGAGCTTCCCACCCTTTGCACAGCCATGCAGCAAACTATAAAATGAGAGAGGCTTCTTAGAACTGAAAACAAATTCTCAAGGTTTTCCTCCCTTCAGATTTCTTACAGAAATCCAAATTTTACAGGGGGAAAAAAAAGACAAAATAATTGTTGACTTTCATGAATGCTCCCATTAGAAGTCAGCCTGCCCATGGATGTGATGATCTCACCAAGAGCAATTTGAAATGTCTGAAGTATTTTCATTAGACTAATCTAACTCAAAATATCCCCAATTACTTCCCAGGCGGTTTTAAAATGTAGGAACAAAACCTATTTAACTATCTCTGGAAGTAAAATAAATCTAGTGTCATTTAGGTTCATGAATCAATGGATTCATTTAAAATTGATGTGGTGTCTCCTTTTTTTTTACTTAATAAATTTTCTAAATACGACCTATACTTTGAGCACCTCCATTTGTCCCAGCAGCATCAAACCTGAAATTACCTGTAATCCATAAACCACTTCAGTCTAATGAGGTTTTCCTCCTTCAGGATTTTCTGGAGTTCACTGCAGACTCTGTCTCCTATTGTTACCAGATCACTCTCCATACTGACCACTTCTTTCCTGCACATATTGGAAATAATTTTCTCCCACGTTTGTGCTAAGGGTCTTGTTCAAATCATCAAACCAGTACTTTAAAAGTTGTTTAACACTAGAATCTTCCAGAAATACTGCCTAGCCAAGCTAGTCAACTACAAAAGCACTGACATGCCTCAGACTGAAACTTAATGCCAACAGTTCAACATCTTCTCTCCTCACTACTTCTGACAGATTTTTCTTTCTTTTTTTTTGCCTCAGTTTAGCTTTAGACTCCAAGAACTGAGAACATCATTTCATGATTAGTACCATGAAGTGCAGAAGCACAAAGCATGTTCCTTTTGTTGGCCACTTTTCCTCTTTGACCCATCATTCTTTGCACATTATGGCTCAAATCTATTCAGGTATTCTTTCATCTGAGTAAGTTGAAAGCTGATAAGGGCACTCTTAACTTTCCCTCCACAACTAAAAGGCATTAAATTATATTTACTTTCAAACTGTGAATTCTCCATTTCCTCGATTTCTGATTTTGTGGCAACCTGTTGTGAAGATTTTTACACATTACCCAAACAAACAGAACAGAAAAATCAAGTACTTGACATTATACTAAAAAATCCCTGAGAGAGGAAACACCTAAAAATCAGAAAAGAAAAAAAAAAAGTAACCCTCTTGTAATAGATAATTTTGCCTTTAAAGGGAAATGTAAATAATAAGTGATGCGGGAACTGAAAGAGCAAGAGCTTAAGCAGAAGAATTTAACATTGAATTGGAAAGGTCACAAAAAGGTCAAAGCATACTTTGAAAATGAATCCATAAAAAGAAATTGGATGAAAACACTGGAGAGCTATCAAAACTCTGCATAACTGAATGAAGTCATAAGAAGACAGTGTGTCCTGCTCAGTGAAACACTACCTTGGTATTCTTCAGGGTGCTGTTCATAGTCCAAACAAAATGTCAGAAATTTCATTAGCATTCTCTTTTCCACCATTGTGAGCTGTTTGCTGTTGAAGACATCTGCTCTAGAACAAGGTACCTGGAAGAGATTTTTGAAGCATTTCAGATCCTTGCTATATTATGGCAGTGAAAAGCATTGAGTGTAGTCTGAACACCTGACAAACATTCTAAATTAGTAGCTTGCACTGCAGTTATTTCCTGACATTCCTTTCTACTATTTTCTGGTACAACTACAATATAAAGATAATTAATTTTTTTCCACAAAATATTTCTTAGCCCTTTTTTTCTTTTTTATTTCTACTTCATCTGCATCTCCCAACTGCAGGGCTAATCAAAAGAGTTTGCATTAATTAATTATGCAAAAATTGTATGTTGCCATTATCACATCGATGACTTCTCCTGTAGGCAGCAGAGAGGCAATATTAAGCCTCTCTTTGAATTTGAAAGCCAGAAACCTGTGAATCTTTGACACTTAACTGCCAAGTAGAACACAGTCTAAATATCTGTGAGGTGATTTAAGTCAACAATTTATGGGACTGCACATTCTGATTTTAGCTTAAAAAACCCTAATATGTGACATATGCTTACACTTCTTCATTCCAGAAACGAAATTCAAATCAGAATCTTAAAGCAAAGTATTAGCTTATTGCTACAAAACACTTGAGTAACCAATTGCAGGTTCCCTGACTTCAAAAAGATGAGCTCAAAGATATGCAATGGAGGATTTCATGGTACCTGTTCTACTTTTCCCTCTCGAAAGGCAAGAATTCGTGCCGCATTCTGGAACTCTGCATATC
Organism: Pogoniulus pusillus; assembly: GCF_015220805.1. Classification (NCBI taxonomy): domain Eukaryota; kingdom Metazoa; phylum Chordata; class Aves; order Piciformes; family Lybiidae; genus Pogoniulus; species Pogoniulus pusillus. The sequence goes on along the minus strand of NC_087282.1, from coordinate 2,552,707 downwards.
TGCTAACGTTGGACTTGATCAGGAGCTCAATTAACAGACCTCGGGAGAACATCAGCTGCACAGGGAGAAAAAAAAGACAACAGTGAGCAAAGAGAAACTGCTCACACCAAAAGACAGCAGTGATGCCAGCAGTATTGATTTGTAAGGTGTTTTCTACCACTATTTACAAGCAGGCGCAGGGAAGTAAAAGCTGAGTAAAAGATTTGTAATGTGTGCAAAATATGATGGAAGTAAACCAAGGCAACTGCCTCCAGTTCTGGTGTCCCTATCATAATAAGGACACAGAGCTGCTGAAGCGAGTCCAGAGGAGGGCCACAAAGACTGAAGCGCCTCTGCTGCGAGGACAGGATGAAGGAGCTGGGATTGTTCATCCTAGAGAAGATTCTGGGTGGGACCTTAGAGATGCCTTCTGATGCCTGAAGGGATCCTACAGGAAGGCTGTTCCACGCAGAACTTGCTGTCCAGTAGGACTCCATGGTCTTTCTCCATGGAGCTGCTATCTGACAGGACCCCTCCTAATCTGTGCTGTTGCCTGGTGTTACTCCTGCCAGGTGCAGCACCAGCCTTCTGTCACAATTTCTGCCATTCGCTGCAGTTACCACCATGTAACAGCACAGCACAGAAAAAAGTGCAAAAGGACACAAAGCAGGATTAGCTGCTTCACAGATATACTGACTGTTGTTTCTGTGTCATTCCAATGATGCATGAAAGTGGTATCTACACATCTACAGAAACAACACTTGAAAGAATGCATTCTACAGTGCCACCAGAGAGAATTTAATACATCACTGCAGAAAGTTTGGGGGGGGGGGGGGGGGTGTTATTTTTCAGCTTCCAGAGGTTTTAAAGTGTTTTCATGCAGAAGATGAAAAGATAAGCATTCAACTTTGGGAAAATTTCTCACTGCAAAGTCTAAAGCACAGAAGTTAAGGAAAAACTTCCATTTAACTTCAGTTTGCAGGGTCATATCCATGTACTGTGACATACATAAAAGGCAGATTTTAGAGTGTAAACAGCATGACAAAAGTGTCAGCCTAAGAAGTTTAAGTAAAATGCAATACAATACAGTAATAACTAACTTTATGTTACTTATTAGCTGCCATTACATTTTCTTTCCAATAGAAATGATTACAGTTCAGTGCTTTAGTCTAAGTACAGAGAGGAAGTGGATGCCTCATCTCTGGAAATATTCCATGTCAGGCTAGACAGGTCTCTGAGCTACCTGATCTACTGATGCACAGGAAAATCTAAAACCCAGGAAGCACTCCAATGGGAAAATTATTTTCCATTTGAGAAAGGTCAGAAACCTGCCTGTAGATTGACTCTCCTTGCTGAAAAATACACATTTGGTTATTGTACTACTTAAGTAGAGCAATTTTGCACTAAGTTTTCAGAAATATACTCTTATGGACACTTGTCAGCTACATTTTATGGTCTTTTTGGTTATAAACACTGAAGAGCACACATGGAATAGCTTTTCTTTAGTTTAAGGGTACTAGTTGTTGCTTACTTCTCAGGCCTTTTTTGTCTCAGAGGTACTGTGCCAGCCCTCCCCAGCAGTAAAGCCTTCTTTTAAATGTTAGTATTTGAAGCTAAGTCCTTATCTGTACTTAATTTAAGAGTGTCATTCGGTTCCTACCTTGGAAACTAGATCAATATTAAACCTTCTGCCTTCTCTAACAATCTGGGAATAGGTGACTCTCTTTGGTTCTTTGGCAGAAGTATCTGCGGGTGCAGTTTCGGCTCTCCTCGGTTCCAGAGCGGACTCGCCTAAAGCCACGCTGGGAGAGCTCTCGTTCTCAGAGGTTACTTCTGTGTCATTCCCTTCCGTTGCATTTCCTGTCTCAGAGTCTGTAGCCTCATCTGGCTCCTGGCTCTCCAATTCTGCTGAGGCACTCTCCCCTGGTGGGCCATCTTTTTCTGATGCCTCAGCAACTCCCACAGAAGCAGAGGCTCCAAAACCAGGCAGCTTCGACAGTGCACCAGCTTCTTCAACATCTTCAGCTGAATCCTGACTGGTTGAAAACAGAAGTGGAAGAAAAGGGGAAAAGAGTAATTTAAAAAGAGTCTCAAACATTTCCTTAGAGTCAGTGTCAGAATGGAAACCTCAAGTGGTTCTATGAAAAGCATTGGCATCATCCACTAAAGAATTCTGATTTTTTTTTGACTGCAGAGGAATATTTTTACCAAGGAACAAAAACCAAAGCAATCAAACCAAACCAAACACCAAGACAAACAAACAAACAAAATATTTTAAAAATCACCCAAACTGTGGTTCTTATTTTCCATGGGCTCAAGACAGAGGGTGATTAAAAAACTGATTTGATGAAACAGAATACACAGCCACAGAAACAAAGGAAACACGAGAGTTGTAAGAAACAGTAAAGCAACCTGATGAGGTTGTTTCCTATAGATTAAAAAAAAACAGCTTTCCAATTGAAATGCAGAAATGTACTAAAGTCATTGAATTCAGATGTTTTAAAACCCAAACTCACAGACAAGCTTTACACAGTCTCTTTGCATCTTCTAGCATAGCAAGTCCACGAAATTTTGACCTGAACCATGGAATCAACCAGGTTGGAAGAGACCTCCAAGCTCATCCAGCCCTATCCAATCAACCAGACCATGGCACTAAATGCCCCTCCAGGCACGATGACTCCACCACCTCCCTGGGCAGCCCATTCCAATGCCAATCACTCTCTCTGCCAAAAACTTCCTCCTAATATCCAGCCTAAACCTCCCCTGGCACAACTTCACACTGTGCCCCCTTGTTCTGTTGCTGCTTACCTGGCAGAAGAGACCAACCTCATCTGGCTACAGCCTCCCTTCAGGTAGCAGTAGAGAACAATGAGGTCTGCCCTGAGCCTCCTCTTCTGCAGGCTGCACAACTCCAGCTCCCTTTACCTGAACTTCAAGTAAAACTTACAAATTACTGTTCCAATCTGACCTTGCATTGCAATGAGTTGTGCAAGTAACAGCCAGAGACTGAAGTTCCCTCATGCAGCAGTGTTGTTCTATGCAAGTGTTTTATGCAGATGTATGCACAGTAGATGCAGCCAGTAAAAAGGAGGGACATTACCACACCACATTTGCTCTTTATAGCCTTTTCACCACAGAATTCTTTAAAATTCCTCTTATAAAGCAGACCTCCACTTTTAATCTCATCTATTCTTTTCATCTTGAGCTTCAATGACATCTACTTGAGAAACCACACTTTTGAACTTAGAATTTTAGTTGATACTACCAGCTGAGATGAATCAAATCAATGTCACTGTAAGTGAAAGGAGTTCAGCAATGATTCCACACTATCTTTTTATCTTTATACTACAAGCCATTAATGCACTGAAAACACAATTTAATCTTGGCTGAAAACTAATGAACTATGATTTTAAAGGTGACCTGCAAAAGTACAGTACAAAATTTTGCAACTAGCAGGATGGTTAAAATTCCCTGCCCAGCAAGGAGTGTACATGTAAAACACTCCCTCAGACAGCTGTAGCCCTACAGATGGAAGCTGGGGGCAGGATTTCTGTTAACAGAGGAACCAAACCCAGGTATCCCTCAAAAGTTGCTCCTCAGTCATGAACTCAGGGAGCTCACAAGGGCTCACAAGAGTTTGGAATAAATCTCTCAGCTTGTGTACAGCCACCAGGAAGCACTTATTCATGAATGGGGTAAAATATGGCCCTGGGAAATACAGGAACTGCTTGGAGGAAGCACTAATGAAAGAAATCTGTTTCTGTACATTAATTATGGAGTGTTTTTTGGTTCATACTGCAAGTATAAAATAACTATAAAATATCAAAGAAAAATAAGTACTTTATAAATCTTTTTTAAAAGAAGTAATCTCTACTAAAATTCAATAGCAAGTCAGTTAAATTCAAAGGTTTGGTTTGGATTTTTTGGTTTCTGTAAGGAACTTGGAACCTGGTAGCCATCAATGTAATAACTAAGAATGAAGCTTTTTTTAACCCATCCTAAAGGTTTTAATAACACAAAAATTCATAGGCATATTTGCTTTCCACTTTCTCCCATGATCAGCATACAGTTCAGTCTCATTTTTAACATCTTTGATTATTACTTGTTACATAAAAATAAAATCTGGACTCATAGTACACTTTTTTTGCTACCTCACTCTGAAAGTAGTGTTAAAGAAATACTGTATTTACATATTTTAATTCTCTGTTCAATTCCCATTAATGAATAGGTCAATCTGCATGATTTGCAGCTCTGCACACTTTGTACTGAAAGCCTAAAGCCTGTATATAATCTAAATCCATGACATCCTTCCTATAGGAACAAATATCCCTGAATAATGTAAGAACTGTCTATAAAAATGGCTCGAATTGAACTTCTGCACAGCCAATCCTTCTCCCAATTCAGAAAAAAAAATACATCTGCAGACAAATTATTGTGTAAATTTAGAATATTATCTTCCACCATTCATCAATTAATGGAACTAACAAAGGAATATCTTAAAATGAATGTGTCTTATTAATGCCTTGTAACAGCAACCCCTTCAGATAGGTCAAATGAAAAATTGCCAACCAGCTGGTTAATTTATTCAGCACAGGTGTTCACTATTTATTTTTCAGCCATTTGCCTTTTTTCAATGCAGCTTGATGTAGACACAGTATTCTTTCCCTTTGATGGATGCACTTTGTTCTAAGGCCATTCATTTCAGATTTGCACTGTGTATATTATACTGCTACCCAGCTGTTTATTCTTTCAAAATAAATGTTTAATGGTTACTTCATAGGAGTTAGAAAAGTTAAGCAAAACCAACAGAATCCAGCCAGAATGTGTAAATTGTTAGAGAAACAATAATTGACTCTCTCAGAAAGTTGAGAGTCATTCTGGAAAACTTTTCCTTTGCTAGCTTTACTAACCTCACCATTCTTCCTTGTGGGCTTTGGGGGGTGTCGGTGATTATCCAGAGACAGCACTGCACTACCAGGTTAAGTTAAATGCTAAAATGAGAATCTTCTCTAGCTAGAAGATACTCAGCCCATACCAGTTCATCATGTGCTTATGCAACAAACATTGACAAACGTTCACACCTGTGTTTCAAACTGAGCCTGTACTTTTCGCACATTCAAAGAATCACATTGTGGCTCAGGCTGGAAGGGTCCTCACAGATTGTCCACTCCAACCTCCCCACCATGGGTAGGGACACTTCTCAGCTAGATTTGGTTGCTTAAGGCCTCATCCAACATGGCCTGCAAAACCCCAAGGGAGGAGGCATCCACAGCCTCCCTGAGCAGCCTATTCCAGAGCCTCACCACCCTCCTACTGAAGAACTACTTCCTAAAGTTCCAATCTACATTTATACTTACTCGCCAAAACAGAAATCTTCTACGTGTTGAATTGTTTTATCCTTCTTGCTAAGAGAAACAGCCTCTTCGTTCTCAAGGAGCAGCTTTCTCCAGTCCTCACATTGCTCACTGGTATCAGCTTTTTCCTTTCAAAGAACAATGACAAAATTACATTGTGTGCTGTGCTAGCTGCCCTTAGCTGCAAATCTTTGTAGTTCCAAGTGATTAAAAAGAAAAAAAGGAGAGAACCATCTGAAGTGCCTGTTAAGTTTTTTCTGAGTTACACCAGTTAGAGCTGGTTACTTTCTTGTAGCATGCCAACCTTTGCTCTAGTAATCTGAAAATGCAGTGTTAAATGAAATCCAAGTTTTAGTAGGGAGCTGAATAAAACTTTGAATACAGTCTACTACAAGACAGGCTTGTCAGAGCTAGACAAACTCCACATTTTGGGACAAAACTCTTTGAAAGCCAATTGTATTAAAAAAACACAGTTATTTGGGGATTGTATTGATCTGTGCACACAGGGATCTCCAACTCATGTAACAGACTAAGTTCTGAGAATATTAATTTCTGCTCTTGAGCAACTCCTCTGATTATGCCAGAAGGTAGGGCTATATAATAAACAGGCAGGAGATTGAACCAAAGAGATTCTATCTTCTACAGACCAACAGACTCATAACACTTCAGAAAAGAAGATCCATTTGCTAATGTAGTCCAAGTGCTCGGTCTCCCAAATAACCACCCTCTCCAGAAGATTTCTAGTGAACAGTCACAAATTAGATAAACTTTGGTGGCTGACAAATACACTGTCAACATTAATCTTTTTGACATTCCAAAGGAAGCATCCAGTTAACTGCTTTTCTCCTATTTAAGAAGAATCAGCTGAAAGCACACACACACAAAAGGGACAGGAACATCAGAGCGTGGAAAGTAATCAAAGAGGAAATAGAAGAAACAGATTATCACTTACAGAAGGGGTTGGAAATCAGAACAATAGTGCAGCTGCTTCTACAGAGATTCAAGAACCCAAAATGTATGACTGAGCACTAGACTGCTTGGTCCCAGGTAAGAGCATTAATAAAGCAGGCATGTCAGAGTCCTAGAATGCTAGGCCAGATGGTTAGGTCTTTACCAGTATAGCTGGAAACTAGAAACCTCTTTGATCTGTCAAGTTACTAAAGAGAAAGTGCACTGTGGCAATTTGTCTTGCAGTAAGTTATGAAAACAACCAAGATTTAATGTTAAGCAATGTTAAGAGAAGTAGTTTGTAAAATTTTTACCTGATTTTCTTTAATCCAGGACAATAGTCCTGAAAAACTAAAGCTGGCCCAGTTTCCACCGTAGTAATTTCTCCTGTAAAGAAGAAACGAGAGTGAAACTTGCTGGACAGAAAAATACAGCTTTTCCAGGCTGAAAGTAAAAACCACCAAGTGTAAGACATGCAGAACATTTCCCATGAGAGGTTTTACAGATACAGAATATAAAAGTTGATGAAATATTTCACAGCTCTTTGTGAGATGAAAAGTTTCAGTCTCTCACTCATCTGTACACAGCTCTGACCAAACAGTCCATGGTACAAAGGCAGAGTACTCAGAGTAACATGAATGGTGCTGAGAAGCATCTGGGACACCAGCAGCACCCCCATGATGGCAGTGCTGTGGCTTCCAGCTCTTGGGTGATCCATCCCTGGATACATCCAAGGTCAGGCTTGACAGGGCTCTGAACAGTGTGGCCAGTAGGATAAGGGAGGTTATTTGGCCCATGTACTTAGAACTGGTCAGGCTACACCTTGAGTCTTGTGTCCAGTTCTGGACTCCTCAATTCAAGAGAGATGTTGAGATACTGGAATGTGTTCAGAGAAGGGTGACAAAGCTGGTGAGGGACCTGAAGCACAGCCCTGTGAGGAGAGGCTGAGGGAGCTGGGGGTGTGCAGCCTGCAGAAGAGGAGGCTCAGGGCAGACCTCATTGCTCTCTACAACTACCTGAAGGAAGGCTGTAGCCAGGTGGGGTTGGTCTCTTCTGCCAGGCAAGCAGCAACAGAACAAGGGGACACAGTCTCAAGCTGTGCCACGGGAGGTCTAGGCTGGATGTTAGGAGGAAGTTGTTGGCAGACAGAGTGACTGGCATTGGAATGGGCTGCCCAGGGAGGTGGTGGAGTCTCTGTGCCTTGAAGTGTTGAAGCAAAGCCTGGCTGGGGCACTTAGTGCCATGGTCTGGTTGATTGGCTAGGGCTGGGTGCTAGTTTGGACTGGCTGAGCTCGGAGCTCTCGTCCACCTTGGTTTATTCTATGATTCCATGTCCCTACTTACTGCAGCAAGGTTGGACTAATTAACCTTTAAAGGTACCTTCCAACACGACCCATTTTGCCAAATGCAAATGCAGGTAATACTGCTTCTTGACAGGCACTGACCCTACACTTTTAACTCCAACATGTACATCACAATAGACACCTTCACATAACAGTGGAGCCAAGACAAGTCTGCCAGTTTCAACCATGTTCTCAGAGAAGGTAGCTCCACCCTAGAGGTCCAAGTTCTGGCAGGATCTACCAGCTTTACCAGATGAGCACAGCCAGGCTGTTTCTGGCTGAAGCTGATCTGGAAGTTAACATGACTGCATTGCATGTCACTTCTACACTAGCAGTGCTTCATGAGGTGGTTAAGCACAGGAGGGTTAAGCAAACTGAACTGGGGCCAGACAGTAGAAACAGCTCTGGTTTCCATTCTGTCACACAAAGGAACGTGCACTCTGTTACTTAACTGCTGCTTGCAGAACAGATGATGCTTACTGCAGACTGCTAAGATGCTCTGGCAAAACTCTCATTGAACTGCATATACTGTAGGTGGAGCCAAAGGAACTGATTTGTACACAACCATCAGACCTCCCTGAGCACTTCCCAGTCTCTATTTGCCACCTTCTTTCTGAACTAAAAATATTCTTTTACTCCTTTTAAATCACAGAAAATTAATAGCTCTTCTGTCAGTCGAAGAAATTCTCTGCTCTCTCTTTTTCAAATCCTTCCACCAGTATTTCTCTAAACATCAGTTGGACTAATTAGATTTTGTTATCACACATCTGAAAGAGTTAACAGCTCTGACAGGAGAAATAACAGAGCACCAAAAATCCTTGCTTCTTGCAAAATTATTATAACAAAAAAAAAGCCAGTTGAGGATTTAGCTCTGTTTTCTGGCACTGTATGCTGGCACCTCAGAAGCATGAAAGCTACCAAAAATACCCTCCTGAACGGCTAGCTCATGTTCTTACAGGCACTAAAAAAACCCAACCGCCTTTAGGGAAGGAGATGGGGTTTACATTTTACATAATAATGTGAAGACTGATAAACCAAATGAACTTAGAGTCTTATCACAACCTCCTCCACTTTTAAACTGCAGAGATAGTGTGAGGAAATTGAAAAATTAAATTCAGGTTTGATTCTGCTGTTTAAGATGGGATGTTTTTGACAAGGCTTATCTGCACTGACAAAGACTTCATTAGGAGTGTCAGCCCCTACACAGTAGCAGAGGGTGATGCTCTGTACCATGGTGCTTACTTAGCATATGAAGGACAGATGTCTGCTAAACAACCCTAATTGCTCCTGACTAGATACTGACCTAAAAAAGTCTTTCAGCTACTGCAGGGCAACAGTGAAGAACATAAATAGGACATCTTTTGCAAAGACAACAAAATTCAACACTCGCTGAACAAAGGTGGCTTCCACAAGAGAATACTGCGTTTAAGGCCATGAACTGGGAGGACTGGTAACTGTGCTCCTTCAAGGTAACACAGGCAGTCTGCCCTGCAACGTGCTTACTCAAAGCACAAGAGTGCCAGTTGCAGGTTTGCTGTCAACCCCAAACTCCAATCATCTACACAATGGAGTTCACAGCTGCCTCATGAGGCGAAGGGCCTGGGTGAGGTGCACAAAGTACCACTACTTGGTATCGCCTAGAGCACAAAGCAATGAGGACTCAATACATGAGACACCTGACTGCCAGGTTTCACTCTGCAAAAGGCTAACTGATAGTTGCTTGCAATGATGATCTCCTGCTTTATTTTAGCTATGAATGGTGCAGGTTAAGTTCTGGCTTTTTCTTAGGAATCCATTAAATAAATAATCCATTTATTAGCTTCCACCTTTGGGAGTTCCAAAAGACAGAGCCATGAAGATTTATTTTTGAAGGAATCTGCTGATTTAGTTTCAAGTTTCTTTAAATATGGACTACAGTCTGGCTGTCAGAGCAAGCAAGGTCATTGATCACGACTCACCAAAACCACCTGTCTGAAGTCAGGACTGGGTTTCCTGAATCTATCCCACCATGAATTCAGGCACATTTAGAGTATTTAACATGAAAACTTTCTGTAGAAGAAATCAATATGTTGTTTTTACAGAAAGTTACAAAAGTTTATTTGTGAGCTGTCACACCTTTGATGTAGGCATTCCGCCCTTCATCAGGTGGACTTTCCTTTGAAATTGCTTTTCTTTTTAACCACCACTGATGTGAATCAATCTTTTCAACAAAGCACTCTCTAATGCTTTTCTGAAGCTCAATCAGTTTTAAGAAGACAGTTTGGCCTTTCTCAAATGGAAAATGAATCACAGCTGTCCCTCCTTTCCACTAGCATCTGAGCACCTCTCCCAAGTTATGCTACATGATCTTAAATGCTAATCTTCTCTTGAAGCATCAATTTTCAGAGGACTTTCCCCCCCCCCCGGAATGTTAATTAGTTTACCCTGCATTATGTGATGAATTAGGGTTGCTTCATTTTCTCATCTGAAAACACAACAGAAAAAAGGTAGACCAAACATGATTACTGACATAATGAGCAAAGTTTTTAGCAGAAATCTTCAAGAGGAATTCTGCAAAGAGCTGACTAATGGTTTTACAATGAGACATTCTTTGTAACCAAATATTTTTACTATAATTGCCCTGAAGATGAATTGAGGAATTCCTTAAAGTAGTGGTCAAGATCAAAGCCTAATTAAAGCTAAAATATTGTCCCAAAATCTGAAGGACTAAGCGCCTCTCTTCTCTTGCTATATTAGCAAACTACAAAGATAAATATTCTCTCTCTTTTTCAGGGTTATAATTCAATTATCCTCTAAGTAAGAACACAGAACATTTTGGAAGTGTAGCAGCAGCATTAAGAACTAATTTTTCTACCAAGCTAGATAGAGCACAGATGTTTTCTTCTAGCATTCATTATTCCCTAGATGACATGTGCTCAAAACTTCTCTTGTACTATCTGGATTTTCACACAAATTAAAACACTGCTGCTTTTAGTTCATAGTTTGCAAATCTGAAACCTGTAGTTCAGAGCTTACAGCAACGCTGCAAAGCCATTTTTGACGTAGCCCAAGTGCAGCCTTACCTCTGCAAAAAGCTTAATTCTCTCTTCTACATTAGCTGTTGGGGGTTTGGTTTGTTTCTCTCAGTTACTAACTCCATTATTTCTACAAAGACTTTGAAAGAATTAGCAAATCCCAGCCCAGAGCACTGAATTTGCAAATTGCTTCCAACTAATTAGAATTCTTGGAATCCAAACCAAGAGAATACTTAAAGTGTCCTTCAGAAGACAGCTTGCAGTTTGAGGAACTGAACATTTTTAGCATGAGATACACAAGTAAAACAAGCAAGAACACAAAAAGCATTTCATGGCTGATGCTTGTGAAGAAGACAGCCCTTCTCAGTGGCACGTCCTAACAGCCACGGTACAACAGTCAAAGCTGGTGATGGCTGAAGAAAAGCTGCTGATGCCTCATGATTGCTCCCCAGAGCTGCCTCTGTGTGTCCATCCTGCCGTTAGGCCTTTCAGAAGGAAGTCTTGACCCATCAAAGGAGCTGTCTTTTGCAAAGGGAGCTACTGCCACATCGATTGTAAGGATCTGAACACAACATGACTACTGCTTCAAACCTGTAATTTTTCACGTGCTACCTATTAAGCACACAGTCACGGGCATTAAAAATTCCCATTCCAACACAGCAGTCCTGTTGGGGAGAATGAAACTGCATCACACTTCTTTGCCTTCAAGAGGAAGGGTTTAACCCAAAACAGCTCTTGAGATCCTTCAGCTTAATAGAAGGGTGACAGCGGCAGACACTTGTACATTAGATTACGTTCTGGGATGTGAACATGAGCAAAGGTAATTATCACAGACCACCTGAGCCCATGGTGAGACTCTACATTACCTTTGCTATGGGACCATATCCTAAACCAAAATAAAAATTCAAAAAAATGCAGAAAAGGTCAAAAGATACCAGAACTAACAATTCCTGCCTCAGTTTCCTTACTGAAAGTTAAGTCAGGCCTTCATTTTTCATGTAAGGAATTGACCTGCTTTAAGAAGCAACCTTTTCACTCTAGTTCTTGTACTAACACAGCTACCTCACTTCACAGAAGTTAAGGCTCAAAAGGAAAGCTCTCTGAAGTGTTATATTCCATTATGGACTTCACAAGTTGTGGATAAAGGCAGGTTGTCTAGCAAGAAGTGAAACAAACTATGAAAACAGGTATCTTGAAGAGTTTTGGACTCAGGGAACACCCAAGGACTCCACAGGCAAAGTAAGGACAAAAATCAAGAAAGCACCAGATGTCAAGAACTAAGACATGAGAAGTACACAGAGCAAACCGGGCAGAAAAGGGGAGTTTAAATCCTGCCTGTTGACGCTCCTGTGCCTTTCAATTAAACTCTTAAGTGGAAAGATAAATAAGTCAGTGAGGAAGGATGTGGACAATAAAAATATAGTCCACAAATGCTAGATTCTAGATGCTGAAAATCAGATCCAAAGGGTAGGTAAACATACCTCATCTCTAACTGCCCCATCCTCAGTAACCCAACTAGCACACAAATATAGATAGATAATTACAAGAAGCAAAGGACTAGAAGTAGAAAACTCAGCAAACCATCAGGAGAAAGTCCTACCCATATGAACAATTAGTATGGGAAGTAGATTCACTTCAAGTAATCAACTTTCAGTCTTGATCTACCTTTCTGCAGCAACTTCCAGTTTAAAGTAAGTGCCAATCTCCCCATTTTAAATTGCAAATTACTTTTCTAAATCACTTAACAAATATCCTTGAAATTTCACATGTCAACAGCTCATTAATATCTACAGTAAATGTAGCTCTCTGAAAAGAACCACAGATTTTATGTTTATTGAGACAGATAGCTGGCACAGAGAAATAGAGCTCCTTCAATTACTATCTGGCAGAAGCTAACTTCAGTTTAAAATTAGGCTACAGGAATTTATGGCAACACTGCAGTGAAGTGACTATTTTGAATAAGATTAGCTACTGTTGATGGCAATGCTTGGACAGTGTTTATAAATCAAACTTAGAACTTAGTATTTTATAATAGACCACTTCCAAACTATCTTCCATAATCACCTATGCAGTATATTATGATAAATGCAAACATGGCTGGAGATTAAAAGCAAAAAATGATGTACACAAGGTAATGAATGTAAGCAAACTATGAACAAAGACCTCATCTAAGTAAGTTTTCTGTACCTTGTGCCTAACTTCACTTAGGCCTTTGCAGAGAACAAAGCAGCACATCTGACACAAGTATCTCAGTGACCCCAAAGCTCATTTTATTTTCCTCTGAAAAAAAATTAAACTCATGATCACAAACAACATCTTGCCAAAAAATGATATTCTGCATACAAAAATGGGTTTGGTGATGAATTTTCAATTCTCCTCTTGCCTCAACCAAATGACTCCTGAAAAGCCATCTAGAAACTGTGTACATTAAACTAGACACAGAGTAGGAAAAAAAATCAACTGTTTCAACTCAGCTGAATTCTCTGGCAAGCTTTCTAAGACTTAACTTTTCACTTAGAATTCAAATAGCATCAGGGTGGGGGTTTTCTGTTGGGCTTGGTAGGCTTTTTTTGCTAGAGTACTCACTTAAACACACAAAGCAGATGGCTTGAAATGCTTCCCTATAATGGGGAAGGAGTTGTACAGTATAAACGTTTCTAATTTTTTGCCACACCACAGATTCCAGACCATGACTGAGTATACCACCAGCTAAACCAGCATGAGTGAAGCACACCTCGATAAGAACACCTTCTTCTGACCTCAGCCTGTGCTAGAGATGGAAAATAACTCCATAGGAGAAAGGAATCAGATGTGGAAGCCTTCATTTTCCTCATAAAAACAAAAGCATGTGTGAATGTAAATGAGCATATTTAAGTGAAAACAGTAATAAACAAAATCTGTATTCCACAGTTGTAACTGCCTGCTTCTGGCTTGCCAAAAGGCTCTTCATCATAGCTAAAAATAAGCATGGCTGAAAGAAATCAAAGTTCCAGTGGCTAACTATTATTGCAGACTTTAATAGCCAATGAATATGAAAAATTTAAATAAGAGAAGTGATTCATTTAGCAAATACTAAGTAGTCTATGGGTAATACATGCATTAAGCTTAAAATCCAAGCATGCCTATTCTATTAATTTTACATCTATTTATTCTAAAACAAAGTTTCAAATATTTTGGTTAGCAATTCAAGAGCTAATTTAAGAACTACTGAACCAAAATGTTTGAAATCAAACTACCCCTATATATTATGCATGAGGTCTTTCCAGTAACTTCAGTATCAGCACCATATAGCAGCATATTCCCTTAAAATTATGACAATCACAAGAGCTGTCTGGGTTTCCATTGAATTATTGCTTACATTAAACATGGAGCATCAGATCCTGCCTTGCTGTGTATTATCCCACTGGAAAATACAGTATTAGCCTTTTAGGACTCTTTTCTTTACAGTTCCCAGGAGTTCTCCAGAGAATCATAGAATCAACCAGGTTGGAAGAAACCTCCAAGATCATCCAGTCCAACCTAGCACCCAGCCCTATCCAGTCAACTAGACCATGGCACTAAGTGCCTCATCCACAGAGTAGTCCTTAGTGCCTTAAGTTTCCTTAAGATGGCTTTAAATATGCTTTACTGATAACAAGTACTGACCAGGAGCATCAGCTCTCCTCTCTCCGGTCCCAGACAGGAAGCCAGAGGCTCTGTGGGCACACTGAGCAACTGCAAATCATATTCCATGCCATGCAGTTAGTCATCCAGGACTTTGGAAGTATGATTGCTAATTAGAAATAAATGTATGGAATGTGAATGGGTCCTTTGAAGGGCTGTCTCTTTAGCTTGCAGCAGAGGACCCTGAGGGGTGACCTCATTCACGTTGATACAGATGTGAAGGGCAGTGTTGGGAGGACAGGGCCAGGCTCTGCTCTGTGATGACCAGTGACAGGAAAAGGGACAACAATGGCAAGCCTGAGCAGAGGAAGTTCCATGGGAACATCAAGAATTTTTTATCACTGTGAAGGTGCTAGAGCACTGGAGCAGGCTGCTCAGACAGGCTGTAGAGTCTCCTCTGGAGACATACAAAACCCACCTGGTGTGTTCCTGTGAGACTTGCTCTAGGTGATCCTGCACTGGCAGGGGCGGTTAGACTGGATGATCTTTCATGGTCCCTTCCAGCCCTAACATTCTGCATGTTATCTTCTAGACAAACATAAGAGTCAGTGAAGCTGCCTCAAAAGCTGCTTAGTAATGATCAACTGTCTCCAAAAAGTGATGAAAAAACAGAGTTTTGAAGTGAGAGATGGCACAGAGGGATATTTTAACACTTTGCCTTGGTCAGCTGAGGCTCCAGCATTTGATCTCAGCTTGCCTTGGAATCCAGAGCTCTAGACTTGAGTCATGCTGCTGAATTTTGCTAAGCAGGTGTACAAATGAGACAAGACTGAAAATCCTAAACTGTTTTGAAAAGCAGTGTGCATGGCAATGGATAGTTACACAGCTCATTAAACCATTTCTAAATTGGGCTAATTGGTAAAGAGAAGTAAAACAAAACATTCATCTTTTGATAAGATGCAGTGAAATATGGCCCAAGTGCTTTAGCAAATCCTCCTGCTTCAGAGCAACAGAAACACCTTTTGAAACAGCAGATTTCCTACAAATTGATTTAGCACGGGATGGAGGGGAGACGGCAAACAAAGAGTGCTGTGTTCATCTCCTGCCTTATCAGCCAGATTTCACTTGTCTTCATTCTGATAAATTAAAATTGTATTAACTTCTGTAAGCATTGACAACTGATACAAAGGAGAAGCCAGGGAAACATTTTGTTGTTAAATTATAATGGCTCAGGTTAAAATTGTCACACAAAGAGAACGGAATAATTACTGTCAGGGATGATAACAAAGGGCAGTAAAGCTGTAATCATTCCTGCCTGTGTGAAAGAAGGAGCCATCAACTGCATCCTTGACCACATCACTGATGTTCCAAATTACTGAGCTAGCATGCACAAACTGCCTGTTACATTGATGGAAATAACATTCCCAAAGTAAGATAGAGACAGAAGTTTAAGATTACTTAATGCCAGATGAACACAGAAGGGCACACTGACATAAACACAGATATCTTTCTAGACATTTAACTGTTTCAGAGGAAAAGCAATGGAGTAACTTACGAATCCACATGAAGAACTCTCTGGCCACTTCTGGCACATGCTGCTGCAATGATAGATTCAGGCAAACCTAAAAGGATATGCAGGTTTTAGAACTCAGTATGCCAAACTATATTAAAAAATACTGTAGCAGTTTTCACTTGTCCAGAAAAGGAAGCTGTTAGGCTTTAACAGGATATTAGGAATAATTTAGCACTCACAGAGACAGGAACAAATAATTTTAAGTGGTTACTCCAGTCTTCATTAATTCTAGAATGTGAAATGCAGTCTAGAGCACCTAGCAAGACTTGGACACACAGAACTGTATCTCCATGAACTCTTTAAGCCAGGCAAAGGCAAATAGAACCATTACAATTAAAAGCTTTGACCTCTCTACCCCTACCAGTTTGAGAGGCATCCCTGCCCTGGCACAGTCTCAAACTGTGCCAGGGAAGGTTCAGGCTGGACATCAGGAAGAAGTTCTTCATGGAAAGAGTGACTGGCATTGGAATGGGCTGCCTGGGGAGGTGGTGGAGTCACCATCCCTGGAGGTGTTCAAGAGGAGCTGGATGAGGCACTTAGTGCCATGGTTTAGTTAATGAGAAGGGTTAGGTGATAGGTTGGACTCAATGATCCTAGAGGTCTTTTCCAACATGGTTAGTTCTGTGATTCTGTGATCTTCAGTCATTCCTGAGGTCCTTCCACATGAAGTAGACAGTCAATTTCCAGCAGACCATGGAGGAGCTGATAGTCCCAAAGTACTAATGTTTGTATCAACATAAGGAAGGAGCTTTAAGACAGGAATGACAAATTTTCTGGGAAAAAGGCTACCACTTCCCTGCAATTTTTCAGTTACTGTTTTGATGCATTAAACCCAAACAAAACTACATACAAGCAAAACTCCAAACAACAACAGCAATGAAAGCCAACCAAAACAATCCCTCTCTGAATCACTAAGACAAGTTACAGCAGTTTTTGCATTCCTGACTTTATACAACAAGTAAAGGCTTATCATGAAATTAATCTCATGAGGTAGAAAAAAAGGATGAACAACTGCATCAGTTCCTGGGACATTTGGTTCACAGACTAGAAAAAAAGGTCAGTAAGTCTTCAGAGTTGAATTTTCTGAGGTGAGATCTCAAAATGCAGACCATTGTGTACAGAGACAAGGAGAATATATGTAACTGCAACAGACACTTCAGAACTATCAGAAGACCTTGGATGCACACTGCCTTATAATGTGAGAGCAACTCCATGCTTGCCTGTCCTCCCAAAGTGTTCGTATGTGCCTCTCATTTCTCTCCACCTATAAACTACCTGGAACAGAATCTACAACTACAAATTTCCTTGTAGTTCCTGAAAAAGGTTTTCTTTCCCTCATTTGGGCACAGGCAATATTACTCTAGAAATGGGACTGAGAAACTTGTTTCCCTTTCCTTATTGATAAAAGCCACTGAGAAAATGCTGTAAACCATCCCCAGCATAGCCTAGCTGACCAGACTGGAGTTATAGCTACTAGGGCATAACTGATTGCTTTAAGCTTGATCCAATTGATACTGTGTTGGAGGTCTGTTCTTCCATTAACCTTGGATGAAATTGTTCCTTGAATTAGTTTCCTCACTCTTGAAAGCTGGTATCAATTTTCTTCACCAATCCTTTGCTTGCAAGATATTGTGGCCCCCCAAGTACCCACTGGCTACAGAATGAGAAAGTACAAGAAAGGCAAGGCCCATGCATCTTAGCTTTTGGAGAGGCCCTCGGAACACCACGATGGAGCAAGACATCACTTATTCTTATGTGACAAAACCTTGGTAAAGCAGAGAAAATAAGACTGTGCCTTGGAGTCACTTTCTAAAGTCTCTTTCCCAACAGCACATAGAGAAGAGGCAGCTTTGTTAAATGCAAGTTACTCCTATTACAGGTAGTCTGGAATGCATGGTGGTTTCTGCCAAAAGTCTTTTCTAAGAAGGAAGACCTTGGCAAACAGCCCACTGCAGTATAGAGTTCCTCTCTAACTAGATAAAATTAACTAACTTGGGAAAGACTCCTTAGAGAAATGGTAGAGATCTGTTTAATGACAGCACCTGATGCTGACCTGTCTCCTAGAGGATACTCACAGTTGTGCAAACAGGTCCCCTTGGGATTGTTCTATAACAAAGGAATGTATTCTTTTCATGAGCTGCTCCTACTTGGAAATGCTTTTCTGAGCTTTGATTTGTCAAAAACTCTAAGGTGGATTCTATTCAAATTTAGAAACATATTCCAACCCTTGCTACAGGGCAGTGCAGACTCCAGAACTTCTGGTGCACAGTTTGGTTTGCAGACTGATTTACTACAGATTGAGAGTGATTGCAGGGGAAAGGCTGTGCCCCTACTATTGGTTCTGAAGTTTCACTTGTACCTATGAGTAAGTAAAGCTGGGGATCTCTCAGCTGTCTTCCTCACAAAGGATTACCCTAATACTTCCTGTCATTCATCCCTCCTGGGAACAGTCAGCTGCAAATTTTGCCTGTAGAACTTAGCACTACACCCCACGTCACTCCTGATGTTTGTCTCAGAGCAGGCAACTCAGTGACAATTTGGATCCAGCAACCTGGATGGAAGAACTTCAAGATCTAAATGACAACCTACATTCCAGTTTAGATTATTAAAAAACACCAAACAACAAAAACTCTAAAGACTGCACAGCTCTCAAAACCAGTCACCAAATTACTGATTCACCAAGAGACCTGCTCTCTGGTGTAATTAATATTAACCATATTTTCCTTGTAAGCTCTTGCATATATTGGTTACAGAGATACACAGCAGCTCTCATTTCATTGTACCTGAAAGGAAAATGACTACCGCAGAAGATCATCTTCTCAAATGAGGTTCCAAACCCAGACAATTTACAGATTTGCAATGATGTTAGCAGGAAATAAGAAGTCTGAATAGGAATCACATGACCCAGCCACAAGAAAGGAGCGGCAGATCCAGACTTCAGCATGTTATAAACATCTGGCAGCATAAAAGGGATTTACATACTGGGGTAAAGAGTCTGTGGAATCCTTGCATCCATTCAATGCGCTGACTGAGAAGTTCCTGGTATTTGAGGCAGAATCAATTCAGAAATAGCAGTGCTTGTTATCAAGGAGTATAAACACTTTCTGTGCTTCCTGGCCCTTTCATTTCCCACTTTAGATTGCTTACACATGAAATATTTGCATTAGGTTGAATTGTCCTGCACCTCATTTCTCTTCCCAGGAAAAAGAAAGATAAAGAGTTTTTTCCTTCATGAAGAAGGACTGATTAGCACCAGTTGAAATCTCCATCATCGTTCCTTGAAGCCACTGTCTTCTTTCTCCACTTGCTAACCCCCATTCATCAGATGTAGTATTAGGTAAATTAGCCTCTCTGGACTGCTCAAGGAAACATCCATTTAAAATTTCAATGAAGTAGGGTATTACATCTGCAGACAGATATAAATATAAGTATAAAATTAGAGATTTGTCTCATTAGTGATCTCTGGATCACTGACATGTTCCAATAAGTAAAATTTCATAGATACTTCTTGACACCTACACAGCAAATCTGTGACAATGCTTCATTGAAATACAAGTGCAAAGTCCAAATGAATCAAATGCTAAATCTTTCCAGCATGGGTCCAGGAGGAGTGCTGATTAGACTTATCCTTCTGTATTTGGACTCCTTGTGTTCCATTGCAGAGATACTGAAAACAAATCACGGAATCACAGAACGTTTCAGGCTGGAAGAGACCTTAGAGATCATTTAATCCAACCTCCTTGCCATGGGCAGGGATGCCGCTCAACTAGACCAGGTTATTCAAGGCCCCATCCAAACTGGCCTTGAACATCTCCAGAGAGGGAGTATCCACAGCTTCTCTGGATAATCCATTCCAGAGTTGTGCCATCCTTGCAATGAAGAATCTCTTCCTAAGATCCAGTCCAAACCTATTCTCCTTCAATTTAAATCCATTTCCTCTTATGCTATCAGTGGACACTCTTGTAAAACGTTCCCCTCCAGCTACAAGGGGATAAATTGTATCGAACTGGCTCTGATCAGACTCACAAACAGGGCAGTAGGTAAAAGATCCAGTCTAAACCTATCCTACTTTCATTTAAACCCATTTCCTCTTATTCTATCAGTGGCCACTCTTGTAAAAAGTCCCTCTCCAACTGATTAAATTCTAACAAACTGGCTGTAATCAGACTGACAAACAGGGCAGCATGGTTCAGTTCAGCATGGACAGAGAGAAGCAGGCCCTACAAACCTTTCTGTTTCTCTGGCAATCACTGTAACATCTCAGAAACTGCTGCAAGATTCCAGGACTGTATCAGGCACAGTTGCATCACCAGAATGAAGCAACCCCACAAGCATGCAGTATGAATTCTAACTTCATGACACTCTTCTGATGAAGAATGCAGTCCATTTTGGATGGCACCACTTTTCACTGCCAGCTGTCTAAGCACTACCTCTGTTATAGGTTTCTCAGATACCTAAGAGGCAGATTAATCTCAATAAATCTTTACACATGTGGCTGCTGCAAGCTGACCTTGAAGACTATACCTGCTTGTTTCCAGCAACCTCTGGACAAGAAAATCTCCATTATGTGAATTTTTGATCTTCCCTGTGAAGTAAAACCAACCACACTTTCATTTTTAAGAGTAATGTTTTGCAAGTAAATAAGCAGAACAGAGGACACAGCTCCACGCTGTACACTGTTACCAAGATAACAATTCCACTTTTAGCTTCAACGCAGCAAAACTAAAATTGGAGACCACCGCTAAGATAGAAAACTCTTCTCTTCAGCTTTGAAAGCCAACTGATCTTAGAATCTTTACAAAATGATGAAAAGTTGTAATTCACCTCTGTGTAAGCAAAAATTAATCCCAGGCTTACACACGTTGTCTTTTCTGGTCAGCAGTGATATGTGATGCTGTGATGCGCTGCTGCCACAACTGACTTTAAATGGATGCATTCCCTGCCCCAAGCAACTTAGAAACTAAACAGCTTCCTACGTGTGGAAGCATCCTGGTTCCTGACTTGTTCACTGTAAACTATTTCCCAGTCATCCAGCTGATAAGCTTTTACCAAATCACACAAGATTCATCTTGAAAAGGCTTAAATGTTTAATTTGCTTCACTGCATCTACTAAATAAATCACAAATGGCTTTTTCATAATATAAAATGTGGAAGAAAAATAGACTAAAAATGCTGGAACATAAAATGTGGAAGGGAAATAGATTAAAAAAGCTGGAACAAAAACAATTTCAAAACAATCTCCAGGAGTCAGACAGTTGACCAAGTGCAATAAATTTTGCTGTCTCTGAACTCCTAAGAAGAGCAGAGCAGCTGACTCTGGAGAAGCTCACTGTACAATCTCCATCACATGCTGTTGGTATATATAGAACTTCAAAAGCATTTTATCATTTGATTGCAATCAAAGCTGAAATACTTATTGTGTATAATGTTTTAAGTTAAAGGTAGCTAATTAAAATACAGCCAGGAAGATGGTGAGAAGAGGTGAATCCTGGTAATCCCCTGAAGAGGGCTACCCCTGCTGGGCAGGGCTGCAGCAATGACTGCGAAGAACAGCACAAGACAATTTATGGTGGTGTGAAGGAAGGAAGGAAGGAAGGAAGGAAGGAAGGAAGGAAGGAAGGAAGGAAGGAAGGAAGGAAGGAAGGAAGGAAGGAAGGAAGGAGCTTTATTTACCACAGAGGGCTGCTTTCCATTAGAAGGACAAATGTTGAGGAAATCTCTTTGTGTCCTTTGTGTACAAATACTACCTCTGTAAGTACTTCCCCTTAAATCACATATATGGACAAGCTGGAGAGGTGGGCTGAGGAAAATCTCCACAAGTTCAATAAGGCAGAGAGCAAGGTCCTGTGTTTAGGTCAAGGCAATTCCAGATATTAATACAGGCTGGGGGAAGATGAAATTTGAGAGCAGTCCTACAGAAAAGGACTTGTGGGTGCCGGTGGATGAGAAGCTGCACATGAGCCAACAGCGTGCACTTGCAGAAGGCCAATGGCAGCCTGGGCTGCATCAAAAGCAGCGTGGCCAGCAGATGGAGACAAGTGATTCTGCCACTTTAATCTGCTCAGGTAAGACCTCATCTGAAGTACTGTGTCCAGCTCCAGAGCCCTCAACACAAGAAAGGTGCAAAGAAGAGCAACTAAGTTGGTGATGGGCCTAGAGAATCAGCCTGATGAAGAGCTGCTGAGGGAACTGGGACTATTTAGTCTGAGGAAGGGGAGGCTGAGAGGAGATTTTAGCACCCTTTACAACTACGTGAAAGGACAATATAGAGAAGTTTGGGCTGGTCTCTCCTCACAGGTAATTAGTGATAGAACAAGAGGGAACAGCCTCAAGCTGCACCGGGGTAGGTTTAGGCTGGACATTAGGAAAACTCCTTTCCCTGAAAGAGTGGTCAAGCATTGGACCAGGCTGCCCAGAGGATGTGTTTAAAGGTCATTTAGATGTGGCACTTAATGGTGAACTTATGTGCTGGTTTGGGTGTTACCCACCCCCCGAGACTTGAGTAAAATCACCCAGACTAGGCTCAGTTGATCTGGAAATTGAATGAAGCTTTGTAATTACAGCTTAGCACAATATACAAGCAGGTATTTACAATCTGTACAGTTATATACACAAATACACAAGTTAAAAAGGTAATACAGAAACACAACAGCACTCACAGAAACCAGAGTCCCCAGGAGGGGCTCCCAACCTCCCTTCCCTTCCACCTTCTCCTACCCCTCTACCTTACCCCAGACTTTGCCTTATGTTCAAGGTGAGTTTGGAGGGTTGGCCAGGGGGCTTAGGAAGCAGATGGATTAGTCAGGCAGCAAGTTAGAAAGAAAAATGCAGCCCAAAGCCCAGAGAGACACTCTGTTACTATGCTTATGTTCTTGTTCTTATCCATCTCAGCAAGCCTATAAGTGCAGTAGACATCACCACTGTTTCCTTTTCACAGTCTATAATCTAATTCTTCTCACCAAAACACTCTAGCTAGCTTCAAACTAGCACAACTTGGTAGAGTAGTATCACAGTATCACAGTATCACCAAGGTTGGAAGAGACCTCATAGATCATCAAGTCCAACCCTTTACCACAGAGCTCAAGGCCAGACCATGGCACCAAGTGCCACGTCCAATCCTGCCTTGAACAGCTCCAGGGACAGCGACTCCACCACCTCCCCGGGCAGCCCATTCCAGTGTCCAATGACTCTCTCAGTGAAGAACTTTCTCCTCACCTCCAGCCTAAATTTCCCCCTGCGTAGCCTGAGGCTGTGTCCTCTTGTTCTGGTGCTGGCTGCCTGAGAGAAGAGAGCAACCTCCCCCTGGCCACAACCACCCTTCAGGTAGTTGTAGAAGGGTGGTTGTAGGGTTAAAAGTGGGACCTGATGATCTCAAGGGTCTTCTCCAACCTGAATGATTCTATGATTCTATAAAAAACCACTCATCTTCAGCTGGTTTCGCATTCAGCTTTTGTTGTAGAACTCTAAACAGCTGCTGATGTAAACCGAAGACTTTGTGCACTGATATCTGATAATGTAACCAAATTGTCAACCCAGGAGATGGATCAGAAAACACTTTAAGTACTTCCTAAAAATATTCTGCAACAATAAAAACATTCAAGATTACTCCTTTTTCAATTTATTATTTTTTTAACCCATCTTCAATGCTAACTTCCTAATCCACATCTGTAGCATTTAGGTTATCTTCTCAAGGTATATTTTTTTAGATATCTGGAAGTGATTTTTCCCTAACACTACACTTACATAAGATAAACATAAAGTACTTACACCACTCCCAGTATATCGAACAATAAATAATAGATTCTCCTGACAGGACTTTGATGACCTGGCAAAGCCCGAGTGCTTTCAGCCAAAATCATATGAAACCATAAATCACTCTTTATTTTATAGAATATTTCAAAATGGATTCCTGCTTTCTACCTTGAAAGTCATTTCATGTGTTATTTATAACCACTGAAAACCAGAATGGAAAGAAAATTGCATAGAACTAGAAAATTTACTGTGACTGCTTTTATAAAGAATAACTCCTTTTTGAGGAAAAATTAGAATTACTGGCAGCCAAACTTGTGATTACAACCACCTTTTAAAGAGCCACATCCATTACAACTTCGGCAGCAGACACAAGTTTAAGAAGTTAAGACTGAACATCATGGAATGGAAGGGACTCTTGAAGCTCCTTCTTGTCTAACCTCCCTGCAGAGGGCAGGGACATCTTTAATTAGATCAGGTTGTCCTGGGCCCCATCAAATTCAAATATAATCCAATGAACTGAAGAAGGTCAAAGTTAAGGATGCTCCTGCATCCTTACCCACACCACTTACAAAGAGGCACAGGCACATTGTAAATCTTTGCACCTACAGTGGTTTCTGCCACAATTTTTTTCCATATGACAACAGCTTAAAGACAAAAGCTCTGCCACTGACTCGTAGCTCTGAGTGTCACCACTCTTTTTGAGATAAATAGTTAGCAAAGAACTCGTAATGTTCCTTTTCACTCTCAATGCACTACCATTTTAATGCCTGCACTGACTTAAAAGTTGACCCCATGAAAGCTTATCAATAATGAACTCATTTAAATGAACATTACTAATGCCCACCTTGAATTCCTCAAGGAAGCACTTAGATCAGCCCTCCAAACCCAGATCCTACAAGGCTTTTTAGACAAACAAAAATCACTTAGTATCCCTTTCCAAAGAACAGACCTTCCAAAATACCAGATCTGCTTTGAGGATTGATGATACTGCACAATATCTGCTTTGGCAAAGAATCACTCAATAAATCCATCCCTGTTTTGTTGGTGGGTAACTTGACCATGCTATTATATTCAAAGAGCAGTGAGATGAGAGGCTTGGCGGGGAAGGAAGGAGTGACTTCAATACTGCAACAAGAAGGGGGTAGAACAAATGAACTGTGTGGCACCAAGCTTCAATTCTTGTGTCATGTTGCCACTGAAAGCCCCAAGATATCATATGTGGAAGTGGTGAGCATCATGTGGTTTTCTTTAGAACTATGCATGTGAATTCCTTGATAGTGATGGAAATGTTGCTGCTGAACTCAACCAGGACTAGTAATCTTGTACCACACATACATCTTACTCTGCACTTGTCGACACAAGAAAATGTTTCATCTGGTTAAGGAAAAGCAGTTTCTCCAGTAACTGAATTACCTTTCCAACAGAAATATTTACAGCTTCATATTCATAGAATGGTTTGGGTCGGAAGGCACCTTGAAGATCATCCAGTTCCAGCCCCCCTGCCATGGCAGGGACACCTTCCAATAGCCCAGGTTGATCAAGGTTTCATCCAACCTGGCCATGAACATCTGCAGGGAGGGGGCATCCATGACCTTTCTGAGCAACCTGTTCCTGTATCTCACCATCCTCACTGTCACAAATTTCTTCCTAATATCCAATCTAATACTGACGAAGTACACACAGAACTGAGGACTAAAAGTTAGTGTGAGCTTCCAGTTCCATTAAGCTTACTACAGATAAACAGTTAAATGAGCCTGAAATAAAAACAAATTCAGATCTAATGTTAAGACTCAATCTAAATACTAAAATTAACAGATGCATAAACTATAAAAACAGAAAAAAAGCCACATGTGGAGGAAGGAATGCAATTACAACCATGCAGTTAGAAAGATCATTAACAGAAGCATTCTAGTTCACAGGCTCACAGGATGTCAGGGTTTGGAAGAGACCCAAAGAGATCATCGAGCCCAACCTCCCTGCCAGAGCAGGACCATACAAGCTAGCTCAGGGCACACAAGAACATATCCAGACAGGCCTTGAAAGTCTCCAGAGAAGGAGACTCCACAGCCTTTATGGGGAGCCTGTGCCAGTGCTCTGGGACCTTTACAGTGAAGAAGTCCCCCCTTGTGTTGAGCTGGAACCTCTTGTGCTGCAGCTTCCATGCATTGCTCCTTGTCCTATCCCAGGGAGCAGTGAGCAGAGCCTGTCCCCCCTCTCCTGACCCCCAGCCCTCAGATAGTTATAGACTTTTATTAAATCTCCTCTCAGTCTTCTCTTCTCCAGACTACACAGCCTCAGGTCCCTCAGGCTCTCCTCGTCAGGCAGTGTCCCCTAATCACCCTCATGGCCCTCTGCTGAATCCTCTCCAGCAGGTCCCTGTCCCTCTTCAACTGGGGAGCCCAAAACTGAAGGCAGTACTCAAGATGAGGTCTCAGCAGGGCAGAGAAGAGGGAGAGGAGAACTTCCCTTGATCTACTGGACACACTCTTCTTAATGCACCCCAGGATCCCACTGGCCTTCTTCGTCACCAGGGCACATTGCTGTGCCATGGATGTTATCCACCAGCACTCCCAGGCCTCTCTCCACAGGGCTGCTCTCCAGCAGTCACCTCCCCATCTGTCCTCGTGCAGTTTATTATTCCTCCCCAGGTGCAGAACTCTGCACTTGTCCTTCTTAAATCTCATTTGGTTCCTCTGTGCTCAGCTCTCAGTCTGTCCAAGTGTTGCTGGATGGCCACACAGCCTTCAGCTCTATCAGTCAAGCCTCCCAGCTTGGTGCCATCAGCAAACTTGATGAGCAGACTCTGTCTGTCTGTCCCCTCATCAGTGTCATTGATGAAGATGTTGAACAGCACTGTTGTTACAATATGACAATCAAATATCCATAGGTACACTCAGCACTGGTCATAGCATTAGAAAGCTGAGTTAAAGACAAAGCTGAAATATTCCCTCAGAAGTCATCTCCCAGAAGATAAGAGAGATGAAAGTTTTACTTTGAATAATCTCCCATGCTGGCAAACTTAATATAGACTGAAAAAGAAACAGTCAGTGTTAGTCACCATGTATGTTCTTAGTTAAAAGGAATGCAAAAGTAGGATAAAATAATTCCTAAAATGGAGAATTCTGAAAATCCTGATGTGACTTATGGCAGTACTGTCTACAGGTGAGCAAACCCCCCACATCCTTTAATACAAACCCACACCACCACCAAATATAGCAAGAGTTCAAAGGAAGCATCTAGCTCAAAGAATTTCCTTCTCCCCACATGAAAGCTCTAGTATGACCTGATCACTCCAAAGCAGAGGTGATCACATCTGATGGCTGTTGCACAACCAGCTCTCGGTGGCAGGGGCAGCTGCCAAAAGTGCCTTTGCTGGTGAACTGCCAGTTTCAGGTGAATTCCTCCAATAGCATGCTTGGGCATGTACAATTCCTTCTGGTGGTGACATCCCACCACCAATCACGGCTCCTCTGCAGCAAGCAGCCTGCTGTTAGCCAACACACACATCCAGCAAGCACAACACATCATGGGACACTAACAGCAGCACATGGGTGGGTGGGCTGCCACCACCAGAGTAACTCCCTTGGCCTGCACTCTATGCCTGTGAGACCCCTCTGCACCAGGGCTGCCAGAGCAAGAGGGGTTATTACATTCTAGCTTCATGCAAAACTACTGAAGCCCCAGAAGAAAAATTTGGCAGTATATTTTCACATGAAGTGATAAAGTCTTACTTGTGTGATACAGTCAGCTCTTTTAAAGAGGTAGCTGTAATAGTTACTACTACCACTACTTTCACCCTCTAGTTTCCTCAGTAGCTAGCCTAGCTAAACAGCCTAACATTCATTCTATAAACCTCTGAGCTTACTTTCATTTTTTCTATCACTACATCATCTACATAAAGTGCATTTTTCTCAAGGCAGCAATGAGTGAACTACCCTCAAAAATCATGTCAGTCATGCAACCCCTAATATTTCCACCTTAGTTTGATACTTCAGCCTCTCATTATTGATCATTCTTCTCACACACTCAAAATATTCAGAAATCTGAGCACATATTAAAAAGCCAGGGTCATTGGCAGAGCTTCCACTCCATACTACATGGCAAAGAAAAAAGAAGGGATTGCTTAATTTCCTCAAGCACATTACTTTTGCTTTTTTAGTAGAGTGATGGTCAAGAATGGGGACAATGTTCTTATAATTTCTCACAAACTGCAGCACTAAATCAGAAAAGCTTTGAGCAATTGCACAGGTATTGCAAGGAGATTATTTATTCCTGGTAACCACTGGAGACAGCAATTACATCAAGAAATTCACTCATTTGGTTCCAAATTAACTGGAAAGGTAGTCTTGAATCTGAAGGGCACAATGTGACAGAGAATCACAGAATGTTAGGGGCTGGAGGTGACCTCAAAAGATTACCTAGTCCAACTGCCCTGCCAGAGTCATAGAAGCCTCCCAGTGACAACCCACAGCACATTTCAGCCTGCATCAGCTGAAGCAGCACTACCAATGGCTGTCTCCTCACCTCCAGTACCAGCTGCCCATCGCACATGGGAAGCAGTAACAGTCCCTTTTGCGCTCCAGCCAACACCCTGAAGTGACTGTGGGAGCTCTTCACAAACGCAAACAAAATCCAAGTGCAAATCTGTGGCCTACAGGCAGCAGTGTATTTTGAACACTCTAAGGCTAGAGCTCAATGCTGAATTTAAGGTGGGGGAACTTATCAAGATCAGTGCAAAGCAGGTCACTGTCACCACGTTCTACAAAACAGAGATCCACTTCAAAAAGGCAGACAGGCAGGCAAGGAGTACTTGTCTTGCAGTTACAGCATGCTGTAATATGCTTCAGTTCTCCATCACTATTCACCTGAGCAGGAAACAGGATGAACTTGTACAGGGTAGGGAAAGTGTGGCAGGTCCAGAAAGCTCAGAAGTTAAGCATCTCCTCCGTGAAATCATTAAGCCTTAGGTTTGTTCAGACTGAAAAATGCACTTTAAGGAGGAGGACACAAAGCAAGCTTGGGGTTATTTGCAAGCAGGCAGAGAGATCAGAAAACAAACTTGTAAAAGTTCTCGTGTTGTAACAAAGAAAAGCTGTTCTGAGCATACAGCAGATGCACTGCAGCAGCCTGGGGGCCGCCCTCTCAGAACGGCTCACAGAACACGAACCGAAACTCCACGAGCAGGAAGGGGCTCCAGGAGAACGGGCTGCCAAGGCTGGAGGCTCAGACAAGGCTTGGCAAAGCACCCAGGGACCATTTCACCTTAGATGTGCGGAGGCAGGAGGTGCACCTGATGGGCTCACAGGGACGGGGCTCCTGGCGCCCCCCCGGAGCCTCACGCCACACGTGTCTCCGTGCCGGCCCCAGGCATCCTGCCGTTCAAGCAGCAGCACACAGCGCGGCCTGCGAGTCCCCGGGACGCTGGAGCAGCGCAGGTACCCTCCGCAACCATAAGCAGCCCCAGGACAGTCCCAGGCAGCCCCAAGTTCCCCCCGGCCCATCCTCAGCCGCCAGCTCTGCCCTGTCTCCCCGCTGGCCCCCCCAAGCACTGGCCCTTGGGCACCACCCGCTCAGCCCCTCTGACGCTGCCTCCCCCAGCCCCCGTCCCGCGCCAGCACCGCGCCGTCGCCTACCGGTGCCTATCACCACCACATCAAACTCGGAGGGCAGGTTGTCCGCCATCTCGGGAGCGGCGCGTCACGGCCCCGCCGCCGCCGGCCCCGCCACCGCCGGAACCGCCGCGCCCGCCCGCAGCCTTCCGGCGGGGGCTGCTGGGAGATGCAGTTCAGAGCCAGGGCCGACGCCAGCGGGGAGGCGGCAGCTCGGAGAGCGGCGGCAGAGCCGAGGCCGGCCGCCCGCCGGGGGGAGGCGGCAGCTCGGAGAGCGGCGGCAGAGCCGGGGCCGGCGGCATCAGCTGGCGCAAGCCTCCTTGCGAGAAGCGCCGTCTAGACGGGAAAAGCCTCTCAGGGCTCCCTCTTGTAGCTGCGCTCCCGCTCTGGGCTCACGAGGCTCACTGCACCGTCTCCTGTGAGGACAGGCTGAGGAGCTGGGGTCCAGCCTGAAGAAGAGAAGGCTCCAAGGAAACTTAAGAGTGGCCTTCCAGAGCTTGAAGGGGGCTACAAGCAGGCTGCAGAGGGACTGTTACAAAAGGCCTGTAGTGAGAGGACGAGGGACAATCGTTTGAAATTAGAGGAGAGCAGATTTAGTTTGGATGTGAGAAACAAGTTCTGCACCATGAGGGTTGTGGAACACTGGGACAGGTTGCCCAGGGAGGCAGTTGAGGCCTCATCCTTGAGATACCCAAGATCAGGTCAGCAGGGCTCTGGGCAGCCTGGTCTAGTGGAGGATGCTCCTGCTGACTACGGGGGGTTTGGACTAGATGACCTGTGGAGGTCCCTTAGAGCCCAAACCGTTCTATGATTCCATGCTCTGTCTTTGAGAAAAGCATCCAACGTGATCCTGCCTGCTTCTGTGCTGGCTGCTCATAAACGCTTGTGTGGCACACTGGTGCTGTCCAGGCCTTGCTTCACGGTACTGAGTCACTGCCAAAGGTGTTAAGCAGGAGGGCTGACCCCTGTGGTATCCACTGCTCACAGGCAGTTAGACTGCTCAACAATTCAAGTCTTATCACCCACCCAGCCTCCTACCCATCTGGTTTTCTGCTGGTCCAGCCAACGAGCCCTCACCTTGAGCATGAAGGACTATCACGAGAAACAGTGCTGAATGCATGCAAGGTCCTAACGTTGATCAGTAAACTTTGGAAATGCAATAGTATGATTGCATTCCACATACCTGAAATGCAGAATACTTCTCCAGCGCAAACACCCCTATTTGTGGTACAATTTATCTATCAATTCCTCAGAAGTTTCCTGGACAACCAGATCTTCAGTAACTCATGACAGATTTCATTCTTCTATACGCAGTGTTTCCAGTATGGTTTGCTCAATCTCATCAATTGCTGCACTTTATTAGTATATCTAACTCTTTCTTTTCCTCTGAAACCTAAGTCACACTGCAGTCTTGCTCTGCCTCTTCCTTCTCACAGAGAAATGAAGAGGGAATCAGGTGAACAACAGAATCTACTGTTCAGAGCAGCCCCTCCTACATTAGCAGCTAGAGTGAAAGAACAGCAAGAATAAACTGACGTGCTTGTAAAAGCCAGATGCAGCAATGCACAGAAAATAGCCCAACTTGGAATGCCTGTGCTAGAATACACTGGAAACTTCTAGGAAGTTTTGCTTTTTCTTTTGCATTTAATGGCTTAAACTGCTTTAAACTAATCTCTTCATGTTGCTCATTGTGTATGATTTTATTAAAGTCTTAGCACCTTCAATCAATAATAACAATAAACCAGCTAGCAGCCTGTTAACACCTTATTACAAGCTCCTTGTTCACACAGCAGAAGAGTGAGGGTAATATAAAGCAACTAATGGAAACCAGAGACCACCTTAGCCCTGCAGTACCCTCAGACATGCTAGAAGAGAGTACAGCACAGACAGTAGCCTAGCAGGAAGCCTCAAACAACACAAGAACCAAAAAGTACAGGTACTTAGACATCAGCACCTGATTGAAAACATGGAAGGGATAAAATGAGCACTTATGAATTCAGATATAAAAGTAGCAGAGATCAAATCTTCCACATATTTGTGCTTTCAGTTGTCCCATACAGAATAAAAAAGAGAAAATTCCGTTCTGCAGCCTCCACAGCACAGTTCTGTTACTGAAACTGGCATTTCTGCTTTCTAAACTCTAACAGAAACGCAGCTCCAGAGTTCTCACAGTCCTAGATCATTCTGACCTAAATGTCTTGAGCTGAGGAACAAAGCATCACTATGTTGGTGAGATCAGATACGACAAATTTCTCCTTGCACATCCTTTTCTTCCTGAGGGAGGGCATACTCATGGAAATAGAATTTCATTGTGCAAACCTTTTGTTACTGTTTAGTATAATCCTAGCACTGCACTGGGACAGAGCTATTTGACTGTCAATGTCTTACTGTTTCTCAAGTGCTTAAGTATTTGTCCCACCACAACATGCTGTTGTTCGGTTCTGTGAGTTCCTGTTAGCTTCATTCATAAGATGCAATCAGTGCAATCCTATTTCGTGATGACAGTCATTATCCACTGGACCAGAAATTCTTCTTAATACTATTTATTTGACAAATATGATTATTCAGGATCTTTAACTGCAAGGTTTGTCAGCCCCATACAACATAAAACTATTTTGCTGTGCTTTACAATTTTAATATCAGCAAATGTAGAAGTAAGCTGTGTAAGTATGAATAATTTTTACGAGGATTTCATGGACCTTGAGAAAATGTCTTACCATGTTTTTCTCTTTAGCTATTTAATTGCAATGTCATAGTAACAGAAAGCAGCATACCCAATTCTGCATGGATGAATAAGCACATTCAATAAAGAAGATTTAACAGAGTAAATCAAACAGTGGATTAAACATTTTCTGCATAACAGACCACAAAATGGGCATTCATTTTACCAATAGATCCTCAACATCAGAAACAAATAGAAATGCACACCAACATAATTAAACTGCACATCCTGTGGCCTGATTACAAAATTTGCTTGTATTTTGCTAAACTAGGTCTCATCAATTAGAGTTTCCATGCTGGCATGACATTTTAAAACCATTTGTATTAAATACATTTTTGTTTTTCTGGCTTTTATTAAGTAATTCACAATCCCACATATTGCAGAGGATTTGTACAGCATTTTTTTAGCAGTAACAGTTCGAAAAGACACAAGCAAAGGTCAGTTTTAAGATTCCACTCTTAGGAGTCCTAAAGACTTTTTCTGTAAGTTCCTGCTTTGATTTCAGGCAGAACCTCTCTCATCAAAACACAGGGAGTTTGCTTTATAACTTTAAATTGGGCTTGTCACACATTCATGGAACTACCTTTGTTACTTCTGTGTAAACAATATCTCTCTCTGTTAAAATGCTTTTTGGAAATACAGTAATCTTAGCAAACCCTCATGAACTATGTGGTTTTACTTTCCCAGGTATAAACACTGAAGCCCAAGCAGTAGAATGACAGAGTTTCTAATTCTCTTGAGATCTACTCTCAAATCATTTGATCAAATATTTCTTCTTGCAAAACCAACCAGCAAATACTTTGTGTTCACTGTGATGAATTTTGTTGTTTTTCAAGTTATGTCGTCTCTTCATCCTGCAGCAACTTCATATGTGAAGCTTCATTGTTCATTCTATTATTCACTTGCTAGATACAGATTTTAATTCTACTTGAGCACCAGTTTGAATAAGGATCAGCAGCAGGATCGGGCCGATTAGCTGCCTGAAACATCTATTGAATAACCTGATTTATCTCAACTAAATGGCTCATTAGTTCAAGCAGCAAGAAAATGTTTGTGTGTTGCTGAAGTTGTGCACGGTTGTCATATAGAGTTTGCTATTATGCAACTGTCAGTCACTCAAGCATGCACAAACTAGATTGTTCATTAACTGCAGAAACAACCACTCTACACTCAGCAGTGTTTGTGGAGGGGGGGGAAATGTTTCCAAATTTATTCTAAACTTTGATACATTTTTATTCCAACTGCTTCATTACCACTGTCTGAATTTTAATTCCTTGCTGTCAGAGCTCGCAATAGTCAGTCCCAATCCTGCCCATAAAAGATATTACTTGTCTTTTATTAGTGGCATTAGCCCCTAAACTGCAAAGTCTCCGTTCTATGTAGACACTTAATTCCCATGGACAGTATGAGTATTCCTTAGCTTTTGTAGATCAGTGAACTAAACACATTTTAACAACCTCCTAGTAGTTAAATCCACATTGTTCACCTAAGGAGCACTGAAACTGATTTTGCAGTTGCCCTTGTGATTACTAAGACATGAGTAAATTATGGGATTGTTTAGAGAGATGGGGAAAGAGAATTACATTTTACTCACCTTCTGTAAGGCAAGAAGTCATAGAATCATAGAATCAACCAGGTTGGAAGAGACCTCCAAGCTCATCCAGTCCAACCTAGCACCCAGCCCTATCCAGTCAACCAGACCATGGCACTAAGTGCCTCATCCAGGCTTTTCTTGAACACCTCCAGGGATGGTGACTGCACCACCTCCCTGGGCAGCCCATTCCAATGCCAATCACTCTCTCTGTGAAGAACTTCCTCCTGACATCCAGCCTATACTTCCCCTGGCACAACTTGAGACTTGTTGTCTCCTTGTTCTATTGCTGGTTGTCTGGGAGAAGAGATCAAACCCCCACCTGGCTACAACCTCCCTTCAGGTAGCTGTAGACAGTAATGAGGTCAGCCCTGATCCTCCTCCAGGCTAAACAACCCCAACTCCCTCAGCCTCTCCTCATAGGGTTTGTGTTCCCTATTTTTCCAATCTTTGATTGATGACATTCTGCAAATACTGTCTAGAACTTTCTTGTACAAAATGAGCACAGAGGAGAAAAAAAAAACCAACAGGACCACAGCTTTGCTCAGGCTGTGCTGCCCAGCATAACTGGCAGAATATAGAATGATGCTCCACTATAGCTTCGTACAGGATTGCCAGGAGCTGCACAGGCTTCCTAAAACCAGAGGTGTGCAGAATGGAGGAGACTGTCTTTGCAGTCACCCAGAAGTTCAGTTATTTTTTATGCCACAGGCTAATCTTGAATGCTTAAAATAGCTGATGAACCTAGGATGATGACTAATATGCTGCAGTTTTTATTGCTTGTCTCTTAGAGACGTAGAAGAAAACTTACTTTACTTTAGGAATTGGAGACCTGGAGAACTACTGGTAGTAGAATCAGGCTGTACTTTGATTAGATGTTGTTCATAGAATCATAAAATCAAACAGGTTGGAAGAGACCTCCAAGATCATCTAGTCCAACCTAGCATGATCATCTAGTCCAACCTAGCACCCAGCCCTAGCCAGTCAACTAGACCATGGCACTAAGTGCCTCATCCAGTCTTCTCTTGAACACCTCCAGGGATGGTGACTCCACCACCTCCCTGGGCAGCCCATTCCAATGGCAAATCACTCTCTCTGTTAGTCTATTACATGATATATATGATGCCAATTCTGGTTTTTATTTGGTGAGATTACTTTCCTCAGGGTTCTGTAACAGCAGCTAAAATAATTTGGTATATCATGAATTATTACTCTGTAGTAAGGATGGGGATTTGAAGCATTGAGGCATATTTGTAAATCAAGCTGTTACCTCCCTAATTTTCATTCTGCTTGTTTTTTCTTGATAAAGAAGTGTACTTTCTAGGAGTGCTAAAATACAGACAGAATGGTACAAATTAGTTCTGAAACTGAAATAACACCAGCACATGTAAGCAAGAGGCTGAAACTTATTTGTGGATGTTACAAAAAACAGTAAATCAGGAGTTTGTGACTGTTTTGGGTTAATTCACTGCACATTTTAAAGGAATGTGTTCCTTTTTGAGACGTTTCCTTCACTTCCCCAGTGGGCTGACTGTGCTCTTTGCCATATATAAGAGGTTCTTGAGAAGACACAGTGGTATTTCTGGCAGAAGTTTGCATATCAGTTTTTCATACCTTTATCTCAGATTTTGTATATTGATTTCCAGTTCTTCCTGTTCAGATCAATAAATGAATATGCTGCTTATCAGCACCATGGCATCCTCCTGTGAAAGAAAACTTAAATGGCTCTTCAGAGTACTAGAACTCCCAAAGTCAAGACCTGTCAATAAGGTGACAAAGTCAGCTACCTGTGAAAATGCTTTCCCATGCTTCTGTCTAGATAACGAAGTGTGGAATGTTCCCACTGCAGAAACACAGGGGCAGCACAGAATCACATAATAAGTCAGGGTGACCACAAGGATCATCTAGTTCCAGCCTCCCTGCCATGGGCAAGAACACCCTACCCTAGATCAGGCTGGCCAGAGCCACATCCAGCCTAACCTTAAACACCTCCAGGGACAGGGCCTCAACCACCTCCCTGGGCAATCCATTCCAGTCTCTCACCACTCTCATGCTCAACAACTTCCTCCTCATATCCAGGCTGAACCTACCCACCTCCAGCTTTGCTCCATTCCCCCCAGTCCTGTCACTCTCTGAGAACCTAAACAGTCTCTCCCCAGCTGTTTTGTAGGCTCCCTTCAGATACTGGAAGGCCACAAGAAGGTCACCTGGGAGCCTCCTCTTCTCCAGACTGAACAGCCCCAACTCTTTCAGTCTGTGCTCACAGCAGAGCTGCTGCAGCCCTCTGAGCATCCCAGTGGCCACATCCTTCTTGTAATAGGGGCTCCAGAACTGGATGCAGTACTCCAGGTGGGGTCTCATCAGCGTGGAGTAAAGAGGCAAAATCACCTCCCTCGACCTGCTGGCCACACTTCTACTGCTGCAGCCCAGGATCTGGCTGGCCCTGCTGCAAGTGCGCACTGCTGGCTCATGTCCACCAGCACCCCCAATTCCATCTCCTCAGGGCTGCTCTCCATCCAGTCACTGCCCAGCCTGTACTTGTGCTTGGGATCACCCCGACCTAGAGCAGTCAGCTCCTGCCTAGCATGAGGGCAGTGGCTGATATCAAACCCAAACATGTGATCTACAAACACTGTGGACTAATGCAAGGCTAAGTTATAGGAGAAAGCAGACCTTATGTGTACTCAGCCGCACACAGCTGAACCTCCTGAACCTCCTGTATGCTAGTAAGGGTTTCACTTCTAAACTCTCACAGAATACATGCATTTTGCATATGTATCCAAGTACGTTTGTGTGGCTTAATTATATGTTCCAAGTGGTAACATACCATGTTGAAAACACTGCTTTAAGAACTAATGTCTTCTCTTTCTTTTCCTGACATTGCTAGAACAAAATCTGATATGGACAACATCAATATTAATTGGGAAGAACTACTGAAATGATGCTATTATAAACCAGGATGCTACATAGCAGTTTAATGCTTTGTGTCTAGCAATCCCATTATTTGTATATTCCAGCACTTGAAAGTCTTTGTCAATTAGAAGACTTCAAAACTGCCAGCAAACAACAGACAAAAGAAACTGATGAACTACAGAGGACTGCTATATAAAGCTGTGCAATAAAGCAAGATAGGTAAGTATGGACAGGTATGTTTCATGCTGTTCAGTTACTGCCTTATGTCACTTGCAACATTACTTCCAGCAGTTTTTATTGCATAGTAAGAGATTTTCAGACTTGTGCTATTAGGGTTAGGGGAAAATCAACCTTTTCCAAGACATGCAGAGGTTGTAGCTTATATAAGACACTAATCTCTTTCCTCTGGAAATATTTCTGTTCCTTTATATATTACATTTCTTTTATTCATCTCCTTTGACTTGTGGCCAATTTATGAATGTGGATTCTTTAGAGATTAGGGCATACTCTGCTTCATTAAGGTTAAGAGAAATTTCACCACGCAAGTTCAGCCTCTACATCGTGGTCTTTTCTGCCTGACTAACAAACAATAATTATAGTTCAAGTAATTATCTCTTTTTACTGTATATTTGTGTATAGAAATATGCCCATACAAACATAGAAAAACCCAGCAGTTAGCTGGGGAGATGAAACAAACAAAAAAACCCTACCCAACTACAGAGTGGAAAATTGTGGTTCTTTATTAGACTAGAACAAAAAGATTCTTGAGTATTTTTTTAAACAGTAGTATTCTCCAGTCCTGAAAATCATGAATGACACATGGCTGAAAAGAGGATAAACCCAGACTAAGTTTGGAAACTGATAAAGCTCCTTTCAGAACCTCACCATAAATATTATCATATAATTAAAGGGGTTTAAAGTAGTCCATAAAGCTAAGTGAATTGATGTGTCTCATATGCAGTATTTTT
The DNA here is from genome assembly GCF_015220805.1 of Pogoniulus pusillus. Taxonomy (NCBI): domain Eukaryota; kingdom Metazoa; phylum Chordata; class Aves; order Piciformes; family Lybiidae; genus Pogoniulus; species Pogoniulus pusillus. The sequence goes on along the minus strand of NC_087282.1, from coordinate 2,515,338 downwards.
ACCTAGACTTCACCAGAGAAACCATAAACAAGAGACTATAAAGGCCTCAGATGAAATGAGTTTTTGCAAGCTGAGATTCTTGTGAAGTCACACTTATCACCGAGGTCTCGAAGAAGAAACTGTGGCAAATAAACCTCCAAAAGTTAGAGTGGAGAACAGTGAGGAATTGGCTTTCAGGTAAGGGAACCAGTGATAACAAGAAGTTTAAAAAGCTGAAATTAAACATAACAAAAATGATCAAAGTAGATGAATAGAAGCCCTACAGCAAACACCCTTCTTGCTTTGTTTTTGAGATTGAATCTGCCTCAGTTCCAGTGTGCTGGGTCTCTCAGCGTTCCACTTAAAGCTCTGTGAGAAGACACATGCAAAAATACTTGTCACTTGTAGAGAGAATGATCTGTGGAGGAACTTCAGTTGTGAAAGGGCTGTGACTAAAAAGAAAGCCATCAACCTCTGCAGCCACCAGCTGTGTTTGTAAGAAATAGGAATACATTTAGTAAGTACATTTACTAAAGTTGTATTAAGAGCAAGCACTCTCTTACTAAGCATTTATCTTGCAACATTACAGCTAAGTATTTTTTTGTATTTAAAATATTCTCATTAGGATTTTAAAGCCAGAGAGTAGAAGGGGTGCTGCACTGACAAGCTGAAGGAATTTGAAATGCAGTGATGCTCAGCTTGCCTCACAGAACTGTAAGTATCTCTTGTTTCCTTTTCAGAAGTCGTAAACTGATGACAGAGTGTATATAGTAATGATTCTTAGAATTCAGAAACTAATTCATAAGGACATTCATGAGTTAATGTCTATTTTTCTTTAATCCAAATATAGGATACTCTATTTAAATGCTGTATTTTCTTGTGTAGAAACTATGACATCCACATGGTACTTACTGAACTTTCTTTTATTCTATTTTCAGGGGATGATGCAATTGAGCATTTCTAGAACCTGGGTTTCATTGCCATTGCTTTGGTAACACTGTGTCCTCCAGGTTCTGCATTCTCAGAGTGATCATATATAAAATGAAAATAACAGAAGGTCAGATAGGGTTGTAGTATGAGTGAGAATTTTGGATTTGAATGTAACAAATCGTAATGCATAGTAAACAAAACATTTGTTTTGCTTTAGTCTTACCATCATCTCTTTTAGGGTAAGATCTAGACTTGGTGGTCATTGGTCGTAGCTGAAGTTTACATCATCCAGTTCTGGTGCCCCCAGAATACAAGGGGCATGGAGCTGCTGGAGCGGGTCTAAAGGAGGGTCACAAAGATGATTAGAGAGCTGGAGAACCTCCCCTGCAAGAACAGGCTGAAAGAGTTTAGTCTGTTCAGCCTGGAGAATAGAAGGCTCCAGGGAATTCTTAGAGCTCCTTCCAATACCTGAAAAAGGTCTGCAAGACAGCCAGGAATGGACTTTTCACAAGGGCTTGTAGTGATAGGGTGAGGAGGGAAGGTTTAGACTGCAGATTAGGAAGAAATTCTTTAGATTGAGGGTGGTGAGACACTGGAACAGGTTGCCAAGGGAGACTGAATGCTCCCTCCCTGGAGGTGTTCAAGGCCAGGCTGGATGAGACCTTGAGTAACCTGGGCTAGTGGGAGATGTCCCTGCCTATGGCAGGGGGATGAAGTTGATGACCTGTAAGGTCCCTTCCAACCTAAGCCATTCTATGAATCATAGATCCAGGCAACACAGACAGTACAGCTCTTTAATGAGGTAATTTCTCTTGTAGCAGAATTGCTCATTGCTCCCCAATATCTGACTGCTTCTAGATCTATAACCATCTCTCTCAGAGCTATTTTGCATCACAGACTCTAAGGGGAGGGAGGAAACTTTTAGCCATTATACATGACCTTGTGCTTAAAATGACTCAGAAACTCTAGAGCAGAACTAATGGGAATACAACGTTCACTCTCCTTTTTCAGATCTACTTAGCACCTTATGAGTGGCACTGCCTCCTCTCTTTGATTGAGTAAACAAAAAGTAAAGAACAGGCCATGGCTCCTCACATTCTGAGGCTTCTGTGTGAACCTTAGTTCCATATAGCTCATATAGACTCTTATACAGATCCTTCAGTTAAGCAAGCAGAGGTAGAATTCCCCCCCTGCTTCAGAATGATTTGCTGTTACAAATACTGAGGCAGATTATTAGGAAGATTTTCAAGAATAACTACTTAAAATGGTCACATTCATTTGAAAGAAAAGAAATATAATTGGTATTTGCATAGAAGAAAATGGATGAATTTAGATTTTAGTTGATTATAATTATTGTCATCCTAATCATCATCATTATCTTTGTATGTCTAAATGACTGATTCAAAGAAGAATTTTAACACATTTCACATGTCAGTGCAATTCTCTTTGGGTTTGTGATTTAGTGCTTGTGGTTTTTTCATTTGCCTTTTCTTCAGCCTGAACTTTCCAGAGAAGCTATTGTAATCTTTGTAAAAGGTGGAAAAATCTTCCAAGAGAAGTCCAACCTTGAAGTGTTACAGATGCACACACTGGCATTTTTTTTCAATGCACTATAATTGAATTGTACAGAAAACAAAGGATGCACTTCAACAGTTCCTTTAGAAAGCAGTTCTAAGTGGTGAGGTTCTACCTGAGTCTGGACTGTTTGACCAGAAAGGTACATTAGAGTGACAAATTAGCAGGTGAACTAACTTCAGTGCATTCAGATGAAGATATCATTCAAGAAGTTGGAACTGCATGTAGGCATGGAGCTCCAAGCTGCTAATAATTTTTCCTCTTTCAGTGCTATATGCATTGATACAGCTGATATTTGATGGTGCATTGTTCCATGGTGCTGTTGCTGCACTAAAAAGCATGCATTCTCCTAGCAAATCCGTATTGTGTGAGTTCATCAGTACTGACAGTTAGGAAGAGTTCAGATCATGAGTAGGAGATAACCTGTTGTAAGGATTGCCCTGAACTGCCTGCTATTAGACAGACTGACAGTTCTGAGTTGCAGCACAGCCACTGGCCAAAAGGCAGACTTGGAAGTTTTGAGAGCCTTCTTCTGTTTCCTCATCATGTGCAGGAATTTGAGTTTTTAACATATGTTTTCTATGACAAGACACTGGATTCAAGTAAGTTTTTCTTAGGTCAAAAATGTCTAGCAAACCCAGAACTCCAGGCTGACTTCATGCACTTCATGTTGAAGTGACAACAACATGCTCAGTCAACATTAGTTGTTAAAATAGCAAGAATCTTGGTGTCTGAAGCTCGTTTTTGCTCTATCCCTTCTAAGCAAAAATGTTTTCTTTTGTTCTCTTGTTTGCATCCTTACTTGGAGATTAAACAATATCTAGAATATAAAAAAACTTATAGTCCAGCAGTATTTTTTTGTATTTCAAGCTCTATGTTCCATTAACATTTCTGGGGAAAAAAAGAATACTTAGATGTCAAGGTCCATATTAAATTATGCTCTAGGGTAGAGTCATAGACTTTGGGCAAAAATACAGATCTTGTCATAGTCTATTTCAAATAATGGTCAGTAAAATTTAATTGAATGTTAACACATTCCTGTGGATAAACATCTGAAGACTTTTACTTTGCAGTCTGCTTCAGTGCAAAATACCCCAAAATTCAGGGCCTCATAATACTAATGAAAAGTATCATAGAATCACAGAATCATAGAATCAAGCAGGTTGGAAGAGACCTCCAAGATCATCCAGTCCAACCTAGCACCCAGCCCCATCCAGTCAACTAGACCATGGCACTAAGTGCCTTGTCTAGTCTTTTCTTGAACACCTCCAGGGATAAATAAGTGACATAGGGAAAAACCTAATATAAGCCCAGAACTTCGCTTTGAACTGGCATACAGAGGCAATTTGAAGCCAGCATGAGCAGTAGCGGTCTCCTAGGGTACTGAAAGGTTTCAGCCATATAGATATGGGTAAGGATTCGATTTATGATATGGCTAAGAAGTCAAATTGCAGGAGAGTTAAGCATTAAATAATAATGATCACAGGTGTTTCAACCTGTACTTTTTAACTCAAGGCCTGATCATCTTCATGCCTCCCCAAGTCACCAGCAGTTCCATCAGAGTGTCAATGAAATTAAAGGGTATAAAGCCAGACGTATCTGAGTTCATCTGTTTCTTTGTAGGTCATCAGTATGTGTTGCATCAACCTTGATGTGCAGGTAAGATAGAGGAAACAAAGGGAAGAAACTCAGCAGTGTCTCCTGAAGATGAAGAGAGACACTGCTACTTTCTGTGGGACTCTTTTGCGCTGTGTCTACACCCCCACACAACGTACTGAGAATGTTTGTGGGACAGATGATTGGTCAGCTTAAACCCAAAACCTATTCTTAAATGTTTGGTTCGGATCCCACTCCATACTCTATTGAGTCTGAGAGAGTCACTTCTACAATGGATCCACATTCCTCATGCCATACTTTAGCTCTGGTGAAATCCTAGAATGAGTGCCCTGCATGGTGCTTCTCTCCACTTTGTATGAAGAGCTACAGAGCATACTTTATCTAGTTTCAGCAAATAGTTCATTATGTTCAAAGGACTATTAGGTTCATTAAATTTTCATTCAACCTACTTCAGAGTTATGAAATAGTACAACCAAAAGCTAGCAGGCAGCAGCAGCAGGGCTTTGGGACCAAGCCTGCTCCTTTGGGATTTGAAAAATAGGTAAGAATTCAGAGGGAGCAGCTTTTGCTAAGTCTGTGTGAAATCAGGAGTCGATAGCTGCACAGATTGCTGGCCTTAACTTCCCTCTACATCCTAGACTGTCTCCTAAAGAGTTATTTAGTATGTCTGTTCTTCTGTCAGTGTGGGAAGGAGAACATCTTGGACTACATCAGCTGCAAACAATATCCAAACAAAAGTATTTGCAGATCGGTTAATGTGCATTCACAACAAAACATCTCTAGCCTCCTCAGGCTTGTGGTTTAAGATCAAAGGGTCAAAGTGACATGCACTCCCTCAACCAGTTTGGACCAGTTGCATTGATTTTTCCTCGAAGCTAGAGATTGATTTCAGCAGGAGCTGGCAGCGTGGATTGATAGGGCTCTCAGAAGAAATGTAGGATTTTAAACGACAGTATCATAAAAGTGATGTACAATGCAGAATAGCCACTGAAGCCAATTTCTGTCAATAAGATTCCCATACTTTGAAGACAGTAAAGCATTGAAATGTCTGGTAGCATCTGAGGCAAAAATACCACGCACTTCCATGGAAACAGAAGCAGGCCCATATTCTGAGCAACTGAAATATTGTCTGTGCCACGAGGTATTTAACTCTTCATTATTTCATTATTGCTTTCGATAGCAAAACACCAAAATGGCAGTGGGATTTTAAAAGAGGCTCACTTCTTAATATTTACTCTCAGGCTTATAAAAGATACATGGTCCTGAGTGATGTAAATCAATTATCCCCACATGTGTGAAATGCTCTAGCAAGATCAATGAGACCTGAACACAAGGAGGCATCTTAGGATAACAGCTGCAGATGCATGCATTGTCTGGGAGAAAAACAAACAAATGAAAACACGCTGCCCACCCTTCTCTTTCTCCCTGCCCCGTGTCAAATCCCTGCCGTTCTCCTTTCCAGTTGTTAAGTGCATGAAAAGACAAACAAATGAGAACGGGTAGGACTCCATTTATCAGTATGCACAGAGTACAGTAAATGGTCTCTCTCGGAGCCAAGGTAAAGTGAATGCTTTGCATTCGCATTCAGGTTTGAAATTTGGTTTTGATGGGACTTAATGGTCGGAGTGTACTTACAAACAAATGCTGCACAGTTAATGGCTGCATGGAAAACTGCAGCCACATAACTTTACTGCCCAGAATACCCATTGGTTTTAAGGATGAGCTCAAGATAATTACTTTCACAATATTAATAATTCTGCCAATTGGATTTCCACAAAGTATCTTCAATAAAATGCTAAAAATACACATTCAATAAATCAATGACACTTCTGACTGAGTCTGCTCAGCTAGAAATTGTTTTCTCATTGATAAAATTCTGTTTATGAAAGCCTATTTTCATGGAAACAACTCAACATTTTTATTGGGAAATAATTTGCAGTTAAAGAGAAGAGATGAGAATGAATGAAAAGTCCACATGAGCTTATACATGTAAATAACAAAACACCTTACTGTTTTATTCTTGAAGCAGAATGTAATCTCCATGCTTAAAAATAACAAAAAATGCAAAGGAAAAAAAAATTCCTTCTTATCCCACTAGATGGTGGTGCCTTCAGATTAGGGCTGAGATGCTCAACCAGACAGGCCAGAAGAACTTTTGCTTTCTTTAGCTGACCTGTAAATATAGAGAATCAGAGATGAGGTTAATCTTGTTCCTCTGGGGATATTAACAACACTCAGGTGTAATGACTTATGGAATGTATTTGAGTAGATAGTACTGTGTTCATAGGAGTTTGCTAGAAAGGGTGTTTTAACTTCCCTACACATCTAATAGCATCACTTTTTCTTCCTGAAGAAGAAAATGTCCTCACTATATTGAACCTTAACAATGATTGTATTTCATGTAATAGAGCCTCATTATGCCAACGTTCTGGCTTTGCAATCTTACTGCCCTCTATCCTCAGCCAAAGCCAAAATCCACATTAAAGTAGTGAATCCTTAGCAACAACTTCATGCTGTGTTCACATAGGAACAACCTTAAAGTCCTACTCATATTTTGATACCACAAACATACTGCTCACTTTACAAAGAAAGGTATTTAGACATCACTGAGACAAAAAAGTGACCACGTCTAAGCACTGAGGGGCACATCTTCAGTTGTAACTGGAACTTTAATGAGAAGGAAAAGTAGACAGGACCTTGCTTGGGAGAGTGCTTTTGTGCCTTAAATTTCTCAGGTTCCTATAGCAAACAGTCAAATCCTTCGTGCCTCAAATGAAGCCAGAGCTGCTGAGTTCAGTGCTGATTGTGTGAACTAGAGAGCGTCTCTCAAAGCCTGTATCTGCTGAGGACTGTCCCAAGAATAGGGGCAAAATTGCACTCATCTCTTGTGCAGAGGGGAAGCCTGCAGATGCAGACTCATGCAGAGCTGGACACAGTGTTGGAGCACACAGAATATTAAACATATACCTATTGCCAGCTGTCAGTCATGCCCAGCCAGGCAGCCCACAGCAACTACATGGCAAGCCATGTGAACACATCAGTTTGCACATGGCTGCTCCGGAGACCATCCTCCCAGATTTGTTCAAAGGAAGTCAGTGATGAGCTGAGAGCAATTTGTAAGTCTTGCACCGAGAAGAAGTAATTCTGAATTGTTTTAATTTTACTTAAGTGTTGTAACACACATTGGCACTACAAAAAAGTGCAAATTAAAATGAAATGCTGTTTTGTGCATGAAGAACTCCAGAAAGGTAAACCCTCATTGGAGACTTTGCAGTTATTCTTTTTACAGACGGTGTAATAGCACAGAAAAGTTAAAGATGTCCTCAGGTGTCCTGGAAAAGGCAGCAATAATCAAGAATGCCAGATCTTTGTTGTAGTCTAGAATTGTTATTGCTCAGTGTACTTCACATCACCCTGTTTCCAAGTGATCAGCTCGTTTAAAATACCTACAGTCACTTAAAAACTGACCCTCTTTCTGGCACAGTTTGATTCATGTTTATTTGCTACATGTTCTTTCCATTTATTCTATTCTACTCTTTCACTTCTCAATTCCCACATTTGCAACTTACACTCAATTCCAGTTTCCTCTCGAGTAATGTACATCAGTATGAGTAGCACCAAAGTGCTGAGACATGTCAAATTAGTATGATTGCCAAGCAAAGATTACAGCCCAAATAGTCCAGATACTTCCACATAAGAACATCATGGCCAAAAAAGGCTCAGTTTGCACTGTTTTGTGAGCATTTAGCAGGGAATTCCTTTGTGCAGTGGCCTGAGGCAGAAAAATGGATCTAGAAATGGCTGTGGATGCTTGGTTCTTCTGTTATATTGCATGTAAGCATGTTCCCTGACTACGAGGGAGAGCAGATCCACTCTTACTTTCCCTAGGAGAATGGGTAGGATCTTCTGAAAGCCTGAAGAAGCAAAATTTGCTCCAATTATCGTTACTTGCTAGCATTAGGGGCTGAAATGAAGCATTTGCCTAGAGTGCAAGTTCCTTTATTTATCTCTGACTGTACCAGTATAACTGCCAATCACAGGAAATACCTCTAATAACTCTTCTTTTTACTTAATAAGGAATACCACATCTTTAAAACATTAGAAACAGATGTCACTGCATTACTTCACTGCTGATGTATGTAATAGAAACGACACACTAATTAATTTAATGCAGTATAAATGTACTGATTATTTATCATGGCTGACAATAAAATTCTGAAAACATTCAATTACAATCAGTGGTTATTCATTATTTATTGATTCTGCATTATGCACACATTAATACAATACATTTAATTACATAAGAGAAGGGATCATTTTTCTATTGATACTTAGCCATTCAGATTCATCGGTTTTATTTGAAATCCTTGGTGTTTAGGTGGGAAGTTTTAATCCACTATTCCAAAAAAAAACCCCTCTGATGAAATGTCAGAATGAAATTGAATACAAGTGTCAAGTACTACTGTGTCTAGAGAAACGTGGGCAACAAGAATGACATACTAATTTCAGTCTCTTCTCTTTCTCACGTCAGTGGCCTACATTTGTTAATATAATCATGGTTACATTTTCCCAAGTAAACCAATGTATTAAAGACTAAACTAGGGGGGAAAAAGCTTTTATTCCCTTTTTAAGAATTAGAAACACCAGTGGCTTGCATACTCATGCTATAAACTCAAAGATCACTAGGGTAAGTTAAGAGCTTTAGAATTATTTTGTTTGCTTGGTTTTGCTGTTTTTTTTTCTTTGTTGTTTGGTTGTTTTTTGCTAAGGACTAGGAGAATATCAGCATCATTAGGACTTCAGTCAGGCTGGGATTCAGGAAAAAATGGTGTTTTGTTTTGTTATGATAGGGTGCATCGTAAATGCATCTCTCAGTTATTATTTCATCCTGCATTTTGGGCCCCTGGGTTACCTCTGACCCTCAGAAGCCTATACGCACATTTGTCCCTTCCATTTATCTTAGTGAAGATCCAAGTTCTTCACTAACACTTAGCTTTTTGCCCTCCAATCTACTCACACTGGACATACCTGTATCAAGTCTACAGAAAGATTTATTTAAGCTAAAATAAAATATTTTAAGAAGCCCACCAGGAATCTTTACATTACAGTATTGATGGAATTCCTGGTTTATTGTCTCGCCTCCTGCTTAGCTACAGCAGACCAAGATAAACCAGAGCTTCCCAGTCTTCTGGAAACAAAATTGTTATTATTTTTGTTTCATTTCTCTCCTACTGCTTCACTGAAAAAGCTGTCATTATTTTTCACCCTTATCCCCTCCTAGGCAATTGTGTCACCCATCATTTTCTCTATAGGGTCCCTGTGAGCCAGTAGGCACATTTATGCCAGCTGGCAATAAGTAACTTCCAGAGCACTGTTGACTGGCCCTGTCTGGAGTGACTGGGGCTTTCCTCTCTCCTCTGTCAGAAAAGAGCTCTTTTGCATTTCCCTCCAACAGGGCATGTGTGAGGATCACAAAACCAAACCCAAACAAGTATAGTGGAACCTTTGCCTGCTGTTTTGCTATACAAACAAGACCAACGTTCTACAGGACTAATCTACAATACCCCAACACAGCTGACAGTGTTAAGAAAAGAGCGTTTTGCACACCAGGCCAGAAGGAACAACAATACTGAAACTTTATTTTAAAATAAAGCTTCAACATTGCTTGTTTCAGCTATAGGGAGGCTTGCTAGTTTGCACACATCCAAATTGCATTCTGCTGGCCTCCGTTCAAATAGACCATCTGGATGCTTTATAACTGACAAGATATTACTGTATGATTGTTAGACTTTAGTAACTTTGCCTCGTCTTTGACAAAATTACAGAGAAATAATAATATCCATTGATACAGTTGATTTGTATATGCTTAGTTGAACTGGACAGCTGCCTGATATTAATTCTCAAACCTTGAGCATTTTCTTGGTTTAGAAGCAGTTCTTCTCTCCATGGATAGTCACCTCTCAAGGGTACTGTTTTTACTACAGCCTTTATGATTTTATATTGCTTCATGCCACTCCAACTTGCTGGGTGTTGATGCGCAAGGCTTCCCCTGGCCTTGCAAAAGTTCAGTTTTATTTAGAAATATGTTTAGCTTATGGAAGACATTAAAGTCACAAAGGAAAAAGAATTCCCACAGTGGAATTTGATTGTCACATTAATCTCGAAGCAAAAAAAAAAACAACCAACCAACCTCTAAAAGGGCAAACCCAATAAGAAATGTTTGCATCTATTAAATCTCCCATTAGCAATTATGTCCAGAAAATTAACTCCCAAAAAAGTTTCAAGTTCTGTAATTTCCAGTATATAAAAATATCTGATGAGTGCAGAGCTCGATTGTACTGAACACTTTTCCAACATAAATAGCCCCTGCCCCACAGAGCTTCCAATGTAACATTCTGATCCTAGAAAGAGGCACAGACTAATTTAGGCAATGTGAGCATTCTTATTGAAGGGTATTCATTTAAACCTGGTTTATGTTAAAATTCTGCTCTAGTTTTAGGTGGCAAAGCTATGTGTCTAAACCAGGTGGCTAGTCTCCTTAGAACATACATACATATAAGCAATGGAAAAGTGAGGTTCCTCCAGCGTGTAATTGACGTCATTTAACAAATACAGCAATTTAATTAGCATGCAGTCATCTCCCCTCATCTAAAACGGGATTACTCATAATGCAAAAAACATTAAACTTTGCAGAAAGGATGTCTAAATAAACAAGTTTAACAAAAGGAAAGAAGACAGAAACCAAGAGATGAGCTCTCTTGGTATTGCTTGCTTGGCATCCACTTGAAAAGTTTTGTTTATACTTTTCTGTTTGCTTTGTTTACTGAATGCTTTAGGAGGAAGCTAAACAAAAACAGGAAAGGGGAGTGAAGAAGTTGAAAGACTAGGAAATAAGGAAGGATTAAAAACACAGAGAAAAAGAAGTGGAAACAAACAGGAAAGATGCTGATGCAGAAGAGGAAAGGGAAGAAGCTTGAAAAGAGGTACATTGGGAGAAAGAAGGAAAGAAAGAAGCAATCTAGCCAGTGTGCCCGGGCTCCTGCTGACTGTGTATCAGTCACACTCAACTCCTTTATGTGAAACTAGTATGATCTTCTTTTGGGTCCGCTTGTTCAGAGGGCAGGGGGACACGAGTTTAGCAGATCTTGTGTCACCTGCCCTGGTTTCGGTGAAGGAGTTTAAAATCTGTTTCTCGGGACTTCTGTGTGTTACTTGTATGCAGCTGAATGAGGGGCCATATGGTGCTTCGGGGGGCTGGCGAGCACTGATGTCATTGTATGTAAACCACAATTGATGCTGCCTCTGAATCTGGAGATTTCAAGGAATTACAGGCATGCTCTGAGAATGGAGTTCGCCTCCTGTGACTGCTCACCAACTTTCACGGCTCTCACAACTTCCTCCGTCTTGCCCGCGCCGCACGTTCTCCCTTCTCTCAGCTCAAGCGGCTCCGTTTCAGACCTGAATCCCTTGCGCGGCTGCCGCTGCCTGCCCTGGCCGTGCTCAGGAGTCACCACACATTCTCGGCCTCTCGGTAAAGCGGTGGAAAATCGGAAGTGTTATTTACCTAACGGAAACCTGCACCGCGACTCTCGCTCCCCGCCTCTCTGCGTTTCTTGCAGCTGTGGCAGGTGTTCTTAGAGTGAGGGGCGGAGCGGAGCGGAGCGCAGCCACCGCTCGAGCTACCTGCCAGGGGGCCGACCACAGCCGTGTCCCCCTCTCTCTCACAGCACCGGGGCCGCGCCCGCGGGATCTTCTTCCGGCCCACCGAAACTTTTCTACTCTTAAGGCAGAGAAAGAGTTCCGGGAAGGCAAGGGAGGCAGAACCGGCTAAACTCCCTTCAGACACCCGCCGGTAGCTCCGACCCGGCCCAGCCGCCGCTCGCCTCCCGCCCCGCGGCCCAGGTGCTGCGGCCGGCACTGCCCCGCCCCGGCGCCGGCAGCCACTCGGCGCGGCCGCGCTGGCGGCGGGCGGGGCGCATTGGCTGGAGGCGCTGTCACTCTTCCCCCGGCGGCGCTGGGGAGGGGTCTGGGCGCGCGGCTGGCGGCGGCCGCTGCGTGTGGGAGGGCGGCGCGCGGCTGTTTTAGTAGTACCGCAAAGAGCACGGCGAGAGTGCGCGCCGGGGGCGCGGGGCTGAGCCGAGCCGCGGAGCCGGGCTGGCCGGCCATGGCTGTCTCCGCACCGCCCGTCATCGCCGCAACTTCCAGCGGCGGCGCGGGGGGCTCGGCGGGCTTGTTCCGGGCGGACCCTCTGTACTCTAGCCCCGCGGAGTCCCCGCGCCTCACCAGCAGCCTCGTCAATAGTTTTCTCTCTGCCGGCAGCGGCGGGGCCGGCGCGGGTGGCGGCGGCGGCGGCGGCAGCGGCGGTGGTAGCGGTGGTGGTGGTGGTGGTGGTGGCGGCGGCGCCGGGGGCGGCGGCAACGAGTGTAAGATGGTCGACCTGCACGGGGTGAAGGTAGCTTCGTTCCTCGTGGAGGGGCAGGAGCTGATCTGCCTGCCGCAGGTCTTTGATCTCTTCCTGAAGCACCTGGTGGGAGGGCTGCACACGGTCTATACCAAGCTGAAGCGGCTGGATATATCGCCCGTGGTGTGCACGGTGGAGCAGGTCCGCATCCTTCGGGGGCTGGGGGCCATCCAGCCCGGCGTCAACCGCTGCAAGCTCATCACCAGAAAGGACTTCGAAACTTTGTACAGCGACTGTACCAACGCGAGGTGAGCCACAAAACTTCGCTCTTTTTTCTCTTCTCGCCCCGCTCCGTTCGGCTCCGGCCACTGGGGGCCGGCTGCCGGCAAAGAGCCATGCTCGGGGGTGGGGGGTGCCGGGTCCCGTCACTTCCCCGCGGACGCCCGCTGTGTGTGGGAGGGGGCTGAGGGGGGCCCTCGGGACACTGAGTGGCGACTCGCCGCTTTGCGCAGAGAAGCGCCGGGCTGGGCCTGGACGCCACGCGGGGCGCGGGGGCTGAGGTGCGACTGTGCCGCGGGGCAGGCGAGCCCAGCCCCGCGGCGTGCCGGCGTGGAGAACTTTGCAGCGTTCTGCCAGCCTCTGCGGGTGGACGGGAACGCCGGGCAGCGGGGCCGTCCTTCGCGCAGGACTTAAAACTTTTGCCCTGGTAGGGGAAGCTCGTAGTTCTTCTACACACTCTTAACACAATCAAACAAACAAAACCCCAGAGTTTTCTCCACTATTTTTCTTCCGCTGAAACTTTCCATTCTCCTCAGGATCCTCGCTCCCAAGGCCGGCAGATGCCCGCCGGGGGCGGTTGGGCGGTCACGGGCAAACTGTTGCTCGGGATCGTTCCGGAGTAATTCCGTGTCATGCGGCGAAGAGGTCTGGGGTGGCCGTAGCCCATGCCCTGACGTGTTTAAATCACTGAGCCCAGAACGGGTTGTATTCAGGGGAGATCCCTGCTGGGTCCTTCGTACTTGGGGTTATAATCCTGATCCGTGACCTCGTAGCTGCTCCCTTTAGAAATGATAATGATCTAATAAACACAAAAACTCTCTCGCGGCTTAATACAAATACTTAGTGCCGTGGGGTGGGGTGTGAGGCAGGGTGTTTGGAGAGAAAACTGTGGCAAATAGGGCGGTGACTGCTTCGGCAGTTCGTGAGGTACCTCTGCAGAGCATTTCCATCTCAGCCTGCTCCTGCTTTCGGTCTGGCGGGAAAACTTTCTTTGCAGAGGCTGTTTCGGGGAGCTTTGGGTGCGCTCTCTGACTGGCAGCATGAAAATAGTTGGTAACTTAAGGGCTTGCGTCACCTTTTCGAACTGCTCAGGGCTGAACGTGTTGAGTGGTTTTTTTAACAGTACCTTAATTGAGCACGCTCTAATTCGGGACCTGATCCGTCTGTGGCTGTGTGAGCTGGTGCGGGAGCAAACCGGCCGGCTCTTACTGGACAGCAGCGCTTGTTTCGTTTCAAATTGCTTGATATTACAGGTGGTATTTTGGAGATGCTTGCAGTGAGTTTCAAATAGGTGCCTTTCCTCTTGTGTTCCTCTAACACCTCCCGCTGCCTGCATAAGCAGTGTCGTGCACCTCTGACATCACAATTACTGCCTTATTGAAATGACAGTGTTCTAAGTAAAATGTGAGACTGATGTGTTGGAATAAAATTAGTGTAAGATTACAAAGGGACACATTTAACATGCAAATGCTTTTCTGAAATGTTTCTGAAGCTCGCCTAGTGTGAAAGTTGACCGCTGCAGAAAGAAGTAATTTTAATTTCTGTGACTGTGCCAAAGTTTCTCCTTGGGGAAATAAAGGGTCTGATTTGATGATACAGCCTTTAGATGCTGTCTGATGATGTCTATTCTCTTACAATCAAAGATTTGAGGTCCAGAAATACCAAAATGTTAAACATTTAAAACTTGTATTTTGCAACTTTTAATTTTATTTTCCTTTTGACAAAGCCTTAGGACTGTGATAGGGTCAGGGAATAAGTAGTGCAAGGAATAGCTGAGAATGATGTTCAGAGGAGCTGTAAGTGAGGAGCCAAGTGATGCTCTAAGAAGGTCTGAAAGGAGCAGTCAGGGGAAGGAAGATCTGGTCAAAGGCAGAAGATACCGCAAGAGCCCTGATGAGAGTGGATCTAGTAGAGCAGAAACACATCTGAATGAAGTCCGAGCTCTCTGTTGAGGAAGTGCATTCAACACGTGTATAAGCAGAAGCTCTCTGTGCCTCATTATGAAAACGCTATGTACTTTTCCCTGTTCAGGAGCAGCATATACCTCTGCATTTCCTAAAGCTTCTCATTTACTGAAACATCACTCAGCCTTTCCATCCCTCGAAAGTGCTGATACCCAACTGGTATCAGTATGTTTGACACTCAAGGTTTCAGGTGTCGTGCACAGTAGTTTTACTGGCACGCCTGAAACTTTTCTCAGGCATTGTAACATAACTATTACTTGTGTCCCATCATGTTCATTGAATGCTTAATATGCAGATTGTTTCCTTGAGCAGCCTGTATTTAGTGGGGGAGAAATGTTGCAGAGAAATTGCTGAATACTGGAGTGATCTGATTTTTGTGTTCTGTGAAGTGCCCTGGGAGCTCCTGCAGTGCATGGTACCAAAGAAATGAAGCATGGTAGAGTTTTTTACAGCTACCCAGTACTGAGGTTTCGTACCTGAGGAGTGAAGCCTTGACAAAATGTGATCTTCTGGAAGCAAACCCTTCGATATGTGTATTTGCTGTACCAGCCAAATGTTACTTTTAACTCTGAATATTGAGTGTTGCTTTTATGATACCTATTTTAATTTCTGAAGATGTATAGGTATGATTGAACACTGCACAAGTACTACATGAAACTCGGGAGCTGCCAGAACCAGCAATAAGAAATGCTGGCTATCGTTTCCAGTCTTGCTGGGCTTCTAAAAGTCAGCATCTCTTATGCTAGTGTATACTTTTAATCATCATTGTTAATTGGACTCTGCCATCAATTATGCATAATTGAAAATTAGAGGAATTCTATTTCTGCTGCTTACTCTCTTTTTTTTTTTTAATGTCGAGCTTTTATACAGAGCTCAGAAGAGCTGCAGAAATACATTTCACCTGCTAGTGAAAGTTTCTTGTGTGTTTCTGCTCTCTGTATGTGACACGAGTTATCTATATCTGGCATCCTTGACCTTTGTATCTTTTTAAGCAGTACATGTATAATTTTAATTGGCATGTAAACAAAATGTTCTGTGATTGCCGTTAGCCGTCGTCATGTAATCTAATTTGGAAACAAGGCTTGTAGAATGGAACTAACAGTTCATGTCATTACAGGGAGCATCCCCAAGTCAACAGTGAGGACAGCTTATTTACAAAATCCAGTTCCTGATTTGCAGTACAGTAAAAGATTACTTATGTTTAATTTTAGTAGTAAAGCATAAGGCTTATTTTAAAAGGAAACCTAAAACATTTTTAAGATGGTACATACGTCGTTCTTTAAAATCAGGATTATACAAGTATGATCAGAACCTATTTTAGTCTCTATTTGATGGATGCTGTTGGCCACTGAAAGGGCATGGTGTTGGTCTGCCTCTTTCAGTGAGTATCAGGATTCTTCCCAGAAACAGTGTGCCAATACATGGCTCTCTTTTTTTCATTTGAAATATCCAGTTAAGCTAATATTATTCTATTGCTTTGGCTATTCATAAACAATGAAAGGCTTTAGAAATGAATTTAAGCAGTAAATGCAGACATTTTATTTTATGAGATAATGAGGGTCTAGTCATGTTGTCTATTAAAAGCTATCCTTTAGTCAGCAATACTTTGTCTTTTATTAGGAGAATGATATCAAGATTATAATTAAAGCAAGCCAGTCATGTACAGAGCTTCCATGTGTATCGATTTAAATGTGGGAACCTGGTTATATAAACTTTTGCCTAAGTAAATGTTTAGTATGTAATCAGACTTGGGCAAATTAGTGAATTTTGAAGGTGCTGGCACGTTAAACTAAAATGAATGATGAAATTGGCTGTTTGCTTTTCTTCTGTGGAGAGGAGACTCACTTTAATAGATATCACCAACACAGTGGATTCTGCTGGAGATGCAAAAAGGATTTTTTCCACTTTCTATACAGATTAATTATTTTGGAAAAATCCTTTTTTCTTGCTGTATGTCTTGAAAGTCTTTGCTTGCTCTGAAGTACTAAAAGACTTGAGTATTTTCATCAGACGCATGTCCAATCTGGAGAAGCCTTGATTCAAATTCTCTTCTTTTTTGATAGCAATAGAGCTCCCCATTCGAAGTGTAACATGCTTTTCCTTCAAAATGGAGTGTTTGTATGTTTCCTGCATGTGTATATGCATAATACATATGTAATTTTCTACTGAGACTTCTACAACTGAAAAATACTGTGTTTTTGTGGCAAAGACAAAAAAGCTAAACAATTAGGTATTAATGATATTCTTGTTGCATATTCAAAAGGTCTTTGCAAGCATTTCTTCCCTTTTTTTCCTTTTCACCATTTCAACCTGCAGAACTCTTCACTGTCACTCCAAATCACACAATTCTGTGAAGATAAAACAACATTTAAACTCATTTGCTTTGGGAGGGAAATTGAGCATTTGCACCCAATAAGCCTGATTGTGGAACTGCATGCAAATTGTGTTTTGATTTATCTCTTTTGCACTTTTTTCCATTTGAATTGATCTTGCATTAATTTTGCCAAGCGGCTCTGTGAGGCTGCAGATGTTGCCCTGTGTTTAATAAATCAATGAGACAGATCTGAATGAATCACTTCAGATGGATTCTCTGCTCGGTTTGATGTCTAGATGTTATTCTTAGCTTGTTATCATGACAGATGCATTAATGTTCCCATACACTGCCAGCAATGTCAAAGAGATTGAAGCTTTTAAAGTGGCGGTATCCCCTTTTCCCCCTTCTGCTGGAAGAACTAAATTGCCTTTAGGAATAAGTCACAATATAAATTTAATTGGGGCATCATTGTGGGGAAGATGCTGAACTTCTGATCATGTTATAACACAAAGTCAGGAAAATACAGTTTCGTGCAAACTGCTTAATTATTCCAGAGTAGTGGAAATCAATATTAAAATCTAAACATAGGATAGCTCCTTAATAGAGTAACCACTTTCTCAACATGAATATTTCATTGTAATAGGAATGATCCAGATAAATAATATAAGACTAGCACATGTTAAAAGTGTTGCTATAAATAGTCTATCCTTGTGTCCAAATTGATTACAGGCTGAGGTAAGGCTTTTTCTTATTTCCCTTTTTAATTCTTGGTAATAATTTTGGAATTAAATGCGTCTGGATCCAATCTCTGTTAGACTTGGAGTAAGAATTCTTGTTTATTATGTTTCCGTTACTGCTTAGCATTTAGTGCCAGATACGTTAGGGACATTGTCGATCACCATTAAATTCTGATCTCTAGTCTGGTATCCATTATCTTGGAGCAAAACCTGTGGAACGCAGATCACAAGAGGCTGGAATGTGTCTTAGTGGAAGGGTTTGAAATTCTGGAAAAGACTGCATAAGTGCTCTGCCATGAATAATGAAGATCTATTTCCCGTGTAGGCTACGCGCGCTGTTTATTGGCTTTTATTCCTTGGTGTTTATTACCCCGCTTGTGGTCTTCCTTGCTTTTCTTTAGAAGATAAAAGAGTATTTTGTGACTTGCTTCAATCATTTTGTTAAACCTGATCTCTTTCTCTATGACTCTTTAATGTTAAAAACCGCTGCGAGTGTTCTTTTTCCTAATCTCTCCTCCAAGCAGAACAACTTTGCCTTTTTGTCATTAAGGCTTCTGAGAATAAATTGGAGAAACTGGCTGTAACAGATCTAGATTTATGTTGGCATTCTTGGTATTCTTGCTCCAGTAGTTCCAATTTGATAAAGGAAACAATATATGTAATAGAAATTCACAGTTTATTCAAATGAGCTTGAGCTTTAGCATTGTTATGTTTGCCTTTCTTTCACCAATATATCAATGTGTGGCAATAGCATTATACTTTGCCTCCAGAAGTGACCGGCTCTGTGGATGGGAAATTACTCTCACACTGGGGCTGTGGTTGGACACACAGCCTCTGTTTGTGGTGGTGCATTTATTTCAAAGGCAGGTGAAAATTGACTTGGGTAGAGCTGAGGAGCATGGCAAAACCCACTCAATTAGAAAATCAAGTCTTGTTGTATGGCAGTGACCTTAGAGTGAGCAGCTAAGATCTGTCTAGCTTGGTGATTTTTACAGAACATATTTAAAATGAGCCTTCTGAGATGTTGTAAAATTTTTGTTGATTTCATGCATCCAGGCTGGAGTTTGTGTTACATAAGAGCTGTTTGTCAGTGTCAATATTAAGAAGGTGTTGAAATCTGGGCTGTAAAGGCTCTGTTATGAATTTGCTGAGGTGAACCTCCCTTCCATGCCAGCGGAAGTTTGCCAGAACAAGGGCAAAGAACTTTAAAAACCTTCATAGACTCAGAGCCCTTCTCGCCAGGGCTGGGACATGTTTGCTTAAAATCCATGCTGGAAGGAATTCTGCACGTATGGCACTTTGGGTACTACAGTCTGGAGTCTGGTCTTGTTCTTGCCGAATTTAGAATCTTTCATAATCTTTTCTGTGCCTCTTCCGGAAATGTTAATTTTGTGTGTTCTGAAGTTGTAAACAAAACCATCCCCACCCTTACTTTAAAATACCTAGAAAGTTCCCGTCTGCTTTCTTTCTAAGTTGCTCCATGTGATTATCAGAGTAGTGAAACCCTGCAGATGGGCAGCAGGGCAGCATTGTAGTGATTATTTATGTAAACAGTGCCAATAGCAAAACCAAGCATAATGAGGAGACTTAGTTACTGCTGTCTGTGACGTGCTCATTTTGGTGCGAGCTCAGGCAAGATGTTTATAGGTTGCAATTAAACGTGCATTACCCAGCAGAAGTACATTAGCCAGTAATGATTCTTTGTGATTTAGTTTTATCCTGCTTGATACTAGAACTGTCCCTTGGGGCTACATGGCTTTTGATCTTTGTTCCCTCTTGGTGAAGCATGGTTATCCAAAGTGACTTAGTAATAGAGTTTTCCCTCTCCTCCCCCCATTCTACAACCTGTAAGAAACACCGATACTCCTTAACTAATGTACTCCGATACCTGCCCCAGAAGGTTCCAATATCCGAATCCTGTAAAGTACGAATGTGTTTTCTTGCCTTTCTTCTTGGTAGCACAGCTACGTTGTTTTCTGTGCAGCCATAAAGTTTATTGTCACTAGCAAGCGTGGGGAGATTATATTTCCTTGTCAGTACATCTTGACCTGCTGAGCCTATTTCACTCATTAAAATATATTGTGTCAGAGCCTTTCTTGTCTCATCTCGGTTACAAATAACTGCTTCCCCAAAAAGTAAGAATCAAAACAAATGAGTGTAAGTGCTTTATTACTGTATGGTGGCTTAAAGTGTGATGTTTAGCAGCATATGCTGTTGGGTAGTATGTCAAGGTATAAAATGTTCTATTGCAATTGTGCCTGATCTTATCAAATTTCTGGAAATTGATATCTGGTAACAGCATTTAACCTACATCTAGTCTATCTGCTATCTATGTGATGGGTTAAACAGAAAAAAGTATTATCGATCTGCTGCTGGATTAAAGTTTGAAATCGGCAACAGCCTGAGCACAAAAGGCTTTTTTTTACGATTTCTCGGCTCACCATTGATCTCCCAGTTTTATTGCATTCATTATTTATTAAAAGAATTTGCAAGCTAAACATAACGTTAAGCTAGTTTGCACACAGGGACTGCACTTAGGAAATTGAATGGAAATTGCATTAGAGATGAACATCTGTGCTATTTTTCCACTCGTGTGTTTATGGGTTTGTATAAAAGGTGTATTGGATTAACAGTTATAACCATTATAGCTCGCAGCAATATGTTAGAAGCCTGAGCATTTAGTAGTTATTTAGGAGGGAGACTCTTCTTACTTAAACTAAAAAGTATGTTAATGCCATCACAAACAGTGCTTTTATTGGATTATTCTTTATTAATGGGCTTTTCACTAGTAATGCATAAAACTCGAGGTATCTAGCTATGTTATGCATGTGTTCTGTTTTCCACGCTACATAAAGCTCTATTAATGGCATTAATTGAAGGTTTCTAGTGACGGCGTTAGTTATGAATTTGGCACATAGACACTAAAATACTGGAAAGAAATTTGTTTTGTAATACACAATAGGAATATAAGCATTGAGAAGATCCTTAATATATATTCCTTTGGATTTTTCCTAGGAGTTCAACACATTTTCTTTCCTTCTTGAGCTGGGTAGCTTCTGTGCGATGTACCAGTGCATCTAGTAAAAATCTTGAATATGGTGAAATCCTCTACTTGATTTGGCAAGTTCAATTGCCCTCAAGACTAGCTGTAGTTGTGTGTGACAAAGTTCAGGGCAGAACTAGAATTTTGAGGTCAAGTGTAATGCCTTCAGATTTATTTATTATTTTTATTGTTCTCCTTATATAAAATAGATTTGTTTTCCCTTGAAAACTTGATGGTTAAATATGGAAAAGGAAAGAAAAAACAAATCCCTTGAGGGCTTTGGTTGAGAAGTCTATTTTTAGCATCAGTATGTTACCTATTTTATTTGGTCTCCAAGTATGTGCAGCCTGGTCTGTTTCTGACTAGAATGTACTGAAATATGTCATGTTCCGCATCATCAGTGTGCTCTGGGTTATTCTAGTCAAGATTCCTACTGCTACATCTCACCAGCTTGTAAGACTGAGAAGGGTTTTCTGTGCTAAGCATCAGAAATAGTCGTCGTGCCAGAAGGTTGTTCTTTTCTGAATGCCACCTCTGTGTGTTTTTTTTCTGTCTCTGGTAGGATGAACTCCTTCAAGTCCTAATAGCATTTTGAACAGAGGTGGCTCTGATTTTTTTCGTTGAAGGAATCTCGGTCCTGTGTTTTCGCACTGCTTTGAGCTCGGTGTTAGTGGTCTCCCTCCCTGCCGTTCCTGGCCATAGGCTCCTGTGATCAGTTTTCATAGTATTAGAACATGTTTCAACTACTCTGTAAATAAGTGGAATTTAGACTGACTATGTTATTAATATATGTACATATGCTGTAACATGCAGACAAATATACATGTTTGTGTGCATATTGTAACTCAACTTTATAGATTATTCCAAAGCCTCTTGTCCAAACCATGGAAATCAATTTTGGTTTTTGGAAGATTTGGGACTTTGAGCATAATCCAGAAGTTTAGTTTAAATTGCATTTGCTGTGGACATGAGCTGAGTTTCCTAACTGAACTTGCATGGCTATGAGAGCTGCAGTGGTACCCCCCCTCAGGTTTTTAATACTTCTTCAAGCCACGTGAGTAACATTCCCAGCATTGAACTTATTTCTGTCCAGTCTGCAGCAATAGAGCTCGCAGCTTGAAATGCCCTCACGTTCCTTTCAGCAGAACATCGAGTCACTTATCTCGATGCAGAGCACTTGATTTAAAAACCTAATCAAAATTACTCCATGCTGTACATGTACCCAAATCTAAAGTGTTTTACAAAATCACCGAATTGTTGAGGGTGGCAGAACCCTCTAGGGCTAGGTATCATCTCATCTAGCTCCTCTGTTTAAACAGGATCAGCCCCAGCTGGCTGTCCAGAGCTGTGTCCAGTTAAATTTTGAGTGTTTCCAAGGATGGGGACTCTGAGTCTCTGTGGGGAACCAGTTTATGGAATATGAATAACTGCTGTGGAAGAAAGATGTTATTGGCATTTGTTGGGGTGAGTGGGTTCTGTGAGAGTTGTTGAAGCAGTGCGTGGATGTTATGATTATAGCCACTGAGGTGGTCACTGCCCTGCTGACAAGTCAGGCCAGTATGGATGCTCCATCATTATTTGCTCTTACTGGAACAGTGCAGGTTGTAACCTTCTGTGTTCAGATTGTGCTTTCACCATCTCCCAAAATCCTAGGTGGGGTGTTGATGAGCTGCCTTATACCCCAGCAATGCTTAAGAAGGGATATTTGTGTATTTGTAATAAAAAACCCAAGGTAGCTGTAGGAAAGCTCTTGGCACAGACATTATGCCAGTGGGGGGATTTAGTTACCTGTATGTTACAGTAATTTGAGTTGCTAATTAAGAAGATCAAGATCTAGTTTAATGAAAAAGATATTTTATTCATAACTTCTTGCCAGTATATTTAAAATATTATCCATGATGCTTTTCTTAAACATGTAAGAGTTGTTTTTGCCCAGTACAAATTTTGTGTGCTAGCTGATGGGTTGTTTTTGTACCAGGCAATCAGAAGATGTCTGTGAAACGCTACCCCTCTTGTTTTTTGTGAGGGTGATGATGGCAGCTTGCCTTGCTGCTGCAGGTCTCTGGAGCTGCTGCCTCTTGTCCTTCTAGTTGAAATTATTGTGTTCTGGAGGAAAGGCTTCTGAGATATACTGGAAAACAGAGAGGTGAAAAAGAAGTCCTATCTTTCTAATAAGACTTAAAATACATTTTCTAAGCAAACCTGACACAACTCAACCCTCCCAAAAAATCCACAAAACCCCCAGACAGAGCAAGGTAGTAAAATGCTGGCAGTTAGAAAACAGCAGACCATGAATCCTGACCTCTGAGGTAATGCTGTGTTGTGCTTTCTGTTGCAGGAGCTAAATATTTGTAGGTCTGGAGCGTTTTGGTAGCATTACAAGGTTTTGTTTGGTGTTTGTGTATAGCAGTTCGTGCCTGATAAGTGACTTCTGAAAATACCTTGGTGGGCATCTCATCATTAGGAAATCGTTTTCAGCTGCTCTGTTTTGCAGAGAGCTCCGCAAGTGCGGTCTGGCCGTGCCCTTGGTGCACAAGAGCAGGCTGCACGCAGCATTTACTCCCCTGGTGCATCACCTGTGTGCGTGGCCCAGCGGCCAGCTCTGCTCTGGCTCCAGGCTGCACGCACCAGGAAGGGCTGGTGCAGGGCCCTCGGCATTCGGAAGGTTTGGTCAGGATGATTGCAGTAACTAACACGCTGCAAACCTCACGCTCTCACAGTCAGAAGTGCTTGGGAAGGTTAATTGATCCTGCTGTCATACACTGGAAGTAGATTTCCTGTCGGGGATCAGAACAATAATCATTGTCACTTCTTTCTGCTCTGTTTATAAATTGCTTTACTTGTTGCACAACTGACTTCTGCTTCAGACAAATCTGTTTCTTCCTGCTGGAACTCGAGGAGGTTTGTCTTGCAATTCCATGAATTAGCTTTCTTTTGCATGTTGAGCTAGAGGAGATTTAAATAATTCACTTACCTTGCCTTTCTAAAATGATACACTTTTTCTTCCAAATTTTTCCTCTCCTCAAACACTCTAATAAATTGTTTGTTGCATCTTCTTAACTGTCCCTAAAGGTTTACAGTTTTATCTTTCAGTGTTACTAACTGGAAACTTTAACCCTGTGTTATACTGAGAGAATCTGTGTTCGTTAGTGGTGGGGAAACAGTAATATTGGTGATATTTATTATAGGTCTCTTTACCGAGTAAATGTACGAGAATGACTGTTGAGCCTGGCAGTAGGCTGCCGAATACTTAAGAGCTGACTTCCCCTGAAGAAAGCTAAGCTGAAGGATTGAGTTCTTATGCTGGTGTGTTCTGATCCAGATTATACAGGTCGTTGTCTACCTGCATGATACAAAAGACATTTGAATGTAGCTGTCATCCTGGTGCTTCTCAGATCTCTGAGATGGGTGGATGATTTCAGAAGGAGATGTGGTTGTTTCTAAGTTCTTATCCTGCCAAGTTGCAGTGGGTGCTCTACCCATCTGCTTCCCAAGAGGGAAAAAAAAAGAAAGATGAAAGGAATCACACAGATATTATGCCCACTTGATGCAGGGTCACAGTTATGGTGTCTCACAAAGCATAAACCCTTGGTTTGGAGTTGGTTGTTGATTTACAGGAGAAGAAGGAAGGAACAAGGAGGCCGAGATGACAGCTGCAGTATGTCTGGGAGTCCTGGGTGTTAGAATGCTTGGACAGCAGATAGTGTGCTTGAACGATCGGGTCCTTTAGCACATCACTGTCAGGTAAGGGTTTCCAAGCAAGTTGCTGTGTATGGTGGGTGTGCAGTGAGCTGAGCAGGTTAGATTTGCTGCAAGAGAGATGATGAACTGTACACTGCATACGGAGTATGTTGAATTTCATGCAGAATTTCTTGCTGTGCCTGTTCTATGATTATCATCCCCCCTTCATCCTCTGCTGCCTCTTCAGGATCTGTCATTAACCACAACAGCATCACAACTAAATACACAAATTGCATTCCACTGTAGGCAGCAGCTGCAGGTTTCCTTTGTTTTGTGGAATAGTCATTGAGTTGTCTTGTAAGTTTTGAAAAAAAAGTCTTTAAGTTGAAAAAGTTCCTTAAGACTTTCTTGATTGTATTTTGGTACAGAAGTTTAGAAGCTCATCTGGTTTTGTAAATCTGTTTCTTTTTTTACCTCCAGACAGCTATTTTAGAGGGGAGGGTTTTTGCTTTTTTTTTCCCCCATGCCCTTGTTCACTTTTCTGCTTTCTGATTAGAAGCTTCTTATACACATGAAATAGTCTGTGATGATGTCATGCTGTTTCCAAAATAATCCCCTTTGATGTCTAGCGCTGTGAGAATTTGAGTGATAGTAAACAAATCTACAGACAATAAGTGGGCAAAGAACATTTTTCTTTAGGTATTTAGGATGATTGCTTAGTTCTGTTACATGACTGGGTAAATCTGGAAGCTTCCTTTTTTCCTGCTCCTGTTTTTTCATAATGCCCTATTCTGAAACCCTAGTTCCAAATGCCTTTCTTTCAGAGCAAATAAGGGTCTTTATTCAGTTCATTGTATGTCTTGGAGTGATGTTTTTGAAGGTTTTAAAATGTAGTCAATGGTGATCAGGAACTGACCCATCTGAGTCATGGGGTAGCAAGAAAGTACAGGAGGTAATTGAAGTGCTAATGAACGAGTTAAAGAATGCCTTAATATTTGGCTATAAGATTTTGATGCAACAGTGTAGAGGGCTGCATGAGCATGAAGGCTTTGGATCTCCTGTGAAGGAGGAGATTGCTTTGTCCTTTTGACCTCATTGCAGATGAAATTCTGCAATGGAAGTGTTGCAGAACCAGAGTCTTTCAATTGATTTCAGTGGTTTTGGATCAGGAGCAGAGAAAGCAATCAAAACTAAATGCATATCCATGAAATAATCTGTAAAACACTTTGGGCTATAGCAGGAAACAGTTTGTGCAGATCTGCAAGTGAAATAATGAAAGGGTTCTTGGGGAATCAGTTGTATTCCCTACATACTTACCTAGTCTTATATTTGGATAAGTTTTAATTACTCCCCCGAGTCCATATATTCATACAGAAAATAAGCATAGATAAAGTACATAGTGGAGCCCCAAAATGTTCAGGTAAATAATCTTTGTGTGTTGGAGCTATTGAGTCAACTCTTTATTTGTGCAGACAGAATTCAGGGATATTTTTATATATTCTTTATTTAGCTATTTGTTCAAGTGTTTGGACACTTTCAGATTAGTTTATTCTTTTAGAACTATTCAGTTGAAAATTATTTCAGCAGAGTATCGGGAGAAGTACTGTCCAAGAAAATTCAGTTCCATTCAAGGCCTATTGATTCAGTGTTAGAGAGCAGTAGCAGTTTCACAAAGCACAAGGGATTGTGCAGTGCTGTAGGTGGAAAAACTTTAACCTTCCTCAAGCTGGGACTGAGCCCATGACGAAGGGTAAAGCATTAGGAACCTGTGCTTCTGTATGCTGCCTGTGCTGGTTTGAGGCTAATTGGACTATTTTAATGAGAGAAATTAGATTATAGGCTGTGAGAAGGAAACAATGCTGATGTCTGCTTGGCTCATAGGCTTGCTGAGATGCATAAGAACAAGGACACAAGCATAGAATCAACCAGGTTGGAAGAGACCTCCAAGATCATCCAGTCCAACCTATCGCCCTGCCCAGTCAGCTAGACCATGGCACTAAGTGCCTGATCCAGGCTTTTTTTCAGTGCTTCCAGATAAGACAGAGTCTGTCTGTTGAAGTTGGGTGTCTGTGTTTTCTCCCTGGGCTTCTGCTGCTCTGCCCAGATCTGTATAACCCAGCTAACCCTTCTGCTTCTCATCTCCCTTGCTGATCCTTCCAGCTCACCTTGCATGTAAGGCAGACCGTGGGATAAGGTAGAGGTCTGGAAGGAAGGTGGAAAGGTGGTTGGGAGCCCCTCCTGGGGACTCTGATTTCTGCGAGAGCTGTTGTGTTTCTGAATTACCTTTAACTTGTATATTTCTGTATATAGCTGTAAATACTTACAATATATTGTAAATATCTGCTTTTATACTGTGCTAAGCTGTAAATATAAAGCTTCATTCCTTAACTTCCAGCTGGCTGAGTCTAGTCTGGGTGATTTCATTGTGTGTGTGGGGTGGGTAAATCCCAAACCATCACACTGCCCAAGCTTAGCTCCCGGTGGGTAATTAGTACTTTGCCTTTGCCTGATCTTCCTGGGAACTCCTCTGCTCCACCTGAACAGGAATGGCAATTGCTGGACTATTTATTACTCAGGCTGGATTTGGTGGAAAACTTGGCCTTGTGTGTCATTTAGACTTTGTGACACATGTAGCCTCCCAGGGCCTAATGACTTGTCTGCAGATGGGCTGTTATTTATTACAGTCATGTAGAATAAAATTGATTGTCTTCTAAAATTAATTTTTCATTTGCCTCCAGCTCTGCTTTAATAGAGGACACACAGTTGCCTGTTTGCAGAAATACTGTTTAATCACATTAATATCTCAGCCCCCCAGGCCGGTGAAGATAATTGTACAAACGAACAGCAAAATCTGTATCTTTAACTTCTTTTTATGATTAAATTATGCAAATGACTTATCTCCTGCCCTTCCAAGCACTAATCATCTAATTAGGAATGATGTGTTAAAGGGATGGTTTTGAATCAGGAGAAGAGGAGAATGGAGGGAGCAGAAAAAGGGACCTGACAATGAAACTGCTGAAGGTACTGCGGCAGTACAAGATAATTCTGTGTATTTGTTCAAAAAGGGATAATAAAGGCCTGTTGTGGACTTGCTAGTCTGACTTTAGTCATCTTTTTCTTAAGGGGATGCTTCTTACTGCCATTCCTTACCCTTAATTGTCTGTGTTAACTTTAAATTCAATTATTAAGGCTCAAGAATTTGAGTCACTTAGTACTTTTCCAGTTCTCATAGGCGAGGTAGTGCAAGTGTCTGTCTGGCTTCACTGGTGATTTGACAGACAAAATACGTATATTTGTTTTTATACAAGTGCTTGTTCTTGTGCAGCTGGCTGTTCTGAGCCTGTCACATACTTCTGTTCATGTATCTCACTCTCTTGGCTTTGAATAAATAACTGCCAGTTAAAAAACAAACACACAAAACCCCCCAAAACAATAACAAGACCCTCCAAACTTCACCTTTTAATCAAAAAATGTAAGTGTTCCACTGAAGAGAGTGACTATCCTGTGCATGGTTACCCTTTGAGCCATAAATGGGGTGCTGCTTGATTTTTGATGATTTTAGACAATCATACATCCATGTTTTAAGGATCTTCCTTGACCTCTCCAACAGCTTAGAGCCCTGTTTTCTATATTTGCTATTTCTTAAACAGAATAAGATGAGACTCTGGAATAGGTTGCCCAGGGAGGTTGTGGGTGCCTTCTCCTTGAGGATGGTGAAGGCCTTGAACAGCTGAGTTTAGTTGAGAGGTGTTCCTGCCCCATAGTGTGGAGGTCAGAGGAGATGATCTCTGAAGTCCCTTCTAACCTCAGCTGTTCTATGAATCTGCTACTCTCTGACTTCTGTTAGTTATGAGCTGTGTGTCATGGGGATTTAAACAGGGAAAAAAATACACACATTATATTTGAGAGCAATTAAAATTCTGACTGTAGGAGATAATTGTTTTCTGTGGTTTTGGATGCTTCAGCATAGAGGATGCAAGTTCTGACAGTGTTCTCCTTTGTCTGACACAGATGTAAGTTGCTGGTGGAATGTTTTCATAAACACTTTGTGGCTGGGGAGGTGGTGTTTCGTTCTGTACTTCTCAGCAATAGGATTGAATTAAATCAGTTCACATCTATCTTCACATTTTGGGTTTTATTCATCATTATCTCCCCAAAATCCTTCACAAAAGGAAAGATGAAAGGGAAGTCTCTGGGGAAGGAGACTGCACAACTTCTCCGGCAGCCTGTTCCAGGTCTCCTCATGTTGAGGTGGAACCTCCTGTGTTCTGGCTTTTCTCCATTGTTCCTTGTCCTATCACCGGGCACCACCTTGGCACCTTCATCCTGACACTACACCCCTTAGATATTTACAGATACTGATAAGATCCCCTCTCACCCTTCTTTTCTCAGGTCTCTGTCTTTCTTCAAGTCCCTCAATTCATATCATAGAATCAACCAGGTGGAAGAGACCTCCAAGATCATCCATTTAGTTTAGTCTAGAAATCCAAAATTCCTTTTGGTGATGGAGTAACTATTTTTGTGGCATTGAAAAGAGGTTTAGGGAAATGCTGGGAAATAGCAGGACATTTAAATATCCATGGCTCCAGTCTGCCAGCATACAGTATGTGTGATGCAGAGTTTCTGGAATCATGGATAAATGTTCAGAGCCTCATTTGTGGAAATTCCTAGACTTCAGAAGAATATTGAGACTAGTTTGTCTTCACCCATAGGAGTGAAATTTCAGTTTTGATATGCCAAAAGCAATGCTGTCTTATGCTTTCCACCCCAATAGGATGCACCCTTTTGGATAGTGGAACCTAAGAGTTGCTAAGCATAGTTGTGTGATCATATGAACATATTTCCATAGCTCTACCCTTTTGTAAAAGTTCTAATCTTGGCTTTCCAGAAATTGCTGAACTTGTCATTTTAGTGACTCACAAGCATTAAAACAAGTCACTATGGGCCTGTGATTAGCTGCCTGTGACTCACAATTGTTCAAGTTGCAGTATGGAATGATTCTCAAATTGTAATTGTATAAAAAGTTTGTGGGAAAGGGAAGGGGGAAAAGCCAGCAGGAACACTGGGGGAGAGTGTGTGTGCCTCTTTTAAATTGTGGAAGTGGTACATAGGCTGCCCTGGAGTATGTTTTCTGCCAAATTAATTTCTCTTGGTCATATTCTGCATGTTTTAAGAGTTGGGATAAATTAGCAATCTTTAAAATAATTAGAGAAGTATAAGAAGGTAAAGTTGGAATTTCAAGGCTGTACAGACATGCAGGTTAATACCTTTCTAAGAATCGTTCTGTTTTCTGCAGTGCTTTGGGCTTGAGTGTTTACAAACCCTTGTTATTAGCCATGAATAATACAAAGCATAGATTGACAAATGGATAATCTAATTTTTCAAGTGGATACTTTAGCCAGTGTGTGAGTTGGTACACTCTAATAGTTCCCTCTGTGTGCAGAAAATGCGTTATTGTTATTGATATCACAGGAAATGAATATCTAATTTTGGCAGTAGGCAGGGATTGTTTGGGCAGTGGTGAGAGTACTTCAGCTGTGTTCACCTTTATGAAGCAGGCTGGCACACGTGGCTTCTCTTTAATTGGTTGCTAAACCTTCCAGCCCTCTGCCAGTAGAGAGGATGAAATAGAAATGGGGCGCATCAATTTCAGATCCATTTAAATATAAACAGATTGCCTGGAGGCTCTTTATGTACTTACTGAGAAAATAACTGATGGTAGACGTAGCACAAGTGAGTCTTGTCTCTTTACCTTGTGTCCCTGTGTCTCTAAATCTGTATAGGCAGCCTGCCCTTAAAATTCTATATCCAAAGAATTACCTAGTTAACAAAGACAGACATTATCTGGTTTAGCATTTCTTTAACCTGGAGCAGTCAAGAAGAAGTGCTTGTTAGGGATTGTTTGGGAAGGTGTGTGGAACACTGAAAACAGTGGTGTGTGGCTGAGCAGATTCATGGTGCTCTCTGATTTTTGCATACAGCACAGTTCCAGTCTGCTTCCAGCCATCTGCCAAAGGACACAGGAAAGTCCGAGAAGGAAAAATGGCAGAATGCTGAGGGGGGTGGGTAAAGAGCAACTTGGTGAAGGGTGGTATAAAGCTGTGAAGTCACTAACGGCCTGGAGAAGGTGCACAGGGAGACATTGTTAGTTGTTTTTGCTCATGTAAGAGTTAGAGGACAGGTGAAATTAGCAGTGTTAAAGCAAATAGAAACAGGTGGTCCTGCAAACGCAGGAAACTCCAAACTTCACTACAGGATGCTGTGAATGCTCAAATGTACATGGGTTTGACAGGGAAGAGAATTCTCTGAGAGGCTGTTGTACAGAAATACACCTTCTGAACTCAAACTGCCAGTCACTTGCTGCAGGGAAGTGTTAGTAAATGCTTAGGAAGTTCTCTGTACATCTGCTCTCAGCCCTTTTTAGCCAAAAGAAGGGAGAAGAGGTGCAGTTTTGCCTCTTTGAGGAGCCACATCTTCTGGGTTGCCTCTAGTTAGTCATTGTGAGAGGTATTTGAGAAAACTTTGCCCGAGCTCCTGAAGGGAACTTGAAGTTGCCAAGTAAGGTAATTGTTGAAATGTAGCAAACTACAAAGGAAGATAAAGGAAATGTAAGAAATTGGTTGTGGAATTTGCTGAACACCTGAAGCCGCCGAAGAGAAGAACATGGAGAGTGAGGAGTCTCCACTCCCATGTGCCCATGGGTGGATGGCAGCACTATAGCTGGTGACATGTATCCGGCTTTTATTGGAGCCTTTGGGTCATAAACGGGTGTAAGGCTTGCTAATTAGATGTACTTAGCTCACTAGTTGGTAAATACCTGCTCTGTAGTGAAATGTGTGATGGCAGCTCTCATGAGTTCCTTTCACTCCTGCATTTCATGTGCTTTCTGTTGCGTTTTTAAGTAACAACAGCTGCTGCTTGGCTTGGAGAGAGTAAACCGAATGAAAATCATGTATGTTTTAAGTGAACCAGCTGTGATACATCATATGTCAATAGTAGGAATGCAACACTGATATCACCTGAAAAGAGTAGTAGTGCTTGCAGTGTTTGGAAGAATAAGAAGATTTCTGGTATTGAGTTCTAAAGCTTACAGGTGGATTTAAGTGTGTGGATAAATGAGATCTACTTTTCAAGTGATCACATCAGCAGAGTTAGAAAGAAAACTTTTCTAGCTATGTTCTTTACTGCATAGTGTAGAATGTAAAAATGGACTTTACTTACTAGTATTATATGTAATGAGACATTCTAATTTCAGTCTTAGAGTGGGTTTAATTTTGGGGGAATGAAAATAAAGGTAGCAAGAGTGGCATTAGGTGTACAGGTGCACTGTGAGAAAGATGAAGCGCTTCAGGTGTGAGAGCTTTGGCTGTTCAGAAGGCAGTGTAGTGACCTCTGGGAGTAGAGGTTTGGGGATTACCCTTCATTTCTTCTTCCTCTTTCCATCTTACTAGCACTCTTTCCCTCCATCCTTCAGAAGGAAAAAAAGTAATTGGCAAATATGATGCTTTCCACAAAAATTTCTGGGGCAAAAAACAAGCCTACTTGTTCCAGAGTTCAGTCTTCGTAAGCAGGTGGGTGTAGGTGATCACTGAGCTCTGTGAAGGTGAGAAAGGCTTCTAGCTGCCCTTTGAAGAATGTGCTCCTGTGCATGTAGTAGTTGAAGTTGACTGTGTTAGCATCACTAGAAATCTTCCTCTATGATTTTGGGTTACTTTAAGATCAGTTTTGTGCTAATGTTGCACTTTTCCCTTCTTTATTTCAGTCTGAAGGACTAGCCTGCAGGAGAAAGTGTTTGACCTGTGGTCCCAAATGTTAGGATCCAAATTTGTTTGTATTATTTCCCATTCTAATAAAAACTTGGCTGTTTGCTTTCTAAGTGATCTCAATTAGAATGGTCCGAAGTATCTTCTTTGTAGAGAGCCCACTGAGACTGGCATTATGCTTGTGGAGGAAACAATTCCTTGGCTTTAATAAATAGTTTAATCCTTAGTCCTGCTATTCTTAATTACATAGGTGATAGTGAGCTACTAGAAATCATGAGACTGTTCCAAGACCAGTGTTTTACAGTGTTGTCTTCGTGTATGGAACTGATTCAAGACTCACCATAGGCAGTGCCTACTGACAGAGTTTGTCAAGGAGAACCATCTTTAAGGCCCTGATATGAGCAGTTGCAGTTATTTCAGGTCAGTGCTGGGATTATGTGAACACTGGTCCCAAGATCCTTTTTAATTAGAAGAACATTTCTAGTCTGCTTCACAGTCTGGAAATCAAAATGAAACCAGCAATCAGATTAGTAATAAAAGCCTGAAAATGATAAATTAAATGCTCTCATAAATGAAGGTTTGGAGCAAAAGGAAGAATTGAATTGCGGACAAGCATAGCTGCGTGGCTCGTAAGTAGCAATTTAACATCTTGAACTGGTTTTAGAAACGCATCAAATTTGTCAATATACACAACCATAGGGGGGAAGAAGGGAACTTTTGTATTGTGAAAATACTCTGCAGTTGCCAAAAATAGCCCCACAGGAGGATAATAGCAAAAAGGAGGAAGGAGAGGGAGGAAAGGCAAAAGCAGTTCATGTTTACTCTGATAAATGCATCCGACATAATAGAAATTCCCTAGTGAACTGGCGTGTGGTGTTACCTCCTTGTTGCTGGTGCAGCAGGATGGAGTAGAACAACATGTGAGAAGCACTAAAGGAGAAGGGAACAATGGCTGGCACAAAATACCTGTGACCTGAGGTTCTTGGTCTTGGCTGGTTTCTGGTGGCTTGGAAGCACCCAGCTGGAATGTTGGCTACCTCTTATAAAAACAGGGCACCTGCAATTCCAGAGGCTGGCAAAGAAAGGGGATAGTGATTGAGGATGGGTTTCTTCCTCGCAGCCCCTGTGGTGTGAGGACAGTGGCTGAAGTAAGGGTCAGAGTATTACAGAGCTTGGTAACTGAGTTTTGGTAGCTGCTGAGGAAATGGGTTTGTAGATCTTGGCAAGTGTTGATTTTAACTTGTAAGATGCTTAGAAATAACATACAGCCAGTGGTAATTATGTGAGTTTTCCATTTTAGCTGAACAGACATGATTACAGTTTTAGCAATGGCAAGCTGCAGGAATTTTTGCATTATTAAATAAAAAGTCACTTTTAGGCAGATAGCACGTGAACTCTGTGAAGTGGAAATAAGAGCAGGAGAATGGGTGAGATGTTACTATAAGAACAACTGCAGAAGAGTGGAAGCAAAGATATTTTTGGGAGCATCGACAATGTGAACTTACTTTATTCTTTTTGTTGCTGTTACCTGCCAACACTGAATAATTCTCCTTTTATAGGGTAATATTTTAACCTTGGGTAAATGGCTTAAGTTAAAGAAAAAAAGCAAACAAAACACAAAACCAAAGCCAAAGAAACCTCCCAACAAACCAAAAGCAAGCCAAAGGAAGTCACACAACCACTCTTTGCCTGACTGTGTAAATACACATGTAGTAATGAAGAGAAGTAGTGTATGTCTTCTAAAATGCAATGTTTAGCAACTGCAGAGTTACTCAGAACCCAATTTGGACTTTACTCTGCTTCTAAAAAATTATTTTTAATGGTTTTATATAGCAAAACATAAAAGGAACAGTATTTCTTAGGCTGGATTTTAGGAGGAAGTTCTTCCCAGAGAGAGTGATTTGCATTGGGATGGGCTGTCCAGGGAGGTGGTGGAGTTGCCATCCCTGGAGGTGTTCAAGAAAATGCTGTATGGGACTCTCAGTGCCATATTCTGGTTGATTGGATAGGGCTGGGTGCTAGGTTGGACTGGATGAGATTGGAGGTCCAACCTGGTCGATTTTATGATTCTCCATGACATTCTTTTATAGTAATTCCAGTTACTGTATTTCATTGGAGACAACTGGAGAAAATAAGTTACCTTCTTTCTTTTAGCTCTGTGGTAGGAATACACAGGGAAGTAAATAATCATAGATTCCTTCCAACCCAAACGGTTTTTGAAGACCATCTAGTTCCAAACCCCTGCCACCAGGTAGGGCTAGACTAGGTTACTCCAGGCCCCATCCAACCTGGCTTTGAACTTGTCTGGGACTGGAGCTTCCATAACTTCTCTGGACAACCTGTTGCTGTGCCTCACCACCCTCGTAGAAGAAGAATTTCCTGCTAATGTCTAATCTAAAACATGCTTCTTCCAGTTTGAAGTCATTCCTTCCGAACTTCAGTGACTGTTTTTTCTAATGTAAAATATGTGTGGAATCTATGTCATATGCAACGAAGACATTCCAAAACTCCTGTGACTAGAGCGGCTGCTGTAGAAGACTGGTGGACAGGGTGTCCAGAAGGCATTTAAGTGATTTGCCATTGGAATGGGCTGCCCAGGGAGGTGGTGGAGTCGCCATCCCTGGAGGTGTTGAAGAAAAGCCTGGATGAGGCACTTAGTGCCATGGTCTGGTTGACTGGATAGGGCTGGGTGCTAGATTGGACTGGATGGTCTTGGAGGTCTCTTCCAACCTGGTTGATTGTATGATTTTATGATTCCTTCAATGGCTGCAGAATCAGAATGCAGCTAACAGAATTACCTTAAGACTTGCACAATCAAGGTTGTATTTTTCGATAATGAAAGAATGTTTGGTCTGTAAAAGGTCACAGAAACGTCGTATGCCTGGAGAAGGTGGTGTAGGGTTGTGGCATGGTGAATGTGTTCTTACATGTTGTTTGGAATATATGCACTGTATTTCTGCTCTACATGTACAATTTATT
The DNA here is from genome assembly GCF_015220805.1 of Pogoniulus pusillus. NCBI lineage: Eukaryota > Metazoa > Chordata > Aves > Piciformes > Lybiidae > Pogoniulus > Pogoniulus pusillus. The sequence continues at coordinate 2,480,076 of NC_087282.1, read as the reverse complement.
GTCTAAACGGAACAGTTTTTGGCAGGAGCGTTCATTAAGCATAACAAAGTGCAATTTGCATTTCTGTGATGGTGCAGTTATCTCAGGATTCCCCGAGGTGTCAATTCTCACTGGGTACTGAACTGCGCTGCTGACGTAGTTCACGAATCTCAGATCTTAATTTTCAGGTACTTGATAAAAAGCATGAAGATCAGATATGCTGAGCTTCACGGGAAAGTCTCTTGGAATCCGGGACGAGATGAATAATGCGGTGACTGAGTTTGAACGCTCAAGTCACTGAAGGTCAAAACAAAGACACGTCCAAGAACAGATTTAGAGGGGCAGCTCTTTCTTACCCACTGTAAATACAGTGATGTAGAGGGTATAACTTTACAGACATCTAGATAATAGTAACTCTATATTGTTAGAGGATGAAGGTGAAACATGTTTTACAGATTCTCCCCCTTGTGTTTTCATCATAACAGCAGCCTTAAATTTCACAGTAAGTTACAAAAAAAGGCTTTTTCATCTCTTCATTCGCTCAGTGCTAGCAGACTACAGCTGGCAGTTCTTTTTGGCCTCTTCTCTGCCTAAGAATCTTAAGTGTGAAGCATAACAGAACCAGAGACTGAATTTATTAACGTTTCCCCTGAGTTAGCGTTTACAAATATTTTGATTCTTTCCTATGTGCAAACCCAATTGGAACTGAGATGGAAAAGCCACACAAATTGAGCTTTCAACATTTGTAATTAGTTAAAAATAGGGTTTTGCTTCATGATAGTAAAAGAACAAAACACTGGTTTGTTTGTTGAACAGGCAGGTGATCTTTCTCAGAATGTTCTGCTTTTATGGTTTTATAGTTCTGTGAATATTCCTGCGTAATTTACCTGCTACACCTGCAAGTAGATTTTCAGCCTGGAATTTGTATTTTCTTTTTGTGGAGAGAATAGAGAAATAGGGAACAACCCTCTCATCATTTATGTATTGTGACCCAGCATCTCGGAGCCTTGGGCTATTATTTCAAAATCCAATATATTCAAACTTTGGCCTCAGAGAGCAGTAGGATCAGTACACAAGAACAATAGAGTGATAAATATAGATTTTTCATTAAGGAAAAGACTATATCCTGTCGTTTTTAAATCAGTGTTCCAAAGAGGATCTGAGAATTCATAGCCTCCTACAGGCTTTACCTTTATTTTCGTTGTGGAAAAGGACGTAACAGCCTTTTCATGTTAGACTGAGTGAGGCGTTGTTGACACAGAGAAATAAAATCTTGGTATATGCTAGAAGAGACATCCACTAACACTGTGACAGTAATTTAATGCAAGTCAATTTTGAGGCATGCATAATTAGAGGCATGATGTGGAGCACTGCTCACTCGTCAGGATGGTTTGTGCACAGCAACAGATCCACTTGCAGCTGAGTTGGCTCACTGTGGTAAGCTTCAGCTTCAGGAGCTGGGTTGCCTTTTTTCACGGACTTCCCTCCACACTAGAAATTTGTTGGTGACTTTATACATGAGTGGATTCTTTGTAGCACAGAAGCTATGGATTTCAAGTACAAACCTGGGGGTACCGGCTAGGTAGGTAGCAGTGCTTTCAGGCTTGTGCTGGGCAAGTGTCCATATGTCCGTGTAAGCACAGCACCCTCACATGAGATCGCTTACCTGCTTACCTTCTTGAAACCACTGAACTTCTCAGAGCCAGGAACACGTGGGTTGTATTCTGGGGGACTTTCAGATGTTTAGAAACATGTTTTCTTTACATTCAAACATATTTTTCACTCCTTTCTTTGAACGGAGTGGCTTTCATAATGTACAAGCAACCACAGTTTATGCTGAAAAGTAGTTTTTGTGCCGTTTGTTTCACTTCAGTTGAAACAATTTATGTTGTTCTCTTGAAACCAGCAGCCTCTAACACTTGCTATTGGAGAAGACCCCAAAGATGGCAAGGTTTGGTTTCTGTGGTAAATGTAAGAAATGCATGGTGCTTAACCCAATCTGTGAATACAGGTGTGCCTCTCTAAACACAAACCCTTCAGCTCTGAAACTAAGCACAGATACTGGGCAGAGGTTGGTATGTACTTTGCACATCTGCAGCGACTGTAGTTTGCTCTTCTACCTTTGTGAAGCCCACTTCGGGGGCAGAGCTGTTTGGTTTGGTGGGGGGGAGAGGGTGAAGGTGGAGTGATTAACTATGGGCTTGCTTTCCGAGTGCTGACAGGGAGGTGCTTTATTCTGTGTTGTTATCAATGCGAAAATAAAATTACAAAACCCAGTATTTCCAAAGTTTTCTACCTGCTTTCAGCTGACAGGTCTCTAAGTGGATATAGCTTTTTCCACCTGCAATCAAATGTAATAAACCTTCTTCACTGCAGAAGTCAAATTCCTGGAAAAAAAAGAAGTTGGAAGCTCACACTTACACCATAAAACCTTGTTTATTGCGACCATCAGTCTTCGCAGATATGCCCCACAATGGGGTTTGGTAAAGCCATTACAAGGTGCCGTATGAGTTCCATTTGCCTACAGTAAATAGAATGTCAGAAGTGTCAGGGGGAAATAAATATCGGGCTGGTTAAAAGGGAGCAGAGATGGCTCAAAGCATCATTGAGAGGATTGATTTATCTGGCATGCTGTAATGACTGCAGATGTGGATCTGTTATTCTAGATGAGCAATGAATTTGATGAGCTGATAACACAGGGCCAGAGAGGCCTGGTTTTAATTACTGATGAGGAATTTATTTGTGAAGCACTGTGATTTACTGAGGGTTTGTTCTGTTATTGACAGGTGACCTTGGGGCTTTTCTCTTTTGATGAATAAAAAAAGCGGCATTTTTTAAAGGAAAACTGTTTATCAGCGCTGTGAATACAGCGAGGTCATTTTAGATAGAGTATTGTCTTTCAAACCATCTTTATGTGTAATTATTTTTTGTAGCAGTTGTTAATTGCCTCTCTCATTGATATTGTCGTGTATGCTACACTTGCTACTTGAGAGAGACTAATTTTGCTGCAGACGGTTGCTAGCAAGAATATGTTGGGTAGAACTTTTGTGGTGGAGATCTTCAATAATAAAGGGACAAATTACCCAAGTGTATTTTGATGGGTTGTTCAGCTTTTCAGCTACATATCTCATCCAGCATGTATTAGTTTTACTGTACTGACTCTCCCTTTTAGGCCAAAAAACCAAAAAACACAAAAAACACAAACCAAAAGCCAAACTTAAAAAAAACAAAACATGAGTTAGCCAAAGGAATTTTTTTGTTGGTTTGGGTTTTTTAGGTAAAGATATTACCTAAATGAATTTAAACAGCAGTTTGTTTGAGATTTTCATCAGGCTAGACGGTTCAACTGAAAGTTACTCACATACCTATTTTTATAGACTTATTTTCTCCCATAGAATGTATTTTTTTTCTGGTCTGTACATGCAGTGGACATCTTAATGCTGACCTCTGTGCTTATGCTCTTAATTCTATTCTGCAGCAGATTAACATCAGGATAAATCAAAATAGTTTGAACTGTCAGAGCTCTGTGCTGGTACTGTAGGTATTTTCCAGTTTGTGTATGCTATTGGCTCTTAAGTAAATATTAAATACATAATAAATAAGAAACCATTTGGAGTCAGCATTTTGTAGGTGGTGTTTTGATGACTTGATACAGTGATCTTCCAGTGTGCCTAGGAGAGAGGTAGGTCCTGGATCAGGGAGGTAGAAGACTTCATTTTGTTTTCCTTTTGTAAGCTGCACAAGAGAAGTGGTGTTAGCTGGACATGGCTTCTTACTGCTTCACTGGCAACAACCTTTCAATGTACAGAAGGCTCTTAATTTAGTGTTTGCATTCAGTATAGCTGCTGGAAATGAAGGGATGCTTCTGTCTTTTTGTAACCAAATACCCATTTACACCAAAATCTGTAATCTAAATACCTAGTTGTTATTTTCATTTATTGAAGCAGGCTATTCCCAGCTAATGCAATAGCTGCTGCCAGGCAGACAAAATATCTGCTTTTGATCCAGGGGTGAGAAAACTCTTTAGCAACATAATGTCAATGAATTGGACTTTTGAGACAGAAGGAAGGAATTTGGAAAACAGCTGAAGGCTGCACTGTGTAGTAATGGGCAGCTAAGGCTGGCTGGAGTTCCCAAGCTTACATCAAAGCTGACTGGGGAGGTGGTTGGATCGCCATCCCTGGATGTGTTTAAAAGCATCAGTCTGTGAGCCCTGTAGGAACCAAACAAAGACTCCTAAGCTTCCTCACCTAAGAGGTGAGCAAGAACAAAGCAGTGTAAATGCTGCAAATAATGGAATTGACAATAATATTATAAGGGGCTGCAAATATGGTTTGAAACCATGAAATACCTGTTTTCAAAAAGTGCTTTGGTTTGTTTTTTTAGTCTTTCTTAGATTGGCTTGAATGTTATTTGAACTTTTTACATTAATCAAAACCACATTAGATGTGAAGGTGACAAGAGAAGTGAGGAAGAATGTTCCTGCTTTTTGGGATATTGGGAAGAAAAACCAAAAGAATCAAAGATAACTTGATTAAATATTGAACAAAAGCACCCAAACCAAACATGGCAAAGCCCCCAAACCCCTTGAAGCAAATACCTCCCCTTGCCTCTCCTCCTCAGTACTCTGCTTTTGCTCTCCCATGGTTTTCCATGGAAGGGGAGCAGTTGGCTATTCATGGATAACTTGGATCTTATTATAAAAACACGCTGGGTTTAGCTCCAGGGATTGTACTGCAATTAAACACATCTGACAACGTTAGATCTACTCACAACCGAAATACTGCAATTAAGCAAACTGCAGTTAATAAGAGCATTAAACAGTGTTGTGGTTTACAGATTACTGGGTTTAGGTCTTTCCATAAAACCAACACATTTTTTAAACCAATTAAGAAAATTTCACCTGTAAAATTATTTGCTTAAGTAGCAGTAACAACAAAACTTGTCTTCACCTTTTTTTGTGAGACTTGCTTTTGTTGCTCAGACTATTTTCTGTGTATTTTGAGTTGAAATGGCAGATTTTGGGATTATGCAGCAGCTAAAATTGTAAACTTGGACAGTGCAGGGTCACAGGAAAAGTGGTGGTGTGTGTGAATTTATTCATTCACTTGGTATTTATTCAGCTTAGTGTGCTGTTGTTTACACTCTAGATAGTTTCTTAGTGTCAGCAGTTGTAGATATCATTAGTAGTTTAACAGAGGATTAATACATCATTAAGCCTGCAATGTTTTTAGTCCCATTTGATTTTCCCAATGTGTCGTGTGTTGTTTTTCTCTCCTGTGGTTGGTTGTGGGTTGTTTTTCTCTCTGCAGAAATAAAGCTGGCTTCTATTTGGTCTGTCCCTGTATTGAGTATCTTACAGCCTTTATGTATGAAGAATGACTTCAGACCTTTGGAAGGCATCCTTGAAGCAAATGACAGCACTCTTCTTTATCTTAGTCAGAAGTATTGACTGTATCCATGTGAAAGGGCTGCTTTGCCAGGTGTAACAGCACTGACAGATGCATTGAAAGTCACGGGAGCTGCATGAGTTTCCAGTATGCTTTGCAAAGCTGTCTTAACATTAAAAAGATAAAGAGCCTGTGCACAGGCTCAAGAGGTGGAGTCATGGCTCCAGATTAGCTGTTAAATTCCTTTTAAACTCTGTAGTGTGAAAACTATCTTTAGGGGGGCCACGGCACTGAGTTACCCTGATTTTATGGTTAGACTCTGCTCAGTGTCCCTGCAGTGTTACCCTGTGATGCAGGGGTGGGCATGGTGAAGAGTGGTGGTTTGGCCAGTCCCTTTTCTGAATTATCCTCTTGGCAAGTCCCATATTAGTTCAGAATACTGTTAATATCAGGGGATTCCCACGTTAACTGAAGGGATGTTTTCTCTAAGATTTTCCAGCAAGGATTTGGTCACTGACGTGCAGAGATTGCAAGCCCAAGTCTTGGCCTGGTAGGGATCCTGTGCCTGCTGAGATCAGTTGAGTTTTGTAATTGGTTAAGACAGGAGATGGCTGCATCCCACGTTGCTCTCCCGTGTTGTCAGGCAGATGCCGTGCTCTTTGTGCTTTATCTATTTGTTTAAAGCACTGCTTTACATAGCATCTTAACATGCAGAATAAATATCACAGATTTAGCAGACTTGGAAGTTTTTACAGCTTCTCTGGGACTGGGCTGAGCTTGAAAACAGTGCTCCAGAAGACACATTCCTTATTGCTGCTTTCCCCTAGTGCCAATCTCTGTTGTGTCACTGGAAGTAGCAAAGGTGAAAAGGACGAACAAGCTGTTATACAGAAACTTGGCTTGTTTAGACCAGTAGTTCTTAACATCTTTGTGCCCCTCATGGATCATTAATGTAGTTCTTATTTTAAGGTGATAGCCTCCTCTTCAATTTCTTCTCATTCTCATAGGAAAACTTCTGTGTAAGTTGTGTACATGACAATAATTACTTCTGGAAAGTTAACGCTGTAAATGAGCTGAGAGTTTCCCTAATTTCTTGCCCTTCTGTCAAAGCCATTTTCCTCTGTGTAATGCCAAGCCGTTGGTATAAGGATGTTGGTACCTTAATTCTTCTTTCAGCCCTGCACGGCCACTTTGTGATCAGCATTTGGTACCTGCAGCTTCATTGCCTATCATCCAGACTGCACAGCTTGCTGTCATCCCCGGACTTGCTCAGGGTGCCTCACTGCCACTGTCCGTGCCACTGACATGTTTAAAAGCATTGAGGCCTGTACTGACCCCTGAGGGATGCCACTTGTCACCAGTCTCCATTTCGACATTGAACTGTAGATTGGAACTCTCTGAATGTGGCCACCCAGACAATTCTTTATCCAGCCAGTGGGCCACCCCTCAAGTCCAAACTTTGGGCCAGTGGTGGAGTGTACATAAAGCTGTTCTGCAGCTGTGTTCTGACTCAGAATGCTCGTTAAACAGGTGCTCTGGTTGTAAATTGTTTGGTGGGTTTTGCAGTGGTGGTAGGGTAAGGCTGAGATGCTCACACGTGGATGCTTGCCGCTAAAATTTCCTGGCAGCCCTCTGGTGGAGCATGCTGTTCTCTGCTGCAGAAATTGACTTTTGAGGAAGAAAATCTCTCATATGTCTCCCACTAAAGATACTTGGTTAAAATGCTAAACCCCACTTTGCTCTGTAGGCTGCCCTTGGGTGTAAGTTGTGCATATATCTATGTATAGTGAGGGCTCTTTTTGCTGGGCTGTGCAGATGTGTAAGCTTAGGTACTTGAATTGCCCTCTGCTGTTGCTGCCTGACAATGTGCAGCATGTAGCAGATGCAGTAGAGGGCCTGTGAGGCAGGTAGTAAAAACGTTTTGGAACATTACTGTCTCAGTAGCAATGTCTGTCTGAAGATGGTCTGTAAATGGACATGAAGCTTCTATTCTGCATTATAACACTAAGTTTTTAAATGTTTGGTTTCCTATTTGATTTGAGTATGTATGATGTTATATTTTGCTAGAAGTATTATCTTAATCTCTATATACAATCAGATATATAGATGCTTAAAGCAACCTACAGAAGAGAAAAGAATTTGCATGTTTGGAATGCTCAGCTCAGAAAGGCTGAGGTCTCACCCAGTGTAAGAGTGGCACCCAGCCATTAGAGTGAGTTCCTGCATGTATCATACTTAGTGTGGAAGCCTCAGAACAGAAATGAAGACGTGTAAAGTGTGTTAAAGCTGGAGATGTAAAACATATTTTACTGTTAATATCTGGTGGGCTGAACAGTGCTGTTTAAGTGTAAATAGCCCTGTCTGTTTCAGGGTAGAGGTATTCCTGATGATCCCTTTATCCTGTGGGATAGAATGGTATTTCAATTTCACAGTTCTCAGTAGATAAGAAAAGAGTGAAGCTGGAAGCAGACAGTATTTTTTCCCAATGAGGGCAGTGAGAGTTTGGCTAGCAGGGATTAAAAGTCCTGCTGATGCTGCTGAAGTGAGATATGCAGGGATGCCATGGTATGCAGCAGGGGAGCTGCACAGCACAAAGTACATAGAGGTGAGAAGTCTGTACCTGCTCCAGAAGGAGAGGATATTCTGCCTTGTATTAAGTATCTTCAAGCCTTTATGCATGAAGAATGACTTCAGACCTGTGGAAGGTATCCTCGAATGAAGTCTGTCACTTCAGTCACATGCAGTTCTAATTCTGATGTGACTCTGAAGTTGCTGGTGGCTTCTCAAACCCACGGCTGTGTAGAACAGAGCAAATGCTGTCTGTGGAGCTTTGCTGGTGCAGTAAAACTCGTCTCAGCTGTTTTTGTCAACATCTCTCCAACTTTTGTGAATGATGTGATTGGAAAAGGGTGCAGGGCTGCTGCTTGCTCTCCAGCAGCACCTGGTGTCCTCTTGTGTGTTACTGCTCCGGGGGTGGTAGTTTGTAGAAATCCCAAATTATTTGTATTTGCACAGTGAATAAATGCAGAGATACTCTGCTTAGTTACATCTAGTTTCAGAGACAGCGGTGCTGAGTGCCAAGTATTTCACTGTAGTTTCTTCATCATTACAAGATCAGATTATCATCATCTGCAAGGAATAGTGACCTTGCCAAGTGCAGGGAGAAGAGCTGGCTTGCAGCATTGACAGCTTTCTGATCTCAAACAGAGAAGCAGTAGATGCTTCCTTTTGCAGATGCTGACTTCTCTAACACAGCAAGTGATTCCAGAGTTGCAGAGCAGAAGAGAGCCTGTTCCAGAGACATCAGCAACCGGTACCTGTGGAGCTGGGGTTGCAGCTCGTGTGGCTGTACAAAGCCACACAACCTCTGCTGTATCTGCACGTGGGTTTGAGCTGTGCCTCACTTCTGTTGAGATGGAAGGTAAATATTTTCTTGACTTTGCAGTCCTGTCACCTGTATGGGACCTCTCTTTTCAGGTGTTCTGGAGGTGATGCTCACATACTTAGCACAGAGGTAGAGGCCTGCAATTGGGGTTCTCTCTCCTTGCTGTATTGATTGTTGGTGCTGTGAAAGGTATGGACAGTCACTTAAACTTCCAGATGTCTCTGTGTTCAAAAGAAACTACTGTCTTGGGAACATGAACTTGGTGTAGAGAGAGAGATAAGCTGCCACTCTGGAAGATGGTGGGTACCTGTGTGCTTGCCTCCTTTTTCCTGGTGAAGCTGGCATTTATTCACAGGTACAGGGGATGTAGCTGACTTGATGTGAATGGGCATCGACAAGACTGTGCAGTTTATTGTGAAACAGGGTGTTGCATTCTGAGGCATCAACAGTGCTCTTGTGGTGCACATCCCAGCCTGGTAAGATAGCATAGAAATTAATACTTAAACCAAATTTACATCTGGAATTTCTTGACATGAGAGCTGTTCAGACTCTCAGAGAGAATGTGGCAAGAAACACTGTGACCGAACCTGATGGGTGGCATGACCGGGTTAGGACTTCTTTCATGCTCTCTGCAGTGTCTATACAAGGTGTGCACTTAAATAGAGACACGTTTGTTCAATTTTTCTTAGCCATATCTGTGAGTTTGTTAAATGGAAATGAATTTTAATTATGCTAGGATTTATTTATCAGATTTACTTTATCAAGCATGCCTCTTTCCATTATGGAATTGAATGTCACATTAGAAGTGACTAGTAAAGCATGCAGCTTTGCAGAGATCATCTTTAAAATACCCTGGTTATTGGCATCACCAGTAACAGCTCAGATGGGATAAAACAGCTCTGTTTATAGACACTCTCACACTCAACATAATCTCATGTTCCAAGTTTTTTGCCACTACATGAAAAGTCATTTTTGGCTTGTATCATTACTTTGAATTTCTTTTAAGTGGTTTTTCTTCCCCTCTTTGTTGCACGATGAAGGAAATACTGCTTGAGTAGTTAAACTTCGCCTGGTTTTGGAAGAGGCAAAACCATTCAAATTTGAGGAGCAAGTTTTTGATCTCTTTCTAGCAAAGGAAACGCAGAAATCTGCTCCTTTGATTCACGAGCTCACGTTGTTAACGTTTGAGCAGATAGTGGGTATTTGTGGAAATATCTGTAAGTCTTGAAGGTTTCACAACTTCCATCACAAAACCCTGTTACTATGGAAAAGTGGTGTTCACTCTTTTGACAAGTGTGACACTTAAAACCACCGAATAAAAATAATACAAACCACATAATAACACAAAGCGAGGAGGGAGTTGTCTGTGCAGACAGTTTGTTGACACTTTGTTGGAAAAGATTTCTCTGATCTGTTTGTTGGGTAGGATCAAAAATACATCTGAATTGGACAGGGCTGTGAACATTTTTCTGGGGATGTTGCTACATATACATACTTTCTAAATCCAGGCTTAGTTGTTACAGGTTTAGGGCCTGAATGTTAAACAGAGAGACTGGCCAGGCCTGCTGAAGTGCCCGGAGCTCGTTAGAAAATGCAGAATCTTGCAGTGAGGCACTTGTTTTTAGAATGAGTATCTTGGTTCCCAGCTCTCTGTGAGGATGCTGAGATGCAAGGTGTGCAGCTCTTCTCGCATGGAAAAAGCTTCTTTTGGCGAGTGTTTTCCAAACACGAGTGCAGCCAAGACAAAACCGTGCAGGCATTTTCTTGGCGTAGGCTGTCAGAAATGACACCTGGGAAGGTTTAGTTTTTTTTTCCCCATAAAATTGTGCTTATAAAATCGATGCTTGAGGTTTTTTCATGTTTAGAGTTGGCAGTTGTGCAGTTGAATTTTTTTTTTTTTGCCCCCCTAAGCCCTCCTGGAGACTGGAGGGCGAGGACAGCAGTGTTTGCACATAGGGTGTGCTCCTGTCCACCTCGTGTGTAAAACAGCCCAAGAGATTCTTCCCTCCTTTGTTGTCCCTTTCCCTAGCAGGGTCTGGGTTTAGGGCTCTGGGCCAGAGCAGCTCAGTGTGGATGTTGTTTTGGAGTCTTTTGAATGTGGATGTGAAGCAGTTTGTCTGTCCTTTGCTTCGCCAGAATTCTCTTTTCCACAAACAAAGCGGCAGCTATGAAGTAGCCTATTTGTCCTAAAACTTATGAAAAGGAGGGGGAGGGAGTGCTGGGACCCATCTTTATAACAACAATCAGCCTTTGTAAGGTTTCATTCCAGGCTAATGGCTGGTGAAATTGTTCTGGGTAGTTAAAATGAAATGAAATGAATTAAAGAACATGAAGGAGAGCAAGCAGAATGGTTTATTGCTTTTCTTTGAAGGCACAATAGCTATACTCTGTCTCTTTTTGTTACTCATATCTGTGTGGCGGATATTTAAAGTCAGGGTTTTGAATAGCATGATGGCTAAATGAGGGCTATAAATCGAGGGCTACTGTGCAAAATTCTAGTGCTAGCAAGTACTAAAACACAATACCAAAGAGGCTGGGGTCTAAAATTGTTTTAGACTGATGAATATGCAGACATAAACCCAAAGAGATAGATATATTCCCTACCAAAAAAGCTCCAGAAAACACTAACAATCAGGTTTACAAAAAGGAAAACAAATATTTAAAGCAAGTTAATGCTTTCCATTTATGCTGGAATGTTACTGGCAGTTCCTTAGAAGCTTGAAAATCTACACCTAAGTAATTTAATTAAGTGTGAAAAACACCAAGTACTCAAATATTTTTATTAATGGGCGAATGTTAAACTGTCAAGAAGTTGATGTATAGAATTACATTTTTATACCTATACATTTAGCCCAAACCCCCAACATTTTAAAAAATGCAAGACCAAAGTTTCCCAAAAGGGGATAATGCAGCTTAGAAAGCACCTGGTTTAAGGCTGTTGTTACACAGCTGAAAAAATAAAGTGTCATATCAGGTTGGGGTCACGTTTGTCTAAGAAAAACTAACAGGAGGATTTCTATTGTCAACACAGGAGATGAGCAGCACGATAACAGCAAATTATGCTCTCTGATCCACCCCTCTGTTATAGGAGTGACTAGAGATTAAAGCCTCAGCCAGGAATTTCATTACTCTTATACATTTTTCACAAAGGCACTATTTGCAGAAATCTGGGGAAAGAAGGGTCAGAAATGGTCATGAAAGCCTGAGATCGTTTTTGACTGTGTGCATGCATGTAGAGAGCTGTGCACCACTGCAAGCACACTGACCCAAAAAGGGGTGTAGGCTCCTCTGCTCCAAGCTAAAGAGACAGCCCTTCACATTCCATACATTTATTTCTAATTAGCAATCATACTCACTTCCAAAATCTTGGATGACTAACTGCATGACATGGAATATGATCTGCAGTTGCTCAGTGTGCCCACAGAGCCTCTGGCTTCCTGTCTGGGACCGGAGAGAGGAGAGCTGATGCTCCTGGTCAGTACTTGTTATCAATAAAGCATATTTAAAGTCATCTTAAGGAAACTTCAGGCACTAAGGACTACTCTCTGGATGAGGCACTTAGTGCCATGGTCTAGTTGACTGGATAGGGCTGGGTGCTAGGTTGGACTGGATGATCTTGGAGGTTTCTTCCAACCTGGTTGATTCTATGATTCTAGGCATCAGGTAGTGTCTGTGAAAAGGTGTTGGGCCTCCATGATGTGGATGTTTGCTAGTGTTTAGTTTGTGTTCCATGAATCACAGAATTGTGGTTGGGAAAGACCTCCAGAGTCATTGAGTCCAACCATTGCCCTAACACCACCATGGCCATTAAACCATGTCCCTAAATGCCACCTGAAAGGTCAGAGGTTTTTGGCTTGGTTTTTATTTCTGAGAGGATTAAAATATTATTGTAAGAATATAAACTAAAATAGAAGATAATTAGAATATTATGAGTTAATGAAGTGAAAAGTTTTTAGGGGGTGAAGAAACAACTTGCTTACTCTTCAAATGGAAAAAGTTTATTAACAGTCCTAGTTTTGTTGCCAATTAATTAAGCAAAGCTTAGAGCCTGGGAACTTCATTTTTCAGGCTGTAATAACCAGCAGCTAGCTCTGAAGGCTTTTTTGTACTTGAGTGTCCGTGAGAAATTGCAATACAGAGGCCAGCTCTTCCCTAGCTTCCCCTGACAAGCTGGCACACCTGGTGCTTCACAGTTCTCCTTGTTGGTCATGGAACACGTCTCTTCTCCAAGGAGCCTTCTCTAATTACAGCTGTTGTCCTTGCTATTCCAGAGGCTGCAAACCTGGCTGGGTGCAGCTGACCTGTGGCAGGGCTGGTAAGGTGCCTTCATGCTCTGGTTTCTCTCAGAGTTTGTGGATGCTGAGCTGACCTCCATGGGTCCTGCTGCAGCTGAGCTTCTACACTGGAGTGGATGGGCACCATCCGTTTCTTGGTTGTAGAGGTTTCCTCAGCAGAGTGGATGGGCTTTCATTTGTCTCACCTTCTGCTAAAAGTCAAGGTATTTTCTTTATCTGTGTATTTGATAGTGACTATGCCTGCCTGCAGTTGAATGTAGACACAGCTGATCTACCTTTCAGCTAGATAGCTAGGCCCTCTGCAGTACCTGACCTTCACCTGGTCATTGCTCAGGACTGCAGAACCAGTGGAAAATAAAACATGTTAGGCTTTGCCAAGCTCTCCTAATATGCTTAGACTAATGCTTGCTGCCTTAGATATTTGTACCCCTGCAATTGAGTCACTAGAGTGCAGACAGAGTTCCTGTGAAACCATTATGTGCACTTAAAGAAATGGGAAATCTGTTATCTCATGGTGTGGTGCTGCAGGGTGTCTGGTACTTGATAGCTCTTATTCCATTGTGGGTAGACAGCCAAACTGGAGGATGTGATGTGCTCCTGAGTTATGTTGTCTAGATTTGCCCATTGCTGTTGTGAGAATTGTCTTATGAGGCTCTGGTGTGGCACCAGAGGGTGACTTCTCATCTTCATAGTGTGCAGCTATGTCCGTATTAGGTGGGGAGCCAGGCAGGATTCATACCCATTGCCTTGTCTTTTGCTAAAAGAAGAGAGAAGATAAAACTCCCAAGCCGAAGCTGGAGCCTACAGAAGTAAGAGCAGATGTGGCATGTATGGCCAGGAAGCTGGATGAGAGCTGAGGTTGTCCCACCATATAGACCACAATTGCCAGTGAACTGCGCTGTGTTAGGATGCTCAATTTTATCAGTAGCATGTATGAGAAGGCCTAGAGCTTCATGAAAAGAGTGATTTGGGGAGTAGGAGTCCTAGTTGTAAGCTGAGTGTTTTGCAAGCACCAAGCTGCACCGCTTTGGATGAAAGCAGCACTCCTGTTCTTCCTATGCTAAGGAAGTTCGCCCATCAGATTTAGAATGTGGATGAATTCCTACCCCGTGGCTTGCTGTGAAATTGCTGTTTGGCACTGCCCATCTATGACTGGAGAACACCTGCTGCTGCATCTGGCTTTGTGGCTGTTGCCTCTCCCAACAAGTTGACGTGTAAGGTATTTGTTTGCAAATGCTTTACCATCAGTAGGAAATACCAGAGTGGCTCTAGAATGAGGGGTTGACTTTGTTTGGCTCGTGCACCCCTTCTGCTGTTGCCCAATACTAGTGTTCTCATCTCCTATATGGGAAGCTTTTCAGGTGTCTTAAGTATGGCAAGGTGACTGGCAGCTGCTTAGGCAGACAAAAAAAAACACATCTTTTTTTTTAATAGTTGGATTTGAAACTTTGAAAGAGCAGTAAATGTGTGTCCATGAACATGTTTACACCCCTCTGAAACGGCCCATTTTTCCCTGGCTGCTGGTATAGCTCCATAATGAGCACATTAGGTTGGGCTTGTGTTTAATAAACCCCTTTGCTGCTTCCCTCTGATTGTATCTCTTCTTGGGTGAGAATGGTTTGCAGGGCAAAATGAATGAGTGGCTTTATGCATAATACAGGAGTATCAAATTAATCAAAGTGTAAGGTGCTTTCTGCTTTTAATACTGACTAAATGTTTTCCTTGCAGAAGCTGGTTGAGTTGGCTGCAAAATAGGTTGTTAAAAAAAAAAAGACACTTGAACTCCTCAACTCCTCATTTGAAAACCCATTTGCCTTGTTCTGTATAGCAAAAAACCACATCCCCTGCTCGGCACATGCGAACCCTGTTAAGATTATTTAGCTATGGGAGGAATGCAGTGCTAGGGTGGGCTTAACTGTGACTTCAGGAAGGTGTGACAAGTACTGAAGGGTAGTGGAAATGTGTAACCGATGGGTTAAGTTTCTGAGGCTTCTACTCTGAATGTTCCTAAGTGGACATTTGGCCCATTGAACCAGACTCTTCCAGATTCCATTGCCGCTGTTCTGAACAGCTAGTGGTGGAAAACTGGAGCAGTTTCACACTCATGGGCTTTTAAAAGAAGAAATACAAATCACTCCAAGCTGTCACTGAAGAAATGCTATACTAACAATGATTTCACAGTATTTTAACACAAAATAAGGAACTTACAATATTGATCTCTCGGTGTTATTACATTTGCTTTTAAAGGTAGATGAGTTCTTAACACCTGAGGCTGCTATATTGATCATAACACTGTCACTGTGAAATCGCTGTAAAAGCCTCGTGGCTGTGAGTTTACTTAAGAGATAATCTAAAGAGCAACCTTCCTTCAAATCAGGTGATTAACCTCCTTATCAGTGATGAGGCTGGAAGAGTGTTTCCACTGGACTTCAACAAAAGGCAGATCCCAAGTTCTGCCTTGACCACACAACAGGAGTTTGCCACTGATGGTTCCAAGAATGTTGTAGTTGGGGAGCGTTCCTCAGGTGGGCTTCCTGGGGTGAATACTCCAGATCTTCTTAGCTGCTGTGTTGTGCTGAAAACCAGCTTCAGAAACTGTTCAAGGTGTGCAGGAATATGTGGTGTTTTCTCTGTGGGAACTTGGCTCAGATATGTCACAGGTTGCCAGGGATGATGATTTTGGGGTACCTAGTTGGGCACCTGTAGGGGGGGAAGTGTTGAGAAGAAAGTGAGGCCTATTTTTGGTGGTGTGTGGGTCTTTTAAATAAGTTGTTGTTCGTGGGTGAGAATCTACACATTCTGCAATGGATCTATTTATGCAACGATTGTTACAATTTTGATAGTCTCGGTAGGTTCCCAGACTTCCTTGACTGCCTTTTGGAAGTTTTATTTGTCCATTTCAACAAAGAGTTTGCGTCTGGTTTATTTTTTGATTGCTGGGTTTTTGTTAAAACACAGAAATCTCTGAAAGCCTTTCATACCAGTCTTGAGATTTAAATCTTAATCCTCTGTAGTTGTAGAAAATAGAGTTCTAAGGCAGTTTTTGCAGAAGAGGCAAATACTAAGCTTATGTAGTGACTGTTCAGGAATGCAAAGAGATCTGTGCATCAATAGATGATTTCTCAGACACCTTCCACTTTGTTCTGCCATTTTATTTTTCTTCCTTGTACTGTTTGCTTTTTTTTGATAAGTAAATATATAATGAATGTAGGGAGTGCTGGGAAGGTAGGAAATGAAAGTAGACATTTAGTACTGGGAGCAGTTTGTATTCTTTACACAAACCCTTGCATTAAGATGCAAAGAGAAAAGCAGATGAGCGGAAGGAGTTAGTGTGAGACAGGGTTTGAAAATGGCTAATGAGCAAATACTGTGGAGGATCTGTGACTTTTAATTCTTTGTCCTTCCCCAGCTCTTTTACCCATTCCTCTGGAGCCCTGCAGCTACCTGACAACCTATAAGGCTGGATGTTGATTTTTGAGTGTAATAATGCAGAAAACTTCTAACAAAGTAAAAAAAAGGTCACATGGCTTAATTTTTTTTCTTTTAAGCAGTTTAGCAGAAAGCAATTAGAAGAACTCGTTCTGGTGGCTAATCAAAATCATAACCCAAACCACAAAATAAAGGCAAAGTAGAAATTAGTGCTACTGAAGAGATGCTGCCAAACCAGCTGTGCTTACATACATCAACTTTACGTTATTAACTGCACCATTTCTCAGCACAGTGGAATGAAGCCTTCATCTTTGCCCATTATTTCCTTTCAGAGAAACTAAAAGAACCAAAAGAAGATAAGATGGGGAATGAAGTCACTGTTGAAAATGTGTAGTTTCATTCAAATGTGTTTGTTTAAAACAAAACCAAACCCACACCAAAACCAGTCCCCAGAAATGGTGAAAGTGTGTTTGAAGAGTTTGTTTAAGAAGAACTGCAGGGCTTATGGAGATAAAGATGACAAATGTGTGCAGGCGATGGCAGAGCTGTTAGCCCCCCTGTAGGGGCTGACAGATCAGCCCAGAAGTGGCATCAGGGCAGGGAGACATCAGCCTCAGTAATGGAGAGATGTCTGGGGGAAAGATTGCTCTATCACGGTGATGGGTTCCTCACACGTTATAAATCTCAGATTGTTCTTGCCTGCCGCAGAAATGAGCAGCTCTTTCTCCTTCCTAGAATGAAATGTTGGGTAGAGAAAAGAGCAGGAATGAAAACGAAAAGTGAGGAAAGTTATCTTTTTAACATAAATCTCTTGTGGAAACAGTATCAGACCCATTAGTGATTTGAAAAACAGTGCTGTGCCGATCTTCTCCCTACACGTGGAAGGAAACCAGCTGCTTTATGGTCCCTCTCCCTTCCTCCGTGCTTTTAATCTAGGTGCAGTAGTGTAGGACTGCTCTAAATTTCTGAGAGAGGTTAGGTCCAAGGTGGTGACAGCTCAGGGAGCTGCCATCTCTGCAGAAGTGAAGAGCTGGGAAAAGGAAATCCTGTTTGTTGCCTTCAGATTGCGATAAGGGCTGAGCAAGGTGTGAATGTCCAGTCCCTCCTGCCCCAAGAAGGGAAGCCTGTGACCAGCAGTTTCCAGAGAGCACCCAGGAGCAGTGAAAAATGATCCTGTGGCATGCACTCACCAGGGATGTCCTTGTCTTGGTTGCATGGCTGTGAAAGGTAGCTCTGAATCCAAGCACACTTGTTTTTCCTTCCCTGTTGCCATTTTTGCATCCTTTGTGTATCTTAGCTTTCTCTTATATGGGGAAGATCTATAGCAGGGTTTGCTTTGATTCTTTTTGACTAGTTGCTCAAAATGTTTTTGGAGTCCTGAAAAGAATGCTTGTGGTCCTGTTTTTGTTAGATGGCCACAAAACCGGTGAACTGCTAGGTTTTTGTTGCAATAGTGAGCAAATACTCTGGATCCTTCTTATGCCTCAATACAGACAGATACACAAACATAAATTATCTTGGCACGTTTATATGAGCTGTAATTAAGCTAAGGTACTTGTCAATACAGATTTCATGGTAGGGAACAGATACATAGATGTAATCATTTATCTAATTTGCAGAGGAGGACTTGAAACAGACTTTGTTATTAAATAGGATTCAAACCAGGCAGAAAAGCGGGTAGCTAGGAACAATGCAGTGTGGCTTTACATGAGGAGATCCTGCTAGGCTGGCTTGATAGCTATGTTTGATAAGATCACTGATTTTGTAGCTGTAGGAAGGGTTGCCTCTGCTACTTGGACTTCTGTAGAGCATGTAAGAAATCCCTGGAGAGCTTGGGGGTAAAATGCTTAGGGATGTGAAATGTAATTTGAAATTAGCAGGCTGAAGGAAGGGTATTGATTGAGTTTTCAAGGATTGTTTTGGGGCTAGTCGTACTTAATGTTAGTAATAATCACTATGGCACAAAGAGTGGATGTGTGGGAATGCAGTTTGATGACGAATGTAAGAAGGTAATGTCAATATATAGGAGAGCAGTCTGCTAAAGGGGTTGTTACTCAACCTTAACTGCTTTTGTACATCTTATTAAACATTTCTCTGGGTTTTTGTCTTCACTACTTAGTTCAATGAAGGCAGGGAGACTTCTGTGTTACACTCTCTCTCTTTTAGTTGACTGCACTGCCTCACCTCCTGTTTCATATTCTTGTGCCCCTTCTCATTTGATCTCCCTTGATATTTTCTTACTCGTGTTTGTTTTTCAGGTATTTAGTTCCACATTGTACTTTGTCTTTTGGGATAATTTGTGCGTTCTGACTTTATCATGAGTAATCATGTGAATCCCTTCCGTGCCCAGTGGCACACTTGGCTTGTTAGTTGCCATGCATACACAACCTTCTGCCTCCAGACCAAACTTTACACTATTCAGTGAGCTTTGTTTTTTAGGGGAGAATGTGGTTTGTGGTTTTTTTTTTTTCCTTTAATCTGTTCAATGGAGGAGAACAAGAAGCTAAGCTTGATGAGCATGAAAATATTAGCACAGTGTTTATCTTTTCTACCTGCAAAAAGAGCATACGAAGCATTCAAGTCGTAGTGAAATAAAGGACAGATTCAGTGTGCAGGAGGGCGATGCCTTCACAAGCCAGCTGAGCTTGAGGTTGCATGGAACACAAACTAACAGGCTGGACTTTAAAGGGATTCAAACACGTACAGTTTAGCAGGAGAGAACTATAGAAAGGTTTCTCGGAATCACCCAGTGGATGAACGTGAGTGTAGGGAACGGAAAAACAAGAGTCACAGAGAGGCTGATGCTGGGTAAGACTTCTAGAGATCATCCAATCCAAACCTCTGCTCAATCAGGGACACCTATAGCAGGATCACTTGCAACTGATGGCTTAGTCCTGGTGCCTGGCAGTGTGCACATGTGCTGTTTTCTTGCAGTTCTGTGTGTTCTGGATCCACACAATGAAATCCTCTGCTGTGAAAATACAGCTACCTTATTTTAAAAGACTGGTGCTTGATTACACCAATTGGTTTGTCCTTTAAAGGGATTCTAACAGTTTGTTCAAACTTTCAGTTTCTAAGCTGTCTTAGTCCACTCTGTTCTCTGGCCACCGCTTGTTCTTTTAGCCAAGGGACATGGACCACAGTTTTCTCTTTGATGTGCCTGTAAAACTGCTGAAAGTGGAGAGAGCAGATGGGTAAGTGGATAAAAAGCAGTGAATAGTAAACAGCACTTTTCCTGGTTTGTCTTTTTAGACAATTGTTTTGCAAGCATTAATGTAACTTCTGAGATTTACAAACAGCTGGTGGCTGTTCAGATCCTCTGGAAATGAAGAACTAGACTGTTTTATTCACCTCTCGGTTTGCCAGCCCCTGTTGTAGCTGCCTTCTGCACAGTTCTCTTCTCACCAGCTTTGGGAGTTTTGCCTGCTCTTTCCCCCAGGTCTTCAGGTTAATAATGAAGTGTTGTCCTCCCATAAAAATGTCATAATCCTCAAGTGATTTAAAGTGCTTCATGATCTGAAATTGATGCCACAAGAAGTACTTTTTGCTGTTAAAGTTGAAGGCATCATGGTCTAGTTGCTAGAACTAGGAGTCAAGGAACTGGAGTCTCGTTGCTTGATCCTATAAATGATTCGTGTGGTGACCTTGGACAAATCACCTAATCTCTTTGTGCCTCTGATTTGCTGGTTGTGAAATGGCTCTACTAATGCTCATGTAGCTTCATCAAGCACAGCGTGAGGAGTGCTGAGTACAAAATAAATTTGCCTTGAGGGGACAGCAAAAGTCTATAAATTGCATATGAAGTAAAATTTATCTGTTGATCTGAGTTTATTTTTACTGGGAGCCTGCAAACAAGTGCATAAACCTGTGTGAGCTTTCTCATCAGTCTTTACTGTTTGAGGATCTGGCCCTCTTGCTGCCTTGGGTTTGCACACTTGCCTCCCTGTCAGTGTGTGTTTTCCCTTTGAATATGGTGGAACTTGATGTATTTTTTTCCAGTGTGTGGTACCTGGTCAGAAACCAGGGCTGCCCACAGTTGCTGTATTTTAAAGGACATATTTATTACAGAATCAGTTTCACTTTGCTGTTCTTAAGTTCTGCAGGGGTTCATTTTCCCCTAGTTATGAACCTGTCTTGTACTTGCATCCTGCATGGAAATTGCGTAGCTTGACTGCTGAAGGTAAAAAAGCAAGGAGGGCAGGTTAAAATATGGCCAGGCAGATTCTGTGGGCAAATAGAACTTCCTTTGTTTTGTCTGATTCTTTTGGAATTTGCTCAGCTTCAACAGTTCAGGGTTTTATAAAAGGTTAATATTATCATAGAATCAAGCAGGTTGGAAGAGACCTCCAAGCTCATCCAGTCCAACCTAGCACCCAGCCCTAGCCAGTCAACCAGACCATGGCACTAAGTGCCTCATCCAGGCTTTTCTTGAAAACCTCCAGGGATGGTGACTGCACCACCTCCCTGGGCAGCCCATTCCAATGCCAATCACTGTCTCTGTGAAGAACTTCCTCCTAACATCCAGCCTATACTTCCCCTGGCACAACTTGGGACTGTGTCCCCTTGTTCTGTTGCTGGTTGTCTGGGAGGTTAAGGTTGGAAAAGACCTTTAAAATCATCAAGTCCCACTGTAACCCAACTAAACCATATCCTGAAGCACCCTATCTACAGCTTCTTGAACACCTCCAGGGATGGCAACTCCACCACCTCCCTGGGCAGCCTGTTCCAACCCCTCACCACTCTTTCAGTAAATAAGTTTTTTGGTAATATCCAATCTAAGCCTCTAACCCAGTTCCTCTCATCCTACTGCTGGTTACTTTGGAGAAGAGACCAGCACCAGCCTCACTCCAACCTCCTTTCAGGTAGCTGCAGGGGGCAATAAGATCTCCCCTCAGCCTTCTCTTCTCCAGAATAAACACCCCCAGCTCCCTCAGTCACTCCTCCTATGCCATGCCTTCAGAACCCCTCACCAGCCTTGTTGCTCTTCTCTTGACATCCTCCAGGACCTCAATTCCTTTCTTACACTGTGATGCTGAGAACTGAACCCAGTACTCAAGCTGTGGCCTTCCCAGTGCAGGGGCATGATCATTTCCCTGCTTCTGCTGGACACTGGTTTTGATCCAGGCCAGGATGCTGTTGGCTTTCTTGGCCACCTGGGCACACTGCTGGCTCACGTTCAGCTGATCATCCACCAGCACCCCCAGATCCTTTTCCAGTGTCACAGTGAAGTAAGAGTTTGGCAGCAAGAGGTCTTCCTGATGAGCATTACTTACCTTGTGCCATGGAATTACTGTGCCTGTTCTAGCTGCTGAAGGTAAAATACCTCCCTCCCATGTTGTTCTGTGTTGGTACCTCAGTGACTAATCAGCTGGGAGCCAGAAGCATGTTTGTGCAGGTGCACTGATGCAGCATCTATTCTGATTGCCTTTCAAATGCATTCCTACTCTTAGAACAAAATTGAACTTGGAGATGTTGCTTTACTGATATTGGCAGCTATGGAACTTCCATGGTCCATCAACTGGAGGTGCAGTCTAGTTGTTGGAAAGGACTGGAAATACCTAGGAGTGAGATTAGAGATAGTATTTTAAGGCTTGAGCTCAGCTCTTTGATATAAAAAGAGCTTAATAATGGAATTTAATAGAAAATTATTTTTCTGGTCTATTGAGGGGCTTTTGTCTAGACTGCAGGAAGATTTTTATTACCATTTAACCTTCCTGTTTGAGTCTTTTCTTCTTCACATGTTCTTTTAAAAGCTGTATTAAAAGGAAGAGATCAGAGTGAGAACGGACGTGACATTCGGGTTTAAAACCTGAGTGTTTAATGGAATAATGAATAAATGGAAACAGATTTGTCTGTCAAAAATTAAATAGGAGTATTCTTTGATTAATATCAAAATCTAATCTAAAATAGTTTCAGCCATTTCATACAGGTGACATCTGTGCTTAAATATAATTTCCTCTCCCTGTTCTGGCATGACTGTTAATTACTTACTCAATGTAGTTCAACATTTAGTTAATAAATATGTCAAGCTTTTACCATGGTGTTCTTTCTGCAGAGTTGTGAATTTGCAATTAGTTTTAGATTTACTACATGGTGACAGACAGTGCTGTATAAATAGAGGTTAAACACACAATTTACATATTAATTTCATGATTCATTTATTCAATGATTTATGTGGATATAGATTGTATTTAATCTCCGTGCTGTAGTTGTTTCAGGCATGACGAACAGAATCGCTGTACTAGTGGAGAAGTAATGATGTCTGTATTGAGCTGCAGAAAGCAAAGAGGGAAAAGAAGAGGTTTTTGAAACCCAAATGATTCATTAATCTCAATACTTTAGGAGAGGGTAGTGAAAAGCAGTAATAGGTTTGTAAAACATGTATACAGATATCCATGTGTACCTATCCAAGGAGTTTGCTGCTCTGAGCTGTCTCTGGTAATGTGCTTTACTGCCAGCTAGTTGTGTTAGCTCTGGGAGCCAGCAGATTAGTCACCGACCTCTCATTCTAGGGTTTGTCCTGCTTGTGTTCTGGGACTGCTGTTTTCAGGCTTGTGTGTGTGCTTTGCTTATTATTGGCTTCCTCAAGTCTATGTATCTTGTGGTCAAACTGCTTGCAGGAACTCTCCATTTATTACAAGGCAGCTTCAGTAACTTTGATCATTTTAAAGAGAGTTTAATTAGCATTATTTTATCTATGAAAACATTGAAATAAAATAGCATTTAAATCAAAATATCATGACTGAAACAAACCAGGTTAAAAACCTTTTTGGAAAGGAAGGGGCCTTTTACCTGAGAATGTTCTTGGCTCATCCTTGGCTTCCTTCTGGGCCCTGCTGTGCTGTGCCCTCCTGCCTGCCCCTTTCCATGTGTCACATACATTTCACATACCTTTCAGTAGACTGCTTTTGGGAGAATGCTTTGATTTCTAAAGGACTGAAAAGAGCTACTGATTAGGAGGGGGGAAAAAATGCATGAATGAGCCTTTCTATGTTGCTGTAACTGAGGGAGATGGAGTAATCAGCACTATCAGTCCCCAGCACTTTAAGGTGAAGATGTGAAGGGGGGAGGAAATCCCACGGTGCTGCAGGGGTTGTTAGCAGTGTTAGCCGAGTTACTCACGGAGCACTGCCATCTAGAGTAAACCTACGGGGCAGGATTCATGCAGGCACTGCGGCTGCCTTCTCCTTTGAACAGAAGTGAAACAAACCAACTGTTTGAAATGAGTATTTTTGGAGTAGATGTTATGGAAGCTGTGTGTGGCCAGTCACAAACTGGAGTCTCTTAAGTCCAGGTATATTTCTCCCATGTTAGTTGTGTGAGTTTTCCTCTGTACCCTGGTGTGCAGGTGTGCGCAAGCACACGCACCTTGGTAGTGTTTCCTTCTCCTTACCTGGGCAGAGTTGCCAAGTGCATATCGAAGCAGCCGTTTCTGCCTTTTAAACAGAGCCCCTGAGATATGCTAGTAGATGCAGAGAGCTGGAACCTCACTGCTAAACCCCTTGAAAGTGTAATGTGCTGAGTAGCTGACTGCAGGGAGCAGGTGTCAAACAATATTTAAATGGCATTCTCAACAAAATAAATATTGAGCTGCCCTGTCACTTTGGTGGGAGAATAATCTGCTTGGGAAGAAAAAAATCCCATTCATTGTAAACTGCCTCTGACATTTGTTCTTCAGGAATTATTTGCAGTTTATCTTCTGAGCTGGAGCCTTTTATCAGCACAGCAGTTGAACTGCAGTGCAAAAAAAAATGATAATTGAGTATTTTATCAAAGGCTTCCAACAAAACGGACTTTGCAAGTCGTAAATGAAGATTAAAACCATTGTTGGCAGGGATGAACAAATTGGGATGATTTATTATCCCAAACATCAATATGTCACTGCTCAGAACTGAAATAAAAAGAAACAAACAACTGCCCCCCCTCCCCCAAAATGTGCACTCGGTCTCAGCCAAGCGATGGAAGGTAAAGACATGTTTTAATTATTTGTACTAGAGAGCCTGGTTTAAAAAAAGAGAGAGAGAGAGAGAAAGCATCATCATAATGGCACAGCTGCTGTGGGACATTATGTGAGGAAAAGAGACAGCAATAAGAGAGCTGTGGCAAAGGAAAGCAACTCTAAATGTGTGCTTCAGCTCTCCTGATTACAGAAGGGAGATTAAATATTATAAATGAGGCAATTTGACCAAGTGGATTTACTACTTGTTTAACACTTAAAGAGCCAGTGTTTTTAAGAGAGACCTTATCTTATGTTAACCAGCTTCAAAAATAAAATGAGAGGAAAATAAATTGCAAAGAGGTCAGGAATAAAATAGGTGGAACTGCTATGAGCTCTGTGTTGGTCTCAAATTACAAAACAAAGGCTCTGAAAAGAATCTTACAGAGATTACCAGGTTTGGAAATGTTACTTTCTACATAAGTTCATAAGAGAGGAAGCTATATAGGCTTGATCTAGGGACTTGTTGGCCTCAGTTCAGCAAGAATGAGTCCCTTTGATAATGCAGGTCCTATCTCTGCAGTGAGTAGGCCAAGAGGCACCAGTAGGCTGTCAGGGTTAAGCAGTTCAGGCCATGTTACTACTTTTTTTTCTCTTGGAAACTTCATCATGTAGACGTCTTGCTCCTCTCTGCAGCCTGTGCACAAGCATGAGGTTAGAAGCAGCTTGAGGCTGCAGACTTGTAGTCCTTCCTAGCCAGAAGCTGGAAGATATGGACAAGTCACAATGGGTCTGGAGGAGGTAAACCTTGGCCAGCTAGTCCCCAGTTCTCTGGGCTGAATCCCATCTCCCTCAGCCTATCCTCACAGCAGAGGTGTTCCAGCCCTTGAGTCATCTTTTTGGCCTCCTCTGGACTCTGGACTCCTCTGTGTCCTTCTGCTGGGGGCACCAGAACTGGACACAGTACTCAAGATGAGGTCTCAGTAGAGCAGAGTCAAGGGGCAAAATCCCCACTCTTGCTTTGCTAGCCATGCTCCTCTGGATGCAGCCCAGCACACAGCTGCCTTCTGGGCTACACAAGGGCATTGCTGGCTCCTGGGGAACTTCTCAGCAGCCAGCACCCTTAAGTCTCTTTCTTCAGAGATGCTCTCAATCTACTCTGTGCTCAGCCTGGATTTGTGCCTGGGGTTGGCCTGACCCAGATGCAGGACCTTGCGCTTTGACTTGTTGGACCTCATGCAGTTGTCACTGGCATGCTTTGCAAGCCTGAGTCAAGTTGAGAGCCATCCTTGCCCATGGCAGGGAGCTTGGAGTAAACAATCTCTAAGGTCCCTTCCAACCGGATTGATTCTAGGAAAACTGGTCACAGGCTATTTATTCTTGAGGCACTGTGTGCAGAGCTAAGATACATCCCTTTGCAGCCTGATCCTTTCCATAACAGCAGTGGGCTGGTGCATCTGTGGTGATGTTGCCACTGAGTACACCTCTCACATCCCTAGAAGAGTTCTAGCTGCCTTTCTGTACCTCACAGTAAACATGATCCTTGGGAATTGCTGGCTCACTCCTGACAATGCTGTGATCGTTTTTATTTGCTGTAACAAAGGTGGAGAGGCTCTGTGCCATCTGTACTGCCATGGCTGGAAGTTTGTTCAAAACACAGTGTTCTAGAGCTGTTTGGAGTTCAACAGAGATGATATTCCATCTTCCCCAGTTAAAAAAAAATTCTCTCCAGTAACATAATACTGAGGCTGGAAAGTAAAGCTCTTAGTAGTTGGGCATGTGCCAAATCTGAGAACAAGAGCCATTCGCACACTGGTTCCATGACTGTGATGCTGCTTGTTTGGAGCTGCTCCTCTGCCAATTGCCGAGTTGCAGGACGTGCATTAGGAATGCTTACAGATAGCCAAAGGTTGGGTGTCAGGGCCAGGTTCTTTGCAGTGGTCCCCTGGGGAATAGACATAAATGTGAACACAGGGAGTTCCATCTAAACACAAGCAGGAACTTCTTTAGTTTGAGGATGGCAGAACCCTGGAGAAGGCTGCCCAGAGATGTTGTGGAGTCTGTCTCCGGAGACTTTGAAGACCTGCCTGCATCTGTTCTGTGTGACCTGCTTTAGGTGCTCCTGCTGTGGCAAGGGGGTTAGACTCAGTCTTCAGAGGTCACTTCCATTCTGTGTTCAGGGAAACCTTAGTCTCTGCAGAATTGGCTTCCTTGTCTGTTCTGTACAGCTGGGAGGAGAAGGCAGGAGGACTGTTTACTTAGACCAGCCCTCTGGAACCAGTCCAGAGATGGATCATGAGTAGTCACCTCCATCTGTAGTTCTCCTTAGACCTCATCAGAAATACTGAATCCCTTCACAACCATAATTCCTCTGGCATATGTCATGAAAAGGTCTCTGCTGCCTCAAATTCTGTACTGCTACTTGCTGCATTGTTTGGTTAAAGAAATGTCTTTGAGTGCTGCCAAAGACTTGCTGACTAAGGAACGTTTTGTGTCCTGTGCATTTAGGTGTCATAGCCCTTCCTCCAGAATACATGGGTCATTCTGTGAAGTGAGAGCAGTTTGACAGGCCTGCACCTAGTGATTAATCTTCATTGTCACCTTTTTTTCTCTCCATAAATTTAGTGAAACATGGTTCATGTGTTTAATTGTTAGCCTGGAGAAATTAAATGGGGGAAGTAGAACTTTGTGTTCCACCTGGACCAGCTTCCTCTACCTGCAGCATAAAATACATAAGCAAAACAACCTTATCAAATCAGCAAGGCTTGAAGCATTCTATGAGCAGTATCTAAATATGTTTTGCTGGCTGAATATAAGGAAGCTTTTGATTATATTTAGCTCTTCTGAGTCAACATTTTGCATCAAGTTCTAATATAGTGTGTAATAAAAGAAATACAATTAAAAGAAATTGTTTATGTCCTTGTTTCTTCAATCAGCAGGTTTTTTCCTTGTCCTCTAATATACCAGTGACCTTGAATTTTGAGTAACCAAGTAATAGTACCCATTAAACTTTATTATCTTCCTCTGCTTCACAAGCTAAAATAAAGAACAGGACAAACCAGATACTCTGCAGGCTCAATAAGATTGTTGCTCTCAGTTTTTGAGAGCTTTGTTATTATTTAGCCTCTGATTTAAATTATGGATAAAATATGTGATAATTAGAACACAGGTTTGGGGGAGTGGAGGACATTTATGACCTGGCTTAGCTGACACTGGTCTTTGTGAGTGTGCTGAACAGTCTTTAGGATGTTAGGTTGATATTTGCCACAGGTAACATTAAAAAAAATTATTTGTTGTCTCTGAAGAGACAAAAAATCAGAAGTTCTTTCCATAGTCTGGTTTCCTTACCTGGAGTAAACAGCTACATTCCTGCTTAATTGTCTGGTGCCTCTCCTGCTCTAGGAGCTGTTGTTGGTTTCTCTGCTGAGACTGCCTGCACCAGTCCTGGTTTAGCATTGGTTCTGTGCATGTACCTCTTGAAAAAGCCTGACAGAGTCTTGTCAGATTTGCTCTCCTTGTGCATCCAGCTCTACTGATGCCCATGGCATACTGCTAAGCCAGAAAAAGGTGCCTTTAAAGTAGGTCTCCCCAGGCTATCTGGGAGGCTGTCTTCCTGTGAAGTAGTGCCTCTGTGCTTGCTTTCACTGTGTCTCAGACTTGCGTGTTCTCCTGAAGGCAACGTTTATGATTCGGCTTGTGGGCAGAAGGTGTCCAAATCTCTTTAGCTTCATTGTGCCAAACAATCTTCAGATGTGAGTAACCAGTTCCCTAGAGGGGTTTGAGCTAGCTACTAAAAGCTGAGCCAATTGTATCTGCATCTCAGCCTCATATTCCCCCAAACTGCACGTTTTCTTTCAAAAAGTAACTCTATTGCAGGCATAGCCTAGTGAACATCAAGGAGGAGAGCTAATACAGCAGTATGGCTGTGCAACTGTGTGTTATTATGCAGTATATGGGTGGAATAAAACCCTATGTGCCAGGCTGAGACCTCTCTCCATTCAAGATAGCCTGTTACTGGTTACCCTAGGAAAGCAGATGCTGCTCGAGGGATCAGATTGTTATAGAGACTTCTCTATTCCAGTGGGAAATACATAAATAAACTTGAGCCACAACAGCATCTAGGATAACAGCACCAAAATAACATGGTACTGGCTCCCTAAGTCCAAATAAAAAAGCACTGTGCAGAAATAATTTTGTCTAATTGCCATTAGCTGCTGTGGGGTCTGTGTCCATAGTTGTGCCACCCCCCTCCACAATTCTGTGTCCATTAGGTATTCAGTAGATAGGAGGAAACTGCAGTTTTGTTGTTTCCTGCTATAAGCAATGTGGTGTTAGAGCTAAAGCACCTCTGAAATCCCAGGAGCTGCTGTAGGCGAGTCCTGATGGAGCAGCTGTGCTGTGAGGCTGTACATCATTGTTCCCTGATGGCCACCTGTGCTTTGAGGACTGATGGAGCAGGTTCATTCTGCCCCCAGCTAAAAGACTTCGGGACAAGCAGGGTGTGCATGTCAGAGGCAGGTGGGTGATGGAGCTGTCACACCACTCCTTCTCCTGTGTAGCTATTTAACCTCCACCTAAGAGGTGAATTTCATGCCTAATCACAGAGCATGGCAGTGGTGAAATCTGTGGTGAGGCTGGAAAGTAATTTGTGAGATGTGGCTGTGTTATAGAATCAACCAGGTTGGAAGAGACCTCCAAGCTCATCCAGTCCAATCTATCACCCAGCCCTATCCAGTCAATTAGACCATGGCACTAAGTGCCTCATCCAGGCTTTTCTTGAACACCACCAGGGACAGTGGCTGGCTCTGGTCACATTGGCACTGGAGCTTGAGTTACTTTGTGTTAACAAGCGTGCAGAAGAGATGCTGTTCTTCAAGTAGTTATTAGTTCTTATGGAATGAGAGGAAAAATCAGAAAGGAGGATGTGAGAATGACCTGGTGACAGGATGCAAACAAGCAAATTGCTTGATGATAGTGTTTTTGAGTCTTCCTTGTGCACTGCTGTCTGTCTGCTGCCACTGATGGCATTATGGTAATACTCTGCTCTCTAGAAAAGCAGATGCTGGAGAGGAAGCTATGAGAGCAGTGAGTTTAAGCTGCACTGGCTGTGAAGTTTTTAACAGTGATTCTTCTAATGAAAGCTTGTACCTAGCTGATGGGCAGTGGGTATCAAAGAGCCTTATGGAAACCACAGCTTGAATTTGAAGGATTTCTGTGTTGATGCTAGAAGAGAAGCCAGAGGCAGCCTGAAGAGAGTGCAGGCAGCCAGTTTAAGGACTTGGGGGTGTATTGTTCTTTTGGGCATTTTTTCTATAAGCTCATATACAGAATATGTTTGTTTTAAGAGTAGCTGTGACACTAAATGTGTTATATGCCCCAAACTAGGTCCTTGTTTTTGTGCTACTTTCCTTTTGACAATCTTTGTCTTTATTCCAGCCACCTCCAAAAAATACTTTTTATTTCCTGTCACCTGTTTACTTGATAAAGATTTTGCAAGTGGCCCTGCTGGATATTTGGTGTTGGAAAAGGAGAGAACCCAGGGAGGCTGCCTTTCCTGCTTCCTGCTTGCCTTGATGCACGCCCTGGATAGGCAGGTAGAGCCCAGCAGGTCTGGGAGAAATGCACGCAAGGCTGGTGCTGAGTGAGGACTGTTCCAAGGGTACGGTGAGGAAACAGTACTGTTGTGCCATCATATTTTTGATTAATGGAATTGGTCCTGGCTGCTGCCCGAATCCCAGATTTGGAAAGCCTTTGTGGAATGTGAAGGCACACGTACCTGTGACATTGCAGGAAAGGGAGCATTTTCTGCCTTGCAGTTTTTTGTCTGCAACGATGTTTAAAGCCCCACAAGGAATAGGGTAAAGATTTTGTGCTCTTACAGTTGTGGGAAGCAAGTTCAAGACGTAGATTTCAATTTACAAGGCTGCCAGTCAGACACTAAATTAATTACAAATAGGCAGAGATTTCAGAATGAAACAAACAAGGTCTTTGACATAAATTATATCCTATCATTAAAATATTTAGAAATGTGTAATTATGGTGTTTAGCAACGTTATTCAAGTTACAATTAATAGGAACCTCGCTAATATTGCCTCTTCTTAAGTGACTTCTCACTCTGAAATGCTTTCTTTTATCTTTATGTGCATTTTTGATGTAGATATCCTTTTTAGGTATTTTTATACTCTTCCTTCAGGGATCATTATTCTACTGCATCGTGTGCAGAAGTTTCAAGGTCAGCATTACTTGAACAGTTGTAATAGTCCCAACAGAAAGATAAATATATATTGACTAAGGCTGGAGCTTCAATTCTTTCAGTTGCTGAAGGTCAACAGCCCCTCTGAGGTGCTCTCCAACCTTCAAATGTCTATAGGTTAAATCACTGATGAATTACTGCACTTTCCTAAATGAAGGAAACATATTCTAGAGAGAAGCAGCTTGTGGTATTGTGCCTGTTGACTGCTCCAGCTTTGAGTAGCTGAGAGGAGACGCTGTTCTCAGGCTGCAGGAGAACAGGTACAAACCCGGATGTCTGAATTTGGTGGGTCAGAGCTGTACTGAGGGGTGTGGAACAAAGTTCATGGTCTTTATCGTATGAAAATCCTCTTCCTTGCATGCTGGCTCCACTGCAGTGTGCTTATGATAAAATAATTTTCAGTGACTTTGAGCTAACTGGAAAGCAGGCACTGAAGGCATGGGTAGCTCTTTGACGGAGAGTGCCTGTGAGACTGCAGTGACAGTCCTTGCTCTCAGTATTCCAAGGCACATCTCCTCAGTACGCTGTCTGCCCAGCCACAGGAGAGTGTGCAAACATGCCACGCTGTAAACAATGCCAAAGCCTCCTCACAAAAAAGATTTTGAAGGCTGGAGGTAATCCTCTTGCTGAGCACTTCAAACCTGCATGGTAGGGCATAGCGAGACCAAACGAGATACTTGCCTTTGCAGATATTCCAGAGAATATAATCTGCAAAGGTCAGCTTGAGATCACTTAGGGGCAGAATAAAGAATCTGATGTTGTAACTCTGTTTTGTCTTCTAGCCTTTTCTGTAAGCAGGCAGTGGGATTTGGACTTTTCTGCCAGTTTAAGGGCCTTACAAATAATAATTTAATAATGTCTTAAAATGTCATTTCAAAGTCAAGCACTCTCTAAAACATCGCTTTCTGAATGTAATTTAGGACACCTTATGCTGGATGTTTCTGATGTTTTTCATTTCAATTTGATATTTAGAATATGTGAAGCATCCTTGCATCAGCTTTAAGATGTTACCTTTCAGAAGATCTATTTTAAAATTACTTGTGAAGTCCGAGTTGTTCCACACAGGTTATCTGCTGCAGTTTTAATTTAGCCTGTGTCAGGACATCTAGATTGAGCTGTGCCTCTCTGGAATGAATAGTTTTATTTTGGTTTTATATAGAAGTTTTTCCTATGTGAGTCTTGTGTCCAAAATGTTGACATTTTAGGGCACGTGTTAAGCAGCAGAACGTCTGTGATCCGTGGCTGATTTTCCTAGGAACTAGTAATTCTAAAGAGTTGGATGACTTTAATGTTTGACACAACAGTGGAGTCCTTTAAGAGCTTTGGTGGTGCTGCCCTGAGCTTCAGCTGACAGCAGCCTGCAGTACTCTGGAACTGAGGTGCAGGCTGTTAATTGCAGTGCACACTGCTGGTTTTGGATCTACTCTGTGACTTGTGTGCTGCTCTGTAGGCTACTTGAGCTCTGCAGGCTTTATTTTGCCTGCTCATAAGGAGGTTCAAACCCTCTTTCAACAGGTGGTACATGTTAGCATAAGTAATTTGAAAATAAGGTTTGTGGCTTCCTAGTTTGAATTGCTGTCATATTCAAAGCATAAGACGTCTCAGCTCTTATCTCAGCCGCAGACTCAGCCAGTGCACTGACAGGTACATTGCATTGTCTCCACTGCCCACATAAAAATTACCTTTTAGTGTCCTTATTGCTAATTCTGAGTTACTGTACTGTCTTGTGCCATTTCATCCTGATGAGTTTGGGAATCTCCCCAGCAGACTCATCTCTTGCTTTCTTTTGTCAAAGCTTTTCTCTTTCTATGTGGAGTTCTCAGCTAACATGTTGGGGTGTCATCAACAGCAAAACAGCTGCAAGTGCAGCACTCAATAAGGAATTGTCTTCCTTGCACAGGCAGAGCTACTTAATATCATTTCTGCAAGAAGAGGTATAAGTGAAAAATGTTATAGAAATGTAGAAATGGGAGCACAGTTCAAGAAACTCAGTTGTCCTGGTGACAAATTAAAGTCACAGAAACATTCAGGTTGGGGAAGGCCCTCAGACTCATCAAGTCCAACCATTAGTCCTGTGTAAGATTCACCCTAAGCCATATCTCCAGATACCACATCCAAACAGCCTTTAAACACAGCCAGGGTTGGTGGCTCAGCAGCCTCCCTGGGCAGCTCGTTCCAGTGCTTGACCACTCTCGCTGTGAAAATTTTTCCTAATGTCCAGCCTAAAATGAATTTCAGCCCAAAAGTACAAGTCAGAGTGGCCATTATCATGACCTGGAGCAGTTCAGAGGAATTTCCTATGTAGTATGAAACTTCAGAAGCTTACTCCACAGAAATGGCTGCAGCATGTTGGGCAACATTGTTCTCGTTTCACCTGTTTTTTTGCAGCTTCTCACCGTGCCCTTTATGAAATGCTCTGATTATCTGAATACAGCTCAAAGGGTTTGCTCCAACAGTCTAGAGGAAGATGCATTGATAAAAGGAGGAAATATGAGAGAATGGGAGGCTAAAAAGAGTCAGATATCAGCAACTGACTTAACACTATTTTATGAATGCACATATTCCATAAAATAATCAAATAGAAGCCTATCATGCTTCAAATTAAAGTTGGTTCCCATAGATATATACGACTGATAGAGTGGGGAACTTGTGTAGAACACTGGAAAGCTATGAAAAACAACTGAGCATCAGTAAGAGAAGTCCTTGATAAAGCTTGGACTGCAACAGTATAGCCATAGGGGGAAATTAGGAAATCCTGCAACTGAAGAGTGCAGATAAGTGCAACCATCTGTTTGTGCTTGTGGCCCTATGTTATTGTCTTCTGACTCATTGGATTCTTCCTGAAAGACTAAACCACAAACTCTACAGTTCTAGTGACAATTGTGTATGACTACCAAAGACTTCTTAAAACTGCCCAGTCCCGTTGGGTAACTTAGTATTAGTTGTAGCACAAATGGGAATGACATTGTGTGGCTAGAAGCTGTATTTAAGACATACTTCAGGTGTACTGAATCTGTGTGACCTTCAGCTCAGTGTGGAAAGCCCTGGTTTTATTTGTTTGCTGTTAGGTTTCACTCTTGATGATGCCATTTTCTGCATTTCAAAGGACTTCACTTTTTGGTTTGAGTAGTGACTGGATTGTGTTGGTTTTGTCAGATTTACTTGTGGAAAGGGTGTTGTTAATGTTCTGTTATCACTGATCTTTGAAACAAGGTGATTTGGAATAAGATTCCAGTCAAAGGGAGGTAAAATTGATTTGGCCATCTATAATCTTCACTTTGCTTCCTTTGTCCTTCTGAGATACAGCAAAGGTTGCCGGAACAAGCAGGGATCCAGTTGGTCTGTTCCATTGCATGGTTCCATGGAAGGGCAAAGCTGTAGATGGCAACGGTGGTCATCAGTACTTGTGACCACTTTAAAGTGCATGGAGGATTGTCTGTGAAGGGTTGTTGCACCTTCTTGCCGTCAGCCTGTATTTGGTGAGGCTTGTTGCTCTGTCTTGTCTCACTTAAGCATCTTCCTGGCACAGGTGCCCCATTAGCCTCACTTTCACTGGTAAGCTGCTATGTCAAACAGTCATGTTTATGGTGGTGTACAACCGTATAGATGCTAATGTTAAACCTGTTACAGAGTTTATGTTGAGTTGCATGGGTGGTCCAAACCAACAGAAATGGACCCTGTTGAGTATTCTTACCAAGGGGGATCTCATTGTCAGTAACTGGTGTTGATTCTAGGCATTTTTGTTGTCTTACAAATAAAAACTGAGCATGAAAAGGGAGAAAAATGTAAAACTGAGACAATTTATTTATTTAAAGACCTAAATGCTAGTAAAGAGCAGCATAAACTACTTTAATCAATCAAAGTTGTCACTGAAGTGCAGAAACTTGGGCAGAGGATAATGCAGTTGGGCAGAATTTTCACTGAGTACCAAATATAGATTAATATACAGTTCAAAACACTTTAATTTTTAAACTCTTGTCTGTCTTCTTCACTGCTGAAAAATTATTCTTGAAAAATAAAGAAACTGCCCTGTGGTCAAAGATAGTCTTAACTACCTGTCAATCAAAAGGAGAAGTTTGTTGAGACATTTAATTACAAGATAATGTAGTCATCAAAATCTCGTTGTGGTAACTGACAGCTCATTTTGGACTGAAAGCGTACAGCTACCTCCCCTGAGGTCAGAGATGTTCCGAGGTTAACGTAGTAATGACAAGTCCTTTATTATCACATTATGACATTGAAAAAAATTGCAATTATACTAATAAATTAATAACAGTAATAAAATGACAGTCATAATTGCATAATATACATGTTGTCAACGGCATTTTTGTTACATGGCTGGAATTCATATTTTATCTGCATATCTTGCGCTGGATTCAATTTTCCCCATGCAGCGGCACAGGCGAGCAGTGGCTTCTGAAATGGCTGAAAGCCTCAGCCGTTGGAGTGGCTGCTCTAAAGGAGACTGTAAGGCATGAGTTGTTCTTCACTTCTACGGTTTAAAACAAAAAAAAAGTGAAATTGAAGATTCTTCAGCTAGTTAGGATTCATTTTTAGCTGTATGCCTTAAGAAAATCTAATCAGAGGATGATTTATGTTGGAAGTGACCTCAGAGATCGTCTCCTCCCCACTGTGGGCAGGGACACCTCTCAGCTAGACATGGCTGCTCAAGGCCTCATCCAACCTGGCCTTAAACACCTCCAGTGAGGGGGCATCCACAGCCTCCCTGGGCAGCCTGTTCCAGAGTCTCACCACCACTCCTACTGAAGAACTTCTTCCTGATGTCCAGCCTAACCCTGCTCTGCCTCAGCTTCAAACCATTCCCCCTTGTCCTGTCTCTAGACACTCTTAGGAGAAGTTCTTCTGCAGCCTTCCTGTAGGATCCCTTCAGGTATTGGATGCAGCTCTAAGGCTCCCCTGGAGTTTTCTCCAGGCTGAACAACCCCAGCTCCCTCATCCTATCCTCATAGCAGAGGAGTAATATCTCTTCTCAGATACCATAGTGGGTTAAAAACCTGAATGAATTAAGCGCAGACTCTGAAACTGCTGCTTCTTGGTTCATAAAAAGAAACTTAGGTCACACGACTCAGGTTTGAGAGAGCACTGCGGATCAGCATGGAAAAGGAATGGTTCACAGTACCCTTGTGCTTTACAGTTAACATCCTCAGACTGGAACAGCGGTTTTCTCATCTTACTTACAATGAAGTCCAAGCCTGTGCTGATCCAGTAGGCACAGTTTGTTATTACCCCATGAACTGGTGAAAAAAATGGACCTTGTCCTGTAAAGAGGGAATTTCATGGTTGGTTTTTATACAGATATTCTTTAGAGCTTTACCCTAGAGTGGGGTAAATTGCCAATGGACTGGACCATATAAAGAAGTGATCGGGATATTGCTAGTTTTATTTTGATGTTGCTTGAGTTTCCATGCTGCTGGTAGGAATGGGATATCTTCACTTTGGTGCTCCCCGTACATTTATTTGCATGGACCTTTACTGGTCAGGAAATGGCCACACTGCACACTGACTTCCATCTCTTTATGTAGCAGCTGTGGTTTGCCTCCAGTGCTAACACAGCTTTTTCTGGTGTAATGCTGACATCTCCCTGCCAGCCTAAAACTCATCAATGTCTTGGACACTTGTGAAGAGTTCATTCTAGCTGTTGGCTTGCTTGGTATTGGCCCACATTCTCCTAACTGCTGGTCGCTGTGAGCCATTCTGAAGCCGTGGTGACGTTAAGGCCTTTCATCTTCTCCTGAGCACAGCAGCCAGCATTGCCTTGATGTGTTTGTTTCAGAGCGTTTTAAGTTCCAGCTTCTGTTTTTGTGGATTAAAATATGTGTAACTTCTTATTTCCAGTCTCTTTCCTTGTTTTATTTTCTTTTTCCAGCAGAGTGTGAAAGCACTGCCAGTTTTCATGACCTGCAGTTATTCTTTGGATTTGAGTTGTGTTAATTCTTGCTTCAATTATCCCTCTCTCCATTTTTCCTTTTGCTACTTGGCCACATTTGTTTCCTCTCCTGCCTATAGTGTCATCAATGCTGTCAGGGGACTGTATCCTAAGCACACTTAGGGGGATTGACTATCTTTAGGTGTGGAGAACTCCCTTTTTTGGTGAGAGTGGGACCTATTGCTGGCATTATAGCCTTCTGGACACAGGTGTTCTGAGCAGTGCAGCTGCAAACTGGGTGAGAAGCAAGTTGCTGAGTGCAGTTCAAAGGAAGTTTCTAACAGGATTCTGATGCTGTGCCTTTGCATTAGTCAAAATGTATTATTATAGTCAAAGGTCAGCAGCAGAAGGATGAGAATATGGTCCGAGATGTAGAGAGAGAATGAGAGACACGTTAATTACAAGCTAAGTCATTAAGAAAAGAGAATGTGTGCGTTAGTGCTAGGATATGGGCAGCTGATTTGCGTGCATGGGTGCTAATGCTAGCTGTTATTTACTGCTCTTTGTGCCGTTCCTTTTGAGCCTTGAATGGCCCCCAGGCTATTTTGGTTGTTCATCTGTATATTTATTGTTGTTTATTTGTTTTTGCCTAGCCGTTGCTTTATCTCTGTTTTTTTTTCCCTTCAATTCTGTATGGCAGTTTTAGGGTGAGAGCCCTACAGTTGTTCAGCCCTTTGGCTTGTTTCATCTTTCAGTGAATCTAAAATATAGCTCCTTGGGTACAGTTCTACAAACAGTAAGTAAAAGCTGAGGGTGTGCTTGCAGGGAGGCACTGTTACCTGTCAGGAATCCAGACTTTCTGCATTTCCTTGGAAGGAAGTGGTGGATGAGGCACTGCCAGCATTGCATGATCTTGAGATCTGCTTCTGTTCTCTAGACTGTTTGTTCCAGTGCTGCCTGGAAGGACAACTGTAATTTGGGTTTGGAGGTTTTTAATGCAAACAGATTTCCAGCACAGAGAAGTTTTGCAATAAAGCACGTGCTCTATGTGTGGGAGAGAGAACCTGGCTTCCCCTACTGCCATCACCAACTGAAGATGGAAGCAGACACCAGATGTGGCAAATGGCTTTCAATTATTAGCAATTCACAGCAGTGCAAAAGAGTAACTTTCTGATAATGTTGCTGTCTAAAAGCAGCTGGGAACAAGGTCTTTATAAAATCACTGTCACAAGTGTGTTGTGCCAGTGTTGCTATTAAGCAATGTGTACTAACAGAAGCAGTGACATGTAGCCCAAATGAAAACCAAAGTCTGCTCCACACACACAACTCCAGTTTCTCCCAGTTTGTGCTCTGAGCAGACCGTTTTGTCTGGTGGCATCTGTCCCATGCTGTTCCCTTTATGGCGTGTATGCTGTGTCACCTCTTGGGTGCACTTAAGAAAGATCACCATCTGTGTGCTGGGGGAAATGTGGCTTGCCCCTTAATGCCAAAAGTTAGAGGCTTTCCAACACCAAGCAGAAAAGCACCAGAGCAGCAGGCAGAGAATAGTGAACCTTCTGGGTCTGCAAGCAGTTTGCAGGTAGCATGTAACGTGCTTTGCTTTTTCCTCATCAGTTTTTCTTTCAGTTCCTCCTCTTCTGAAAGGGGTGATAGATTATACTTGAGAAATAAGTAAAGGACCCACAGAGGACAGAGTGACAGAACATTTTAATTCTGGGTAATCCTTGTTCTGGCCTTGCTAAAGAAAGTTGAGTCCAACACCTGTTGTAGTACTTGGTTGGAAATTAGTTATTGACTGTCATGCAGAAAGAATAAAGGTGGAGTTTGTTTTTCTGAGCTCTGCCAAGCAACCTTAAAAACAAAACAAAAGAATTGAACCAAACTTTAAGCTCCTAAAAGTAGTTAGAATCAGTGCTGAGTGGTTTAGGATCTTTTTTAATGACACAGCTGACTGTTAAGTTTTCTTGCTGTCCCCTCCAGCTGGAGACTTTCTCATGAATAGTTCTTCAGAGTAAGCAGCATAAATCACTCTTAACGTTAGCAAAAGGATTTTTAAATTAGATGATGTCATAGAAACAAAAAATTGCATTGAATAGTTACATGAGTTGTAAATAGTACATCAGCTAATAAGTTCTGTAGTTTTGAGCTGAAGAAATTATAAAATGCAAGGACAGTAAAAGTTGGAATGGAGGTTTTGTTAATTTATTACTTGCAGGAGTCATACTTTGACAATTCAGGCACAGCTTCTGCAATACTGTTTTACTGCTCATGTGCCTGTTGGTAATGCTCTGGAGATCCTGATGAGTATCAATTCAGTTGAAAATGTTTCTCCCTAGAAATGGGGAATTTGTGAGCTTAAGGATTTTATAAACTATTCATCATTCCCAAATCTAGTTTGTATCAGTGGTGATTTCCTGTTCCAATTAATTTCCCAATTAAATGCAGAAGCTCCTTTTATTTGACAACAGTCTGGGTTCAGAAGAAACGTAAGTGGTCAGTGTTATAGAGATGGCTGACACTAATTCAGTTACAACCCAAACTCATCACACCACCTTTTAATGTCTGGAGAGTTGCTAACCACTTTGTATTTGCCTCATCCACTGCTGGCAGATGATCAGAGCATGGTTCACTACCAAATACCTTCCATACCCAGTGATGCTCTGCTGCTTAGCTGCGATGTTTGGAGAGTAGTTAGATGATGTGCCATGGCTTGCTTTGACTGTTGGTGTCTCCAGTGCAAGTAGACATCACTTTTTATCTCCACTGCAGTTATGCTGCTCTGATATTGATGCAGAGATGCATACTCTGGAGAATATGTGAATGGCAACTAGAAAAAAATCAGAAACAGGATACTGGTAGTTGATGCTGAGGATGTTGATGCAGATTGTGGTTTTCAGTGGAAGAAGTCCCTGAGTTTATAAATCTAAATCAAGAAAAATAATGTAAGCCACTTACATTTCTGATCCAAGACCAAGATGTTTGGGTCATGATGAATAAAAGTTTTATGACTAATGGTTGACAGTTCAGTGACTACAAAATGTGATACATGTATGACATACTTTACGCAGTGAGGTGATGCAGGCTCAAGTCGTCTTTACCAGTGGTGTACACCCACTCTTTCTTTAGTACTTCACACATTAACAGTGAATTGATATTTACAAAGGCATATACAGAGAAATAGATGGTTTCGTGAGGCAGTGTAGTGTGGTGAATGTATTGAAGTTTATTTGCGTCTGAAGAGAGTTCATTTTTCGGGTGGCATTTCAGGTCTGCATTGTTAGAGCAGAGTAGGTAAGCATAATAGTCTGCCATCACCTTGGTGCCTGAGGTCACGGATGGTAAAGCCCACACTGGCTGCTGTCCCTGTGGACAGAGCTCTGCCTTTGTTTTGCAGTAAAAGAGGCTTGGAGTTTTCAGTTGTCACAGTTTAGCCTGAAGCTAGCAAGAGCCCATGTGTCGTGTCAAAGTCCACTGTAGGGGATGTTATCTGCCAGGGTGTCAGGGATTACAAAAGCATCTATCCCTAGCTGGGAATACAGAAATTCCCACATAATAATGACATTTTTGCAAGCAGTCCGGGCACATCCTGAGCCTTATATTTCATTAGTGACAGCCAGAAACCATCACAGGCTGCTTCAGGAGGGTGTTTAGGTGTGTGCTTCGCTTTTTGTTTGTTTGCAGAAGCTTTCCACAGGTACAAGGATTACATGAGGAATGTGGTAGATGGTGGGATGCTTCCTGCCGGCAGCGCCGTGCCCAGCATGAGCAGGGTACAGCACAGCCCGTGCTTGCATCAGGGATGCAGTAACCCGTTGAGTGGCTAGGGTCTGGTTCACCTGTAAAGTACAATCAGGCTCTTTATGTTTTTTTCTGTTAATTTTGGTTTTAAAAAGGAAGGAAATGTTTTGCTGGCTTTACACAGACCTGTTGTTACTGCAGTTCTTCCATTTCACAAGCAAAGCAGTTACCAGTGAAAAGTGACATTGGATGTTTTGTAAGAGCGAGCGTGTCAGAGGCAGATAAAGCTTCACCCCAGTCAGTGTTCAGGAGAATACTTCTGTAATCCAAGAGCAGCTGCATCTAGAAGCACGCAGTGATACTTTACTTTTTTTCTCCTCCTGGTTGCTTTTTTCTGTACAACAGAGCTTTTGAGGACTCTGGAAGTGATTTGATTTGAATTGTGGAATTTGCTTTCAGAGAACAGGTTTGGCATTTGCTTTAAACATTCTAATTCAGTAAGATAAATTAACCTTGCTCAGGACTACTTACCTAGAAACACGGAGAGGACTTAATGTATCACTGATGCCTAAGTTTACAGGTACAAGAACTCTGTTGTAGAGGAGAAACCAGAGGTTTACCAGCCTTCTGGAGTGAATGGGAGTTAAATTCACAATCCCCCTCCTCAGAAATTCAGAACTTTGGCAAATATATTTATCTATGATGTACTCCAGGCAGCATCCCTTTTAGATGTTCATTTTCCCTGCATTTATACTTTAAGATCTTACTGATCTTACTTATTTTGTGTGTGGGTATTTATGTCTTTTCTATATTTGAGTTTCAAAAACCTCAGAATTTAAGAGCTGATGTCTTTGGGGGTTTGGTTCTCATGTGAATGTCTTCCATGAAGCCATGTCTGGGCTGTATTTGGAATACTTTATTTCTTCAGTGTGTGCCTCTCTACAGAGAGACTGCAGTAATTCTACATTAGCACTTCTCTGCTTTGCTCGCAGTTGCATGCTAGCCTCCTGCTCTGTCTAGGCACATTTAGTGGGGCTGAGAAGATGCAAAAGTTCATATTTTTAGAATTGTTAGAGGCACCTAGCTTTGTGCTGGGTATGTTTAAAAAAAAAAGTCAAATAACTCCCCAAAACTTGGCCTATGTTTATCAATAAGTTGGTTATTTTTATTGCTGTCCTTGCTTGTGAGCCTATTCTTGTCTTCAGTTTGTCTGCTCCTGCTAATTGGAAGCTGATGCATTCCTGACTTTGCTGGTGCAGACCTTTAGGGGTTTTGAAGCAGGGGCAAACCTTCTAAAAAAGCAGTTTCCAATGAATCTGCTCTGTGCAATTCTTCCCCTATATTGCACCCTTTGTAAGGACACACACACAAACAATGAAAATTCCTGTATTCTTACAAGTTATTCTGTAACCACTGCTCTGCTTACGACTTACTTCATCCTTGTTACCTACATTCCTTTCCTCTGATCTTAGTCTGCCAGGATCCCCTTCTGTTTTGCTTTCTTGTTTCATTTCCCTTTCTTCCTTTCCCGTTTGATCTAGGTAGTCCTTTATTTACCGAACAGGTTTTGACGCTTGTGTGAAAAGTCTGGTCCTTGGAACACACTGGAAGGATGTAGAACTCATCAGCAAGGGCTCTGCAGATAGTGGAGACAGGCTTGGCTTCTGCCGGGGAGCACACTGCTGGTGCAGTAAATACTGAGGCAGCTACACCAGCCAGAGAAAGGGAGTTTTAATGCCTGAGTGCAAAGCTTAACTCTTCCTCTTTTGTTTTCAGCTTTAGTTTTTAGAAGTATTGAGAGCCCACAGTATGAATCAGAAGTGGTATCACCATCATTATCATGGCAATTTAAAACAACTCTACCAAATAATGTGAAACTTCTTCCAGAAATAAAGACAGGGGCACAAAAAGAGGAAACCAGGAGGTAAAATAATCCCTTTGGTTCCCTGTAGCAACACTGCTTCCCTCCCTCCCCTTTTTTTAACCAAACTTCTCATTTTGTGGTTTAAATGTAGTCTGCAGCCAGTTCTCATGTGAGTTAGAAGCTGGGGATATTACATGCTGCTTTTGCTTAGCTTTCAACTCATTCCCCTCTAATTTCTGAGCTGCAATTAGAAATAAACTTTTTTCCCTTGCCCTTTTTTTTTTTTTTTTTTTTTGCATTCTAGGGTAGCAATTAGGAAGAACTGGGTGAATAGGTTAGCATTTTATCCAACTCTATTACTCTGACTGATGGAGCTATTAGATAAAGGCAAACTGTAATTCTTTATTACCTGCCTGGCTCATTTCTGCACTTTGCCCTGAAGAAGAGCAGCATAAAAGATCAGAGTGTTATTGAAAACTCCTGAGCAAATATTGAGCGAGCTGCTTGGTCACTCAGGTGATGACAGGGTTTCATGCAGAGGGGACTGCACCTGTGAGCCATGCCCGTTTCTTTGGGCAAATAGGTGGTGAGAAACTGCTGGCATGGCATTGCTTAAGTGAGATGGCTTTGGGAAAGAATAGCCCAGAACACTTTGCCTATGATAAATACGCTTATAATTAGTGAGATCATTAGCATGGACACCGTGTACTTAAGTATTCACAAAGAAGTCTTTAAGCTAAGCAGTTAGCTGCACAATGAAGGAAAGAGACAAAATGAATTATATACAGCTGAATAAGCTTTTCAGAATCTCCAAGGAGGTGACTTGTCTGTTGATGGCCAGTGGGGGTCGAAGAGTGAAATAATTACTTAACAGCATGTAAACAATGTGAGA
The DNA here is from genome assembly GCF_015220805.1 of Pogoniulus pusillus. Taxonomy (NCBI): domain Eukaryota; kingdom Metazoa; phylum Chordata; class Aves; order Piciformes; family Lybiidae; genus Pogoniulus; species Pogoniulus pusillus. The sequence continues at coordinate 2,437,028 of NC_087282.1, read as the reverse complement.
TCTGAAGTGTGCATTTTTTTCCCTTTTCTTTCTCTTTCCCTTTTTTTTTTTTTTCATTGAGAGAGTTTCTTGTTGCGATGGCTCCACTGGGACAGGCAGCAAAGAAATTTGATTAAATGGATGCCTGGGGTCATGACCCTGTCTAAACATGCTGCAGCTCTCAGCATTAATCAAAGAATGTTAAAAAAAATTCTGACCTTGCTGTATATGAGTATTGGTGAGCTCTGAATGCACTGGTGGATGCATGGATGGAGGGCTGTGTGAGCGGCCTGCCTACAAAGAAGAGAAGAGCAGGCAGGTTTCAAGGACAATGGCAACCCATCATGTTGTTTTAGTTGATGTTAGGAGACTTGGGTGTGATGATAGCCCATCGACAGCAGCGAAGTTAGGAGATCCCATTACAGTGCAGTTGGGAACGCAGCTTTTAATCCTGAGCTGCTGCCTGAACCCTGTGCACACAAAGTATTTATAGCTTAGTGATCCATCTGAGACCCATAGGTTTAGAAGAATTCTTGGCCACCTCCCTTAGCATAGTGGATGTGAAAGTACAGAGAGAGCACCTCTCCTTGGAAGGAGTACCCAGGATTGGTTTAAGTGTGTGTTCTTCAGGAGTGAAAGGCCCTGATTTTCACTGATTTAAATCTTAATTAACAGCATATTTATCACATTCAATTTGTTCATTGTAATCAGAAAATGAGGTGTGTGACCAGAAGCCCACAGATGATCTTTTTGTTTCTGTATTTGTTTAAATGATTAATCATATTCTGGATGCCAACCTGAAAACTTCTGATTCGTTTTCATGAGCTCTCAGTCCCAGCAGTTCTGATTGGAGGCAAGAATGTTTTGGGTAGACACTTATCATCAACTGAGTTGTCTTGTTAATGTCCAGCTTTGAAAACAAGCCAAGATGGGGATAGATCCTTAATGATATCTTTACACTATTTACCTGTGCATTCGCAGCAGTGTAGTCACAAGACATGTGACAATGTTTATTTCCCGTGCTCCTCTTGACAAGGGCTTTGCTAAATGCTCTTCCTTGAGAGAAGTTAGTAAACTTTAGTGTAAAAATATCTTAAGGATATAAGGGAAAATAAAATATTACACCAGTATAGACCTTAATTTTTCAAGAAAGTAAGAGGACAAAAGAGGAATTAGTAGGAGGAATTAGTTCAGTCTTTCAGTCTTCCATTTGATGGTGTCACTATGAAACATTGTTGAGCTCATTAATGGAAGCAGCTCCTGTACGTTTCTATGTTGGATTCCAGTCAGGACCAAATGCCTGAAATGAACAAATTACAAGTTATGTGTAAATAATGTGAATGTATGTGTGGAGCATCTCTACAGAGAAAATATCTCCAAGTTTAGAAACACCTGGAGTAGCTGGGTAGGGAAAAGAGGAGGTAGTAGGGATTACAGTCAGTGCTGCAGCACAATGAACTGTAGAAACCTTCAGCTGAAATGTTAAGTTTATTTTTGAAGTGTACTGATTCATCATGGAACTCATCATGGAGCATGAACCTGCATTCAGAGGTCACTAATTTTACTGTCTTAACTTTGTATGAACGTGACATCAGGCATAGCCTTCTGCAAGGAGCGCTCTGTGGGCTGACTCAGGAGCTGTTCTGCTGTGGAATATGAACTCAAAGTGAACATTACTCAGAGCTAGCTGTGTGCTAGCCCTGGTGCCTGCAGGGGAGTGCATTTAGCTTCAGCTGTGACTTTCCTGTGTGTGTGGGCAACTCCTTCCTGTCTGGCCTCCTACACTGTCTTCTATACATCATCCACTTCCAAAACAAGCTATTGCTCTATTTCCCTGCTAAGCTGGAGCTGACGGTCTTGGTTCTTGTCCCTGGGAAGGGAACAAGACCTCTTATGCTTCCCCCTTTTTTCTGTGTTGTTAAACTATATATAACTCTCTTCTGCAACTCCAGAGTAGTGCTGAGCATCTGTTATGAGAGCAGCAGGGACATAGGATGGGATTGAGTTCCTTGTGCTATCACAACAGCTCTAAACAATTGTCACAACACTAACTAAAGAGCTCGTTGGTGCATGCTTGAGCCAGAAGTCAAAAGTTGCCTCCCACTGCAACCAGAGGAGGTGTTTGTATGATGCTGAGCTGCTCAGTCTTGACTTTGTTAAGAAAAGAGTTAATCCAGCAGCAGGTGTTCTTCAGAAATCCTCATCTTCCCACCTTCTGAGCCTTTAAGCCCTTTTGAACTCCATGAAGATATCTGGATGAGTTATGATAACAAAGGCAAGACTTCAGCTGTGACTGTCTCGGGCCCCAGTGCTTGCCCTGTGAGAAGGAATAATTAAGCTTAAGTGGGTTTTAGCAAAATGAGTAGCTTGAGTAGGAGTTAACTGGCTGAAAAGAACGTCTTTGCAGACAGCAGTAAGTGTGCCAGTGACACCAAACTGTGTGGTGTGCTAGACTCGCTTGAGGGCACAGATGCCATCCAGAGAGGTCTTGGCAGGCTTGAGAAGTGGACTCCAGCTGCATGAGATTCAGCAACTCAAAGTGCAAGGCACTGCATTTGGCCTACCTCGGGTGCAGATCCAGTCTAGGTGTAGAATGGGTTGAGAGTAGCTCTGAAGAAAGAGGCTTGGGGGCTGTTGGTGGCTGAGTAGCTCCCCGGCAGCCAGTGGTGCCCTCATGCAGCCCAGAGGCAGCTGTGTGCTGGGCTGCAGCTAGAGGAGTGTGGGCAGCAGGGCAAGAGAGGGAATTCTGCCCTTTGACTTTGCGCTGCTGAGACCAGAACCTCCAGTCCTGCCTCAAGTTCTGGTGTCCCCAGTATAAGGAGGACACAGAGCTGTCGAGTGTCCAGGGGGGGCCACAGAGATGCCTCAAGGGCTGGAACACCTCTGCTATGAGGACAGGCTGAGGGAGCTGGGCTTGTGCAGCCTGGAGAAAAGAAGACTCTGGGAGCACCTCAGAGCTGCCTTCCAATACCTGAAGGAATCCTATAGGAAGGCTGGATAAAGACTTTTGATAAGGATGTCTAGCAATAGGACAAGGGGGAATAGTTTGAAGCTGATGAAGAACAGGTTTACACTGGATCTTAGGAAGAAGTTCCTCAGCACATGGGTGGTGAGACTCTGGAACATGCTGCCCAGGGAGGCTGTGGCTGCCTCCTCCCTAGAATGTTTAAGGCCGGCTTGGATGAGGCCTTGAGCAGATGAGTGTAGTTGAGAGGTGTCCCTGCCCATGGCAGGGAGGTTGGAGTAGATGATGGCTGAGGTCCCTTCCAGCCTAAGCCATGCTGTGATTTGTATAGCAGTGTTTGATGTAGATCAGAAAAACAAAACAAAGTGAAATGTTGAGACATGAGTATCTGAGTAATGGCAGTCTCCTGCACTCCAGGTTTCACATCCAAGTGTTTGGCTTGGAAGGGTTGCTGTAAACTCACTTTTTTGTCTGTAGAAGTGAACTTTCTGATTGTGAGAGCAGAATTGGTGCATCTCTGGGCTGCAGTGCTCAGCAGAACATCTCAAATACCTGTGTTTTATCTGTGCTGCAGATAGACTGTGAAGCAGTCCAGGGTTAAGGCTGAATTTTTCTGTTGTGCCTCTGCAATGCTTAATCTCTAATGAGTCTGCCAAGAAGTGAGCCAGTCATGGCTGAAGTACTCCTGATGGCTGAGTCTGTTCACTCGGGGCTGGACTGACACCGCTTATGATTTTTTCATTGGTCATCAAACATCTGTCAGATGGTAAAATTATTTTTTTGAGTTACACAGCCTGGTACCTACCACTGAAGCTGACTTGAAATGGTCTCATAGTCATTGCTATTGCTTTTTGCTGCTTGGGTCAGTACTTCATCCACTCCCTGCTCACATTCATCTTACTCCTGAAGCTCCGCTCCTGTTTGCTGTTGCTTATGTGTGTCCTGTGATGCTGTCACGACTGCAGCATGCAAACCATGTTCTTTTTTTCCTGTTTCCACTTCTATTTTCCCCTTTTTTGACATGAATTTCAGGCTGTTGTCTGAGATCCTCCAGTCGAGAATCTGTTAAAATATGTTAAACTTTTGGGATATAAAATAGAGCACTTTTTTTTCTTGGCTTTTTTTTCTAATGAAAGTTTTTACCCAGGACTGGTGCACATAGTTAGGCTGACCAAGGGCAAATCATTGTGTGATTCTGTCAGTAGGAGAGGATGGGGAGCTGGATGTTGCAGATTGTGATTAAAATAAAGTCCCTCCTATCAATTTCACATTTACAGAGTGCAAGTAAGAGCAGTATCTGTCTGTGTAATCTTTGTACATACACTTAAGCACAGAGGCTGGGAGTCATGGTTGGGTTGCTTTACAATTCCTGTGTTTATTCAGATATTAAAAGGACCTTCACGAAAAGCATGCTTTTTACCAAAATATTTTGTTGAAGAGAGTTACATTGATTGGTCATTCTTGCTAAAACAATTCTACAGTAAATATTTTAAGTAAGTTTCTTGGGGAACACAATGGGCCATCTAGACTCAAGTCACACTGACAGCACTAAAAGGCATTGCTGGATTTATGAGAGTGCTCTGTTTACCCAAGAATGTAGAAATTTCCCTTTCTAAATGGGACAGCCTTATCTTTATTATTCCAGTGCCTTTTAGTTTACAGTTCTGCTGTAAGCAATGTTTCAGGAGCTTATTTAAGGATTCCTAAATAAATGAACAGACAGAATTAATGCACAGTGCTAGCAATCTACATTTTATATATTGTGTGATTGAACATGAGCCTTGCCCAGCAGCAGGAAAGAAAAATGATGGTGTTACTTTGTTACACAGAATTTATGTGATAACAGAAGGTAAATTGAGCTGCTCAAAATAAAGCTTGTTTACAAATCTAGGTGCTTGGGTAGGGTTTTTTTCCCTCTTAAACCCGAGCCAGGCTGTGATGGCAATGCCAATCCAGTTCCAAGAACATCAGAGAAGCCATCCCTCTCTTTTTTAATCAGACACATGTCAGAATGGGTGTAATTGTGAATCGTATTTACTCAACTCACGCAAAGACCACTACCAACCTGCACAGACCATGGCTGGCTGGCAAATGCTCCTCTGCCATGTGAATGGGAATAAAGCCCATTTCTTATTTGCAAAAAGCAGCATTCCATGGCATGAACCAAATAGCCTCATGCTGCTTGCGTGGTCTCTATCCGGATGTCCCCAGGAAGTGTCACTTCCATGCATTAATGGGACTCGGAGTCTTTGTGTGCACAAGAAAAGTTTTCAATATGTCATGTCAGTAGTAACTGGAAAAGCAGCTGATGGGAGTTGAGGCACAGAGCATTATTTTCTTGCTAAGATAAAATGGTCCAAAAGGCAGCAGCTGATGGGAGCCAGCGTGACGTGTGCTGTTTCCATCTGAAGATAAAAATCTGATAAAGAAAACAGCTGATGTAAGTTAAAACAGAGTGTACTATTTATATGCTAAAAATAACATTGGAAATGCTTTTGTGTTATCTTTGCTGTCTTGAGCAGCAATTAATAATTTAGTCTACCTTTCTTAGTCTGTTTTTCTCTCTTTTTATCAATGGACCTTCACTGGAAAGAAGCACTGTGGAAAGGCAGTGGGGCTCTGTGATTTGATCTACTTATGTCTTTGGCTGACAGTGTTCTCTCTTTTTAGCATACTGCTGCTGCAAAACCTCTCTTATCTGCAGCTGGAATTTTACTTAGTGTGCTTTTCTCAGTTTTGTTTTGTTTACTTTAGCATGTGACTGCTTCCCTCTTCCACCCTCTTCTTCATCATCAAATAATGCATCATTCTCAAGGCCAAACCTTAAAAGAACCCAACCCTACCGCAACCCCCACCCCAGCACACACCACACAAAAAAACACCCTCAACCCAAAAGAACCTCATGCTGACTGAACCCAAGTTCAGCTGGTGTGGGGAAAGGTTTTGCCCATGGAATAAGATATTTGGCAGAGAAATTACCGGCCAAAAAGCTATCTGTTGTTTTTACCTATGAGGTAGGCAGGTTCCTAATAGCAGAACTTTGGGTTTTTTTTTTGATGATTTAAATAAAACAGAATTATTCTTTAGCATTGATCTGGTTATCACCTTGAGCAGTGTTAATTATCCTCCAGATCCTTTGCTCAAGGCCTCGCCATCTCGCTGTGGAAATCCAGTATTACTTTGAGGTTCATGGTTAAAAAAATTCTGATCTGAGCACAGGACCTAAAGTGCAATTTGGAGACTAAAAGTGACTAATAACCAGGTTGCTGCTCTTGGGAGAATGCAGTTTAACAGCAGTTTATATCCTTAGCCACACTGTGTAGTGATTAAATACGGAGAAGCTTTCACTGAACTTTGGGTGTGCTCATTTCAGTGCGTTTTCCCCCACTTCTTAGGCAGGGTACCAATTGAGGAAAAGCGTTGAAATGTTTCCCGTGTTTGCCTAACTTGGCTTTTCTGCCCCCAGAGTGCCTGTGCCGCTTAAATGCATTCCGAATTTTCCCAGGCTTTGGAAACAAGGGATGACTCTGGCAGCACAACAACAAGGCATGCATTTAGGATTGCTTGCAGCCTCCCTGGCCGTCTCCTGGTCCTCGGCGCAGGGACGCGCTCGGGCAGGCTCTCGCGTTGCAGCCTAACTTCAGATGTTTGTCTTTCCCTAATTAGAAACACGGAATCCATTCAGCCGGGTGGGGACGTTCCCCCTCCCTTGTCCTGGCTGTCTTTGGCCAGACAATGAGCACAAAGATACAGTAGGACTCGTTTTCTCATTATTGATTTCACGCACCAGCTGGCAGCTGTTTTAGCTTGTTCGTTTTTATAACCCTCTGGGCAACTTTTTAAAAGTACTTTTCTCTGACCATCTGCTAAATGCAATTGGTTTAATAATTAAAGACTTGCCATCCCTTTTCAGATAAATACAAATGCGGTTTCTGCAGCTGAGAGTGCAACGGTTTTGTTTTGGGCATAGGTGGGATGTTTTCCATCAGCGCTAGAAGTGATGCAGTTGCTCCACTGATACTATCACATCTCCTTCACGGATCCTGTCTCTCATGTTAATAAGGAGGAGGGAAAGGAAACTTTTCCATGGGTTTGTTTCTCATCAGAAACTAGTGCAGGCTGTGAGGAGGAGGGGGTCTTGTCCAATCTCTGCCTCCTCTTAGGTCCTTAGGGCTCCTAATTCTTGTGTTTGTAGGAGTCGAGGAAAACCTCTCTGTTAAGCGCATGAGGGGTGGATTTTAGTCTGAATTGTGCTTCTGGTGCTGGTAATACAGAGCAGAAGCATCGGGAGGTGCTTTACCAGCGTTGCTAACAGCGGGCTCTGGTCTCACCATCTGCCTCCTCCCTGGCTGGGGTTAAGGTGGCAACAGCAGAAACTCTTCTCAGCAAAGACTGGAAACTTGCAAATTATAAAAGCTTAAAAGTTTCCTGGTACATTGAGCTTATTTTTTCTTTTCCCTTTGATAAATTGCTGGGGAACAAGACACCCGTGTCTTACTTGGACTAATCTAAGATAAGTTTATAAGCACCATGGCAAATTGTTTCAAAAAGCAAAAGGACTTTATAAGAGTAAAGAGTAGAACTGATGAGAATGGGCCCCTTGGAGCCCCTGTTTTTTCCATGTTGTGTACTTCATGGACAGGATGTGTAAAAAAGACCCAACCTTAGTTTGAACTCATCTTTATGCTGTGATTAGATCTAAACGTTCCCATGACTCCTTCCAAAAGGGATGCTGAAAAATCCTTCTGTTTACCAAACAGTTTACCGTTTGTTTCAGATGTACCTCAAAGCTGACCTGTAGGACAGCTCTCCTGAGAGGTGAAAAAGAGTAATTCATATTTTATGTCCCTTTAATCTGAAGAGTTCTTTCGATGGCTTGCTGTGCAGGAATTGGTGCATTTTGTTTTGCTCTGACATCATTTATTCGCCAAACATCCTTTGCTGCACAGTGCATCCGTACAAAATCCCTCAGAAATTCACGTGTAAGAAGCAAGGCTATCTGAACTCATCAGGGCTTTCAGCTGCCATTAAACAAGACTCTCTCCTGCAGGATGAAAAAGGAAATAGTCATATGTTTTCTTAATAAGATGAAAGATATCTCTGTTTGCTTTGAGATTTTTATGTTTGTTTGTTTTAAAAGTATTCCCATCTTTAATATTTTTGTACTTGACAAACATAATCTTGTTCCAGACAGCTGTGATCTCTGGTCTCCTCTAATTCCTAAAGTAGACAAGAGCAAGTCAGATTTTCCAGAGTTTCTGGCTAAATATCCCTTGAAATGTAATTGAACTGAAAGTGAACGCTTACAGTAAAAGTTCAGATTAGAGTGCAAAGTTTGCATGAGAAATTCCTTTCTTGAACTTAATCCCGTGGTGTTTTTAATACAGAGCATTCTCATCATAGATTTCGTGGCTGTAGTATTTGTTCAGATTGCAACAAGTATGCGCTAAGCTCTATAAACCACGCTCTGCCTTCGGGAGGTATTTTTCTTTCAAACAAACCTCCCTGCTTCCCTTTGTTTTCTGCTGCTTAATTTCATGAGCCGCCTCTCCTTGTGAGGCTGTTAATTACTAGCCTGTTGAGCTCTCCATCAACGTGAAATGGGCAGAGGAGATAAAGACAGTTTCTTGTATTTGGGGAGATAGCAGAGTTGACAAAATATCGGTGACAGATGAAGGCAGCACAGTTAGGTCAAAATGATGTTTCTCTTTAATAGGTTAGGATTCTTTTTCCTTGAATGCCCTGAACCTCTTAAAGCGTTTCACAATGCTTTGTGTAGTTTCTTTGAAGTGGCCTTTTCCTGTGCTAAGTTTAGTTCTAAATGAACTACAGACAGCTGATAGGCCAAGGCGGGGAATTTGGTTCAGGATCAGGCCAGGAGCTGCGGTCTAGGCTCTGCTGTGGGTAGAAGTCCGGTCAAGTCTTGCAGATGCTGTGATGACTTCAGGAACCACCACGCTTGATTTTATTTAAGTACAGTGACTGCTCCTTAATTTACTCTTAGACACTGTTTACATTAGCTTAGGAGTGTGGGAGAAACTGCTTGTCCTCTTCCTCTCAGTGCTGATCTATGCAGACAACTGGATCCTTCCTTCTTTCCGAAATCCTTGCCGAGAGGTTGGGAAGGAAAACTCCAACCCTTTCCCCTCAGCCTGCTCACCTTGCCCTTCTGTGGAGCAGCGAGAGGGACAGAAACACTGGGTAGGGTTTGTAATGCAGTGCTCCACGGATCTAAGCCTTATGAACAAGAGGATTTCTTGGGGGTTTTCGTTAGCATTTTGCACTTTTCCCACTGTACAGAAGGCAAATTCTTGATGAGGAGCACTAGAGTGCAGAAATAGGTGTGGCACAAAATGCGTTTGTCTGTCTGCAGCTCCCAGAAGTACTGCTCTTTGTACTGGGCTGTGATGTGACGCTGGTACAAGTTGTGAAAGCAAGAAATGGTGTTTCAGAAGTCGGGATTTTTTTGTTGTTGCTGCAGCTTTTTTGCCTCTCTCTCTCTTTTTCTTCTGTCCAAACTTTGCTATTTTTTTATCAAAGTGCTTTTTTTGGTTGCTGAGCTGTGGAGCCTTGCTTATGACAGGCAGGTTTCTTTGGGATGTGGCTACAGACAGCTGTCTCCTTTGGAAAATGGACTTCTGGTGCGTGTTGAAATGGATGTCAGTGTGTAAATTAATCCAGTTTGTCACATACACTGGAGTGTGGCAGAGTAGTTTTTTTCTCCCCTTCCTCTTTCAGTCTGTCCCTGTACAATAAAAATATAGTCAGGGTTTTTCTTTCACTACAGCTCAAGTTATTTAATTACTTGATCCCCTATGGGAGATGCTTCAAAGCTGTGCTGCAGGACTTTGCATCATGGTGCAAAAGAAAAAGGTGATAGGATTCATCCTCGGTGAAAGCACACAGGGTCCATACCATGCATTGATTGTTTTCAGATGGTGACCTGGAAGGGACTGATGGACTACCATACTTCTGTCTGCAGACTGCTTGAAGTCTGAAATAATTGCTGTGTTCTTAAAAATGAAGTGGAGCAAATGCTTGATAACACTACAGGCAAATACACCAAAGATTTGCCCTGTCTAGCTTTGTCTGTAGTCTAACAACATTCACGTGTATAAATAGAATGCTTTATCTTATGGCATTGGAGGAATTTAACTCACTAAATGATGATCAGAAACAGGTCTAATTTTGCCACCCATGTTCCTGTCCCCATGATAGTGCAGGCTGTGTGTGCCCTTGGTGTCAGTCATAGGGAACGGCTCATGCTCAAGCTTGAGTATCGAAAGAGTCACCATTGTTCTGTAGCAAGCTGGGTTGTTCACATCTTGTCTCCAGCTTGTGACATTTATGCAAGCAATTTATACTGATCCTAGTGAGATGTCACTGTGCAAATAATTCTTGTAGGACAGAAGGGGAGTTAAACACTTTGAATAGGACAGGGGAAAACATGGACGGCCTATGCCATAATCTTGCATTACAGATACAATAATCAGCGTATTGAGAAGTCTTCTAGGGAATGTTAACACTACATTTTCTCTTGTTAGTTTTTGGTTTTTTTTTTTTTTTTTTTGTTAATTGCTATGTAGGAGAGTTAACTGCAATTAAAGACAAGTTTTCAAAGGAGGGCCCAACTCCAGAACTCACTGCTTAATGTAGTTCTGTGGAAAGACACAGTACTTATATCAAAATATGAAAACCTCTTTTTTTTTTATTGCATAAAGTACATTTGGATGATTTAGGGCAGCTTTATGCAGGTTCAGATCCTGAAAACCCTTTGAAAGAAAATCAGGAACACAAACATTGTTGGAAATAAATATGAATATGACTTTCAGTGATCTTTTGGAAGAGAAAGAACAGCTTATTTTGTGGATCCATCATTTGAGTTCTGTAATACTGAAAAAAAACCCTTCCAAAAATTCTGAGTCACTTACTGGTATGGTTGAGGCTTCCAAGTGAGGGAAATGCATGATGCTGAAGATGTTTAGGTAGTCATTATTTGTCTATTTTAGATACTTTGTGATCACACAAAACAGTTTCTTCAAGATTGTTTCTGTTTGTTTGCAAGTTATGTCAAATAACAGCAAGATTTATAGGTGCCATTAGAAATCCATATTGATTTCCCAGAGTCATCTGGGACTTTACTTGGAAATTCAATCATTAGTTGAGTGAATGTCCAAAGTGTCTTCTCATTTCTATTAGTCATTGAAGTTTTTAAGCAAAAAATGAGTATTTTTAGAAGAAAATGTAGTGGGTTCTGAGTTTTGGCACGTAAAGATGCAGGTTTTTCATCTAGCATTACTGATGTGGCCATGTGCTGTTCAACCCTGCTCTGCAAATGATCCTGCTGGCTTCATTATTGCCCCATCTCCTGATTCACCTGGATTCAGTCTTTGAGCTTTCCTAGCAGGCAGACCTTTACTGCCCAACCCTTGGTGGTTACTTTGCTGTGCAGTGGCAAGTGCCAGTGAATTGGAGGGTCTCACCCCTGAGGAGCATCCAGAGTGTGTGTAAAGGCGAAGGGATGGTGGAGGCAGAGAGGTTACAAACAGAGCTAACAAACTCATGGCTGGTGATGGTTGTGCCCTTTGCCGCCTCTGCTGCCTGGGGTAGGCGTTTAACTTAAGAGGTTAGAGGAGTGGTAGACTTGGGAAGGAAAGATGCGAGAGAGGAGGGCAAAGCAAAGGCTTTGGTGTCGTTAGGTGGCTGAACTGCAATGGAGGGAGACGAAAGAGACTGCCCATTAGGGTGTTCAGAGGCCCTTGAGCATCTGATGATTGCCATTCAGTGCTCAACTTACTCTTCTGGTTTCTTAGTTTCTCTCTGCAAAGTGATGTGGAAAGGGAGAGGGGAGTGATTTGATGTTAACCAATAATTCCCATGATTCCATCCTTACCCTTTCAAGTTGGGATGGCAAAAGGTTGGATTTGGAGACTGAAGGAGCTAAAGCTTTGCAACACATCTCATGTACCTCCTGGGACACAATCGTGCAGCTTTCCTTGTGCATTCACCATGTCCTGGGGCTGAGCAGAAGGATTCTGGCTTTTTGTCTTGTTGCTGTTTCTTATGCTCCTGAGCAGCGATTTGTGTGAGAGGAGGTAGGACCATCTGCACGGGTCAGATGGAATGGTTTCGACTAATTGATGATACATTCTCCTTACACTGACTTTCATGGACAGCTTATGGGTTAGCCGCACTAATGGATTGATCCTGTTTAATGTATATTAGTAATTAAAGAAAATACATTTTTAAGGGGCAAAGATATATTTAATTTTAATAACTACCTTTCCTTGAATCAAGAAGTCTTTGCACAGAGCTCTAATGGGTGACATTAGTCAAATGTGTGATAGATCAAATTGTTAAGTATGAAGGGTGTTGTTAACCTAGCACAGGAGAGAAATCTTGTGAGGTAACTCTGAATAACACCCAGAAGAGTGCATTCATCATGGTGTGCTGACAAAACATCTGAGTAATGATGGCCATTAAATCTTTTGTCATGGCTAAGATATGAAAAAGGAAAACAAGTTAAAGTGTGAGCCATTTAGGGAAATTGCCATTTGACATGTAAACCTTTCTGCCTGGATATGTTCCTTTTTATATTATGGAAGGAATTTGCATTTTAGAAGGAAATTTGATTTGCCTAGCAATTATGGGGAAAAAAGGTGAATTTCAATCTCTAATTAGTCAAACATTTAAATGGAAAGAGCAGAGCTTGCTTCCTTTTCTTTTTTTTTTTTCCTTCCCCGCCCATGAGTTTGGTTTTAACACAGTTTGGAGGAAAAAAGAACCGCACAGGGAAACAACCAACCCACAGCGTTAAAGATTTGATTTATTGATTTATTTCTTCTTGAAAAAGACTCAGTATCCTACCATCTGTGTTGTCTTTGCCTGACCCTGTGTGTGAGTAGATTTTAATTGAGCTGCCTCAAAGCCCAGGAGAAAGCAGTGATCCCGAGCCGCTCAGCGCTGCTCCTGTGCCCTGTGTCAGTACACTTGCTGAATGTGGTGGGGAGGCACTGGATGAAGACAAAAGTCAGACTGAAGCCATTTCAGAAAGTGCAGCTTCAGTGGTTATACAGAACTGGAAATACCCAGGCCTTGCTGATGCTTCTGTTTACAAACGATGGTCTGTGTTTGTCTGTCTGGACACAGATGGTTTTGTTTACTAAATTGTGAGTTTATACATCAAAGGCAAAATCTATTCAAGTTCCTGCTATCATGAATGAGCACCAAAGAGGAGACAGGAAGAGCGCTGCCTCCTTAGGCTCAATCCTGTCCAGTTTTAATTCACACTTCTACATAGATGACAAAACAGTGTGAGCCCTGAGCTCACTCCTAGTCTTGGCACTTTCCAACACGAAAGAATGGGGATGGTGTGAAAACAGCCTTTCTGGAGAGGAGAAGGGATTGAACTGTTGTAGTTTATACAACTCTAATCCTATATATGGATGTGTATAAGAGACTCTGCAGCTTTGAATCGGGAGTGTGTCCCAGGTTAAATCTCACTGCTGTTCCAGGAAATATTCTTAGTGAAGAACATCATTACCAGCACAGACAGCACCAGCTGAGGTAGTGAATTGCATTTGGATATGTCAGATGTCTGAAGGGAGCTCTATACAGATATTTATTTCTCAGTGGTTAGAGTTAATATTGGTACATTTTAAGGTGTGGATGATGTCTTTATACCTCAGTCTATATCTTGAAAGGAAGAAAAAATCTGCAGAAGCCTGAGAAAGGCATGAGGTGCTGGGGCAGGATGTCTGCCTTTTCTGAAGGTGGTGGCTGTGCTGCTCCATGGCTCTGTTGATACCTTCACTCCCTTGGTGATGTGTGGAATGTAGTGGAGGGCATATTACTCTTTTGATGACATTATTATTAATTGTCCTTTTTTTTCCCTGATATTTGCTTGATGTTGCTTTGTCTTCATTTAACAAGTTCCTTTCAAGGACAAGAGGATTACATTTTAAGTAGCTACAGCTAGGAAAATAGCTAAGGAACCGGAGCAATACTTTAGTAACCAGAAAGAAAAGGAAGTGTGCCCAAGCAACACAAGGCAGAATAGCAGCAAATACCACATAAAAGATATTATTAGACATAAAATGGAGCAGCGGAAGTTGAAATCTCCAGAAAGAAGAAGAGTTTTGGAGAGTCATGGAATCAAATGTCTGTCCTCTTCCCTTTGCCTTCCCAAGCATATTACCACACTGCTTTTTTGGACTGCATGCCTGTGTCAGTAACCATGGGTGCTGAGTGAGCTGAGCTCTTTGGCGCTCTCTCCAAAGCCCGCAGCTGAGGCAGTTCACTGCTCTGTTGCATGTGTGCTGATGCTTTGGTCCTTTATATTTAGTCTTCAGTCTGGCCACTTCTGCATTCCCTTGAAGAACAGGAATACAGCAAAGTATTGATGTTTTCTCCAACAAATAACTGCAGCTGCAGTGAGCCCAGACAGGAAGCCCAAGAGAAGCTGGAGTTAAGGTGTCATCTTCCAAACTGCAACCTGCTGCCTGGCAGCAGAGAGTAATGCAGTGTGGGTAATGTCAGCATGTACCTTTGGATATATTTAGAGGAATTAAATTACTTTCAGAAAGTGTTTTACTTAATTATGAAGAATATGAACTGCTTTAGTGTTAAATTAAAAATGCATCTGAGAAATAGAAGCAACAGTGCAGCTGGTGAAACTAGCAGTGGATGGCAGACTGGGATGGCAGCAGCAGTCTTAGACGTGGAAGATGCTGAACTGACCAAAGTATTCAGAAAAAAAAAAGGGACAGCATTAAAGTTGCCTTTCCCCGTTCTCACACCTCTGCTGTAATCTCTTACACCAAGTTAAACATGTAGTGGGCTTTCAGGAGGTCTTAGATTTGCTGCTAGGAAATTGCTGGAGAGTATATAGAATGCTGGGCTGCTTGTTTGTGGTCTATGCATCTGTTAGAGTATTTGGCTAGCATAGCTGCTCAGGGATTCATAGATGTAGGAATAAAAGCAATGGACTTCCAGTGCAGGGTGAAGCCACTGGATAAGAGAATATTTCTGAACTGCTCTAGCAATAATAGGAGACACTGAAGAGCTACAGCAAGAGAAGTGAAACTTGGAGAGTACCTACTTATTCTGATGTGGTGAGACATTTTGAAGTTGATCTATCAGGTCACTGTAGTGTATCCACACGAGCAGTGTTCTCTTATTATATTAGAAGCAAATCAGGCAAATTGCAGTAAAAAAACCCTTCATTTAGCCAAGAAAGAATTTGTAGTAAAATTGTCCAGATGGTTTATCTAAACCTTGACAGCAAAATATGTTAACCAGCTCAGAAATGTAGACCTCAGCAATACAGGAGGGACTGTTTGGAGTGATGCTGTCGTGACTCAAGACAGCCTTTGTGGGGGGGATGTCATTGTCATTGCTGAGAGAGCCAAAACTCGCCACCAGCACTAACCCCTTAGTATTAGTAATGCCATGATTAGTGCAGTGATGGGTTTGGAGAGTAACACAACCCCACTGCCTGCAGAAAAGCAGGCTTCGGGGAGGCTTTATCGCAGCCTTCCAGTACTTGAAGAGCCTACAAGGAAGCTGTGAAAGGACTTCTTACGAGGGCTTGTGGTGATGTGACAAGAGGGAAGGGATTGGAGCTTGAGGAGGGCAGATACAGACTGGAGATTAGAAAGAAATTCTTTCCAGTGAGGGTGGGGAGACACTGGAGCAGGCTGCCCAGGGAGGTTGTGGATGCTCCCTCTCTGCGGGTGTTCAGGGCCAGCTTGGATGAGGCCTTGAGCAGTCTGGGCCAGTTAAGAGGTGTCCCTGCCCACGGCAGGAGGGTCGGAACTGGATGATCTTTAAGCTGCCTTCCAGCCCAAATCATTTTACTAATTGTTAGGTTTATATTGCAGTTTTTATCATTGGGGTGGTGAGGGAGCACTGATGGCCTTGCTGAACTATTGTGCTGATTTTTCTGACAGTTCCATGTATCTTAATCTGAATAGGTAAATGTAGCACAGCTAAGTAGCAGAGATAAGCTAATTGCTTGATAAATTTTCTTGGGTTAGGCATTAGTGATTCAGATTTTACTGTAATAAACCTGGAATTTCAAAAAGCTGCATTTGATATATACAGCTTGGAAACGTTCACAAGGGTAGCTCATGCAAGGTTACCGAGTTGGTTTTAGAGTAATCCCTTCTAAAAGTAAACTTAAGATAGCTTTGAAACCTCAAACTGTGGTATTTCAGCAGCAGTATTTATAGAGTAAGGAAAGAATGGCAGGCCTGGAAATTCTTCTGCAAGTTGCTACAGCAAAGTAGTAGCCCCAAAGAGCTGAGGTGAATTAGATCTGTTTATAATTTTAGACTGTAGAGGCATCAGTAAAACAGCTGAAAACACACATGAAACAGGGAGAGAGGGAAAATGGGGAAGAGAAGGGATACGAGAGCCAGTAATGGAATAAGAACATAAGGAATATATGTAAAGGTTAGGAAATCTGACCTCACTTAGGATATTGTTTTTGTTCTGGTTACCATATTCTTTTAAAGATGTAACATTTGGAAAGGGGAATTTGATTGACCTTATGACTAGAGATAGGAACTCTGAAGAGAGGATAAAATCATGAATTTCTATAACCTTTAAAGAGCAAAGGTTGAAAGGCATTTAATTGAAAAAATAGAAAATCTCCTGAATTATATATCAATACATAACTCTATTTCCGTTATATCAGGAATTATTATAAAGGGAAGACTACATGGCAGTTGAGGAGCAAACAACTGGGCAGCCTCTGTGTGCTTGTTCCTCTTGCCTTTCTCTTCCAAGCAGGAGGTCTTCAGAGACACAAGGCAAGCAGAGTGCCCTTTCACTTTTTAAATGACCAAAGTTCATTTGGGAAAACATAAGAATGTGTCAGTAAATGAATGGGGGGGGGTGTGTGTCTGAAAAAGTCTGAGCTTACCCAGAATCTCCTTTCCCATACTCTCTACACAACCAAGAGCAGTCTGGTGAAGACAGCTGCACCGAGGTAACTCGCTGGTGTAAGGGCAGAATCAAAGCACAAATGTTTCTGCAACTGTGCAGAGCAGCACCGGCCACTGACTCACTGCCCAAGCCCTGTTTGTGTGCTGTTACCATCCAGCAGCAGAGACTTCCTTAATGTCCATGTTTTCACACTTTGCTGCAATTCCATACTGTTTTTCAGTCCTCAAGAGACTCAAACCTTAGCCATTAAACTTAACTACCTGCTAACAGGTATTTAGAAAAGCAGTTGCTCCATGGAAGCACGTAATCCCTCCCAACACTGAACTCTGCTCTCTGACACTCTTTAAGATGCTATTGCAAAACTTTGTTTTTCAAACAACCCTAAATGGCTCTGTGCTCCACCTGCGCTCTTGAATCCATCTGTCACTGCTGGCCAGTGACTATACAATGTAAAGCCCAGACAATAGCATGAGGAGGGGCCAGGCAGCAACTGGAGAACTCTCTGGGCTCTCGGGTAGGAAAAGAACTATCCAGTATACTCCAGTTTGCTCTGAACTGCACTCTTTCAGCTGCTGGGCTCTGGCTCTTAGGACACATGCGTGGTGTGCAGTAGGCTCTGCACCACTGTTTGGCGTAACTGAATTAAAGCAAACACACATTAAGAGAGGTGACTCTGGTTTTATAAAATGTGCTCAGAAGAGAACGTGGCAAATTCTGTACTTCTTTGTGAAGCACAATCATTTGCCTTTTCTGCTTATAAGCTCACTCAAGATTTCATGGCTTATTCTGGTTGAGCAGGAAAGGATGTGGTGCTGAGTATCAACAACAAGGTAAGATCTTTGGAGTATTTAAAAGACAGATCGCTCCAGACTCACAGTGTTAAGCTCTGTTCTGCACTTGGAAGTATGCTTGCCATGACCTGGCACGTTTTTATTGCCATCTCATTCCAGTCATTCCTGTTCTGTAGTGAACTTCAGCTTTCATCACCTGCAGCCACCCAGGGCCCAGACTATGCCCACTGGAGCAACAGATGCTGGGACAGTAGCTTCAGTTTTGCTTTGCCTTTTAAAGGAAGATGGTCAGCAATGTACTCTTCAGAGATCCATGCTGACCACAGGATTCCTACTAACTGCTCTGCATAGCTCAAAGATCCAGGAGAGTTAATACAGCACCTCCAGGTTATTAACTGTAACATGCAGAACGTTGCATTATTATGCTACACATGGCTAAGGAATTTTAGTATTCACAGGATTATGGTAATTAAGTCTTCCTTCACTTTGGGTGATGTGACACTTGCTTGACTATAATGTCACTCCACTTAAAGTCTGTGTAAACAACATTATCTTAGTCACTCTGCATTACATTTCCAACTGTGAGCAAAATTGCAAGGTCAAAGTGGACAAGAGTGTAGGTAATCCCAAGGAAATATCATGTAAATGACTAGCTGGAAGTTCAAGCTGGGTTTTCAAGGGTGGTAAAAGGCTTATGTATTACACCAATATTGTAGTGATGTGTTGCAGAAGGTGTCACCAGCAAAATGCATTTCTGTTTGTGGGGGCATCTCGTTGGTCAGCACACTGCAAACTTTCTGTTTTCTGAGTCAAGACTCAACTTCCAACGGTGTGCAAGATGTAAAAGAGAACTGACTTTGAACAGAAAGCTACATGAAACTAGCAGAATATTAATTAACTCTTTAAGTGACAGATGCAAACAAAGAAATATATTCCAACGACACCATTAACATAACACAATAAAATCGCCATTAAACTGTCAGTCAGAGAGCTGGGCAAAAATAACCTCATTGTTAAGAGTAATTTTCTTAATTCACTTAGCTGAATTTGCTTTACCTTTGAATATCAAACAAGAAAGCATTTACAGCCCTCTGTCGTGATTTCCCTTGTTAGACAAATGCATGATTGAATCTCCTCCCCCCTAAGGAGCGTGCAGTAAACTCTCTGCACGCAGACATTCCTCAGACTATATATACTTCAAAAAGAACACTGCCAAGGGACAAACCAACACTTCGCGTGGCAGTGCCAGCTGAGCTGCTGGTGAAGTTCCCAGCTCTGGCAGCAGACTGCCTTCAGTACTGGTGGCTGACAATGAGACAGGCGTCAAAGATTTCAAAAGCAGTGTGGCCAGCAGATGGAGAGAGGGGATTCTGCCCCTCTGCTGTCCTCTGGCGAGAACTCACCTGGAGGGCCATGTCCAGCTTTAGAGCCCTTAACATAGGAAGGCCTTCCAGGACTCAGGGGGAGCTTACAAGAAGGCTGTAGAGGGACTGTTTGCAAAGGCCTGCAGTGACAGGACAAAGGGCAATGGTTCAAAATTAGATCAGATTTAGACTGGACGTTAGGAACAGATTCTTTAGCTTGATAGCGGTGGATCACTGAAACAGGTTGCCCAGGGAGGTAGTTGGGTCTCATCCCTGGAGATACTCAGGGTCAGGCTCAACAGTGCTCTGGGCAGCCTGATCTAGTGGAGGATGTCCCTGCTGACTGCAGGGGAGTTGGACTGGATGGTCTTTGGAGATCCCTTCCTACCCAAACCATTCTATGATTCTGCACACTTTTTGGTCTTAAACTGAACGAGAGTGAGCAAGTTGCAGTCTTACAATTAGCAGATGACAGCTCACAAATCCTTATCTCTGCAGGTTAATCCTTGGCCGAGCAGAGAAAGTCTTGCTAGCAATACCGTATTCCCAGCGGTGTTCAAACCCTGTAAATCCACAAGTCTCAGCGCCTGTGTACTTGGAGATGTATCAAACTCAGGTTAGACTGGGCTTTAGCTAACCATATCAGTAATGGGGCTTTAATAATTCCTGGGAATTGCACCTACAGAGAGGTGGTGGCCAGGGAAATGGCACTGACATAGCAGATCCTTGGAAATGCCATTCCAGTAGCTGTGGGAAATTTAATTTATGACAGAACTGCACTGTTTGACGTTCTCTTAGGTAGGAATTCTGTTCAGAAGTTCATTGATAAAAACAGGCCCTTGCCAAAAGTCCATCCATTCCAACTTCCAGCAAGCTCTCTTAGGGATAGGGGTTGTCAGCAGGTGCCACAATCTTACTTCTGGCTCACTCCCTGTTTTGTGTTGCACTCTCTACTTTGGATGTGAACACCAAGTGAAGTGGCCACTGGGGCTGCGTTCCCCTTCCAGAGGTTAAACTACAAACATCTGCATTTTTCAGTGGCAAATCAAGCAGGATCTGTGACATCATTTGTTGTATGTGTTCAGAGGCTATGTTTAAACTGAAACTGGTGGTAATAGCCATTAGTCCCTTAAATTGTCTTTTGAGTGATTCTGGAGCTTCTACAGTCAGCTGTAAATCTACAGGCTGTAATCATAGCATTGTAGAGTGTCTTATGCTGGAAGGGACCTTAGAGATCGTCTACTCCAACCTCCCCTCTATGGGCAGGGAGGCCTTGCAACTAGACTTGGCTGCTCAAGCCTCATCCATCCTGGCCTTGAGCACCCCTAGGGAGGAGGCATCCACAGCTGTCCGGGGCAACCAGTGCAAAGCAGGATGTTCTTCTGATCCTTAGCACTGAGAAGTTGTTCTCTGGTTTCTGTATCATGAGTAAGTGTCCTGTTGACTTGCTACCACATGAGCTCTCTGTTGCTGCAGTTTGCGTGTTCCTTCTGCAAATGGGAAGAGGGCAGCTGGACATTTCATTCTGTCTAGATGCAAAGTTTCTCATTCCTAATTGCTTAAAACTCTTCTCCCTCCTCCTCCTCCTCCTCACATTCCAAATGCTCAGAGATGAGAGTTCTGTTATGCTATCAGATATGTTTGTTAATAGGAAGGTAACTTAAGTAGTTAACATAACAAAAGCTGATTTGACCTGCCAGTGTGCATTTTTGCAGAATAAACAAAGGCTGTTATCTGAGATTTTATTTATAAGGATCTGTTCAAGTGATCTGAGATCCCCCTTGTTTGCCTGTGCTGCCCTAGGCCTCAACACATAATCTCACTGTACTGCTGCCCTTTTGACATCTGCTTGCCCTTTCCATCAGCATCCATCCAGAAGCATATTTGTCTAAAAAGGAAACAATTAAATTCCAATCTCAAGCAGAAAACCTTTACTTTTCAAAGAAAACACACTGAAGAAGTCACGAAGTCACGGGTGACAGGGAACCCTCACTAAATCAGAACCATAAGTCATTAGGCCAAATCTGGCTCCTGCCAAAGCAGACAGCAAGGCACTGATCTTGATGATATTTCCCCTGTTTAAATTAGTAATATTAGATGCACTTGGGTTTGTTTGTTTTTCTGTTAAATCCTGTAGTAAGACTATGTTGCAATGTGAGTTCTAAGTATCATTTGCATGCAACATAAATATTGAGTGTGATTGAACACTGCAGTGTTTCAAATATGAAATGATCTGCAGCTTATAAGCAGCTGTGCCAGTGGGCTACAATGAGTGAATGCCAGGAAATTCCATAATGTATAATGGAGGGTGTAATGGGGTTGTATTCTTTTAATGTAGGTTTGATAGGGAGGCAGCCTCTCTGTCTTGTCTTCAAGTCTCTTCATGCTGATGAGTGCACTGAAGGAAGTGTAGTGGCACATTGTGAGGTCCAGATACACATTACACAGCCCTACATTGGCTCTTTTGCTATTCTGATTAACATCAAGAAAAAAGAAGGATAAAAAGCACATTCCTACATCTTTCACAGAGTAGAAAGTGATGTAGAGTGAGAAGATTCTTTTTTCATCCTTGTTTTTTTTCAAACTGATCTTTACCTGTCACAGGTTGGATCTGCTCTTGTGAGACCCAGGCTCAAAGACTGCATCCAATTCTGGTGTGCCTGGCACAACAAGGACACAGAGCTGTTGGAGTGAGGCCTCAGAGGTGATCCAAGGGCTGGAGCATCTCTGCTCTGAGGAGAGGTGGAGAGATCTGGGGTTGTTCAGGCTGGAGAAGAGAAGGCTCTGGGGGATCTTAGAGCTGCCATCCAGCACCTGAAGCAATCCTGCAAGAAGGCTGGAGAAGGACTTTTCATAAGGGTGGAATGGTTTAAGTTTGAGAGAGGTTAGGCTTGGACTGGATCTCAGGAAGAAGTTCTTCAGCACAAGGGCTGTGAGGCTCTGGGACAGGCTGCCCAGGGAGGCTGTGGTTGCCTCCTACCTGGAGGTGTTCAAGACCAGGCTGGACGAGGCCTTGAGCAGATGAGTCTATTGGAATGGGCTGCCCAGGGAGGTGGTGGAGACACTGTCCCTGGAGGTGTTCAAGCAAAGCCTGGCTGGGGCACTTAGTGCCATGGTCTAGTTGACTGGCTAGGGCTGGGGTGTAGGTTGGACTGGATGATCTTGGAGGTCTCTTCCAACCTGGTTGATTCTATGATTCTGTGAAAGGAGTCCCTGCCCATGGTGGGGAGGTTGGAGTAGATGATCTCTAAGGTCACTTCTGACCTAGGCCTTTCCATGATTCTAATGGAGCAGTAACTTTGCACCTGCTATGTGGTCACAGGAATAGTTGAGTTGACAGCACAGAGAAGCCCAACTTTTCACTTGTGAGAATATATTGAATGGTGATGTGTGGGGAGATGCCCTTCCAAAAGCCCCCAGCATTTCCATTCTGCTTTCATCACACCTTTTAAGAGCTGTTCTCTAGAGGCTGCAGCGCTTTTAGTACTGATACCAGGCTTCACTGAAGCAGCCTCCCCAGAGGTCTTTACATCAGGTATTCCAAAGGAAGGGAAGAAAGGAGCAGATCTGAGCGTTTATAGCAGCAGCACCTCCTGTAATCCAAGATGGGCACAGCAGGCTGCTGACTATCTAGAGCAGAATTTGTTACCTATCGTGGCAGGCACAGGAGTGCTCACCTTATTGTTTCAAAGCACACAGTGCCTGAACTTGCAAACAACACAGTCCTACACACTTAGGTTAGAAATCTATTTTTAAATGAGGTTTTCTTTTTTTTTAGGTGAATTAATAAAATTTTTGAAACTATAAATTTTGCAAAACATTCTCATGTAAGCAAAACTTGGGAGAAGGTTTCAGAGGTACTTGAAGGAAAATTGGTGGTTTAGTCCTTTACTCCATCTTCTTTGTTCAGATAATATTTTGTCATGTTTCCTTTTATTTTCCACACTCACAGACTTCCCTCTCCCCAAGGATTTATTCCAGAGGATCAGAAAATCAAAACAGAAACATTATAGATCCAAATTTTAAATTATCATTTACCAAATGCTAACTTTTTCTCTTGTAGAACTTGTTCTGTTTCTGAGCTGTGTCGCTTCAGTGCTATTGGTTTCTGAATTATTCAGGGACTACATTCTGCAAATGCATTTGTACAAGTCTGAGTCAGCTCCATCTGTGTGATCCCTCTACACGTGGGACATCTCTGGTGGTTCCCTGAGGAAACTGATGCTGAGCAAAAGTTGCTGCTGAGCACAGCCGGCTTTAAGAGGAAAGTGAGGTGGGTTTGAATAATCCTTTCAAGAGTTTCTTACCTCCTGCATTTCTCATGTAGGCCAGTACAAAACTTATTAAGTGTCAAGACCATTAAACTCTTTTCCATGACTTCCAGTTTCTGGCTCTCAAGAATATTTGTCAGAAAAACCCCAAAACTATGTACACACATGTGTGTGGCTGTGTTGGAAGCTGGAAGACACAGGACAGTATAGTTCATGCCTGGACTTCAACATTCTTCAGCAAGGAGTTTCACAAGTCAGTAGTAAAGTACAGTTACAATCCTGTTTTGCTTGTGCAAGAGATGTTTAATTGCACTTTAGGGGCAAAATATCAAGTAACTCTGCTTGGAAAGAAAAGAGTATCAACTTTGCTGTATCTGTTTCATTACAAGTAACACCAGTTTACTGTAAAATACAAAGAAAATGGCAAGTGCACAAAGGTCAAGAGAATTGACAGGAAGCTTGCAAGCCTGAGTATGTCAGGTCAGAGAACTCCAGAGACTGACATACTAGAATGGTAGCAAATCTCTTCCAATATTAGAGCAGTTAGCACTGTCTTTCAAAAAAGGCAATTTAAAATGTTGTATTCTTAAGTCCTTTTTCCATTCTTCCTGAATCTAAAATTACAGAAAACATATTTAACTTAAAGATCATCAGCAAGGCTGCAAGAGAGAGTTGGCAGCAAGTGAAACAGCATCTTTCACACAAGAGACCAGAAGAAAAATCCACTTTGGTTATCCAGGCTGTTACACGGATCAGCTCAGATCTTTAATCAGGCACAGTGTTTTCCTCTGCTGGTCAACTTTCTAGCCATGGCGTTGCAGAATTTACTAGCTTTGTCTTCAGGGAGTCTGTGGGTGGTCTCCTGTTCCTTTAAAAGCAAAGCTGATTTCGTAGCCTCAAGTAGATATGATAATACTTTGGACTACAGACAGAAGGAACAATCTTGCTGAGAATCCAAGCACAGCTTTCTGCCCTTTGTGTTCCGTGATAGGAAATGGGCTGAAAATAATTGCATAAGCAGCTTGCTGCCTTTACAAAGTGTTTCATAACCATTTCAGTGGTGTCAGCAGCACTGAAAAGCGTTCACTGATTTTCCTGCTTATTTTAACAGGTAGTTTTCTCCATTCTGAGTTAAAACTGTTACAATTCTTGGAAATCTACTTCCACTCTAAGAATTCTCAACTGAATCTTGTGACTTGCTGTGTGCAAAATATACAGAAACGGGCCTTGGACACTGGTAGACACTCCTCCCAATCACACCAGCTGAAAACAACCCTAGAAGGGCTTTTCTATTCTGATTTTTCACCCTCCTTTCCAGAAGAGTACAGGAAATGGCAAATGTTTCCAGTTCTTCCTTTTAGAATTGTTGCAGTTTGCCTTCACTATGTTGTAAGCACATTGGAAACAGCTTAAACAGCTTCTGCTTTTACTTGTAGGGTACTTTGCTACTGTCTGCAAAGGCAAAACATGTGTCTGCTGACAATTAAGTGAGCTACATTTATACTTATGCTTTTAATATGTCTTACAGCTACTGCTAACACAGAGTTGCTAATGGACCCCTATAAGAAAGCCAGAATTGATGTGCAAGGGACTTGATGAGTCTTAATGCAAATAATACTTTCAGACCCAGCCCATAAAGGCTTCAAAAAGCTTAATGATTTTCTCAGATGTGCTGTAACAACAAAGGATCTCATGGTTCAGTGTCAAATGTCTGCTCGAAGCCAGTGCTCATCACAACTAGAATGACTTGTTCATCATAGATGCCATCAATAATTGTTTCAGTATGCGAATATGATCAATGGAGCTCTCATCTCAAGTATGAATCAAGCTATGTATTTTCTAATGGGACCTTCAGCATTCTCATGGATTCTGCTCAACAGTAAGAGTCAATCAATACACAAGCTCAAGTGATCAGACATCTCTCTCAAAATGGCAGTTATGTACTAATGCAAACCAATCAAAACATTCTGATGTCCTTGGCAGAAAGCGTTTAAAGAGTCTGACTGCACAGAGGTGAGGGAGAAGGCTATGGCACGGTGCTAGACTGTGCTAGGCCTGCCTCGAAAGGCTGCTCAGCTTAGCCTCTATGTGCATGTCTAAGTTACTATACCCAAACGTGAGATGGAGAGTACAAGAAATGACACTTACTACCAAGACAAAGGGAAATACCAATCACATCCACCTGCAGCTCTTCATTTCCTAGAGAAGTTATTTGATTTCTGCAAGTTTGGTGCTTTATAGGCATTGCTGGCTGAGCAAAGCCTACCACATTACATGGGAAGAGATACTGCTGGTACTGGAACACCCTTGCCATGAGGACAGGCTGAGGGGGCTGTGGTTGTTCAGCCTGGAGAAGTCTCCAGGGGCATCTTAGAGCTGCCTTTCCAATACCCCAAGGTCTCTTACAGTAAGGCTGCAGAGGTGCTTCTCATAAGGGTGTCTAGAGACAGGACAAGGGGGAATGATTTGAAGCTGAGAGAGAGTAGAGTTAGACTGGGGCTTAGGAAGAAGTTCTTCAGGATGAGGGTGGTGAGACTCTGGACCAAGTTACCTAGGAAGGCTGTGGCTGCCTCCTGCGTGGGGTTAAGGCCAGGTTGGATGAAGCCTTATGCAGCTGAGTCGAGCAGAGATGACAAGAGGAAACAGCCTGAAGTTGTGTGTAACACATTAGCAAAAGTTTATTCCCCTGCAAGGTTCTTAAGCCCTGGAACGGGCTGCCCAGGGAAGAGAGGGAGTTGCCTTCCCTGTGGGAGCCTCAGAGCTGTGTAGATGTGGTGCTGAGAGATGTGGTTTAGTGGTGACCTGGCAGTGCTGGGTTAACAGTTGAACTTGATTGACCTTAAAGGTCTCTTCCACCCAAAACGGTTAGCTGATTCTGTGATTCAACCTCAGTTCAATACCTTCAGCAACCTTCCACATCGTCAATGTTCTTTATGTCCCAGTGAGAGGGGTATAGCTGTAGTCCTCCTCTTACACTATGTGAAGAACGTGTTCCGAGTCTGCTGACACCGTTGGTCTGTCCCCACTGTCTGTTTGTGCACACTTCAGAGAGGCTGACCGACACTGAGGAATCCTTACAATCCTCTCCAGAGACAATGATTACTGGGGGCTGCAGCTTCACTATCTGAAGTGGGGATGGGAAGCCGTGGAAAGCAGAAGTAACATTTCATTAAAGCCCCCTGCAACCTGTGCGTTGTTCGGGGATGCTGCTGCTGCGCTGCTTACTTTTCTTTGCTTCAAGCTGGCTGTATTTCCCTTTGAAAGCAGGGCGCTGGAGCTTTAACCCCGAGACACAGAGCTGCTGCTGCCCAGCCCAGGAGCCGGTGCTGGCGGCGTGGAGCACCTGTGAGCGCAGGCTGTGGGGCTGGCGCGGGGGCCCCAGGAGCGGCGAGGCTGCAGCTGCTGGGCTGAGCAGCAGCTGGAAGCGCTTCCGCGCTCCCTGGCGCCGAGCCCCCCGAGACCACGGAGGGGTTTTAACTTTCTTTGGATGTATAATTTTTGTTGATTAACAGGAGTTCTGGGAAGGAGCCCTTTTGTAAAACTGATGACAGGGAGGAGCTGCCTGGGGCAGAGGCTGTCAAACGATCTCCTTTGTGACTGTGATAGTGCAGATACCGCCTAGGAACCAAAAAATCCCTTCCCGCTGCCCGGGAGCGGCTCTGCGCGAACATGAGACTCTTCGCATTGCCGGAGATGAATCTTGCAGGCTCTTCCTCTTCTTGCCATTCCCAAGCGCAGTGCTCTGACATAGGCAGGCTTTGCAATATCGTTCTCTGGAGCCGAGAGATCAGAGGCTGTTCCAGATACCCGGGCACTGGCCCTTGGCTTCCATCACTGCTGACTGCCTTAAGTAGGGTTGTTTTTGGAGATGTCTCAATGGTTTTTGGTGCTGTGCATTTGAGTCCAGCACACTTTGGTTTTTCTCAGAGAGATTTCGCTCTCTCCTGTGTCGTTACAGGACGCAGACCGTGGGACAGGGTTCTCTGAGAGATGTACCAGGGCCGGTTGTAAAGGTGTGGAAGAACGATCTGAGCGGCTGGGGACCTGCTAAAGGCTCTGTCAAAACACACAGGGTTGAGGGGCAGTTTGGACGACATCTGTTCAAATGCCTTAAAGAAGAAGAGGCTTGATGGGAGGGAAAGTGGCAGTGGCCTCTGGAGTGTCATCACTTGTGCCTGTTTTGCAGGGACAGCTTGCAGCGTTTTCGTCTCGGCATGGCTCAGTGCGGTGTGAGTCGTTCTGCTACAAAACTAACCCAATTTCCCCAGCGTTTCTTTCCAGTCCTATAAAACTCTGCCAGTAACTGAAACCTGCCCGGGCAAAGAGGATGTAGAGGTGTGGCGCGCTGCTGGCCTGCCGCGCTGGGAGGGGCGTGCGGGGGCCAGGCCGGCCCGGCCCGGGGTCGGCGCGGGGCAGGCTCGGCTGCGTGCCCTGCCGGTGCCCGCCTGCTGCCCTCCCCCGTTCCTGCCGCCGCAAAACTAATTAGTGAAATTAAGTTGAGAAGGCTGTAAACAAGTGAAGTTGTTATTCATTCCGTACGGCACTACAAATGTGGGAGGACATGTTAAATGATAAATTAGGCATGAACTGCTTTAATCTGTAAGCTGAACATGCTAGCGAAGGGCCTGCATTTGTAATTAGTATCGGGGGCCACAGGAGAGTGGTGCCTCTTTTAAAACAGTGACAGGGAATTGATCAGTTTAGGTTGCTGTGGCAACCAGGAGCCCTCCGCCGCTCTCCCCGCGCTCTCCTATTATGCTGTCCCCGCGCTCAGAAATATATTTATGAACTGTAAAGATAAAGTGCTCAATAATGCAAAGGAGGCTGCCAGGCTCAAATGCCAAAGTGATGGGGGCCAAGCGGGTGCCTGACTACCCGATAACAAGCTTAAGTGTTCCGTGGTTGTCATGACATTGCTTTTACAAAGCAAATGATGTCTGCAGAAAAACAAAAATCTTAAAATTAGCCCAAAATGCAAATCTCTTTATGAGGCTGTCACCTTCATAATAGCAGACAATAATTGATGATTTATGAGATGCCACCATAGCAACCAACTCCTTCGGCACCCTCTGGTTCCTCTTGTACAATAGGCTTGGGCTCCTGTGAAAAGTTTCCAGCACAAAGCTCGGGAGGTCTTCCACCTTCTTACTCTCTTTGGCCTTATGAAATGAGGTTTGCAAATGTTGCAGGGATTTTCATCGTCGTCCTGAACCTGAAGGGGCTGAGGTCCCTTTAGAAGAGCTGTGTAAATTATGAACAAAGCAGAATGGTTCCAATGAAAACCCTTTAAAGAAAATAGATAATTTGTATTTACTGTTCAAGTTGGAAGCAGTGATCTCTAGAGATCCCTTCCAACCTCTGTGGTTCTGTGAATCAAAGCTGGGTCACAGATCTCTGCTGTATACTTGGCTTTGCAGAGTCCTTTGTCTAATACTTATATTTAAAAGTAGTGGTTTCATTAATCAGCCTGATTTTTGTCTGCTGGTGTCTAACTATGATAGAGTAAGTGATGTTTTATTTGGATTGTAATTTCAGGGACTGCTTTTATGTAGAAAGACATATTTTGGTGTCTCATGGTTCATTACACCTGCAGAGAGCTTCAGGAGAAATCAGTGCCTTAACCAAAAGTGTTTGGTTTTCCAAATGGTTGTCTTTTCTAAGGTCAGGACAGTCAGGGTCTGCAGTCTTCGCTGAAGGTGCCAGGAGATAATCAGGTTAAGTAGTAGTATTGTTTCTATGTCTGAAGTCTGTGTTATTTGCTCTTTCATAAGTGAAGGACATGAAACCCCTTATACTATACTTCTGCATGACTCAGGTTGCCAAGTCTGGTACCCAGCAAAGCCAGTTCAGTGTTGAAGGAGGAGACCTGGCGTAAGACGTTTTGGGCTTATTTCCCCCCCAATTCTTTCCCTTCTTCCTGCCATTAATAACTTTCAGTTCTCTTTTAAATACATATTGTAGTGGTAGGAAACCCCATTAATTAGGAAAAAAGGATTCTTAGAGCACTGTGTTAATTCTCAGCCCATGTCTTAAGGTCCACACTCAGACAGTAGTTCTGAAAAAAGGAATAGATCCTTGTTTCAGTTAAGAATCCGAGATCTTTCCTGTTCTTTTTCCCCCTCTTACATTTGACAGAGCTGTCAGCCCCAGGAACTGATTTCTGATAGAATAATATCCTTCAGTCACCCGACCTGGTATCTAGAGAAAAAAACCCAAAAGACTAAACAGGTGGAAACTCTGCATGTTGTATACTGGTTATATCTGGGCATGTACTTTGCTGTTCGTATTTTGATCGATTTCTCTAGGGTTAAAACAAGTAAACTTGGTGGTCCTCTTCCTCCATGTGCCGCCTTGGCCACGGTGTCTTTGCATCCCAACCTCTAACTTCAGCAGAACTTGCTCCTGTTCGCTTTCTCTGCCACTGGCTGCTCCAGACAGACAAACCCCAAACCCCACAACATCTCCTACCATTTTATGGATAACCAGGGGCAAACCCTGGGAAGGTAGCAGGCAGAGTAATAACAGGGAGTAGTGAGGGCTGTTAGCTGCAGCATGGATGTGATTTCTGTTGCCGCACCCTGCAAAAAACCCTCCTGTTTTGCATGTTCTTTTCCAACATTGGTTGGTAGTTTCAGGAGTGTTCTGTGTTCCTCTGGAACTGTGCTCACTGCAGAGGTGTTCCCATTACCATTTTACAAGCTCTGTGTGTGCAGCAAGTGTAGAAGCTGCAGTAAAATTTTTTGCAGCGTATTGACCTGAAGCCCATTTGAAGTTGATAAATACCAGCTGTTCAAACAGAAAATTAAACAAAAGCAACTCAAAACTTGCTCTGAAGTAAACAGGTGAACAGTATGTAAGACAAAGCAGTTCCCCAAAGGCATTTTTAGTACATGGTCATTATTTAACTCCTGACTGAAAATAAACAATGCTGACAGCGAGTGTGTTGGGGGGCTATGATATATGAACAGTGTCAGTACTGTAGGCTGATAACCTATAGCTTGACATCCTTATCTATAAACTTTGACAGATACATCAGTTTGTTATTGTCACTTTATTAACTTACTCCTATGATAGCAGAAGATAATATTTCTCAAAGTCTTAACACAGCTAATACTTTACCAGGTAAAACACTTGGAAAAATGTGAACAAATTTTGTTTCCCCTCCCAGAAAATCCTTCACAGTTCATTGTGTGTTTAAACAGTATTTCACAATACAAACCGAGTTGTTTACATATCAGCAACAGACAATAAACTGTTTTATTACATTGAATTATCTATGCCAGAGACATTCTGACATCCTCTCTTAAAAACCCCCAAAGACTCTATTGCTAGGAAGTGTAGTTGTGGCTGCTTGAACTGAACACTTGCTTAATAAATTAGTATTTTGGTCGTGTGATTTGAAATTGGAAAATACCAGCTGTTGCTAGTTGGAACTGTCTGCTTTGTCTGCTGCTGGTTTGTGGCAGAGCTGCAATAAAGGTTGCACAGGCTTTGCTGGCTCCATCCTGTCCCTGCTCTCCCTCGGCTGCCATGAGGATGAGCAAGGGGACGGAGCTGGGTGTCCAAGAACACTTTTAAAACTTCCCCCAATCTTGCTTCAGAATATTAGTATGAATTATACTTCCAGATGAGTGGTTTTTTTCCTGTCCTCTGAAACAGAGTTAAGATTTGTGTGAATCTCAAACTTTACCACTTCATGCCGGACTCTTCTCTCCTCGAAGTTCCTGTCCTGTCAATCCTGTGCTTAACCGTGTCTTCCATCTTCAGGGCTGTATATCCATCTGCATTTACCAGTGAGTGAGGTCAGAAATGAGCCTTTAAATGCTCATACCTTTGCTGATTTGCATACAAAGCAGTAAGGCAAGGCCAAGCTGCTCAGCAGCTGCCCATACCTATGCCATGCTCTTGAGGTACCTCAAAGATGTGGTCCTTTGGCAGGGGTCAGTGTGGAATGGGGTAGTGAAGGGCTGTAACAGAACAGCAGAATTCAAGTTGCAGAAGTAGTCTGAAATTTGAAATTCCATGATTTTGGGGTGCTTGTCTTGTCTCAGGAGTGTTCATTACTTGAGGTTTTCGAAGTGCAGGCACACCCTCTGGAACTTCTGTAATCTGCAGCCAGCAGCACCCATACGGATCCTGTAGTGGCTGGGCTGTCCAGAGCAGTAGGATTGAGGGAATGGCTGTAGCTAAATGCTGCAATCATCCCTATGAGCCAGCCCTGGAAAGAGGTGGATGCTTTCAGCACTGCTTTCCACTGGTGTTTGCAGCAGTGGAAGTACTGAGCTGCACTTCTCTTTGGAGAGTACTCCAGTGAGTGCAGAATTTCTGCTAGTCTTTCCCAGCTCACATGACAGGCTTTTTTCCCTTCCTTGCTCCAACACCAGTTCTTCACTGTCTTCATATGCCCTCGTCTTTCATCTGTCTTCTTCAGACTTACCCTCCAAGTCCTAGTTTCTTGTCTTGTAAGAGCTTTTATCACTTCTCTGTGCTCTGATTATCCTGAAATAGACCTCTGCTCCCAGGGTCCTTGCCACCATTGGCTCCAGCCCCACACTTCTTCCTTCATCTGCTTACCTTGAACACAGCTCTGGTTTCTTCTTGTACTGAAAAGATTGGCAGGGCTAGGAGCTAATTCCCCGGTGTCCAGAAATGTTTCATTTCATCTGGATGGGGAGGAGCTGAGGTTAGTGCTGGGAAGCTAGAATAATTTTGGAGGAAAAGAGGAAGGCAAAATTAGAGTGGCAGTAGGATGGGGAGCTAAGCAGCAGTTCAGGAGAAGAGGAGGAGATCCAGACAGGAGTTCAGACCGTTTTGACCTGAGGCTTCAGCTACCTTTGTTGTACAGATTTAGAGAGAGTTGGCAATGCTAATTATTACAGGCCTGAGAGTGGGAATGGGATGATAGGAAAGTTTCAGTCTGTGAAATTTGGTTATGAATCAGCCATCTTTTCCAAGTGGGTGTTGTGAGAGTGCCTCAGCCCTTAATCTGTTCCTGCTTTATAGAGGTCAGGTTTACAAACCATAGGGCTGTTAAAGAGCTATAGGGAAAGAAAATCCTGGCATCTTAATAGCACATGACAACAAGTTTCTCTTTCCTATTTTACCAAGATGCTTCCATGAGGGCTTACCAAGATTTTGTGTTTGTATGATTTTTTGTAAGAGACACTGCAGCCAAGCCTGCCAGGGTATAGCTGGAGCTTACATTTATCATCTGGTTTTGTAACAGAGATACTATTATGTAGAATAGTATTATTACTTCACAAATGAGATAAATTGTGTTCCATGTCAAAGCTCTACAGAAGAGGAACAGTCAGCTTTAAAAGTGTCCTGTTTGTTATAATCAATTCATAGCTCCATGCTGATATTTCTGGAAAAGGTGATGCAGAAAGAACTGCATTCTTTAAGGCAATGTAGGAGACATCAGGGAAAAATCTTGCAGCATAACATTTGGTCTCTTTCTTCTGTTCTTTATTTAAGTAAAAATAATGTTCCTTCTCTAACCAAATACAAGTTTAGCATGGCCTGAAAAAGTATCTCATTAGAGAAGAGGAGAGAAGCTCCTTGGTTAGATGGCTGCAACCAAACATTACCGAGGGAGTTAAATTCCTCTTGAACAGATAGAATTCTGTGCTGTGTTGGAAACTAAGCAAAAAAGGCTAACACCAGAATAAGAAGAGTTTTAACCCCAAACTAACCAGTTCTGGTAACTGATATTAGTACCAGATTGCTCTGTAGTGGCCATAGCTGTGGATCTTTTCCCTGACTCTGTATTTATCTAGTTGCTGCATCAGTTCTTTTGCAGCTGCACTGCAGACATGCTGCCACATGATTTTTGGTAGACCCTTGATGACTTTTGCTACTATATCACAGTGTCAGCTGCATGACAGCAGCAGTGTTCCTGGATCAATATTATATTATGACATTTTGTGCTGTGAAAGAGAGCTCTATGAAACTTCCAGATATGCTTCTTTGGAAGCCTACTGCTATGACTAGAAGCGGCCTGGCAGCAATCTGCAGTAGTGGTGTCTGAAAAGCAGAAGGTAGATGTCATGTGTTCCACAGTAGGAAAGTTTCTGGTAGCATCTCCCATACTTTGGAAAATGCAATCTAAGTGAAACTAATAAGGACAGGTGCAGAAGATGTTTGAAAGTGGTGCTTGGGAGCGAAGTTATCAATATTCTGAAAATCAAAGGTGGGGAAAAGCCTGGGAGCCCAGCAGCAGCATAGGTGGTCTGTGTGCCATACACACAATACAAGTCAGCAGCTCAGTGGGGATGTGAGCATGGAAAAACTGCACTGTGTGGTGTAGAAAGAAATACTGCAAGGTGGAGTAAGTTGACATTTTTTGTCTCAGTTTTTTCAATCAAAAATGTTAGAAGTCTGGTCCAACTCCAGAAAATCCAGTGGAATAGGTGTCAGAACTGTAGA
Organism: Pogoniulus pusillus; assembly: GCF_015220805.1. NCBI lineage: Eukaryota > Metazoa > Chordata > Aves > Piciformes > Lybiidae > Pogoniulus > Pogoniulus pusillus. The sequence continues at coordinate 2,403,280 of NC_087282.1, read as the reverse complement.
GTGGCTCCTGGGGACAACAGGAAGCAGTGAAACACTCACTCCGTTTACTTGTTAACTACTATGGAATTCTGCCTCCCTTATCCTTTGCTATTTAGTAAGTTGGAATCACTCTTTTCTTTCCTTCTATTTTGACGTTTACCCTGTGCAACAATGATGATACCATGCTGTGACATCACAGCTTGGCTCCTTGTGCTCCCTTTAACTGTGATGGTCAGGGCTGGGACTCAAGAGGAGTTGTTCCACTTAAGAAAGATGTTTAATAACATTAAAAGACAACTTATTCTTCCCTTAATCTGGCAGATTTTTATCTCTGCAGCATGATGTGGTCAAGATTAGAGTTTAAGGGCCAGTTTCTTTGCTAGGTTGGTCTTCATCAAAGGAGCTAGAATGAGGAGGAAGTCATCCCCATGTGCTTGGCTTGGATGCCTACCAGTCATAGAGCTTGGCGAGCTCATCAGGTATGCTTTGCTGTTTGTGTGACAGGAAGGTCGCCTATGTCTCTAACTGAAGCTGTAATTAATTCTGATAATTTCCATTCTGAAGAGATGAATTCTAGCAGCCAAAGTGTGTTTTTCTTTATGCCAAATGCTACATTCCATAAATATTATTACTAGGACCCAAATGAATCTGTTTGCAGTAGAAAGAGAGAAGTAGTAACAGTGATTAAGACAGGTTAAGCTGATGGGTTTGCACCCAAGGATTGCTGTTTGCATCAACAGGATAAAGATGGGCTCTTCTGACCTCCCTGAGAAAGGCAGGATCCTTCCACTGCCGTTACTGTGTCTGGGCTTCTGCTTTCTCATGTGCAAGTGCTATCAGTTACCTAGGATTAGGTTGTGACCTAGGGATTATAGTTCATGCTCATCATCTGGGCTGACTTTTGGACTTTTATTTCCTGCCTTTATTTTCCTCCAAATTCCACTCAGTATTTTTAGCTCAGAATATTTTGTTGCCCAAGACAGTGTCTTAGGCCGGCTCAGTTACTTTTTAATACTGGTTTCATTCAGTATTTTGTCTGTAGAAGATTTAAAAAGGGGAGATGCTTGTTTTCATTTTGCCATGTCATTCCAAGGGCAATTTCAGAGGCTTCTGCTTGTTAACAAAAGCAAGCTTGAATTGAAGGGCTGCAAATCAGTCTGTAGGATGGGATTTGAATCACTGTCAGTGGAAGGAAAGTGTGTTTATAATAACTAAAATCCCATGTGTTCATAATTGGCATAATTAGAGGCTATATGCACAATTTCCCTGTAGAGAAGTAAGATAATGATTTTGAAACCTTACTCGTTAGGGCTTTTTAATATACTTTTATTAAAAAGGAGAAGGAAATGTGGTATTTGCAGTGGTCTATACACTTGCTCACGTGGGAAGTTCAGATAAAAGAGTGGCTTCCTTTGCACGACTTGTGCATCATTGCAGATCGTCACGCTGCATTCTGGGTCACAAAGGCTGCTTGGAAATCATGGCTTTTTGTCAGGATATGTTTGGATAGCTTCTTGATCTCCCTGCTCTAAATTAAGCTGGTGTTGCTGGAAGCACTTTGTTTTTTTGCCAGCAGTAGGTATTCTAGATGTAATTTTCTCCTGACTTACGTGCTTTCCCCATAAGTTTCCAAATCTAATCTAAGAGAGCATGATTTCCTCAATATATTAAGTAGGAAACCCAATGTTTTCTAAAAGGCAGACACTCCATAACTACTACATTTTAATTCCCTAGTCTTTTGTAGCCTGCTGTTGACAACACTGAAGGAAACCATGCCATCATGTAGCCAAGATGTTGGTTACAGGCTTTAACATAGACTGACCATCCTGGAGTCAGCGTGCTGCAGGGTGACTGCAGCAGGTAGTATGCAGGCAATGAAGTCATTAATTTCTTATATTTGCAAGATTCTTTGGAAGCACTCAAGTCCAGCAGAAGTTGATTCAGTAGGAACCACAAACATTTCAATTTGCTCCTTCCAAATGGTAGGTTTTGTAGTAAAAAGTGAATTTTAATGACCAGGGAAAGCTCATTTGAGACAAAGCGAGCCGTCTGTTAGTTTTATTTTGATTGACAAGCATGCCAGGGATAAACTGTTGGCTGACACTGGAACATGCCTCATCAGAGCAGTCTACAATGTCCCCAAAGTCAGCTGAAAACGTTAAATAACATAGAGCATCAGGATCTTGGAACGGTTTGAGCAGCAGGAAACAAACTGTTTTTTGTTTTTGGGTTGGTTTGTTTGTAGGTACAGAAAGGAATCTGGTGAGTGTTTACATCTTCCCATGACATTTTGCACTGATACTGTTGCAAACAGATTACGGAGCAGAATATTAAATAAATACCACAAAAGGAACTCCTGCTTTTCAGTTTCCCCTGGTGCTGAATGACGGTAATCCTCTCTGACAAAAGAGGGTTATTGCCATTAGTTAATCCTGTTATGTAGTTCCCTCAGCAGCCTGTAACACACGTTGATACAGACTGGGAAAATCTAGCATGTCAATCTGAGAGGCCACTGATCATCTTGACCATAAAGCTATGGCAGGAGCAGCATAGGGTTGGATATCTGCACCAGCAGCGACGATGCTTTTGCACACTGTGGTTAGCCTTTCCTCTTGGCTGCTCTTTGCCCCGAAGAAGGGATGATTGCAGTCACCTTCTGTGTGTGCATCATGTCAGCTTGAACACAGGTAGCTGACTACCTGCAGGAGTTAAATCTATTCAGATCATTTTCCATGTGCTGAACACCGCCAGAGCACCTGAATGGAAAGCTGCAGTGTGGAGGAATTTTAGCTTAATTGTTGATGTAACAAAAATAGTTTTGATGACTGTGCAGGTCTGAAGTTTTTATTAAGCCCTGCCAGGAATACTAAGGTTGTGTGTAAGTCATGGGTCAGGTGATTGTTTAAAATACAGGAGGGGAAAATCCCAAACTGTTCAGGAATGGTTAGATCAGCAAAGTTAGGGCTCATAGTGAAAGACTTAATGAATCGATTTAAGGTTCAAAGGAGGAGTTCTTGTGTGTTAGGATAGAAAGGCTGTTTGGGGGCGGTGGAACCTTGTGTTACTGTTGCCTTGAGTTGGCAGCTGAGACTTGGGAGTCAGAGGAGTCAATTGCTGTTAATGGTCTTTGTTACCTCCTGAAGAAGAGGCAGTTGCTTTTTTGTTCTGGTGCTCTGCTGCCTTACAACCGTGTTTTCTGATAGCCTTTTCATGTGAGGATGGTTTAAAGCCTATCCACCATGTCTTTTGCACAGAAAGAGGTGCTTAATCCTCCACTTAGACTGAACTTCATTACAGGTGGAGTGGTTTGACTGCTTTCCCTGTGTCAGAGCATATGACAGTTTGTTAAGGTTGCAGATCTGAGTGAAACTTCAGCAAACAACTGTAAATGTACGGCAAGAAACAGAGACTTCTCCTCATTGCTCAGTGCATTTCAGTGCTGTTTCTGAAGGTCTGCAGTGAGAGGACAAGGGACAATGGTTTGAAATTGGAGGGCATTTAGATTGAGTGTTAGGAACAAGGTCTGTACCATGAGGGTGATGGAACACCAGAATGGGTTGAGGCCCCATCCCTAGGGATACTCAAGGTCAGACTTCAACAAGGCTAGTGGAGGATGCCCAGTCCCTGCTGACTGCAGTGGGGTCAGGCTAGATGACGTTTGGTGGTCCCCTCCAGCCCAAACCATTCTATGATGGAGTTGCTGTCCCTGGAGGTGTTCAAGAAAAGCCTGGATGAGGCACTTAGTGCCATGGTCTGGTTGATTGGCTAGGGCTGGGTGCTAGGTTGGACTGGATGAACTTTGAGGTCTCTTCCAACCTGTTTGATTCTGTGCTTCTATGATATTTGGAAATATCTGAACTAATAATTCCAAATGGAGTGTGTCTTTGGACCTCAACTGCTGGCAGTTAGGATTTCTCTGGGGTGTCCACTAGGAATGGCTTCTCTGTTAGTCTGGATTGCAATCTGAAGTCCAGACGATGGGTGTGAAAGCAGGCACAATTAGCTATTGAATCTATCAAATCACAATCTGATTTTATTTATTTTTTATCCCAGAATATAGGAATTGCTTTAATTACTCTGCCTTTTCTTTCAGCAAGCCCACCAAAAGTCTGCAGCTCACAGTGCTGCTGCTTGGAGCGTGACTTGCTGTTTATTTCTAGTCACAGCAATTGAAATCTGATATTTATTCATAGCACTCAGTAATATATTTGGCAGATGTGTTGAATAACTAAGTAATTTGGTGCCTTTTAGGTTTTTTTCAATTCACAGTGTCTAGGAGCACTGCTGCTGAAAGAGAAGCTCCAGTAGCTACAACTGAGCGCTGTTGAGGTGCCACTTGTTCTTGTGCTTAGGGCTCACACTGGACTTAGCTTCTTTTTAAAAATGCCTGATTCCAGTTCTCCCTGAAAAAGTTATTCCTGTGAGGCAAGTCATGGAATTGTAGAATGGCTTAGGTTGGAAGAGACCTCAGAGATCTTCTACTCCATACCATAGGCAGGGACACCTCTCAGCCAGACTCAGCTGCTCAGCCTCAGCCTCATCCAACCTGGCCTTCAACACCCCCAGGCGAGAGGCATCTGCAGCCTCCCTGGGCAGCCTATTCCAGTCTCACCAGCCTCATACTGAAAATCTTCCTCAGGTACAGTCTAATCCTGCTCTGCCTCAGCTTCAAACCATTCCCCCTTGGCCTGTCTCTAGACACCCTCATGGAAAGTCCCTCTGCAGCCTTCCTGTGGGATCCCTTCAGGTATTGGCAGGCAGCTCTAAGGTCCCCCTGGAGTCTTCTCTTCCCCAGACTGAACACCCCCAGCTCCCTCAGCTTCTCCTCATAGCAGAGGTGTTCCAGCTCTTGGATCATCTTTGTGACTGGACTCCATCGAACAGCTCTGTGTCACTCTCATGATGGGTGTGGTTCAGCAAGGGCTGTAGAAGTCAGATCCAAACAGTTGCCCTCACAAAGAGCAGTGGGTTTGGGTGTTTTGAACTCGGCAGAGGTTTTAGCTATGATCATTGTGTGTAGGACTCTCACAGCTAGTTCTCTTTGCTCCAGTAGTGTGTTAAGAACGTTACTGGCTTCTGGAAAACATTAGCAGAAACAAAACAAACACACAGAATGGGAGTGAGATTCCCTTCTCCTGGATCACTGCAGGTGATCTGCTCTCACAGCCTTCTGTTGAAGCCCAAGAGATGCAAATAAGTGAGTGCTGATGAAAGACCACCTTTTCTTTTCTCACTTCATCTCTTGCTGGAAAAGCTTAATGGTATTTTAGAGCTGATATTACACCTCAGAAAAGGGGTAATGCATCTTTAAAAGCTAAACTACATCTTCTTTACTTTTATCAAATTCTCTATAAATCTTTCATGACAGTTTATTTAACAAAGTGTCATTGAAACTGTACAGATGATTGATGTGACCCACGTAGGATCAACATGAAATGTTTGTAAATGTCAGCAAAATGTGACCATCTAGAAGCAAGTAAGGATGGTGTTGCTGTGAAAGTGAAAAACAAACAGAAAATGTTTATCTTATTCTTTACTTTCTGGGATGAAATTACACATTCATAGAAGCAGCATTAGATGATTTTTCCTGGACATCATGCCATGAGCAGGGGAAGGATCAAAATTTGTCTTGACATACTGTGCTTTTGCTATTTAGCTCCTTTTACAGTGGGTGATAGTTTCTCACCTATAAGAAAAAAAATCCAATTTCACTTCTCAAGAGGAGTAATATTAATTTGGATTAAAGAAGTAATAGGAAATTGCCCAGAGTCTGACTAAAGTAGATTTATTCAAGCACCTCCTGTCATCAGAAGAGCTGGAAACAAGTTGAGGTTCCCTCAACTACTACTTCTCTGAAGAATAGTAATGATAAGAACACATTATCTAATGATACATGTGCGTTGCCACCAGAAGCTGAAAACGTTTGCCTGTCAGCTCTACCTCAGTGGCAACCTTCTCAATTCTGTAGAATTAATTAAAAAAGAAAAAAGGCTCAGCAGAATTCCTCCTGAAAAATCAACTTTCTTTCTCTTGAGTCACCTTTTTCATCTCCTTCATTCTTGACTTCTCTTTTGCCAGGATCCATGGGGCCAAGGAAAACAGTGACTTTTGGGGCTCTTTAGAACCTTCTGACTGCCCTGAGGCTTTGTATGGTAGCTCTTAGGGCTCACCAGCCTTTAATGGCTTTAATCTTCTGTCCTGCACAAAGCTGCAACATACAGCATCATATGCTTCGCAGTTTATAACATTACATATATGAGCATGTAGCTCCTGGTTTGCTTCTCAGCCCACTTTTGGGGCAAACTGCCTAAATTCTTAGTACCCCGCCAGGGTCTCCCTCTCCATTCATAACCAACCAGAACAGCTGTAAAGTCTTGTGAGCAGTGCTGCTCAGTGTGCTCCAAAGGAAGTTCATGAGAGCTGGAGATAAAAACGTTTTTGGTCAACAGCCAAAGAGCCTGAGCTCAGGCCTGACAGGTTTCTTAGTGCTGCAGGAGTTGCCAGTTTGCCAAGACCTGCCCACAGTGACCAGAGAGGAGGTGCAGCAGCTCACAGACATGTTGCAGAAGAGAACCTGAAGGTGGAAATGAAGTGTGTTCTGATCTGCACTTGGGAAAAGCCTTTGCAAGTTACTACCATAAGGTGATAAGATACTGTGGTGACAAAAGTCTTGTGAATCAGGCATGTCTGTATGGCTTCTAAAATAAACTTAGAAGACATCAAAGTGAAGTGATGGGAAAAATGAGTGTCTAAAATTGGAGACACAAAATGAAAGTGAAGGGGGGAACAAGAATCAAATACTGTGTGCCGGTGCATTTCCAGGTGCCACAGGATGAGCTAAGTGTAGCAAAGAAGCTGTCATCACCTTAGCCAGGATTTCCTCTTTTTCAGTTCTGTAGGAGGCATTTGATGTTCAGAGCAAATATATGGATACATATATCACATCCCCAGTGAAGGGATTTAAAATGACTCTACTGTTAGCTGTTCATGTGTGCTGCAGCATGTTGTTGTATGGTAACTGGATAGATTTTTGCACTTCTGTGGCAGTAACTGTGCTGTTATGCAGAAACTTCTGACATCAGAAGCTGGAGTGTCAAGCAGGCTTACGAAGCAGGAAGCACTGAAGGTACATTGGTGCCAATAACAACAAGGGCCCCTGCTTTGAGAAGTCACCTCAGCTGCACTTAAATGATTTTAAAAGGTATTTGAGTGCTTTCAGAAGAAGCACTGAAAAGCTCTAGACTGTAATTTCCAAGGCAAACCATTCTGTGATACTGTAATTGAGCTGTGTAGAAGGTGTGTGCATGTGTCTGCATAAACTTTAATTGGGATGGAAGATTGCCTAAGTTCAAGTGAATGTTTGTGCCACAGCGATGCTTAGTGAGCTGTAAGCAGAGCAGGGCATCTTAGTTATTTGTAAACTGTCTTCATTTAGAACTGACCTGTATTTGTGAGTTAATTTATTAATCATAATTAAATTATAATCAGGCATATGGTTATCATAAAAAATACAGTAAGTAGCTGGAAGTTACAAAGTGTAGAGTTTGTGGGTTCCTGTGAGCAGTAGGAATGGGTCACTGGCAATGTAAAAAGGATGTAAAGCAAGCTGTAATGGCAGTAGAGAGCATTGTGCAGCCAGCACTTGGAAGGTAAATATAGAGTGCTTATTTTTAGGAAGTTTGCAGAGACAATCGGAGGAGGTTTGGTGCTGCACAGTTGGTTGTCATTATTCGGCTTCCCTCGGATTCCTGCCTTTGCGGCAGCCGCAGTCTGCCAGATGAACGCCTCTCTGTGTGCCAGTTGGATCCCTGTGTCTCACTTGTACAATGAGAGTGTGGTTATTTCTTATAACCATGGTAATGAATATGCAAATATCATTAGATTAATTGGCAGCTACAGTTTTCTGCCTTCTCACAGCACAGACAATTCTTCCCTATTCCTAGAAAAGCAAAGAAACTGAGGCCTAGAGCAGTCTGAAACAATAATCCCTTTCTCCCTTGGCTCCTCGGTACTGTGCTTCCTGAGCCTGAGCATTGCCCCTGCTCAGGTTTTCTGTGAAACTCTTACAAATTCACTTTTGAAACAAGCTCAAATGAAGATAACCCTACAGACCAAGCCCTCTGTGCGTCCTCTTCCTACATAGGAGATTTGCTAGCCTGCAGAGCAGGAACTAATGGAGACAGAAAATGGAATGCATTTGCTATTTTCCAGTGTTTTCAGTGTAGGAATAGTTCTGCTTGCTTCCATGGCTCCTTGTTCTTCAATTTAAGGTATTGGTACAGAAATCTAGGGAAGATTTTGTTACCTGGTTTTGCACACAGATATGTACAGACCATGGCAGTAGTCCCAAGCCTTCTCTCTGTTGCATCCTGCAGTCAAAAGCTGGGTTATTGCTTGGTGCTGATTCCCAAGAGCCGGTACCAGGGAAGCTCACTGCAGCGCACAGTTGCGGTGTGGGTCAGACTAATGTGGGTCAGAAAGCTGCATAATTAAAGATGAGTAAAGGGCTCTCATGATTGTACACCTATTTGGTGTGCTGAAAAATGCATGCTCCTGTTTAGACATGGCCTTTTATGAGCATTTGCTGCCCTACTTGCCTGCAGCAGGTGCTGGATGCATTTCATTCCTGGGTAATTTGGGAAGAAGATAAAGCATACTACGTGCTGCTGAAGCAATGTTAGGGTTTGGTGCTTGACCATCTATATTTCTACAATTTATAATGAAGATAAATGTGGGAATTCTTTCTTTTTAGTGTGGATGTATGCCCAAGCCTGAAAGCTTAGCCTTTCCTTAAGGGAAAAAGGGAATTTGATCTCTAAAATCCCACCTGAGCAGTGGTTTCCTATTGCACTTAGTTTCTGTTAATTACAAGGAGCAGGTAGTCAGTAATCTTCGAAGATAATGAGGATTAATCTCTTTAGTTTTCTTAGCTAAAGGGATAAGTAAAATGAATGGGTAGCTGTGGAAGAGTGACGTGTAGTTCTCTACTGTGTCATCTGATGACTTTCTGTGTTACATCCTTTGCATACAATTAAACATTAAGAATGTAGAAATTGTTCTCAGAATGACTGTACAGAGCTTTAGCTCTGCAGAAAGGAATGCTGATGGCTTGAGCTGGCAGCCAGCCAGTTCAAAATCTCAGTGGAAATCTATAGCTGGCTTAGGCTTTAGTCTTTAATTGAAAAATGAAGATTAAACTGTAAAATGTAATTTGTTTGAATGCAGAGAAAATTGAAATACCTCGAAATGTACTTTCTTGTCACGGTTATACAGGTAAAGTGACAAGTTTCTACAGGTTGTTATTGTTGAGGTAAGAGGCACACATAATTTAGTGACAAGTACTTTGGACATCTCAGTGTGAGACTTCCACTGAAGTGTACCCTTGGGGGTTGACCATTAACTGCATATTTTTTTTTCCTGAGAGAGAAGTATTGAAGGTGAAAGCCAGCAAAGCTTTTCACGACAGAAGCTCCAGGATGATGTACTTCAGGAACCAGAGGAGCCGTCTTCTGATGTGAAGTTATGGCTTGAGCCATCTGTCTGTCTGAGCTATCAGAAGGAAGCTGGAGATGTGGTTTCACATTATTTAAATCTAACAAACTTCAGTTTGATGTTTATCTAGTGAAAATGCAAGGTGCGGTAATGTATGGAAAGCCATTAATTTACAACAGTTTTCATTTTCTGGGTTGAAGCCAGATGTTTGTAGGTGTCACCTTCCAATCTAATGGGTGCTTAAATGGCTTTCTCCCCCCTCTTTCAACACTGCGTAGCTTCGTGTGAGGAAAAATCAATTCCCAGAGGTCTGTGACACACGGACGTGTGTGATGAATGAGAAGTAGTCAGTGCCAGTTGCTCATAGCACAGCCTCTTGCCAGACTCTCAGACAAACTGGTGTTGTTAAGCTAATAGGGTGGTACTCATTTTGAGGAGAGCATCCCAGTAAGTTATCTGCCATTTAGTGATAGGGCAGCCCAAGGCACGAGTGGTAGGTTCACCAGAGTCGGGGAACAAAGAGTCAGTTTCCCACCAATCCATTATTTTTGCTTAGGACAAAGAGAAGATGTGAACATTTTGGAAAAAAGAGGATGAATCTCCTTAGTAGTGGCAACATCAGCACTGCTGGCCAGCGTGTGTGGAACAAGGCAGCTGCAGGCATGAAGGTAGCCAGTGGGCAGAAGGGTGGAGCTCCCAGCACTTCTACTGAGCTCAGGGGTGTTGAGTAGTGACTTTCTTGGTTTTTTGTGATGATTTGGGTGTTCCACACCCCCCCACACTTTAGAAATCACCCAGACTAGACTCGGCCAGCTCTGGAAATTGGATGAAGCTTTATATTTACAGAGCTTAGCACAAGATACAAGCAGATATTTACAGAAATATACAAGGTAAAAAGTAATACAGAAACACAGCAGCCCTCCCAGAAACCTGAGTCCCCAGGAGGGGCTCCCAACTGCCCTTCCACCTTCTCCCACCCCTCTCTACCGTACCCCAGATCTTGCCTTATGTCCAAGGAAGATTGGAGGGTCAGCCGGGGGGGTTAGGAAGCAGATGGATTAATCAGAGAGGCGGTAGGTTAGAGAGAGAAATGCAGCCCACAGCCCAGGGAGCATCTCTCTTATCTATGTTTGGATTCTTGTTCTTACACATCTCAGCAAGCCTGTGAGTGAAGTAGACCTCGCCATTGTTTCCCTTTCACAGCCTGTAATTTAATTCTTCTCACCTAAGCGTTCTACCTAGCTTCACACTAGCACATTTTTTAAACCTTTGCCATCATTTGAGAGCCACAGGTTTTCAGGTTCTTTCCTGTGGAACCATTGCCTGGCTCACGAGGTCTGTCAGGCTGTGCAGGGTGGATGGAGCTCTCTGCCAGCTGATGCCAGCTTTATAAACCATGTCAGACTTAAGTGAACATGAGCTAATTCTTTGGTAGCTGCTGTGGGACATGTGTTCTGGAGTTTTTGTTTGCAATGGGCTGTACAGCAGTAAGCTGTGCAGGGAGACTTTCAGCATTGTCAGTATTGTTAATTCAATTAATATATGAAGTCATGGAGCTTTCCAGGCTGCTTTTGCCTCCGGTGTATTTGGAGCCTCTGTATATTGACCATCTCACAGATTTTGGAAGGCATTCTGTCTTCTTACGTTGTCTATAATTATACTGTAGTAGCTATGCAGATAGGTGTGATTCCATTCCATGTCCTTTAGTCTTTCTGCTAAGTGCACCTGTTCTGTAAGCTGTAGCAGCTGTAAGATGCAGCTTTCTGGAGGAGTAGGCGAAGATGTCAGTGCTCACAGTGTGAGTGACTGTGCCACTCCTGTGTTGTGACAAGCACAGATAAATGCCCCTCCCAGAGCAGCACACCACCATTATGTTTTATGTTTATACAACACTGTCACAGAAAAAGTGTCAATCAGGAGAGTGGTGACATACCTCACTGAAAGGAACAGGTGGGAGAAGAGGCGCAGGGTGGGGTGAAGAATGCATCCGAGAAAGCGATGGGAGGCACTCGTGAGGGGAAGGGGCTCCAGCCCTCTGTGTGTCCCAGGTGGGTGATTGCTTAGGTTTGTGCTTGTTTAAACTGGTTACTTTAAAGCCAATGGTTGTGCTGTGTAGAGCATCTCAGATTTTTTTTAACCCAGACTTTTACCCTAGATCAGGTTGCCCAGGGAGGTGGTTGAGGCTCCATCCCTGGAGATATTCAAGGTGATGCTTGACAGGGCTCTGAGCAACCTGATCTCATTGAGGATGCCCCTGCTGACTGCAGAGAGGGTTGGTCTCGATGAACTTTGGAGTTCCCTTCCAAGCCAGAACATTCCATGATTCTGTGATTTTACTGTAGAAAGGTGTAGCTTTTTTTTCTTGATAACTGTGAAATGATGGCTGATTCTGAAACACTTATTTTCCTTCCCAAACAACAGTTTCTTTAAAATTCAAGTTACAAGAGAGTTAAAAGAGAGAAACTCCAAACCAGGCAAATAGCTCAATATGCATGCAGGGCATATGAAATTTTGAAGAGGAATGTCTTTGCACTGTCCAAGTGAATGTGATGCTTGTGGAGATTGCTGGAAGTGTGCTGAACTGCTCTCTCACTAGAGAAAAGCTAATAAATGGACAACATCGTGTGTTGTGTTTGCCTTAACTCTCAGCAGAGGCATGGTACAACAAAGTCACTTCTCATCAGAGTCATTGAGAAGTTGGTGCCAACATCAGCCATGGGGTTTGTCCTTTGTTTCATTAACTCCAAAACTTTGTTTCATTAACTGAACAAAATGCAACCCAGATATGAACAAATTGTAGTTATTCATTTGTAGTTTCTGCAATTGCTGTAGCAGCAGCTAGGTGGAAACAAACCATTTAAAGCATTTCCAGAGAACATTTGGAGGGAGAACATAAATAATAGGCTGGTTTTAATCACATAACAAGAATACAATACTAAGTGGCTGTAAGATACGAGCAGTGTCTTGGTAACAAGACAGGGTAACAACTGGTAATTGAATTAGCCTTTCTTGTTGCAAGAGTGAATTTAAGACCTGGTTGAGGCTGCAGTTAATGAATTGAATGGCTTCATGCATTTTACTTGGTACAGTTATCAGTGTCGGCTCTCAAAGGTCTCAGGCTGGGCTAGCAGAAGTGTTGCATTGGCCAGAGCCAATGGCTCCTTCAGTTGGCAGTGCTGCCCCTTGGTGCGTCTGTAATCAGCTTGCTAAGGGAGAGGCATCACACCTTGCTGTTGCTGGAAATGATGGTGACTCTTTTAAAACAGAATGGTCCACACATACACATAAGCCAGGATTACCTAAGAATGTTTCAGAAGCTATAGAAATGTACTTGGAGAACTTCTTGAGTCTGAATGTGCTACTATTTGAGAAAATCCAGGAGAAGGGCCTGGCTCCCTGCAGCAGAAGCTGGTGACTTAGTGGGTGTCCTGTGAAACTTCCTTCCATAATATGAAGAAACTCTGATCTGGTTGCTTGAGGACTCTCCAGAATGTTCATCTTTAGCTGACAGATTGAGCTGAAAAGAATCCATCATGCTGGAGTCAGGTATGTGTGTGTGCTTGGGGCGGTGTGTGACGGCAGAAGATCAGCAGATGGAGGTGGCTTTCTCCAAGGTAGCAGTGGGTGCCGGCGGTGTGTCTCGGTGTGCCTGTTGGCACTGTTGGCAGCCCCGCTCCCTGAGAAAGGCATTGCTTTCAAACATGAGTAATTGATGAATTGTATGTAGTATGCAAATGTGAATGCATAAATCTCCTGAATGACAGCTTAATTTATGTGAGCCTTTAAGAATGCGGGATTAGATTTTAATTAAATGTCTTCAAAGGCACCCTGACTTACTTAGCTTTTTGGCTGCTGTCTTTATAAGAGTTAAGAAAGGGACAAAATCCTAATTTTAAACATATAATTTACTGGTTTCCTAATGATTTGTCATTTAACAAAAGCTATAAATGTAGATGCATTTATTTTAGGCACCATGTTAGATGAATCTCGTGTTAATCAAATCAAAGTGCCGCGAAACTTGTTCAAGTTGAAATAATTAGTGCAACTAGTTCACTTGTATCTTTCTGTTTAAAATGGGTAAGTTAAAACTAGTATAAATGTTCAGTTTAATAATTCACATTGGAGAAGTACCTTTGGTTTCTAAAACCAAGTATTTGCATTTTAATACTTCCTCTTGCTTTAACTGTTATCCCAAATGGGATAAATTGCTTGTTTCTGGGAGGGCAGTCAGAGCTCAGTTGCAGCCTAGCTGCCCCAGCCGCTGTAGGAGTTTATCTGTACAAGTAGAACACTCTGAGGTACTGGGGTGTAAATAGTGGGTGCCCAGCTTCGTTGTTCCTGGAGAGGGCAGATTATTCTTCCCTGAACAGCAGTTGCTCGAGTTGAAGCAGGTAGCAGCAGTTCAGCTGGCAGCAGCAGAGCCACGGGTAGCATTAGTTAAGTACATCTGTCTGTGTGTTGCTGATGCTTTATTATTGAGGTTGAGACTGTATTGACATAGGTTTGAAGGCTACATGCAACAGTGAGAGAGAATCCTGAGCATCATTGAGGACACACTTCTGGTGTCACAAAGCAGCCTTTCCTGTTGAAAAAACTGCTGAGGAAGAACCTCACTGAAGCAGGGCACCAGAAGTGTGGGACAAGGTGCCAGAAGTTTTAGAAATAATCTCATTCAGTGGTGCAGTCCTCCAAGTTTAAATGATTTTAAACTAATTTTCCTATTTCCTTTTCTTTCTTTCTTTTTGGTAGGCAGAGATTTGTGGTAGTTCTCACCTGTTTATTTCCCCTCACTCCCAGCCTCTATTTGCACATTTCTGGGCCTTCTGTATTTCACAAGAGCTTCCTTCCACGGTAGGATCTGAGGGGGAATATCTGAAGGCAAAGTCTCTTCTGTATGCCATTAAACCTTCTACATTTGGACACTGATGGATATTGTTAGCTAGGTATTTTATTACTGCATTATTTAATTATGCTGACCTGTTCCTAACAGATTAATGTTTCCTGTAATTATGCCTGCATTTTAAACTCCAGCCTCTGAAACTTCAAAAAATAAAATCCCAATAAAAATAGCTGCACAGATAAGAGTCTGGTACTGAATTAAATTTACTTCCGTACATTTTGGGGGTTGTGTTGCTAAAGATCAAGAGCTATTTTAAATCACAAGATTGAAAAAGTCAAGTTAAAAATAACTATAAAACATAGACAGGCTGGTGATGGAAAATGTAAATACATGATTGTTAAAGGTAGCATTCAAATATAGAAAAGAGAAGAGGCCAGGGTGTTGTTTGCTGAGTATCTTTTGTGTTCATTCCCTCTTAAAAAAATAGCTTTTTAACACTGACAACAGTTTGGGTAAGAGAAATGTTTTGAGAAATGCCCAGTTGGATCCTGATAGCTGATACAAGTTTTAGGCTTCTGTAGAATAAGATCTGTTCAAATGTCTTTAGTAAAAATGCAAATGTTAAAAATACATTTCTGGGTTTTTAATCTGCACATCAGTCTCTGACTGCATTTTCAGCCTGTAAGGTTAGAGTTACTGTCCAGCTTTGGTTTGCTTTTTATGGGATTCTCAAATGCTCTTTTCTTTTTTTGATGCTTGTTTTTCTGATTTTAATACAGCATCTTGATAAAGCTCATCAGAAAACAAATGCAGGCACAAGTGCTGCTTTCTTCCAAAGACATTCAGAGACCTCTGAGGTCTGATGCATTTAACTGAGTCAATCTCAGCATCAATTTATAAGGCAGTATGCATGCAGCTCTACCTTAAATCATTTGTGATGCTCCAGAGTTTAATTCCTTTAAGAGCTGCATGCAAGGACAATCCTGGAGTTCTAGCTTGGTGCATAGACCTCCAAAGAGAATTTCTGTCTGTTGCTCCCAGGTGCTTTGGGGGTTACAGCACTTTATAGAGTCAGTCTTGCTCAAGTAGATGACAACATTTCTATCAGGCTGTACTGTAGTAAGGATTAATAGAGACACCAGCATTTCACCCACGATGGAAGGGGTATGCTTTATAACCAACCTGAAAATATCTTACTATTAAGAGATTGAAACCTGAGGCATTTGAAATTAGTTTTATGCCATGCAGAATCACTGTAATCATGATGAGAAAGTTAGAAATGAGCCTCTTGTGAAGAAATAATTCAGTATTAAAAGCGAAGTCCACTTCTTCAGGAAAGATATTTTAGAAATCAAAAGAAGAAATTCAAGGCTTAACATGTTTTGTTGTTGTTCATTTTATTTATTTGGGTTTGGGTTGGTTTACTTTTTTTTTTTTTTTGTTGATGTTTCTTTGTTGGTGTTATGGTTTGGGTTTTTTTTGTTGGTTGGTTGTTTTTTTTCTTCCCTGGGAAATGTGTAGATCCAGTGACAATAAAAATCAATGAGTAAATAAGGAGAATGAGAACATGCTTACCAAGCACCAAACTTGGAGAGTTTGTGGAAAAAAAAATTGGACTTGCAGTGAGTGACTGAAAAAAATGTTCTTGTACGTTCTCCTTTGAGAGTACAGCAGTGCAACCTAAGCAGGATTCCATCCCAGACAGATTTTATGTGATTTGAAAATAAATGGCTTCTGATGTGTTTGAAAAAGAATCAAGTTATGTACTTTGCACTTCTTTTAATGTCAGTTAGTCATGGTAGAATAATGCTTTAGAATAACTCTGCTCTGTTAAGTATCACTGGAAAATAACCTTTTGAGTTAGCTAAGGAATTTATTCTGTCGTTAATATTTGCTGAAGGGAAAGCTGTACAATTAGAGCTGAGAAGCAGCAAGGAGCAATACTGAGGGAGAAAACTGAAAGTGCTGTAGCATTGCTGTTCTCAGAAGGAACCCCAAATTTGTTACACATCATTACAAAATCATGTGTCTGGTGCGAATCTCTGCACTGCACACCTTTGACATCTAAAGGGCCTCCTTGGGGATTCTGGAATGATAGCCAGCAGAGTGGCAAAAGCTCGGCAGAGGCTGAGTTTCAAAGCTGTGTAAAGAGGTCAGTGAAACCTTGGCTTGTAACTTTCACTTTCCCTACTCTGCCCCATGAGTAAGCTGCAGGGGTCTGGGGTACTCTGTGCCTTTATACTCGTTTTAAAAGTGGTAATTGTTGATCTCTGCAGTGTACTTGGACCAGTGAAAAAAGTTGCAGTGTTATTGCTGGCATATGCCAAGATCTGCTCAGATATGGTGGTGTATTTTGAACAGTCTTTTCACATCTGCTATTTACCACACAGAATACAGTAATGTAAATCTTAATCTTTCATTTTAAATCAGCTCATTCTTATGACTTAATCATTTTGACTGCTGTGTTTTCAATTCCCTCTAGCTTGGTAATATCTTTCTTGTAATTAGGTTGCTGGGAAATTCACGTGCAGTTCCAGGTACCGCCTTGGTACAGATGAGTTAGGGCAATTTCTTCCTTTTCTGACATGATGCTTCTAGGCATAAAGCCCAGCAAAAAAGTTGGAGATTTTCCCTTTTTTTGTCTTTATTGCATCTGCCTAATTTGCAGTCTTTTATAACACCTAAATGTCTCTCAGCATATTAACATTATAGATGTTGCCTCTCTTTTTGAGAGCTACATTTTCATTATTTTTCACACTTCATTAGTTTTGCTTTTTGTAAGAGCTGAATTAATTTTTAAGCTGCTTCTATATCATTCAGATCTCACTGAAGGCTTTTGTAATGCTTCCCCTTTCCTGTCAATGCCTTCTCTTCTCTGAGGTTTTGTTTAAATTTTTCTGCTTTCCTTTTAGAATGTTTATGAAGATATTAGATTGAGTTAGAGCCAAATCAATTTATTGCTGAATCTTCAAGGTAGCTCCTCACCATACCATCATCTGCTCTGTTTTAGTCTGTGAGTGCTCACATCCATACTAATCTTTAGTGAACAAGGCACTCTTAATAGTTGATTTTTGTTTTCAAATTACAGTCTAAATGTAATGCATCTTCTTTTTTCTTCCCCTCGTATATCAGTTAATTCTGTGTGTGTCTCTCTCAGGATTTTATTCTGCCTAATGGCAATGCAGCTGGGGCTGTCATCAGTCTGAGATCATTCTCTTTATAGTTGTTTAACTATTTATCAGAAGCAGAAGTTGTTTCTCCAGGTCAGTAATTATCTAGACCTACCTAGACTGGACACTGAGATAGAGTAGATTTCATGCTACCTTGAAAGGATATTTTTGTCAATAAAAACTGTTTTGAAAATGAAGGGGAAAGAACTCATTGGCCTAGAAATTCACTACCTTGATTGAATTCAGGTTTTGCTTGTTTGCTTGTTTTTAATAGAAAGGAAAGTTATTAGTTTAAAATACTGTTTGGAAGTCATTTCTTTTGCAGCTGTAAATGTTTCTGCTGAGATGCTGGATATGTTTGTGTGTGTTACCAGTACTGATGTCCCCTCGTGATTTCAGTTTCAGTGCAGGGGGATTTTTTTCTGCGTGTAGTTATTTAAGTGCCTGTGTAATACGGGCTTTAAAAGACAGTGAGCAGTGCTTGGTCGGTGCCAATGAACTGGGTAGGGTCAGAAAGAAAACTGATGCCCCAGAATGTTGTGGTGTTGGTGGTGTAAGGAGAGTAAGTGGTAATTGTGTTGCCAGTGTTCCAGACACTGTTTGGGTATGCGTGTTACAGACACTTTCTATTCCTACACACTTGGGTGTATGCTGAAGCATACAGCTCATCGTTATAGATTATAACAAGTCACCTTTGACTTTAATAAGAGAATCTGTGGTATTGGAAACAGGATAACGATGACCTGTTGTGTTGGAACTGCAGCAAGCCCTCATGTCTTGGTCTTGGGTCTTGGACAGCTGTTTGAGGAGAAGGTAGGTTAGAGTGCCCGTGAAGCCACAGAGCCACTGTGGATGCTCAAATGTCACAGCTCTGTGCATTTTTGTTTCTTATTTCCTTACTTATTCACAAAGAACATCTCAAATTATAGGAAGCAATATTCTTATAGCATGCCAGTCTGTTTCTTCTTATAGGTAATTGTTTACTTGCTGCCAGTAATGCAGAACTGTATCTCTAATGCCTGAGGTGTGAGAGAACTCATGCCATAGCAGGTGGTCAAAAGGGTATTGATATTTGTTCATCTTTCCAGCTCCTGACATAGTGCAAGTCTGATTTTGTGTTTCCTGTGGTTGCTGATACTTTGCAGTAACTCTGAGAAAAGGTAGCTGTTGCTTCTTCTGGATTTATTTTTCAAGGAAACCCCTCTAAAACTCTTAAATCTCAAGGAAAGAAATGTACCTCTAAAATGACAGAAATTAGTAATAGTGGAATACACTAAATTATGTGAAGGAGAGCAGCCCAGATGACCACTGCTGTGTAATTAAGCAGTAGAGTTTATAGTCAGTTTATTGTGTGATGTATTTGATAATTCTCTTAAGTTAATTAGTTCCCAGCAGATATTTTATGGCACCATGGCAGGCTGTACAATAATGCAGCTGGTTTGTTTTCAAATGGCAGTCTTCTTATGTAATTTCTCTGCAGCTTAGAAAAATACCTTCGTGTTATCTGGAATAAAGCTGAGCTGGAAGTTGTGTCAGCCATGCAGGCCAAGGTGATTGCACCAATTTGAGAATGTCAACAATTACACAGCACTCGTGTTTAATTAGTGGAAGGGAAACACCTGTATTTTTAGAGGAAAAGGCTCCAGGATTAGACTGTACAAATTCAAGTTGTAACAAAAGACAAAAATGAACATATTATTCATGCCTGGGGAAAAGCAGTCACTGGATGGGCTCCCTTCACGGAAAAAATGCAACAAACAGTTCTTTTTGCATATGGGCTCTCCCTGCTTTTGTACTGATGCCTATCAGTAATGATGTTTACAAGCCCTTTGTCTGTCCAACATCAAAACAACAGAATTAATAGCACTTCTGCTGCTGAGATCGACCTGTAGTGCTCTCACTTTAATATCTCAAACTGTACACTTGATGTATCATTGCAGGCTGAAAATGCGACTTTTTATTTATTGTCTTTAAGTCACTTTCTTTCAACCACCATCTGGTTCAGACATTAAAGTAGGCAATATTGCTCTAAAAGTTTTCTTAAGACCTTTCTTTGTCTGTTAATTGCACATTTTATAATTATGTTCTTACAAGGAGATAAAAGAGTTTTGAAAGATTATTCTTGGCAACAGACCTGAGGTGAAAACCTGCTGGTTTAATGCGTAAATTATAATGTGTGCAGTTGTGAAGAGTGGGTTTGTGAAATGCTCAAGTAAGCGCAAGAATCTAAGAGAGCTGTCAAGGAGTTTGCACTCTTAAGGGGCTAATGTTCGTTGAAAAACAACTCATAATATGCTGTGCCTGAAGGCTAAATGAGTAGTTTAAGTTAAACACAATCACTAACTTTCTGGAAGACAGATAAAGGAAACAATTGTTCCTCAAGCTAAGTTAGAGAAATGAAAAAACCCAACAGCCTGGCTTTGATGCCTGTTTAAAATCATTAATTTTCCTGTGAGTTCATGTAAATCAAGGCTTAGACACAAACTCTTACCATCTGACCTGGGTAAACTAAACTTCTGTGTGGCTTGTCTATTTGAAGTCAAATCTCTCCATACATCTAAACAGGAAACTGAATGAAAACAGTTTTCTTTTCATTTCCGCTAGCCTGCAAACTTTTTCAAAACCTATTTCCTCTGAAAATTAAGTCTGCATACTTATAGGTGATTTTTTTTCCTGTATGGAGTTTTGTAAACTCACCACCAGTTACACACAGAGTAGGGTAAGAGGGTGCTCTCTGGGCACTTGGCCCAGCCGTAAGTGTTTCTAGAAGGACCTATCTTTGCAGAATGGCTTTGGGCTGTGAGGGATCCACAAGCTCTGGTGTGAGCTCCTGAGTGGCAGAGAAGGATCCTAACTATGAGCAGTTAGATTTCATGTCTGTATGTGGCAAATGCTGGGGACTCAGGATTATGATTTCTCCCCACAATTGGAGGTGTTCTTCACCTTGCAGATCTGTATTTCTGTGTCTGTAATGATGCTGATCTCTAGAAAATACTTTGAACTCTACAGATGAACTTACTCTGTATTGGATTATTGTTGCTGTTATTGTTTGCTGGAATGACACAGCTCTGCTGCTCACCACTTTGTTTTGGTGATTGTTGGCTGTTTAAAAATGATAGATATTGGAAGGACTTTGTTCAGTTAGTAAGTGTTTTCTTGTGTGTGTAGGGTCATCAAAAGAAGTCCTCATCTTAACTCACCTGCTGAAGGTAGCTTCTTTATCCATGTTTCTGTGTCAAAAGACCATCATTTTATACTTGGTCAGTTAAGCCTTATATGACATTGTTGAGCAGTTTGAAGTCAAATTGCTCGCTCTTCTGCAAGATAGTCTGACTCTAAAGGCCAGATGTTGACAGTGAAGAATTCGCAGCACTTAGAGGTACTGAGCTGTCTCCTGCCTTTTGGCGTTGTGTCTCTTTTCCAGCCCCTGATGTGTTATGGCTAGGTAACAGAAGTGCAGCTACCTCTGGTGCAACGTTCTGCATGTTTGCCCTAATCCTTCTCTTCGGCAGAGTTCCATGGAAAGCTGATAGCTGAATGTTCCATGCAGACAAAGGCGAGATGTCCAGTGTGTCTGAGCTGTGTGGCAATGCTGAGTACGTTGCTCTCCGTGGGCAGTTTGGTGGCTTGCTGTGGTTTCTGTTCTCTCCTTACAAGACTGCAGCCTCACTGTAGAGGAAGGCTCTAAGTGGTTTTAATTTGTCACACACGTGCTGAACAGTTCTGAGACGCGTGCCTGTGCAGTCCCAGTGAGGAAGGTGCGCCTGAATCTTAGACTGTTGTGGTACTTGTTCCTCTGCCACTTTGGCTGTGAATGTTGTAGTCCCACATCTGTGTCCACCTGATTTGAATACATTTCTCAAGAATCCTGTGTCTGCTCTTTGGCATCATACTTACCCCATGGGTCCTGAAGGAAGATGTCTCTCCCTGAAGACAATAATATATTGAACATGAGAAATGACTTCCAATTTTTTTCTTCAATAACTAGATAAAGAATGTAAAGCCTGTTGTTGCTTCTGGAGAGAATGTTCATGCATGAGTAGCAGTACACAGGCTGCTGCTTTAAAGACGTGAGGATAAGGAAGATGATGCTTGAACAGCAAATTCTTGCCATTCACAAACCAGAGTCTGTTATAGAACACAGAGGAAAAACACGTAGAGGAGCTTTTAAAGCCCTAATAATTGACATTTGGTAACACACTTCTAGCAGGAAGTCTGACAAGAACTCTGTCATCAATACAGCCTCTACTTGCTTCCCCACTTCTTCACTGCAGTGCCCTCGGTTAATAAGCATGTTGGAGGATTGAGGGGGAAAACAAGCCTTGGAAGTCTGGAACTGCACTTGTCGAGCATGCAGCACTGAGACAAGATGTAGCATGTCAGTGCTGTCACATTCTGCAGAAATGGCTTTAGCCTTGATTTGGTATAGGAGAGTTGCATTCATCTGTCCTTTCATTGCTCTGTAAAACTGGTGTATGTTGGGCTTGTGCCGTGGAAGAGGCTAGCAAACTTACTCTGCTTAGCAGGGTGAATAATTACACCGTTAGAGCATGATCCCACTTGCATGGAAAAGGGGAAAAAAGATTCTTTAAGTGACTTCAAGTGTATCAGGGTAGGACTTAAGCAAATTTGGCTCTAGACCAGATAATCCCCTTTTGCTGATGTGAAAACACTGGCCACAGCAGCGATTGCAACATAATACAAAAGAGCCTTTATTTATACTTCAGTTTTCCTTTCATCTTTCCAATCATAACAATAAATATGTCTCATTAAAAAAGAAAAATTTTACTTGGTTTGCTCTGCACGCTGAGAGGCATTAAGCATTTCCTTTTTTCTAGGGGAAATATGTCACTTGCATTTAACTCAAAAATAAATGAAGATAAAACTAACTTAATTTTAGAATTTAAAAAAATAGTATTTGTTGAACAACTGTTGTTTTAAAATGGATAGCCTGCCGAGAACGAAACAAAGCCACTCAACAGAGCAGGAAATCAATAACCACAAGAAAGCCTAAAGAAAATTAATGCATACAGTGTGAGCAAGTGACACAGGAATTATTTTCTGGTGTAAGAATGGTAATAATGGAAGGCATATGGAGTGGCTGAAAAGCATGATAGAAATATACACAGAAAAGATGTGTTCCCTATTTCTATTTATAAATAATGACCTCTGTGGTACAGTATTTAAACTTTGAAGGGACTAGATGGTGGTTTTCTTCCTGGTTTCCCCACCCCTAGTCCTAGGTAAATATTTATGCTTGCAAAATCTAGTAGGCTGGCAGCCATGGAGACGTATGTCTCTCATTTATCTCCAGGAAATCTGGTTACAAACACTCTTCCACTTGAATTCTTTTAGTCTTTTTCAACAACTTTCAGGGGAAAAAAAGCATCTTCACAGGCACACTTCACTGTGCCTTGGTAACGTTTGGTTGCCATTCCGCTGAGGTCAGTGTCCAGAGTAGGGGCAGGGCTAAACCTAGACAATCTCTTGCCGTGCAGCCCAACACAGGCTCTACATTTGCTCTGCCTTCATGAAGCCAAGTGAAATGTTGAATGTTCAGCCTGAGGGAAGCAGAAGAGGCTGCTTTAAGTTTACACACAGCACATACTTCTTGAGAGAGACAAACCTTTCAGTCTGAGGGGAGATCATTTTAAAAACCCAGCAGCAGGTACAAGTTGTCTGCTAAACCCTTGTATCGAGTCTAGGAAAGACTTTGTTTCAAGAAATCCCTGAACTTGGGAATGGCTCACACCACTTTTCACTGCCACAAACTGCTGGTAACTTTCTCTTTAGTTAGCTTCTTCCAGTTTTTCCTCATGTGCCATAATGTAGATGCATTTCTCCACCAGTGGCAAACTAGCTGTAACTCTGGTGAGGAAGGTTCGTGGATGTAGCTGTTGATAGGAAAGCAAACAAGCTTTTGGTCAGAAAAGTCTTTCTTCAAGTCAGATACTAAAAAAAACTCCAGAAAGTAGTTTTTGAAGATAACTTAGTTGAGAGTAATTATTCTCATTTGGATTTGTTAGAGTGCTTGAGAGGGAAGGGTAAACTTTACTGGTGGAGCAGAGGGAATATTAGTGAGAAGGGAAAGAGTAATGCTGCAATCTCTTAGGGGATAGCAGGAGACTCCCTGCTCACAGGGAGAGAGGTCAGGGAGGAATTAGGTGTCATGGAGCTGCTGTCCTCATTGAACCCATAGTTTTGCTAGCCAACAGGGTTACAGATTGTAGTTAAAACCTACTTCTTCTCATGCAGTGAACTCTTAAGCTTGGCTCAGTTCAGAATCAGAGTGGGCCCTGGTTCCTTTACACAATTACTTCAATCATCTGCTCTTCTAAAGAGTTTTCGTCAGGTGAAGTGTCTGTGTGTTGGTAAGTGCAGGTGTTTGCACAAAGCATGGCAACTTTCTAACGTTACAAATATTGCTTAACGTAGTTGATATTGTTACTCTGTTTGTTTGTTTTATACTGAGGTAACTGTTCCCTAAGTTCAACTGTAAATCCACTGTGTGCAGATACTTCTCTCCTGCCTAATCTCCACCTTCAGCTCCCTTTGCTGGCCCATGAAGCTGTGTATAGTGGTGACAGTCTTGGTAGAATCATAGAATCAAGCAAGTTGGGAGAGACCTCCAAGCTCATCCAGTCCAACCTAGCACCCAGCCCTAGCCAGTCAACCAGACCACAGCACTAAGTGCCCCATCTCAGTCTCTTTTTTAACACCTCCATGGATGGCAACTCCACCACCTCCCTGGGCAGCCCATTCCAATGCCAATCACTCTCTCTGGCAAGAATGTCCTCCGAACATCCAGCCTAGACCTGCCCTGGCACAGCTTGAGACTGTGTCCCCTAGTTCTGTGATGCAGTGAGAGGGAATACCTCGTGCCTTGGGTTTTTGAGTCACTTCCAGGAGTGTTGTGCTGCAGAATTTTCTGTTAGGTGCTTCTCTGCATACTGAAGTTGCTGATTCTCTGTGTGCCAGCCCGTGTGTGGCTCCGGGTCTCATTAACACGCAGCTGCCACCATCTATGTTGATGGGCCCAGCTGTGCACTGTGGTGGTGCCTTGGCAGAGCTGGCTGGAACTAGCTCTGTCCAGCATGAGCTGGGCCCAGCCGTGCCCTGTGGCAGTGCCTTAGCAGAGCTGTCTGGAACCGGCTGTGTCCAGCATGAGCTGTTCCCGGCTGTGCCCTGTGGCAGTGCCTTGGCAGAGCTGGCTGGAACCGGCTGTGTCCAGCATGAGCTGTTCCCGGCTGTGCCCTGTGGCAGTGCCTTGGCAGAGCTGGCTGGAACCGGCTGTGTCCAGCATGAGCTGGGCCCAGCTGCGCCCTGTGGCAGTGCCTTGGCAGAGCTGTCTGGAACCGGCTGTGTCCAACATGAGCTGTGCCCGGCTGTGCCCTGTGGCAGTGCCTTGGCAGAGCTGTCTGGAACCGGCTGTGTCCGGCATGGAGCTGGGCCCAGCTGTGCCTGTGGCAGTGCCTTGGCAGAGCTGTCTGGAACCGGCTGTGTCCAGCATGAGCTGTGCCCGGCTGTGCCCTGTGGCAGTGCCTTGGCAGAGCTGTCTGGAACCGGCTGTGTCCGGCATGGAGCTGGGCCCAGCTGTGCCTGTGGCAGTGCCTTGGCAGAGCTGTCTGGAACCGGCTGTGTCCAGCATGAGCTGTGCCCGGCTGTGCCCTGTGGCAGTGCCTTGGCAGAGCTGGCTGGAACCGGCTGTGTCCGGCATGGAGCTGGGCCCAGCCGTGCCCTGTGGCAGTGCCTTGGCAGAGCTGTCTGGAACCGGCTGTGTCTGGCATGAGCTGGGCCCAGCCGTGCCCTGTGGCAGTGCCTTGGCAGAGCTGGCTGGAACCGGCTGTGTCCGGCATGGAGCTGGGCCCAGCCGTGCCCTGTGGCAGTGCCTTGGCAGAGCTGGCTGGAACTGGCTGTGTCCAGCATGAGCTGTTCCCGGCTGTGCCCTGTGGCAGTGCCTTAGCAGACTGGCTGGAACCGGCTGTGTCCGGCATGGAGCTGGGCCCAGCTGTGCTCTGTGGCAGTGCTTTAGCAGAGCTGTCTGGAACCGGCTGTGTCCGGCATGAGCTGGGCCCAGCCATGCCCTGTGGCAGTGCCTTGGCAGAGCTGTCTGGAACCGGCTGTGTCCGGCATGGAGCTGGGCCCAGCTGTGCTCTGTGGCAGTGCCTTAGCAGAGCTGTCTGGAACCGGCTGTGTCCAGCATGAGCTGTTCCCGGCTGTGCCCTGTGACAGTGCCTTGGCAGAGCTGGCTGGAACCGGCTGTGTCCAGCATGAGCTGTGCCCGGCTGTGCCCTGTGGCAGTGCCTTGGCAGAGCTGGCTGGAACCGGCTGTGTCCAGCATGAGCTGTTCCCGGCTGTGCCCTGTGGCAGTGCCTTGGCAGAGCTGGCTGGAACCGGCTGTGTCCGGCATGGAGCTGGGCCCAGCTGTGCCTGTGGCAGTGCCTTGGCAGAGCTGTCTGGAACCGGCTGTGTCCGGCATGGAGCTGGGCCCAGCCATGCCCTGTGGCAGTGCCTTGGCAGAGCTGTCTGGAACCGGCTGTGTCTGGCATGAGCTGGGCCCAGCCGTGCCCTGTGGCAGTGCCTTGGCAGAGCTGTCTGGAACCGGCTGTGTCTGGCATGAGCTGTTCCCGGCTGTGCCCTGTGGCAGTGCCTTAGCAGAGCTGTCTGGAACCGGCTGTGTCCGGCATGGAGCTGGGCCCAGCTGTGCTCTGTGGCAGTGCTTTAGCAGAGCTGTCTGGAACCGGCTGTGTCCGGCATGGAGCTGGGCCCAGCCATGCCCTGTGGCAGTGCCTTGGCAGAGCTGTCTGGAACCGGCTGTGTCCAGCATGAGCTGTTCCCGGCTGTGCCCTGTGGCAGTGCCTTAGCAGACTGGCTGGAACCGGCTGTGTCCGGCATGGAGCTGGGCCCAGCCGTGCCCTGTGGCAGTGCCTTGGCAGAGCTGGCTGGAACTGGCTGTGTCCAGCATGAGCTGTTCCCGGCTGTGCCCTGTGGCAGTGCCTTAGCAGACTGGCTGGAACCGGCTGTGTCCGGCATGGAGCTGGGCCCAGCTGTGCTCTGTGGCAGTGCTTTAGCAGAGCTGTCTGGAACCGGCTGTGTCCGGCATGGAGCTGGGCCCAGCTGTGCCTGTGATGATGCCTTCGCTGTGTCCGGCATGGGGCAGTTGCTGATGTCTCCCCGCAGAGGCTCTGGTAAGGAATAAGCTGTGGCTGAAAAATCAGTGGAGGTTGGATTTTGGCTGGACTTCATTTTGCTCACCTAGCAGAACAAAATGCCTGCAGGGTTGGGTACTGAAAAGAAGGCAGAAGGAGTGGGGTGGATAATCAATCTGTTAGGGTCTTCACAATCAGAAGGAGTTGACTCTCCCGAAGCTGTGCCCCACTTCATTTGGGAAGTGTGAACGCAGATCAGAGTTACGTGCTCAGGAAGGAATATTGTGTTCAGCTCACAGGAGGGGACTCTTTTAAAGCCTCTGAGAACCAGGATCATGGCCAAGGTTTAGCAGAAGAGCAGAGGCTGGACTTCAGCTGCTGTCAGTCCTTGATGCCTTAGAGCTGTCTACCAAAACGTCATCTGAAGTTGTGTCAAGGGGCAAGAGGAGGCGTAGCCAGGCACTGAGAACAGCCCCGTGGGTTCAGACCTTAGCAGATTGCTCTTCCCGTGTGTACTTGGTAGTTTTCCCCTGGATTCCTCTCTAGATGCCATGTATTTCCAGAAGCTGGGAACTGTTCAGCCTCAAAGGAAGGAATGGCACTGAGTGACACAGGATGGACATCAGTGCCCAGTGTGGGACTGGTTCTGGAGTCCCCCCTGTGCCTTGAGGGTGGGCAGGGCTGCTTACGCGGGCTGGGTGTGCAGTCCCATACCGCAGGGGGATGGGAACAAGCAATTGAATGTGAATTCTGAAAACTTTGCTTGTGCTCTTTTAAAATTTTTGTGGTCCTAAAGATTTTGTTGTTTAAAAATACTTTTGTCTATTTGCAGCAGAAATAGTAACCTTGTCTATCTTTGCAGCTAGCAAGTTAAGTACTAACCTGGCAAGGTAAAGGTGAAGCAGTGTAGCTGCTTAACTCAAACCGCCTGCTTAAGTTCATGCTGTTCCAGGACCACCAGCTAACTAAAGGGCTTTTTCTGTGCTGCAAAGGTTAACCCTTGAATGTTTATTTCTGGATGCAATCACCTAATCATAGGGGCTCCTTTTGACTGCCATGAACAATTCTTCCTTTCACCTCCAGTATAGGTACAAAGGCTGATACAGGGAACCTTTTCTATGTTATTTCATTTATTATTCTTTGAAAGATGAATTTCTGCGTTCTGAATGTGAAGAGCCTTTGCAAAATTGTGAAAACACTGGAAGGTGTAATGCTTATGATATTAAAAACAGTTAAAGCAAGAGTAGTTTCCCACTGCATCAAAGTTGAATTGCTATGAAAATATTGTACCACCAGACTACAGTACAGCAGTGTTAGGGAATTAGCTATCATCTCATGTGGGTTATGTGATACTTGATGCTGTAAATATGTCAAGTGCTTGCTCTTAGGGTTCTGCCCAGAGATAATAGGCTTAAACAGTCACATTTTTCACAAGTTTCATTGAATTGAATCTTATTGAGATACAGCTCAGTGGAAACCTGCAGTATGTCAAAAACCTTTCTTTGTAATAATGTTCCTCTAAATTGGCATTGAATTCAGATACAGGTCAAAAGTAAAACTTGTAAGGATATAATTCAGGTGCACATGGCACATCATGAGTACTGGTAATAGGTGGTGATTCCCTGCTTGGAAGGTGTCAATGCAAACATCTGTAGAAGTATGTATTTGAAAACTGTAAAGCAGTGGTTGAAAAAATTGGTGCTAAATTAACTCAGCTGAAAGCGGATTTATAGCTCCCTGGTACAATGGCATGTCTTTGCACTAGGTTGGACACTACACTGTAACAGGTGATGTTCAGCTACATTAATGAAAATGCTTCTTCTCTTTTGCCCTTTCTTGTTTGCTTTTTTGTCATTGGGACAAATCCTAAAGATGTTATGCAGGTGGGTTTTATTCGAGTGCTTTCTTCCTAGGTGGATACGGAGACTGATCATTGTCGCCATGCAGTCCTCACACGTTCCTTATCCCAAGAAATAATCCATGAATCAGTCCTGCAGTCCTGGTTTTGGAACCCACGTGTTCAAGGAGTGATGGCTGGGCTGAGCAATGTCCTCTAGCCCAGGGTAGAGCCTGCTGACGGACCAGAAATTGAGCTGTCAGTGCAGGAAAGAAGCCCATCAGGCTCTGAACAGGCATGCAGTGAATAGCGGCAGGTAACAGAGACCTGTGTGGTCCTGTGCTGTTGTCCATATGCTGGATTTGAGGCTTATTTAAAGAGAATTAATGACAATTTCTGTGGCTCTTTGAGGAAGGGAAGTCATTAAGGACTTGATTATGTGAAATCTTTATTCTCTCTGTGTCTTTGCCACCGTCACCTCTGGGCTGTTTGCAGTGGAGCTGTACTTGTTCTCATGCTGACCCCAGTGCCTGCTTTATCATTTACTTATGTCAGTGCTGAGCTTTCCCATACAGGTGAAGCAATCCTAAACCTGTTTTCAGTGGCTTATTCTACACACTGAATTGTCAAATATTTTAGGGAATCAAAAATTACCCAGAATGCAAACTGCATAATGATGGTGCTTATAATGCCAGTAGTTCAGAGCTTTCCCTGGAAGCAAAACCCAAGTAGAACTATCCGGGTAGCTGAGCTGAGCTTGCAAGTCTCATTATGTACTTGGCACTTTCACATTCGGTTTAGCTGGACATCTTGAGTGAGCATTGTTTTGACAACAAAGCTAGGATTCAAATCTGTGGTTCTGGGTATACAGTTAGTGGCATGATTCCAGCACTGACAGGCTCCCTCCTGCGAGGCTGAATCTAGGTAGAGTGGGTAACAATAGGAGTAGAGACACAGCAACAGGAACTTTGTCCCACTGGGTGTGATCTCCAGTTGATAAATGAACTGTGTTTTATCTGTGCCACTGCATCTTCACTGCCACAGCTACTAATTTAATGCAGTTACATTAAGCTAGATACATGTGTGCTCTCAATTTCACTCCTGACATACCCAGTGTGTTACATAGATGGGCCTTTCATCTTGTCTGCGGCTGTGAATCGCCACAATTCTGAAATTTGGTGATTTTTTCCCCCTGTGATAAGTGTTATTTGACAGGAAAAAAATTAACAGCAGGAATGTTGAGGTACTTTTATTTCTACAGGCACAAGTAATTTAGAAAGAGTTATTTAAAGTTTTAAATCTCAGTGAACCAAAAATCCTTTTTTGGTTTGAAACTTATTTCAGAATGCCTGAACTAAGCAGTTTTTAGCAGAGCCTGTTGTGACAGGACATGGGATGATGGTTTTAAACTAAAAGAGAGAAGATTTCAACTAGATACAAGGAAGATTTTTTTAAATTTAAACTGGGAGTGATGAGACACTGGCCCAGGTTGGCCAGAGAGGTAGTAGAAGCCCCATCTGTGGAAACACTCCAAGTCAGGTTGCATGGGGCTCTGAACAACCTGATCTAGTTGAAAATGTGCCTGCTGATTTCTAGGGGACTTGGGCTAGATGACATTTAAAGGTCCCTTCCAATCCAAAGCATTCTGTGACCTATCAATCACAGAATCTCATCTTTCAGGTGTGAAATTTTGGGGAAGAAACCACCCACCACTCTTCAGTTTCCCCTGGCTCTTTTTGGAGAGCAAAAGCTTGGAAATGTGGGTTTTAGCAACTCAAAGATTACAAAATTAAAAGCCAAATAACAATGTGCAAACCATAACATTAAAAACATGCCAATTTTATTTATTCTTATGATTTGAGGGTCATGATTTGTGAACATTTGGGATTAGAAGCACTGTAAGTAGGTCGAGTAAATGAAGTATAAAATAGCTTCACAGTTATACTTTCTGTCAGGTGAGTAGTCAACCCTTAAATTGTCTGTTCCATCACCTTTCTTTCCTTGACAAAGAAAAAATGTAGTCTTTATCAAGAAGATGTCAACACTGGTATTAGTAATTTGGGATATAGTTGGACTTGGTTGTGGAAAATGTGGAATCTATGAACTTGCTGTGGGCTAGAAAAAGGAGAATAAAGTGCAATGCATCTTGTTTCCCTAGGCAGGAAGCTTTCTCTGGCTTGCCAGAGAGCCAGTTCCCAGATATAGTTGGTATCTAGAAAGTAAATATCCAAGCATTATTTAGAGAGCAGTAGAATACAGGGTTCCTCGACTTCCCAGAAGATTTTCAGGTAGCCACCTGAGGAACACAGAGGCTGAAGGACTTGGCTTACCTGACTCCCTTGCGTTTTATCCAGAGGAGCCAGCATGCTTCAGCTTGGTGTCTCTCCTCACACCATATGTATGGCTGTCAAAAGTAGTACTGCAGGCAGGGTTGTCCGTAGGTCCTGTGCGATTTGCATGGTGTTCTGTGTGTAGGTGTTTTGGGAAGAGCAGCTTTCTTTTGGAGCCAAGTGTCTCATGACTTTCTTTTAAGCAAAGCAGAAGACTATGGTCCATTTGAAAATTCAAGTTTAGAAACAAAACATGCTGGAAAACCATGCTGAGATGATGGTAACTGCTAGTTCAGACTGAACTGGAAGCGTGTCCTGGGTATGAATGGTGCTTTCAGTTTGGTTCTAGGGCTTCAGTAGTTGCTTGGTTAGCAGGAAAAATAAAAGTGAAATGCTTATTAAACTTGAAGACAGTCGAAGGTGGTGAAGATTCGACACACACTGGGTGATAGCATTAGGATGCAAAATGATTTTGACAAAATGGAAAGTTTTACCTTAAATAGGAGTCAGTTCAATAAGAACATGCAGTGTAAGGAAAACCTAGAGTCAAGTTCTGCTGTGTCTGCCTGTGATCTGGGTAATGTCTGTGCCCTTACTTTTGTAGCTTGTGTTCAGGGAGTCTGAAGATTGTGGATATAAACACTAAGTCTATAAGTTCTGTCTTGTTTGTGTGGAAACTTCACAGGGGCAAAATAGGATGAGGTCTCAAAAAATAGTGTGTCTGTAAAGCAGGAAAATAGAATTTATTTTCCATGTCTGCTAAGCAGATGCTAAAAAGTGTCTTGCTCCAGTGCAAATGAGAACGAGGTTAGATATCATCCTTTTCTCCCACAAGCCTTTCCTGGTATGAAGGCTAGACTAAGCATTGGTGTGTATTTGCCTAGGGATGTTGTGAAATCTCCAGCACTGAATGTTTCCAAAGACAGACTAGACTAACATCTGTCAGGAATTATCTGAGTGTGCTTGATCCTGCCTTGGGACAGAGGTACAGTGAGCAGGAAACCTTCTGAGGGCTGTTTCATCTTTGATTCTGTGAGGGAGCCCATCAGTATGGACACCCAAGTGCTAGAACCGATGACCTTGAGTTTTTTTGTTGCTTCAGACTCTGAAGGGCCTTACTCATGGCTTCTGTTGTACACATTGCTATAAGGTGTTGGGGGATTGGTATCTTTAGCAAAACCCAATATCCAGCTGGATAATGTAGTTTAGTTAATTTCTACTGTGGGGTGTTCTCAGTCATCTGTGTGAGTGACATACTTGGACTATTGCTAAAACGTCTGTGACAGTAAGTCCAAAAGGTGAAGACTTGGGGGAGAATTTTAGCCTCTGCTGTTGCTGTGCTGAATATCCTCTACACCACCTGCCTGTCCTACCAACCTCTTGTGGAGGAACAGGCAAGGTGCTCAGATACCACCTTTCCACATCCTATCAGACCACTCCTTTCTCCTTTGAGTATTGGAGCTTTTCTCCAGGATTTTCCTTTATCTGCTGAAGTGAGGAAAGAGTTGAACTGAGCCCCTGGAGGATGAGCTGTGGCTCTTCTTCTGCCAGCGTGGGCACTGTTTTATGAGAGTTGCTGTAGGGACCGGGTTCTAGTTATCAGCTCAAACAACTTCATGTTTGATTAATGTTAATTGCCCATTTTGCATGGATGACTTTTTTCTTCCTGCTGAATTGGCTCTTGTTGCCTTTGATGTGGCTGGCGATCCAATGTCCTGCAATGGTTAGACAAGTGATCAGTTTGCCAGCGCTGAGAGGAGACAGAATCAGGTTGCTGTGAGGTCAGAGTTTGCTTCTCTTCTTAAACACTGAGAGGTCAAGTAGAGTTTAACTACCTTTGGCATCTTTGAAATGTTGTAATAAATGCCAAAGCAAGGAGATGATTTTAAATCCATGCTACACTAAACATCTTAGGGTAATAGGAAATCGTTTTAACTCAGATTATCAAGATCTTAGGTTTATTGGTGAGAGCTTTAAAGAGCGCCTTGCGCAATCACTAGGTGTTGTTTCATGGCCTTTGAGGAGAGCCAAATTTTCAGCTGTGGTGCCTGTTCCAGTCTCAGCAAAGCAGCTAGTACCATGACTTTGTGTAGGTGGTTTGTTTGGCTTTTTTCACTTCTGAGTACTTGCAGCAGTTGCTGCCACTATTATCAGAGCAATTTACACATCATGTCATACAGCACCTCTGGACTTCTGCTTTAAGCCTACTAAAATATGTTGTTATCGCAGAAATCTGTGATAAATGTGAGAGCTTCCTAAATCAGGAGTCTAGCGTATTTTTACAGCAAGCAGCTCAAGCCTTGTGGAATCAATAATTAATTTATTAACTGGATATCTTTTGAAAAAACAAAATCAGCAGTCCTTGCTGGGCTGCCTTCTGCCAATTCATAAATAGTCGATGGCCAAAGTGAGAAGTGCGGAAGTAAAATTCAAATCTTAACGATCAAAGTATTGGGTACCTCATCTGTCACAACCTGGAATAAATACATCACAGAATGTGTCATATCTCATTGGCACTGCAAGACATAATCCTTTCCCTTCTTATCAAGCTAACTGCCAAACCTACAAAGTTTATAGGCTGCTAAGATAATGTGCTGGTGGTAATCCACTTCACTTGCAGAAATATGAAGTACTGTTGAAATATATTTCTACTTGGGTTATTCTTTGCTCTCAAGAGGACAAGACACTATTTCAGTTCCTCTTAAGAAGCCTAGAGAATGAAAAGCAAAGCTTTGGGATAAATTATGCTAAATGGAGGACTAGACCCCAGAGGAAATCATGCTCCTGTGGTGCAGCATTCCTCCATTCATCTTACAAATGTTACACCTAATGTTAATTTTGTAAAGGGAAACCATTTAAAGATTCATCTGATCCTTTTCATAATGGTTTTACTGTTCTAACATTATTTGTCACACTCGGGCCATCATAACTTGCTTTTCTGGCTTTGACAGGCCATTCATACTGGAAATATTTTGGGCTACTAGTATGTAACATTTTATTTTGCAAACCACAAATAACCTAGTAATTAAACTCCCAAACTTAACAAATAATTGCCAGCAAGCAATTACCATTCAATTAAAGAGTAATTACATGGTTATTTGTGCCCTGTAAAATAAAGCATTACTGAAATCAGTAGCGCAATCAATATTTTAGCAGAAACAGGATGCTGCAGTGATGGACCTTTCAACCTGTGCTGATTAAATTGTCATCCAAATAACAGTCTCCTAGTTAAATCACCACATGTTTATTTGTCTTGATTAATATGCAAATTCACTTTTGATTCCTCTAAGTCGCCTATATTTAAAAGCACAGAAGTAGAGCACTATCATACATCAGCAGTGATGTGCTGTACGTTTCTACTGATTAATTGCATTTCACAAAGTGGTGATGAATTTGTGCATTTTATGAAATGTAGTTGCCTGTAATGAGCATAAAATAGAGTTAGAAAAGATGGAGCTGATCAGTAATTGTAGCAAAATCACAAAAATAGCCTTATTCTCTGCTTTGATCCAAATTAAAGATCTCTGGGATGTCTAGGGATTATGTAAAACTTTGAGAGGAAAAAAAATAAAATTAGCTCTCAACAGGAGTGGAAAAGAGGGAAAACAGACGTTAATAAGCAGTATCTCAGTGTTTTATGGTTTAAATTCTGTCAAATGCAGTGCTTAAAATGCAATTTAATCTCTGACAAATTTAATTCCAAAGAAAATACAAAAATGAACAACATTCTGAGTAGTTAATTTTTCTCCTTCAGAGTAAGTGATTTTGTGGGGTGAGATGGAAAGGGTGACAGGAGTGGCTATAGAACCATAGTCTAAACACAGGTGAAAACCAAAACCTGAAGTCTGCTTCATGTCATGGATGACCCAAGGGCTGTTTGGTTTTGGTTTTGGGGGATGCTAATAGAATTGAAATCAATGTAGCCTTTGACCTGGCCAACACATTTGTATTTATTTAGTAAAGAGAAGAAGACTACTAAATTTGTTAATGAGAAATAGTATTGTCCTGCTTTAGTCTCCTTGGGCTTCACTTGCAACCATAGCTGTTGTAGTTTGAAATGTTTCAAAGAAGTCTCTAAACTAGCAGCTTCTAACAGGAGTAGCATCTAACTTAGAATCATAGGATCAACCAAGTTGGAAGAGACCTCCAAGATCATCCAGTCCAACCCATCCCCCAGCCCTAGCCAGTCAACATAGAATGAGTCATTTTCTGTTCACGAAGATCTGCTGATGGCAAATGTAAAAATTCTGTAGAGATTTTAGAATCTTGAAGTAACACATTTAAAGTTGTTTGAAGCTGGTCATTTCTGTTTATACTCCTTTGTGATTTTTCTACATTTCTTGAATATATAGCGTTCTTGAATGAGGCAAAGGAAAAGGTAAAGAAGAAAATGCAATAAAAGAGCCAGATGACAAAAGATAGGAGAAATAATATTAGATGAAGTTAGTATTTATATGTTAATACTATTAGCATTTATATGCTAATACTTACACAATCAGAAATGCTGTCTTCCTCTCCTCAAATGGTAATTCTGGTTGCTTTATGATTTCTGTTCAAGGCATGCATTAGCAATTTTCTCAGAATTCTGAAGGTTAAATATGGTTTAAATATTAAATACAAAATGTGTTGAAATTCTGGACTCCATAAGGTGACAGGGAACATGGTGGGTATGGGGAGTGCTGAGATAGACCAGTGAGATTTCATTGCTTGGCAATGCCAACCCTAGGCATGGCAGCAGCATATGCACGACATAAAGTCAATCCCACACAAGATTTTGTTTCCTTCATATGTATTTTATAAAAATTACTATCTAGAGCAAGTATTTGCATCTTCTATGAAATATCGGACGTGTATGTTACCGAGGTGCCTTCCGTGAGTTCTGCTGTCATCCCTATCTGAAAGTCTTGCTTCGTTATATGTAATGTGGCCTCTGGTCACTTCCAGGCAATCTCGCTGGAAGCACGCAGGATCTGATGCAGGCTTAACAGTTTCATTGTCAGAGTGCCGCTGGGTAGCTCTTCACTTTGTTCCCTGAGTTCAGGAGCAGACACAGAGCAGTGAAGCTGTTCACATGAACTGCCGAACAATGGTAAAGGCCAAATGATTCTTTTGCAGGTGTTGCATGAATGACAACCAGCTGTAAGTAGCATCCAGCCTTGAGTTTTCCACTGAGGCAGAGGCAATGATTTTGTGCGAACAGGTTTGCTGGGAGCAAATTATCATGACTTCTCTAAGACCAGCATCTGGCCCCTGGCTGTTAAGAGCTTTACAGTAATACTCACTAAAAGGGCATGAGTATGTGAAAAATTTGTGTTATTCTTTTCTTCAAAAGTCTATCAAGCTCCTTCCCCAAAACAACTGCGGTCTTGACACCAAACTCCAGTAGAAATTCTGCTGTGTTTTCCCAGTGGTGCTTGCTTTACTTGTGTAAGCAGACAGGATATAAATGCAGTCAGTGAAACCCTGAAAGGGAACTGAATAAGTTTTGGTATGGATTCTCTGAAGCTTTTTTATAACCCTGGGCTTTGCATACAGGTCAGTGCAGAGCCACAGACTGGAGACTTTCACTTCTGTTTGTAGTATATGCTAGGAAACATTGAAAGATCTGATTTGTAAACTTTTGGGCTCTGAGTTGTCTACTCAGAGTCAACACAGACAGCAACGTAAACTTGTCTGTGCAAGAACTACATAACCAGAAGCGAGACTCCATTGTCCCAAACTGTAAGTAAAATGTCTCTTCAGAAAGACCTTCTAAAGTCGTTTCATGTAAAAATTGTTTTTCTAGATTAAAATCAACATATGGAGTTTTATGCAAAAGATTTGTTTGTGTATTTGAGCTTGAGAAGAGATTGTTTTGTAGCTCTTGTGATTGAGCCCTCCTGATGGACAAAACTGCTAATTTTAGCTCTTCTGTAATTTTTTCCAGGGAGAGTAAGTGCCAGCTAAGCACTTACACAGGTGTATGGATAAGCATAGGCTTCTGTAAATCAAAGGAACAATGATTCTTTTTTTGTTTAAACCCTCTCACATCAGCCTAATACGGTCTGCTGGACAGTATTCTTGTGCAGGGGATAATTGCAGCAGGTGATTTTAATAGAGAATGCATGTGTGCATCTAACGTCCTGGAGAACTCAATGCTCCTGTCTTAGAGCCTAGTGAGTCCGTGCTCTTGTGGAAGGCTTTTACTACATAGCCATCATAGTATGATAAACAACTTCAAGCATAAAAAAGAAAAATGGAAAAGGTGCTGAATAAAATGAAATACAAAATGGAGAAACCTGAAGCTAAAAAAAGGAGGAGGGGAGAGGGAGAGAATAGTGTTCTAGAGATAAAATAATAAACAAAAAAAATGATTTTGTGCTACTTTGATGTACAGTAAAACAAAATAGCAGTAACATACTGTGAAAAATGGACAGGTTAATGGTACCTCTGTGTAGTGTTGCTGGAAGTTGTCTTCATTTAAAGGCAGAGTTTGTCTTACATTGATGGAAGGCTTTGCCACTGTAAGTTGATAGAGTGAAGTTTAGCTTGAATTTCTTTGTGGACTAGAAGTCATTTTGGAAATGCTTTCTATTCAAACCTCATTCATTGTTGCAGCTTAGTTTATTTTATACAGTGTTTCACTATATTTTGTCAGAAGCCCTATTATTCAATAGAGTAAAATTTGTTTTGACCAAAGAGAAGCAGCAATACTTTTCCAAACGTGAAGAGGTTGCTTGGTTTTTTTTTTAGCTGGTTTGGGGAAGAGTAGTTCTGTAGGTTTTTGTGGCCTGTGTGCTAGGATGGCAGCTGTGTGGGGTGATTGTGTGTGTGCATGCTGATGTCAGGGGTAAATGTGGTTATTGAAAACAATAGCTGAATGTAACATATCTGTAAACAAACCTTGTGACAGTTTGAATTAAAAAGTGCAGTCATAATTTGTGAGCTGGTGAAGAGACAGTGAGACTTCTGCAGGTTGGGCTAACACTCTTGGTTTAACCTGTCTATGATGATGAGAGCCGATCCATAAAGATAATTAGTCAGTTTTGGAAAAACTCAGCATTAAGGTGTTATTACATCTTCATGTGTAGGTATTAAGTTATTATTACATCTTCATGTGTAGGTGTCTGTCTACAATGATTCAGAAAGTAAGGTTCAAGATAGTCCTGGTTTCAGTTAACCATCTTACAGGCAGAATGACTTTTAGTTTTCTGCGCTGCAGGTGTGTGGCACAGACTTTGGAGCAGTTGCTGCTGAGACCTCTTTTCACTAGCCACCTGTAAGGTCATAGAAGGTATGGATAATGGAAAAGCTTGGCTAGTGCAGAAATAGCTGAGGTACATGGAGATGTGCCTTCTGTGAAACAGCCTGATCAGCCAAACTGAGGTGCCTCATAAGCCCTGAGTGGTGGCTGGAAGCAGAGTGGCTGTATTCATCCAGCCCGAGGTCTGAGCTAATGACTCCTGGAGCACCCAGTCTGGACAGCTCTGGTGTCCTTGGAATCGTTGCATCCTTAACCCACAGCCCCTGTGAACCATAGCTTGTGAGCTGAGGCATGCACTAGCTGCACTTGCAAGACTTCACATGTGAATTACACGTCTGTGAATTTCTTGAACTCCATCTTACAGATAGCAATATTAAGAGAAATATATTAATTAGCAAAGTCATGGTACAGTAGGGCTAGAAATATGGCTTGCTTTCTGGTCTGGTGGTGCAGATGTCTTGGCTTTCTAGTCTTTCATGTGCCCTGGAGCTCATGATTGAGTTGTTAACCCAACATGTAGGTGCTGTCTGGCAGTTCATTGTTAGTTCAGTTGAAACCTACACTATTTTTGCATGTTTAATCTGCCTTTTTTTTTTGTAAGCAAGAGTTTCTAGTATATTTTTGTGTATCACTGATGTTTCATATATTTTATATCAATCAATACCCAGTGTGGTAAGCAAATATTTTATGAAAAAAATGCATTTTCATTTATGCTCTTATTTCATCAGCTCACGACCAGGAAGACCTCCCAAGCGTTCCCTAGGAGTTGCGATACAAGAAAATGCGCGTCTCCTGCCCCATGGAGTTCCAGGCCTCTTATCACCAGGACTTATCTCTCCGACAGGTAATAAAATCTATCAGATTATCAGCTTCATCTCTTCATACTGCACAGCAGTTAAAATAAACTAATATTGATCTAACTGCCTTGTCCTTCAGGGCTTGTTCAAGCTTTACCAGAGGTTACATTATTGGATTTTCTGAGTGTTCATGAAAACTCTGTTTTGTTGCTGCAGTGACTGAAATCTAATGGATTTGTAATTTAGTTCTTTATTAATTGTAATTTCCTTACAGGAAATTCCATTAAATGTGTTATTTTAGGAAAAGGAAAAAAAAAAAAGAGAAAAGACACCATTGTCTGAGGGAGCTCTGTAGCAGGCATTTCTTCCTTTCAAATGCATGTGTATTTTAGTTCTCCTGGGATAGGAGCAGTGTGGCTAATGTGTGTGGTATTGTAACATCATTAATGTATGCTGGGAAGATAGAGAAATGCTTGTAGGAATTACAGAAGGAACACTTGAAAAGCAGATAAATCCACGTTGCCACAGTAGATTGTACTTTAATAGTCTTCAGTATCATAATATGAAAAAAAAAAGCATGAAAATATGTGAAATTATAAATAAGCCCTGACCATAATTTAATGCATAGTATTTTATTTCACTTCATTAATTTATTAATAGGGTTTAAATTAAATCTTATGCTATCCTGGTGAGTCTTTGAATTTTTTATTAATTGCTGTGTGCTAAAAGTAAGTTTATTTTGGTGATGCTGTATCAACAGACTATATTCATCCAAATAATTGTTTTAATAGTCTACAGGCTTAGGAGTTCTAGTGTTACTGTCAAAAGTCCAGTCTATGGATATTGTATTTCCATAGCAGCCAAACTTTTGAAGAGTTTAGCATCCTACACGAGAAGCAGAGTGAAAGAAAACAATTGATAGGAGTGTAGTGATGTCTGTCTCGATTTTGCAGATTATTCTGCCTACAGAACCTGTTGCACTGTGACTTAGAGCCTTAGTGGGTCTCAGTGTTCAGGGGAAAGCTGAAATCTTTCATTTCTCTTGTACTCCAACTGTCACAAGGACTTCACAGTGAACCAAGAACAAGAGAACAAGTGGAGGCAGGAGTGAATATTCTTAAGCAATAGTCACAGCAGCTGTAGCTGAAAGAGTGAATAAAGTATAAATGCATTTTGCTAGAGCTAGGCATCACAGCTGAGCTAACACAACTGTGCTGTTCATACATGTGGCAGGGATCAAGATCCATCTTCTAACCCTTATAAACACTTTATAAGTGAGAGAGGTTTTTTAGTTGCTCAGTTGTGTCCTCAGCTGCGACATTCTGGAGAAGAGAAGACTGAAAGGAGATCTTATCAATGCGTACAAATGTCTGAGGGATGGATGTCAAGTTGATGAGACCAATCTCTTTTTGCTGGTCAGAAGCATTAAGACAAGGAACAACAGCTACAAATTGGAACCCAGAAGGTTTTGTCTCAACGTGAGTAGAAACTTCTTTACAGTAAGAGGCTGCCCAGCGAGGTTGTGGAGCCACCTTCTCTGGAGACTTTCAAAACCCACCTGGATGCATTCCTCAGTGAACTACCCTGGGGGATCCTGCCTTGGCAGAGAGGTTGGACTCTCCTTTCCAACCTCTAAAGTTCTGTGCTTCTATGATACTATTCATGTTATTACCAATAGACAAGGAAACTCAGGGTATTCCATATTCCTTTTCCACCTTGTGTGTATTTGCAAATAGGAGACCAGATTGTGCAGACTGTGTATTGCTTTACATTGGGACATGTTTTAGGATGCAGTGTGCTGACTGCACACAGTAAAGCAATATCACAGGCACATCCTGTGTCTCACAGATATTTTAAGCGTCAGAGAGTTTCAGTAAAAATTCTGTGCGTTTAATTTCTAGACTG
The DNA here is from genome assembly GCF_015220805.1 of Pogoniulus pusillus. Lineage (NCBI taxonomy): Eukaryota > Metazoa > Chordata > Aves > Piciformes > Lybiidae > Pogoniulus > Pogoniulus pusillus. Next base: position 2,362,538 of record NC_087282.1, on the reverse strand, counting down.
TTGCAAGGTGTTTGGACTGTGAAGGGATGACTGGGGGCTTCCCCCACTTTAACGCTGGGGGAAGATTCACCCCAGGGGGCTGTCTTTCAGCTCAAGCCCAGGGTGATGATCGCCTTCCTGACCCTGAGAGCTGCCTCTGAAAACCTCTGCATGACCAAGTGCCAGAAAGTACAGACAATGTGCCTCAAGGGGTTGAAAGGGAGTTTTCAGAGCAGCTTGTAGATGGGAGAGGCACACCCTGGAGCAGCCAGGGTGAAGTAACACTGCTGCCAAGCCATGGCAGGGCAGCACCACGCTGATGTGCTCGGTAGTCTTGTCACTCAGGAATTGGAGCTCCTCAAGCTTTTGTGTTGCTTTATCTTGTTCATAAGGAAAGAGCAGCATAAAAGTTGAGGGAATCCTTGAGTAAGGAAAGGTGCCAAAAGAGCTGTTTCTTAACTCAATGGGGATTTGAGGTGTTGTAAACTTGATAGAGCACCCCGGATATGAAGCCTCCATTAACTTTGTTTGTACCTATTTACACTTAGTTACTGACTGCTTTGCCTTCAACAGTTCTGCAATTGGATTCTTTCCTTTTGGCTAAACTAGGAACAGAACTGTGCTTTAACACTTGTCAGAGAGCAGGGGTTTTTCTTACAGACTTTCCAGTGGTGGATTATAGACTGGAGTAGCATTAACCTGTTGTCTGCTGGCTAACCTTGCATTTGGTTATTTATTATCCCACTTACCTATATTTTGCTCTTGTTCTAGTATATTTGGCCCACAGAATTTGTGTGCAAAATTTAATCTGTTTGCAGCAGCCTTTTGCTCAGTGACCTGCCAGTTTGGCAGAGGCTTTCTGCAAGGAGCATGCTCTGCTCTCATGCCGTGTTTCAGGCTGCTGTAGGAGCGGAGCAGGACCAGAGCTGGAGCAGAGATTGAGAGAGTTTGCAGCATAATAGGTCTGGATTCATCCCTTCAAGTAGAGCAGATGTTGTATGGAGGCAAGAATGACTCTTCACATCTTGGTGACTTCTCTGTTTACCTACTAAATCCAGTATAGTCACTCAGAGCATTTCCTTTGGATATCTTCTTGTCCACTTCTTCATTCTCCCTGTGTCTGATCTTGCCTATTCTTCCTACAGCAGATATGACAGTGGTTATGTTAATCTGCTTACATTGTTCTAAAAGTCACACACTTCTGTGGCCATCTCATTTTCTGATGTGTCTAGTGTAGCATCTGATTTGTTTTCTTATTCAGATAAGCTCGTTTTACTAACGGGGTCCACATCAGCAAATGCAGCATAAATCATCTGTCAATTGTATATTTGCTTTTTTACCTTCTCTTTTGTCTTCTGTCAAGTTTAAGTGAAGGAGTGGTCTTGCTGTTGTTTGGATGGCTAGGTATCAAGAAGTTGCTGTCCTGGCTGCAGAGCTCACAGATCTGTCTGTAAAGGGTATTACAGAGCGATGATTAGGAACTTCCTGCAGACTTTGGTAAGCCATGTGTGTTTGCACTCCTTGAAACCTGCTGTTTTTTTCATCACCCATTTGGTTTGTGTCAGCTCAGTTTACATGGTCATTTTCACATAGTAAACAGGTTGTTAAATTAGGCACACTGCCTTTCCCAGTGTAGAATGTGATTTTTTTACCTCTTGGCAAATCAAACTACATCTACTCTTACACGTAAGTAATTTTTAAAGGAGCTATGAGTGAAGCCTTTTAAAGTATTTGTATGTACCTTGCATTTTTGGGTAGTAGGAACGTTTGAGTTACGATGAGACTAGCAGCAGGGTCGTGTTACAGCTGCTGTGATTGAAAGAGATGAAGTGTTGCATCTGCAGTGCGACCACCAGGAAGGGCTTGTGTAAACAAGACAATAGCTGTGCCCAAACTGCATCCTTCAAGAGCTGGTGGTTAAGGACTGCCCGTTTTACCTTAACTTAGGAGAAAGTGGTTTCCTTTCTGCATCCATGTAGGAAATGTGGAAGTCAGTGTGGTGTCCTTGCCTGCTGTGAGGGCAAAGGAAAATGCCTGGATGTCACAGAGGGATGGTCATCAAAGGCTCAGTCCTTCAAACAATGCAGTGTGATGAAGTGACTTTAACAAGAAAAGGCTTTATTCCCTCCTAGTGTAACTGTGGCCGTTTAAGCTGATCCTCTAGTAACAAATCTTTGTCATCAGCCTATCTTAACAAGGCAGTTGGGTCTTGCTTATGGAATACATTCTCAGGGAACTTTTAGGGTCTGTAGCAGCAGTTTGCTGTGTTGAGAGAAGCTGAAGTCCATGATATGATTTAAGCAAGTAGTTCAGAAATCTGTTGGTATGGAATGAGAATGAAAGAGTAGTTGGATCTTTTCATAGTTGTGCATGCGAACTTCAGTCTTACCCTTCATTTGGGTCACCTCCAGAAAGGTTAGAAACCAGATAGGCAGTGTCTTTGCTGTATGTTTCTCTATTCAGTTTGTAGAATGGCTGTTACCTCAACCATTTTGGGGGCTGCACCGTCTTGTTTTCAGGGTACTGAGAGGGTGGCTCAGGAAGGCAATCATCATCCTGCCACTGGTAGAACTTTGTTAGTTTGTGGTACAGAGCACAAACCTACTTTCTGGGAGAGAGTTTTTACTTCGGGTGGTGGGATGGGCGTCTCTCCACTCATGGGCTGAGAATCTCACAGCTGAAGCTCATGAGGCACTGGAAGATCTGGTGAGGATGAGTGCCAGGAAGACAGTCACGAGCCTGTTAAAAACATTTTTGTTGGCATTTTATATTTGTGAGATTTGCTGTCCTGGGGAGACTGATAGAGGTATAACATGGCAGGGTCCATGTGGTGTGGGTCAGCGAATAGATTGCAGTGAGGATTTAGAGCAAGGGTGGGAGGTGGGAGAAAGCCTGGCTGGTGGGAGATCACGTGTGAGAAAAGGAAAATGAGGCGTTTTCACATAGATGTTCTACTTCGGTGGCCTTTCTGAATGTCAGGTGGAGGGTTCAGAATTTCAGAGATTAGAGATTCAGTCCCAGCTGCTGATTGTTTGGCAGAGAAAACTTGCTGGGACATACTGTGTGTGGAGGCGGTGGCCAGTGCTGCCATGCAGCGAGCAGGATGTCCAAGGCTCTCCCTGTGTTACTAGCTCCTGATTAAACCTGCTGCTGGCTTCCGTTGTCAGATCTCTGCTGTTTCCTTACACTGTCCTGCGCAGGTAACAGAAACAAACCACCTGCATTTCCAAATGTGTAAGATAGACTGCTCTTCTCATTCAGCTGCATTAGTTTCACCTCCCTTGTAGTGATCCTTTTTATTCATAAACAGTTAAAATAGACACTGCCTTATTAGTTCTTTGTCTAGAGTTTTTCAAAGAGCATAAATTAAAATATTAATCTATTTGTACAGGTATGAATGCTTGTTCAGTATTTTTGTCTTATTAACAGTCAAGAGAAGCTGTTGTGAACTGAACAGTTTCATGTAATTAATATTTTAGTGAAACTAATACTTTAATCGCTATACCAAGTCACATCATTATGGGACTCTCATAAATAGAGTAGCTCAAGTGGATATGATAACTTCATATGTTACTTCAGCAGTGGTATCAGCAGCCACTTAGTCTTGCTGCAGAAGAGAGAGAACAAAGCAGCATTTGCTGGAGTCTTTAGGCCCTTTAATTTGGTATATATTTCCTTTTTACAGAAATGAATGAGACTAGAGGCTTTCAAGGTCTCTAGTAGCCAGCTGCTGGTACCCAGGTGGGCACAGAGTAAGCCATCACAACCCTGCCAGTGTACAAAATTACCTACAGGAACTCCCTACTGTCATAGACCCCACAGAGGCTCTCCTTATTTCTATCTGAAATTGGTACCACCCCTGTGCCTTCCACTCTCTCAGACTGAGGAAGTGTGAGATGTGCTCAGGGTCAGGAGAGTGAAGCAACAGGAGCAGCAAGGATGTTCTCTAATGGAGGGGTGCAGTGGGGCTGGAGGCACTGAATTCACTCTATGTGTAGCATTAGCTGGAAGACTGGGATTGCTGAAACCTGCCCTCTATCACAAAACTTGCTTCCAAGAGAGAGCTGTTCTTTGAAGAATAAGCATTCTCTCAGAACATCTACTGACCAGTTTCACCTCTTGGTATGTTTGATGTAGGGCAACTGTAGCTGGCAGCTGGTGGCCTCCAAGAGCAGGCAGCAGGCATTTGTAGCATTAAGGGAGCCCTTTTCTTTATGAGCATACTTAACTGAAAGCTTCTGTATGTCTATGTCCTACTGCCGAGGCTCATTTCACTGTTTATGATGATCCTTTTAGTTGTGAGGTTTTTTCTTTTTCCAGTTGTCACTGATGTCTTTTTAAAGTTGTATTTCTAATAAGAAACATATGCATTACTTTGGCATTGTTGGCATTACCTGGCTTGGTAGAAATTTATTTTTAATCAAAGGCAAACATACTGATTAAGAATGCCACAACACTCCTCTGCCTATGGGGAACGTTAACAGTTTATAAATTGTTCTTGGTGACAATTCACTAGTGAATTACTTTGATATATATGGCTAATAAATTAATATGATTAAGTTAATGAGTAGTACAAGTGTTGCCAAACTCCACTCGTCGGGCTTTTAATGCTGCTCCACATTTGCAGCTCTAGCTTCCCCCTGTGGTGAGAGGATCAGTGCTACCTACGCACTGTCATTGTGATAAATGGCATATCCCACAGTGCCCTGCACTCCATCTGGTGTGTCCCCAAAATGAGAAATATTTTATACAAATCACACACTCAGAAGCTCAAAGGACTGGAGAAAGATCTATTTTTTCAAACAATAATAAAAATGCATACATCTCTTTAGCAACTCTTCATTTTTACTGTCAAATGAATGCCTCTGGCTTTGGGAAATGAAAGCTCATGTGAGTAACGCAGGAAAGTTATCCACTGCACAGTAAAGCTGACAAATAAGTTACATGCTCATCCCCTTATTTTATCATGAAATGTTCTTAGATAAAAAATGATGTTAGAATATCTATTTAACTGGATTTTAAAATTAAAGACCATGAGTGCCACATGATTGAGTACCACCCCATCTCATGCCAGCAAATTTCTGTGCTGAGGGGAGCATGAATTTGAGTGAATGAGGAATGCAGGATCGTATCATTATTCTTTAAATTACAGCCATTCAGGAGAGCTCTGATAAGCTAAAAACTCTGCTTGCTGACTCTGAGTCACTCAGTTCCTCTCTTTTTGGTTTTTGGTTTTTTTCTTTTCATGTTATCTTTCTTTAGGGATCCATTTTTAGTGTCTGCTTTCTCTGAGTGGGACATTACATTTCTGACAAATGAATAGTTAAAGCTGTTGAGAATTTACTGAGTGGTTAACCTTGTTGTAAATTTAATTTACACGTAGTCTCAGCTACTTATTATTGTCCGAGAAGTGTGAAACTCGGTAATAGACTTCCACTTTTAAACATTTGCACAGAGATTTGTGAAAAATTGATCTTACTGAGTTCCTGCATCTTTTGAGGTGACAAGGTTCAACCAAAGTGGTCACACTGAGAGGACTGTCTTGACATGCAGGGCAGGTCTGTGCCAAATTTATCTTGATGGAAAGGAGCCATTTAAAAAAGTTGGCCGAAGTAGCACAGAGTTAGCAAAATCAGTGAGTTTTCATCTGTGTTTTTATCATCTGTGACATTCTTTACTACCAGCTTTTCTGTTAGCCTCATGTCTGGTGGCACTGGGGTCTATAATGATCATAGTTCCCGTCTGCTTCTCTCTGTCACATCTTTAACTGACTTTAAAACTGTCTTAGTTTTTTATAAGTCGTTAAGAAGTGCCTTAAAGTCCAAAATAGTATCAGGGGGAATGGAAGTTTTATCTTCAGTTCTTGGTATTCTGAAGAGCTGTTTTGGCAATAAGAACACTCCTGTTATCAAAGAGGTTTTGTTAGCTTTTATTTTCCTTCACTATAGCATGAACAAATAGTTAAGTTCTGAAATGATTTCCATTTGGTACCTTTAGCCAGCATCACAGCAAGTGTGTTGAAATGTTTTCAGAGTGTTTGCAAGAATCCTAGAGTGGCAGCATATTGTATGCTCTTGCTTATTAGTGTAGGAAGCTGGGGTTTGATTCACTAAAGTTACATTTTCACTGAAGAACTTTTACAGGTGTGCTATTGATTATAGCAGCTTATTGATTTTAGTGCTTACAAGGTTCACTGGAGAGTGATAATCTTCTGGTAGGCAGACCAATCATCTTCTGGTTTGGAACTGTTACCCTGGGTGACATAAAGGCCTGTTCATGATTTTCCATTTTAAAAGAAGCATATTTTACGCTAACAGCAGACACTGAAATATTAGGGCATATAGGATCAGTGGCAAGGAGCATAGATCCTCAGTGATATCCTTACTCTGCTTCAGATTTACCCAGCAGTGTTTCAGAAGACCTGTTAGGTTTAGGATATCTGCACACACTTGAATGTTTATTCCAATGACTTTGCGAGGTAGCTGTCTGTAACTGTCTTAATAGAAGAAATGGTGCCTGGTAGATAATATGCCTCTGGTTGCATAAAAATGCTGATCCATCATGTATTTGTATTTTTTGTAGTATTAAAATCTACAACATGTACATAAATAACATTTCTTAAAATGCAGCATTCAGATCCTGGTTGGATTTGAGTAGTGTGGTTTCCTAAAGGAAAGCTTCTGAAGGCTGTACATTGACAACATTCGTGGTATAATAACACTGCTACAAACCATTATAGGCAAAACAGAGAATAAATCCCAGTGGATTAAAAAGTGAGCCTGTGCTATACAGAAATCCAGGTATACCCACAGTTACAATTCTGGTCACCTATTAAGTACTTTTTAATGCAATTTAGCAGCTGGTGTGCCTCAGTCCCTGTCTTACAGTTCTAAACAAGGGACATGCTTAAGTACATCTCTAAGAATAGGCACACAAGCAGTGTCATGGATTTGGATTGGATTCCTTGTGCCTTGGTAATCTGTGACAATATTTATGCACAGATTTTTATGCATGTGCGGAAAATGGAGAGGAATCATGTTTAGCAATGGAGACTGCCTGTGTGTCCTTCCTGGAGAAACTGCTCGTAAGGCTGATCTCCCAAGGAGCAGACCTTTGCTACATTGGAAGAACAGAGGCTGCAGTTGATGTTTTCTCCTGCCCAAGAATAATGTGCTCTTCTTTCAGCCTTTCCCAAGTAATGAAATGTGGTGCCAGGTGCTGGCAGCAAATTAGGATTCATTATGAAAAGAAACACCTCTTGCTGAGCATTTTGAAGAGGCACAAGTTTTTATTTTGGAGCTAGCATAACTAAAATAGATTTTGTTGTCTGATTGTTCTCATTAAGTGACTGGGACCATATTAAGGTTTCACAGGAAATGTATTTGTATTTTGTCAACTATTTTATCACAGTCTCCATTAACTGATGTAGAGAAAGCCAAGTTGAAATAATGAGTCTGATATCATACACCATCCTTTTGCTGGAGAGGGAGACTTCTTCAGTTTGCAGAGGCATGTTGGTATCAGCTGGCATTGCTGCTACCATATTGTAGCTATTTTAAAGATAAGTGTAGGACCAGAGTTCTGGAGGATTCAGTTTAGAACCTGAATTCATCCCAAAAAATTTTGCAAAGGAAAAAAAAATGTAGACCTAAAACCCTGCCGTGACTTGAATATGAAAAGTGTCACTTTAGAAGGAGAAGCATTTTATACAATACATGTCTGAATGTAAATGACAGACATTTTATTAGGAAAGAAAAGCCTTTATTAAACTATAATGATCTACATTGTTTTTATGTAATCTAATGAATTACAGTAAGAGCTTGAGAAATGAGCTGGAAAAGGCAGAGTACTCTCCCATGAAAGCGAGCTCTGATAACCTTTTTGTAATTCTTTAACATGTTGAAAGAATATTTCTACACAGAGTTATTAAATTAAGCAAGGTCACCTTTTCATTTTATTAACAGATTTAGTTTGCCAGATCATGGACTTTGATACAGAAAGATGTGGATGAATCATGCAGGAACATATGTCGAGTAGAAAATTGGTTACAAGATGTTCAATCATTTTGGTATACATTATATCTTTGGTTTTACCTTTGTGCAGTTGTAAAATACTACTGTTTTTCACACTTGCACACTGATTGGCTTTAGTAACAGTGATATTTGTAAGTGGATTGAGACTGAAGGCAGTCTCAATCACAGGATCACAGGATATCAGGGGTTGGAAGGGACCCAAGGAAACCATCGAGTCCAACCCCCCTGCCAGAGCAAGACAATGCTATCTAACACAGATCGCAGAGGAACACATCCAGACAGGCCATGAAAGTCTCCACGACCTCTCTGGGAAGCCTATTCCAGTGCTCTGTGACCCTTACAGTAAAGAAGTTCCCCCTTGTGTTGAGGCGGAACCTCTTTTGCTGCAACTTACACCCATTGCTCCTTGTGCTATCCCAGGGAGCAGTGAGCAGAGCCTGTCCCCCCCTCCTGGCAGCCTTCAGATACTTACAAAAAAATTATCAAATCCCCTCTCAGTCTTCTCTTCTCCAGACTAAAAAGCCCCAGGTCTCTCAGTCTCTCCTTGTAAGCCATGCCCTCCAGTCCCCTCACCATCCTCGTAGGCCTCCGTTGCACCTTCTCCGGCAGATCCCTGTCCCTTTTAAACTGGGGAGCCCAAAACTGAACACAGTATTCAAGATGAGGTCTCAGCAGGGCAATCTAATATTTGCACAAAGGGAAGAAAATCCTCTTTTCGATGAGGGTGTAAAATTCCATTCTTTTGATGTGCAATGTACAAACATTGCTTTGAAAGATTACCTGTAAGTAATAACCAGTGAAACTGTTCACCTGCTTAAAGACAAGCACATCTATTGCATTTATGAGTCTGACCCCAGTTCAGCAAAGCAGGAGTAAAACTAATGTGTCATGCAAGTTTCTCATATGCATCCCCAAATCTCTGCAATGCATATTACAGCTTTTTTGTACATTTCCATGTATGAGGATGGAAATTATATTTAATGGGTGTTACATCAGTTTAACACAAAATCTTCCTGTAGTTGTTTATAAAGAATTTCATAAGCATTTCTAATTATAAGTGCCATTTATATTTTCAGTCTCTTGACTCTTTTGCCTAAGGAATGCACGAGCTCCTTGCTAGTGTCTGTCTTAGACTGAGAGAACATCCTATCCGTAGCCGCAAACTTCACGTAAATAAAGGAGTTAATGAGCAGATTATCTCTGTATTGCATGTGTGGTTCCCGGTGAACATGCACTCGTGTACAGGGTAGCCAAATCTGCCTGTGGTTAGTGGCTCAGCAGTTGTGCACACATCTGCAGAAAGCAGTGCTCATGCTACTCAGGGCACACAGGCGGGGTGCAGCAGAGCGCGGCTGGCTTGGCCCTGGCAGTCGCAGAGCAGGTGACTTGATTACACTGAAATCAGGCAGAAAATGTCCTCTTCTGGCCACTCGAGTGAAGCAGTCAAATTATCGACTGGCAAAACTAATTCTGTGCCTTGGGCCAGCAGAGCTGCCACTTTCTATAAGTCAAGCCTTCACTTAGTGTGAAATTGTTTTTTATTTTATTCTTTTTCATTTATTATGCTTATTTCAGCTAATCCACTTAGTGCCTGTGAATTACCCGGGACTCTAAAGCTGTTTCAGATGTGCAGCCTCCTCAGGCTTTACTGGTAAAATATGAACACTGCTCTCCTTTAAGGCCCTGCTGACTCTGTTGTGACCTACACAGTTGAAGTGGCATTTAATTATTTTTCAGATGAGAACTCAAATGACAAGAGTTTGTTTATGAATTAAAACTGACTAAAAGTGCATACTGTTGAGCTTTCGTCTTCTAAAGCAGATATAATTCATGTGGGTCACATTTTTAAGAACTAGAAACAGATCTCCAATGAGTTGTAGGCCATTAAATACCAGTTAATTTGAAAGAGTTTGAGGGAACAAATATTCCCTTGGGAAGCACTGAATATTGTTTTAAACATGAAAATACTGCCCTAAATTCTGGCAGAAACAAAGCCGAGATCTGCTTCAGGTGATGTACCCTAGGCAATACTGAGGTACCTAATTCTGTCCAAATGGCAGTCCCTCATTTGACTGTGCCCTCTGGTACTCAGCATTACCATTTTCCAATAAAAGAGGAGCAAAACACATGGCGTCTTTTATTTCAAGCACAGGAAAATAAAAAAAGAATAATGAGAATTAAAAGTAGAATGCCTGTGGTGATGGGCAAGGGAAAGTTCCAGAGGAGCTGCTCCAGAGCAGTCTATTAGAACAGAAAAACTAGAGCTCCAGGGGGCACCTCCTATAGGCATCTAAATATAGGCATTCTATGCATGTAAGTACAAAAATATGTAGATATGTGTGTATCATATGCTAAACCAAAGGGGCGTGATCCAGGAGAAGCCAGGTGTCTTGGGTTAGCTCAGGTTCATACAGGCCTTTGAGCTGACCAACGTCTTGGGCAGATGAGGGGACTCCAAGGATGGAAGGAAGTAAGCAGAGCCTCAAAAAGAAAAGTTGAAAGAATTAAACTGTGATTAAGATGAATGCATTGCTGACAGTGTCAGAGCAACAGCTGCTAAATCTAGGAGGCACTTGAAAGAGTCTCTCTATTTCGTTCTGTATGAAAGTCAATAGGTTATTTGGGCAAAGAACACCCTATTATTCAAATTCAGCTGACCCAGAAAACCTTCCCATCTTTCAACAGCAATTTGGAGGGCTTTGCCATTTAGATAGTGGGTTTGGTATTTCCCAGTACAAAATTGTTCTGTATAGTCTTGGATGGCATATGGATATATTGATCTCTGTAGTTTTTTTTACCCTGAGTTGTATTAGATTAGTCTGTATAAGGCTCCAGAAGGCGATTCTGTGTTTGCAGCTGGGTTAGAGTGCTGAAAACTTGTCACCAGAATCTCTTTTTTAAAGCTATTAAACATCAAGGAAGTGTACTATAAATTGTTTTAGCCTTCTTGTTTTGGAACTGATTCATTAAGATTTTTAATGCCAGCTAATATTTCTTCATGGTAACTCATAAGTCCTGTACATTAACTGAGCATGAGTCCTACTCCAGCTGAGGATGTGATGGCAACTTTTCACTGTAGATTGCGTGTAGGAAAATACCACGGGAACAGGCTTTTTTGCCCATTGCTTTGGACATGTCCTTCCCGTACTCGCACGTCTCTCTTGATCTCCATTTTTCATTGCATCATATTACTCCACCTTTCCTCTTTATTTTTTTGTCCTTGACTTTTATGTCTGCACTACAATTTGTGCTGACCTTGAGGTTGCCCTCAATTAGTTGAGCCATTTCAGTATCATGGCCCACACCAGCATCCTCAATCCTCTCCAACCTGCTTCTGATTTGAAAAGCTGAGCCATACTAGAAACTGATTTGTGACTATTTTTCTTTTCCTTTCAAGTTAGTGTTTATTTCCAGGCAATAAAGAGAAGTAGCGATACAAAAGATACAGAAATCAGAAGCAATAAATCCTAGGATTTCTTCTGGTAGGTTTGTGGTGCTCAAACCTGCAGTTTCTGTGCCACCTGCAACAAAAAGGGGGGATTAGGAAAGGTTTGGGTGAGAGAGATAAATCTTATCCCATCTCTCAGAATCCAAAGGATGGCTGCCAGAGATCAAGATCAGGAATCTGACAGGTTAGGCTGGCCTTGCGTTTGACCCTGGCCATGAGGAGAGTGTTGCAGTGGCCAGACTGCAGTACGGTCAGGATTCTTTGCGCTGCCATCGCTGACAGAAACCCCAGGATCCTGCTTGTAGCTCTCCTCTGTGGCTGTGCTTGGTTGCATGCCATGCCCTGTGTATGGAAACTCAGTGGTGGCCAGTCTGCTTTGGCTTTCTCCATTCTGTATTAGCCTTGCTATCTAATGGCTGTGTGAGGAGTGGATTTGGCTTTGGAGTAGGCAGAGATGAGGATAGTTTGTGTTACAAAAGACAAAGTATGATCAAAGGACAGCCTTTGATCTCCCTGGCTGTCTTCTGTTCTTGTTTACCTCTTATTCATCAGGTATTTTTCTGATTTTCTGATTCTGATCTAGAGAGCGGCAGTGGTCCGCACGTGTTTTTATGTATTATCTCTCTGGAACTTCTGTGCTGATACAATAAACATAACAATGAGATTGAAATATTTTACTAGATGCAGTATTTTAGTAGATAGATGGTAGTGAGCTAATGTTCTCTGTTTTCCGGTTCTCCAGCTCAAGAAGGTCATGCTGGTCTTTAAAAGACTGGGTGAACTGTGACATCTATTGTTATCACTCACACGTCGCGCATGTGTTTTTGCTAGATGACAGCCAGTAATATAACTGCAGTGCTTTTATCTTCTGCATCATCAGATTCTGTTTTTATATGTCTCCTGTGAAGTAGCGAATGGAAATTTTGCTATGGATTTTGTGAGATGCCATTCAACTGCAGTTGGAAGGACAGCTAAAGGATTTTTCACAACTAGCAGCTACTCTAAGAGCTCTCTGCTCAAGAAATGTGCTCAAGAAGCAGTAAATCTTTTCAGCCACATCTTTATTTTTTTTAAAATTTGATGTAGTTTTTTTTATATTTCACTTTGCAAAATAAAAGATGGGTTTTTTGTGTGCAAAATGGGTTATCAAGGTTAGAGTCATTTGACCTGTGCTTTTGTAGTGAGATTCCTTCAACAGGAAGTTGAAATAAAATGTGAGTGAGTTCCTCTTAGTTTTCACATTAAATGCTAAATTAAAAATTCAGCTTCCTTTGATGAGTTAAGCTGATAGGGTACAGTAGGCTGATACTGGTATTGTCAGTCCAGGCTTCTAACCATGGCAGTACTTACTGTACTTAGTATTGATAAAGTAGTCTGTGTTTGCCCATTTACACACATCTACAAGAGATGCAATCTGTGCTAGCCCAGAGTCATTTCTTTTCTCTGGCACAACCGCCAGCATAAATTTGTTTTAGGTCTTAGTTAAACTGCATTTCTAATGTAAACAGTCATGATTATGTGTTTACTTTCTGTGTTTTTAATGTAAAATTCTGTGTTACCATTGCAGTTAACTGTCCTCAGCTAGCCTGTTTGAGAAATAGATAACAATGTACCGCATTACCATATTAAGGGGAATTTAGGGACTTGTGGCAGCTTTGGCTAGAGGAGTACTTTGGATTATATTAGTCAGTAAGGTTAGTATGGAGCTGGTTGATTTTAGTAGGCTTTCAGGAAAAGCTTTCTTGCCTGAGACACAGGTTGGTGTTTTGCTGATGGTTAGACACAGGGAGAGCATAGAGGGTTCTTCTGGTTATTTTCTGGCAGAGGGTGTGGTAATGACTGCATGCCTGTGAAATCAAGACCTTCCGTGGGTAGATTTCCTTCCTATGTCTCTTACATTCATCTGACAGTATACTGGAGTGTTATATTCTGTATGTCTTTTTCATTGTTTGATGAGAATTTTGTTGCAGAGAGCTAGCTGTATAACACATGTATTCATCAGATTAACATCAGAGGTTTCCTTTTGCTAAGAGGGCTTTGAGTTCTCTGGTTGAGACATTCATTATGAGCTCTGGTGAACAGCAGCTGCAAGCAAAAGCAAATCAAAAGGTCTTCCTCAAGTTAGTTTTCATTTTTTCTTAATGGATGAAGGAAGATGAAAGGCAGCCTCTTCCCCAAGGTTATTTAATGTTAGGATTTGACCCCAGTTAAAGGATTTTAGATCATTGTTTGTATAAATTGTTTTTAAAATGGTGAGATATAGATAAGGCACATCCCAGTTGGAGACGCATGGCTCTTGGCGTGAGAATGGGCTGGGCACTCAGAATCTCCTGGCGTCCTCTCCCCGTTGTGCCGTGTTGCTGTATGTTTGGGTGCTGAGTATCAGATGGCTGTCTGCTTGCTTCCCCACCTCTAAAACGGTGCCAGCAGTTGGATTATACCATGTGGTGAGTGGGGAGGATGATTAGTCAATAGAGAGGAAACCGTTAGTTGGTGCAAAACGTGTATAGCACAGTGAGGCCATTATTATGAGTCACGTCTGAAAACTCTTGCACTCGACTTCAAGGCCTTCTGCCCGTATAGCCAGAGCAGACTTTTACTCTGAAAGTGTAGAGAATTGTTGTAGATTAATTTGTTGCAGTCCCTCAACATTTGTATTCTATTGGGAATGTCACTTCCAGGGAGCTTTTTAAAAATGTAGTGGTACAAATGGCAAAGTTTCAGCAAACATTCAACAAAACAATGAGACTTTTGTTCTTCATTAGTCTGTTTCTTGATGTTTCCTGGTAGATTTTCGTCTAAACACTTGCTAATCCCAGAGCTCTGACAGGCAAGGCCTGCTGAATTAGGCCAACCACTGCTACAAATAGCTACTGCACATGAAACAGTAATCATTGCTTTCCAGTCTATTATTAGATTAACTTCATAGGGATTGCTTTTTTCTCCTGTGAGTTGATGCATAAATGACATGCTTTACCCTCCAATAAATCTAACAGCAGAGTGGCTATGACATGATGTTCATACCCCTTAGTCCCATGACAGATTATTTTTGATGGCTGCAGAAGTTTACAGCAGCTTGAAACCATTAGAATTTAAAGGCATCATTGAAATTTTACAGCGTACCTGACTCAGACACAACAGGGCTAGCGCTGAGCTGAGCTTGCCATGCATTGGCTCCGTGTTGTGATTACCTGTCACAGGGAGCCTGTCTTAGTTATAGTGATCCCCAGCTGCCCTTCAGGGGAGGTCTTCTGGCACTGTACCTTCACTGTCAAGCACAGGCTTCCAAGCATGATGTTCCTCTGCTTGAAACTTTCACCTAGAGACAGCAGTAACATTTGCACGTGTGTGGAGACCACGTTATGCACACACAGTTCTTCTGTACTTGCATGGATGAACACACTGAAAAACACTGGAACCTTTGTTGTTTGTTAACCATTGAAAATACTTATATTGCTGATAGTTGCTTTCTTTCCCTGCTTAGCAATAAACAGAAGCTTGCATTGGTAAGGGTGAAATTCAGTGTCAGTAAGTAGAAGCTTGCATTGTTAAAGGATGAAATTCAGTGTCAGTAGCATGCACGTGCTTTTAATAGTGTTCTTTTTTTCCAGATTTAAGAACTTTGTTTTTTCCCGATGAAACCCAGATTAAGTTTGCAAAGCTCAAGACTCTTCAAATCCAAGGTGTTTACTACTATTTTTATCTCATGTGAATGTATTTGGCTCTGGTCCTAAACTGTCTTTACCTGTGGGTTCATACAGCTCTCTGAAATTTGCTGCTTTTAGCTAGAAGAATCACAGCAGTGAAATGTCTAACTTAACAGAAAGCTATATGCTGATTTCCAGTGATCTGTGTGTTTGTTCCTACCTGAACAGTTGTGTAGATCTATACATTTCCATAAGTCTCTCAGTAGTTTTCCATTCTATGCAATTCCTAGAGAAATCATAAAATGTTTTTCCTCCAACTGCTCAGGGTTTGTGTTCTGGACAATGTGATTGAACCTGCCTGTCTTCTTACCTTCTGTACAGCAATGGGTGTGTCAGGCAGCTTCAGGTCTCAAGTAGAGAGCTGATCCCAGCACAGATCTGCTGTAGCCTGACAGTTTTGTATTTAACAGATCTCCATGTTAGGGAATGGCATCATAGAGAATAAGATGAAGACAGAAGGTAGAGAACAGTAGGTAGATGAACATGAAAGTCTCAAAGCAAACTTTCAGGTAATTGCTTTAATTAGGATGCCCTTTTTCCTTAACACCCAGAACAAAACAGGTGTTTAATAGTTACATAGATTGAGCCCCTTGGTAAATTGATTTTAGAAACGGATTTCATGTACTGCATATCTTGTGGTCCTAACTGGCCCTGTCTGAGTGCTCTTTAGCAATTTTTTCTGTTCAAGAGAGAAAAAAGAGCAGGAAGTGGCCGGCAGAATGTGCTGAAGAATTCTTGAGCTATAGGTTTGTATTGTCTATGTGTTTCTAAATAATCTTTTTGAAAATAGGGCTGATTTTATTTGGGTAAAATATTCATGCCTTAAGAGGAGAATAATAAAAAAATATCATGAGAAGTCATTTGGAGTTTCCAAATGTGAACTTTTACTGCAGAAGCTTGAGCATTAAAAACTGTGCTCATTAAGTCAAGGAAGATAATGAATCTTTCAGTACCCAAGCAGGTATTAAATTTGGCCTTATTACAACGTTTTGAAGTTTGCATCCATGTGTTTCTGGCATGAACAGGGTTTGAGTCTTGTCTCTCTGGTAGTGTTCACTCGGAATAGCTGAGCTGCCTAACTGCAGTCTGGTTGTGGTTGGCCTACATGCTGCAGTTGCAGGAGCATGGACAAGGCTGAGTGGCTTTTGTGGTGCTGTGCTTGCTGCTCATGTCTGCAGGAGTGACCTCTTTTCTCTCTCCGTATGGATATTTCTGCTTGTTTTGCGATCTTCAGTTTTACAAATGGTGATGAAATGATCATCAGTTAGGGCCTGTCTCACAAAGCCTTCTGCAGGTGAAATAGAAACTGTTGACAACAGAGGGAACCATACAATTCCAGAATTAGGCCATTTTTCTTTTGACTTGTGAGAGACAAAACTGAAGGGAACTGAGGATTAATCCACTGTTTATATCCATATGTAACTTTGAAGCATGTGGATTAAATCTGCTCTGCACCTGTAGCATAACATTTTCCTCATGCTGCATCGTGATACCTTAACTCAAACCACAGCACTGATGGCTTCAAAGACATGAAAAACCACATGCAAGTTGAAAGCATTTTATTGTTTGTAATTTTTAGCATAGGGCATATTAAGTCTACTAAACTCATTGGTTATGACAGTAATCTCCATTACCGTACGCAAACAACATGCTTCAGGAGTTGTGTACATCTTCAAGAACTGTTAACTTTTATAGGAGGTGCTGTGCAGAACATCCAGGAGTGCTGTAAACTTGGCTTTGCAGTTGAGCTTCCAACATTTGGTCAAAGTACCTTCTGTGCTTCTGTCATCTCATCATTTCCTTCAGAGAGAAGAGAGAACGATCTGTGTGCGGGCTAGGAGAGTGAGGGAATGCTAATTGAAAGCATGTAATAAAAAGGTAATTTAGCAAAACTATTAGTTTTGAGCTTTTTACTATTTTAAGCCTATTATTTTTAAAATTACTTTGATATTAAAAAGGCAGTAAACCTACACTGAATGTCAGCACATTGCATCTTAATCCTCATTTTCCTTTGCATGAATAGTAAAATCTTTATAAATTGAGAACTAAAATTAATTGAATAAACTTCAGCTGAAGGTTTTTATGTTTCTATTTGAATTTAAGAAAGCATATTGTAGGCTTTTTCTGTGAGCATTTAATGGTTTCTAGTGGTGACCACACCTCGAACACAGCGCAGGAAAAAGTGCTGATGGAGAGAAACCAAGAACAAATGTTAATGAGTGTTCTATGATTTACAGCAGTGTTTACTGCTGTGATACAGTTACTGACACCCAGCTCTATTGCTAGATCATAGTTCCCCATCCAGTAAAGAATCATTATCAGCAGCTGCCTTTTCCAGCCTTTTACAGGCAGTGAGTTGCACCAGTTCAGCATGGAGGCCTACCTGCAGGCTCAACCTGGAGGACTTCTTTTGGCAGGTTACTTTTAAGCTGAATTCCTTCCTCTATCTAGTTCCTACAAACCCTTCACAAGGAGGGACTTTCTATTTAATTGATAATCCAGGGAATTTGGCAACCAGGGAAACCATCGGCAGAGGGCAAATAGTTACTGGAAGCCCCAGAGGAAGGCAAAATGCAGAATATGAGCAACTTTGCTGCATCTCTGAAAGGCATCAAATGCTTCTTGAAACAGCAAGAGTGCTGCTTGAGATTTTTACTAGCTCCTGAGCTGAAGGCAATGTTACCTGCCATTTCTGAGCCAGTAGAGTGCCTTAAACACTTCTTACTTCTCCAACTTTCTTGGCTGTTGATGGATGGCAAAATCTGCAAGGGCCTCATTTTTTTCTGAAGCTGAAAATGGCTACAATCTGTTTAGTGTAATAGAAATCAGAAAGCAACCCAATTATCTTGATCAGAGCACATACAAGTCAAAGATGTTGCATTTCAGTCATTGTTTTCACTGGTTGAAAAATGATATGGTAAACTACTAATTATGTTCTGTTACTCCACAGCTTCCAAGAGTTTTATGCTGTTTGGTGAATCTAACATAAAATGACTAGCAACAAATGTTTAATATTGTTATTAATGACCTGGATGAGGGGGTTGAGTCCACCAGCAGCAAGTTTGCAGATGACACCAAGCTGGGAGCATGTGTTGATCTGTTAGAGGGTAGGAGGGCTCTGCAGAGGGACCTGGACAGGCTGGATAGATGGGCACAGCCCAAAGCCAGGAGTTTTAACAAGTCCAAGTGCCAGGTTCTGCACTTTGACCACAACAACCCCATGCAGTGCTAGAGGCTGGGGACAGAGTGGCTGGAGAGCAGGCAGGCAGAGAGGGACCCAGGGGGAATGGTTGACAGGCAGCTGAATGTGAGCCAGCAGTGTGCCCAGGTGGCCAAGAAGGCCAATGGCATCCTGGCCTGAATCAGGAATAGTGTGGCCAGCAGGACCAGGGCAGTCCTTCTGCCCCTGTTCTTAGCACTGGTTAGGCCACACCTAACCAGTGTTGAGTTCTGGGCCTCTCAATTTAAGAAAGCTGTTGAGGTGCTTGAATGTGTCCGGAAAAGGGCACCAAGGCTGCTGAGGGGGCTGGAGCACAGCCCTATGAGAAGCAGCTGAAGGAGCTGGGGGTGTGCAGCCTGCAGAAGAGGAGGCTCAGGGCAGATTTCATTGCTGTCTACGACTACCTGAAAGGAGGCTGTAGCCAGGTGGAGTTGGTCTCTTCTGACAGTGACAGGACAAGAGGACACAGCCTCAAGCTGTGCCAGGGCAGGTTGAGGCTGGATGTTAAGAAGTTCTTTACAGAAAGAGAGATTGGCATTGGAATGGGCTGCCTAGGGAGGTGATGGAGTCCCCATCCCTGGAGGTGTTTAAAAGGAGGCTGGATGAGGCACTTAGTGCCATGGTTTAGTTAATTAGAAGGATTAGGTGGTAGGCTGGAGTCGATCCTAGAGGTCTTTTCCAACCTGGTTAATTCTGTGATTCTGTGAAATGTAGAAGACAGCATTTAGTAAATCCAGGATACTCATATATAAACAATGTATTCTCACATCAGTATGTTAATAGGAATAGAACAACTGTTTCTAGCAAAAAAAAAAAGAGGCAATTAATGACTGAATTAAAAATATAAGAATTCATTAAAACTGATTCCTAACGTTCTTCATCTGTAGCCTTGGTCTTGGCAGGGTGCACAGTGGCTTAGTGCCAATTTCTCAAGGAGATAAGATTTCTGAATCTGTAGTTAAAAAATGTTTCCATTAAAAATGGAAAAATCTTATATTGAGTTAGATTACAGAGTGGGCAATTCAAATGGCAGTCAGAGTGATCTAAACTTTTTATTTCCTCCTGATGATTATTGCATTCTGTAAATAAGAACACAAGTGTATTTAAAGCCACCAAATAACTGATGCTGCTGAAGCCATTTTACACCACTGTGTGATGCTTGAAACAATTGGAAATGCTGCTTGGTCTTTTGAAGCAGTTTGAGTAGTTCAGTGGGTGTTTACATCTATGAAAGCTGTCCATAGCAGATGTCAAGGTGAAGACATACGAGCTCTAGCATGAACTTGGCTGTCCTTGTGAGGACAAGGAACTTTTTATTTGCGGTTGTCACCTTGGCATTTTGATTCATCTCCATTAGGCTCCAAAAGATCAGTACCAGTCGAGGTCATGACACAAAGTAAAGTAATTCTTGTTGCAGTGGCTTGTGTTTACAGGAAAGAGTGAAACTTGGTGTCAATTCCTATTAGTTACTATCACATTTCCACCTCATTTGACTCTGGGGCACTTTGAGAGTAAGGTCCTCATGGGCTCCACTCTTGTTGACCCAGTCATAACATTACACTGAAGAATGTAATCTGAATTTAAATATCTAAATCTGTATTGCCCAAACCAGAGATTCTGGTATTGTTTTTGCATAAGTTCTACATTTTATATGAAAATATGTATGCCTTGTAAGAGTTTAGAGAAGAAGTTGAGCACCTGAGTCGACTTGTAGTACTTGCCAGCAGCAGGACTGTCTGTAGTTCACTGCCTACATGCTGGTCTGTTCCAGAAGAAGCAACAGCAGCTTCCTTTACATGCTGGAAAGAGCGGTGCAAAGTTCACAGACCTCAGCCTGTGGGCTTGATTGCAGCCTGTCTTCTAGGAGTGGTCATTAGATATTAATGGCTCTGTCTTCATGCAGTCTTCATTACCGATCCCCTGCAGAGAGCAGTTGTCCTCTCATACCTCTGGCCTGAGCTGCTCAGGACACCTTTTCTTAACCATTTTCAGTCAGATTAATTTAACAACTGCAATATGTTTTTGAAACAAGCTACAGAGCTACTGCCAGAGTAGCCAAGCTGACACATCTGACAGCAGTGTCCCGCAGAAGTTGATGCTATGTATCTGATGAGCACCCAGGTGGGAACATCCAGTCAGTAATGCTGCAGCTGGAAAGGTTAAAGTAGACTTAAACTCTCTTAACATCAGTCTCTGCTCTCCACTTTGGGTGTGTGGATGCGGTCCTGTTGCTCTTCTTTCACTTACAGATCTGTGAGGTCACATGTTTCTTGAGGGTGACCACACAAATCTCTTTCTGTTCCAGGACTGTACACAAGGGAAGCAGAGAGGCCACAAGCCCAAGTCTTCTGAGCAGCAGCTGTTGTTGAGGTGCTAGGACCAATCTACTGGAGTTTTTTCTTCATCTTGGTCAATAAGTGGACAGTAGAAAGAAAATAGTTTGTGTGTATTTTTACCCAGAAGTATGTTGCAATGAGCTTTACAGAAGCTCATCCAGGAGTTTACAGACATCAGAGAACAGCTATCTCTAGTAAAGGAGCTGCTCTCTATTAAAACAATAAGCAACAAAGTAAACCATCTGTGGTAGTTTATTAGGGTGCATTCATTGTTTTGCCTTTTTGTTACTGTTTTACAGATTTTCTTCTGATGACTCAGAGAGATTCCCTTAGACTTGCCAGAGCAGTGGCAGGGCTAGGAAATAGTTTATTTAGAGTCCTCTCAAAGGGCCTGAACTTTTCACATTTTAAATATGGAAAGCCAATGATGTGTCCACTTGGTGTACACAAAATTCTGCTGCTTTACTGTTCTTTCTCTCGTGTTCGTAGACACCCACCCTGTGCACGGGTGGTGCAGTGCTCCATTGCCTAACTGCAAGGGGAGATGAGGCTGAGCCCTGCTGCTGGTGGTGGTGTGCATGTGTGTGTGTGTGTGTGCACTCTCACGAGTCAGAGCAGTGTTGACAGAGCCTTTCTCTTTGCTCTCAGTTCTAAATGCTGGGATTACCTGGGCGATTGTTTTCTCAGAACGCCGTAATGTAATCTCAAACCTAATACTCCAACAACCATGCACTAATTAAAACTGCAATTATATTTTTGCTCAAACAAAACGACTTAATAAACATTATCACAAACTGTTTACCCTTCCCAAAAACAATTTATGCTCACTAATACAATTTCCCATTAAAACTGCTGCCAGGTAAATTAAAAACTCTTGAAATAGTAAGTAAGTGGGAAATTAATTCAACAGTTTAATCTAGAGCTAATAACAGTTGCAAGCTCAGAAAAAGATTGCTACAGCAGGGAGTTAATTAACAGCTTATTCCCCATTTGATAAAAGTAATCCACTCTAATTCCAGTGTAATTTGCCTCAATGTAATATAAAACCACAAGCTGCTTCTGGTGCTAGTAATTATTAGCCTTGTCCTGTGGCCACATTGACAATAAAAGTCAGCAGTATCTCAATGGTAAGAGGCAGTCTGCTAAATGCCCGCAATTAAAAATGTAACATGGAATCTTGAAGCTGCAGCAATCATCTGTGTCACTAAACAGGCCGCAGGTAGGATTTCCACAGAAAGCAACACGTCTCATTGCTATCCCCAGCTCTAATAACCAGGTGTGCCCTTCTTAAACCCAGCTTCTGCTGGAGTAACTTCTGTCTGATAACAGCACTGCAGAGACTGCAGCACACAGGTTGCAGACAGGTCTGCTCCTTGTTTCCACTTCTGAGTCAGCCAGCAGGGATCCATTTTTATTATTTTCTGTGTTACACAAATGAAATACAAACTTTGGAGCTCTTGACCTGAAGATCATGTGGAGATCATACATTCAGTTTGGCTTTTTTGACCTCAGCTATGCTGAAGTCTATCTTCTTTCCTTTTCTCCTTCTGTGGGGTTAAAGCCATTCATATATATGTATTGATAGACAGAGGGACACCCATCTGTACGAGTATGTGAGAAATATGGCTTTTGTTATTTCATGTGCCATCCCAGGGTAATACTCTTTGCTAATTATTTTGGTGTTCTCTTGAGCAATCATGACAGGCTATCGCTAGGGAACTTGAGCTTTATTTAAGTATTGCCTCCTTATTTAGCTTTGTTGCTGAACATCAGGTAGCCTCCCTGGCAGGCGTGCATGATGTGTTCTTAGCACATTTCTGTTGTCACCAGTTGAGGGATGTCACAGTAAGGATAAGCATAAGTTAGTTCACTGTAATCACAATTTAAGGGCATGAAATTAAATGACCTATTTTATCATATAAATGCTGCCACTTAAAATAAAAAATATGTGACATTATTTTAACTCATTGGTTATTAACAGGAGGTGAGTGGGTTTGATCTACTGTCACCTACAACATTTGTTTTCAGTGCTGATGTATTTGAGTAACTTCCTTCTGGGGCTTTGATGGATTTCTCAGAAATAAAATGCCTTCTGGGCCATGCTCCATTGGACACCAATTGATAACAAATACATCTGATGGTACAGTTGTGGGGATTTTGAAATTAAGCAGAGCAAGAATTGATTTTATAGGCTAACTTTGAAAGTAGAAAGCACAGATTCGGGGATTATATGCTCACGCTGTTATGAAAGTGTCAGAGATAGTGACAAAGTCAGAGACCATAGTGACAGTTCAGTTACAGATACAGCATTTTGTCTCATGTGTTCTTCAAGAAATTTGGATTTCCTTGGGTTAATGCAGAGTCAGACAGATGTTTAGAACTGAATAAATGCTTCCATCGTGCCTGGGATCTGGCAGCATACTGTTGTTTTCCTGCTAGTGTTGGTTAGGAAAGCTGATACCCTTGGTTTTGGTATATAAATCTGGTTCTTCCTTGTTTAAAACAAGGCTTTTCTCAGCTGGAATGTTAGCCTGCTTTCAGGAGTGATTTTTAGTTGGAACAATCATCTCCTGGATGAGGAGTGCTTTCCCAAGGAGAGATGGGAAATTCCACTGTATTGTGGGTGCATCTTCCCTGGCAGGTGGCTTGCCCTCCTTCTCACCTTCGTTGAGAGGTTTTTTTCTTCTTTTGTTGGGGAAGGGTGGTGATGTGGCTTGGGTTTATTAAAACAAACATACAACAAAACAACAAACCAACCCAACAGTAACAAAATCCCCCCTAAATAAATGAACACGCAAAACCCCCAAACAACCCCCTAAAGCCAACAGTAAAAGAAAAAAGAAACAAACAAACAAACCAGGGGAGGATGGTTGAGCACTGGAGCACCCAGTGCAGTAGATAAAACCTATCTGGTCTCTGTCCTGGGCAGTGGCTTCCCACGACTCTTTTTTGAAGTGGGGGACTGGACACACGTGATCCTCAGAGGTCCTTTCCAAACTCAGCCATTCTGTGAGATTTCTCCTTAAGCTAATGGCAATTTCTTGTTCTGAGATTTCTTTTTCAGGCTTTTTCCGTGAAGTAAGACAAGATTAGAGCTGTTAACTGAAAGAAACGTAGGAGAGAGGAGTAGACTGAGCACATGAAATGATAGGGTTTTATTTCTGGTAGCAATGATAAGAACTCTTAGAAGAAACCATTAGTCTGGCTATGTAACTACACTTAAACTCTGCTTCCCACTACATTTATTGATGTACTTAGCAGCAGTCAGGTCTATCAGGGTTAAACTTAATTGACAGTTCTGAGTTTGGAAGGATTTTCTATTTCTGTTCTTAAACAAATCTTCAATAACATAAATAATCTTTCCTGCTGGCAAAGAAGTCATCCATAATGTATATTTTGTCTATAGACAAAATCTCCACTGTGAGTGAAGTGATGCTTAAAATTCTGTAGGTCAAGGATTGAAGCCCAATCATTGTGGATGCTTAAACTAGATAGACCTAGAAATTAATTAGCACACCTCATCAGCTGCTCATCCTTGCAAAATGCAGTCCTCTGTGCTTCCCCTGCAATCATTGTGCCTGTGCTAGCGGAGCCAGGGCAGGCTTAGAGCAGTTCCACAGCACTTTGAGCCCTTAATGATGGATGCTGTGCAGTGCAGCTTGGGCTGTGGTGTTCTCATAGCCAGATAAAATGTTAGCTGTAAACATTATTTCACAATTAAGGAATTTGTATTTTTTTAATTGCATTTGACAGTTCAGGGGAAAAACCTTCAAGAAACATTTGAAAAAATGCTGTTTGGTTTTCTCATTGCCTGTGCTCCAGACTTACTGGCAAGGTTCTGTATAAGTTCATACAGTGCCCTGCAAGGGTGTGGTGCTCTGACAGAGTCCATAGTGTTTAGAGTTTCAGATGGACTCTGTAGGGTATAGCTGTGAAGGGCTGAGACTCACAGGGAGGACTCTGTGTCTTGTGGTGAAGAACTGAATCAGGAGGCTACTCCCAAGCGGTGTGGACATGGCCAGAGGAGTTCTATGTCCACTTCAGAATTGCTGTAATTTACAGATTGATGGGTTAAAACAAACTGGCACCAAAAGAGCTGCTGTGGTTGATCGTCCTCTGGTAAAGTGAGCTCTCAGTTTCAGTTGCTGCTGAGTCAGGTAAGTCAGCGCAGGAAGAGGGAGTCCCCAGTGGTATGTGTGAGGTGACAGTGTTAGCATAATTATGCTGCGTTTTAAGAACTGAAATCCTATTCTACATCATCCTAGCAAGCTTTGGCAGGACACCAAGAGGCAGCAAGTTCTAGGTCAGAGAGAGATGTGGCTTCTGGAAGCCATGGAGTGTGTGATGTGCTTGTGGGCACATCCCTGGGGCTGCATGGTGGAGAGCAGGGAGCAGGTTGTGCGTGGTGCAGGCAGTAGGGATGAGCAGAGCACTCTCCCAAAACCAGTGGGCTGTGTAGACAGATGCCCTCAGTGCTGCTGTGGCTCCTGTTGGCCCCTGTCACTGCTATGCAGACCTCAGCTTCGGCACTGTGGTGAGAACGTGTGTCCTTGGAAACATTGCTTGCACAGACAGGAGACAGAGACCCAACTGTGGTGTGTCTGTGTGAAGGACACAAACATAAACTCTCTTCAGTATGTGCTTCAAGAGCAGTATCACAGTCTCAAGGTGTATTAAAATAACCTCAAGAATGCAGTTATTTCCAGCTGAAGATGTTAATCATCTTGGATAAACGTGGAAAACCCCAGCCAGAGGGACACAGGTTTTCAGCAGTGCTTCATGCTTGTTAGAAATGTAGCTATCTAAAGAACAGCTTATGCTGCTAACCCCAGTAGATCATTAGAATAACCTTCTCTTCAAAGTTTTAATATTTCACCAGAATATTTGAAAACCAAATGAACTCTTTGCATAGATAATTATGGAGTGCAAACAGCCTGTTTACCTCCCTGGTACACAGGCCCTAAATGGCACTATATTCCAAGGTGTTCATCACTTGCCATGATTCTGACTCTTCCACGAGCAATCCAGCTCTCAGTAGGTTTAATTTGCAGTGCAGTTGGAGTCTCGTGGATTTGGGTTGCTCTTGGATTGCATGCATCAGTAAATAGGAATGTGTCAGAGGATGTACTGCTATATGGTCTAGCCTTGAGCTCTGTGGTAAAGGGTTGGACTCGATGATCTGTGAGGTCTCTTCCAACCCTGATGATACTATGATACTATGATACTATGATGTACTCTGTAGTCCTCTGTTTAATCCAGGCTATGCAACGTTACTAAGGTGCTCCTGTGTAAGCTTTAACTTGTAACTAAACTCAATCAGTATCTGAGCAGCACATCCAGTCCCAGCTCAAGGAATCACATGGCCCTAGCGAACTGTGTCAGTGTTTATTTAGTTGTGCTGTTAAAAATTGAGCTTTTTCTCCAGTTTATATTAAATGTTCTGCCTCTTGCTGCAGATTCGTTGAACTTCATCTCCGTGGTCAAGTGCTTGCCATTTTTCTTTCACCTGTTGCCTTTTTTCCCCTCACTTGACCCTGAATACAACGAGCTGGTAGCAGATGTACCTAGTGACCGGGAAAGTGCAGGTCCCTGGCATGGGAAGAGATATTATGTCAGTAATGCTGGTAACAAAGATGGATGTGGAGTATGGCTACAAACAGTGGGGACGGGGATTGGGGTTGGCCATAGGAAGGAGGGTTTCAAAACTCTGTGTTCAGTAGAGCTGGGTGATGCAGTTCATGATTTGGGTACAACCTTAGCTGGTGTTTAGTCGTACAACATGTTACCACATTTTTTGCAAGTCGTTTATTTTCTTCTACCCAGTTTGTCTGGCCTTTCAGACAACTTCCATTATGCTAATGTAATTAATAGGCATTCTAAAAAGCAGGATCACAGCAGTTTATTTCAGGAGTGTCTACTTTGCTTTTTCAGTTCTCTTTTCCATGCTGCCACTCATCATTTCACAACTAATGCTAAAAGAAGCTGCTTTTCAGTGGTTCGTTCTGACATGGAAGGGCTTTCCTGTACTTCTCTGCCTCATTGACTCTCCATCTCATTTAAAAATCTTTGCTGAAAATACATCTTTTTCCCCTTGCATGACCCTCTCATAATTTTTATCTCTCTCTGCTGTTATTTTAGTGCATAATTTTACTTTTAAACTAGCTGATGGCCCTTCATTTGAGAAAGGGCAATCAATAAATTATGTGCTGATTGTGGATATTCTTCATCATATTTTTGTATTTCATTGTCCAGACTGTAAGAGCTGATATATATTTTTGTTGTACTTTTTCACCTCCTTTAGGGTATCATTATTCTTGGCTTTTAATAATTGAATGAAAATTCAATCTTTTTCCATCATGAGAGAGAGGGAATGTAGGAATGGTTCTCTACCCACTAAATATCATTATATCACTTAATGGCCTGGCTGAGGAAACACAAGCTTGAGCAAACTCGACATGGCTTGGGCAAAGAAAGTGAATGGGTTTCCTGAATAATTTTCAGTTCATGCCTCTACATGATCCATGAGCAGTTTCTAGAGGTAGTAAAGGTCTGCAGAAAACTGACCAAGAGTTTCTGAAATGCTCTTTTTGCAAGAACAGAACCTTTTGGGAGGGAACTTTCAGAACAAGAGAAGACCCACCTTGGTTCTTGTCTAAATGTGTAAAGGGGAGCTCTGAAGCCTCGAGGCCAACTTTAGGTTAATTAGCATTTGAGTGTGCAGACTGGTGTGCAAGATTTGGCTTCATGTCTGAGCTCTTCTATTGAGATAAGTTTGCAGGACGAGATGAGTAACATCCATGGGAAGTCATTCTCCTCTGGCTGGTAGTCAATCCCTGGAACAGGCTGCCCAGGGAAGTGGTGGAGTCACCAGCCCTGAAAAGACTGAAAAGGTGTGTAGGGGTGGTGACCTGTGGCTGAGTGGTGACCTGGCAATGCCAGGTTAAAGATTGGACTTGATAATCTTGAAGGTTTCTTCCAACTAGAAAATCTATGATTTTGAGACCAAGGGACCACTGAGTAGTTACTGCAAGGACAGCTCTGGCAGGAGAAGGGTAGTGGGAGATGCTTCTGTCTCTGTCATACTGCTGCCTGCATTTTCACATCCACTGAATATGTGCAAGGACAGGTGTCACAGAGGCATGCTTGGTCCATCATGGCCAGCCTTGTTTGTTGTCCAGGGTTTGCTTCCTCTGACAAAAATCTTTTCAGTGGAAAATCTTCTAATATTGTAATATTGTGTGGCTTCAGGTCTGTTTTTTGAGTGTAAGAGTGTACTGGTGACTACAACTACAATTTGCAATTAATGGTAACTTTGGAGGAGGGCAAGGTAGAGAAATAAGATCCCACCTACAGTACATATGCTCAGTTCTGACAACAGAGATGTGGCTATGTGTGCAGGGTTGTCCTTTTCTCTCAGATGTATGCAGACATTTGTTGTGGGTTGGTTCTGTGGTCTCGTTACATGCTAATTAAGGGGGGAGGAGAAGGACTGAGCAACTTTTGGCAAGGCAATTTATATTTCTTTCCCCCATGAAATTCCATTTTATTGCTTTTATTAGCAGTTTTGACAGCAGCTCTTGCTTCAAAAATATGATTGGAACATCTTAACATTAAATATCTTCTTCTAGTAGCACCACCTATGTGTGAATTGTTTTCCCAGCATTCAGGAGTGGTTGGTGCTTATCTTCATGCTGTCACTTGATAACTGAATTGTAATATGCAAAGAAAGCAGGAACATACACTTTGGTCATCTCAATGCATCAATCCAATCTCATAAAGGTTTTGATTATGGTTTAAGGAATGAGATGTGCATCTTATTCATTTGCTCATACATATTCTAGCTGCTGACCCATTCATCAAGTGCTTAAGTCCAGGCCAACAAGAATGATCTCTCCAAGAAAGATAAAGAGCAGAAATTTCAAATGAAAGGCATTGTTCTTCGTAGCAGCTCACCTCATCTGCCATCCTCTGGAATTGGTAGCACCTGGTGTGCCTTCTGAGCACCACCTACTATAAGAGCAGCTGCAGAAAAAGTGATAAATAGGAGCCATAAAGTTTACAAACTAAAATTAGGGGAATTCCATTTCTCGAGTGTTTTGTGTTCTTTTAATAAGGGAGTGCTGGAATACTGCTTAGAAACCTTTCAATTAATTCTATCTAGCAATTGCTAGTCTGGAAAAAAAAGAGCAAGCAGTAACACATTATTGGCAAGGGAATATCATCAGTCAGCCAAAAACAAACACCAAGTGAGACTACCTTGCAATCTGAAAATGCTGATTGCACTTTCTGTGAAGCCAACAGCAAAAATACGCTTATTTTATTTCCTACTTTTGGTAAGCAGCTTAATTAATTAAATCTCATTGGCTAATGCTCTGCCTGCAGCATTGCAAATGAATGTGTTCATGTTAGACTGTTAGAGCACCCAAAACTTTGAAGTTGCCACTTGATTTTGTAAACCAGCATGAACTTAGTAGGATGCATTCTCAAACTCTTTAGCAAATCCAACCATAAACATTATTTACTAACTTCTAGATACACTCACTGTTGAGCTGTATCATGACCATGTCAGCAGCATATCCAGAGTGCCACTAGTCTTGCCAGGTGATGTGGTAAAAAAAATTGATGCCAGAAAACTTTGATATGAAGGACTCCTGCTTCAAAGATTAGTTTCCTGTTTGAACAGCAATTAGCATATCTGCTGAACTGCATGAAAAACTCTTTCATAGAGTTGGTCCCTCAGGTAGAATTCCAATAAACATTTGGTAAGGAATATCTCAGCAGTGAGCTACAGATAATGTTTGGGGGAGATATGCAGACTTCCTGAGCTCTGGTTCATAATGATTATTTACTTTGTTGCTGGTGTCAAGATTCACAACATTTACCTGGTTTCTCCCTTTTTTAGAAGTACTAACATAAGATCTCTTGATAAAATAGCTTCATTTCTCTCTAGGAGAGTGTGGGTAAGCAAGGAAAAGGAAGCAGGTTGCTGTGACTGCAACAGTGCTGCTCTCAGAATTGAATTTCAACTATCTTGAAGTCTTCTCAACTTGGTAATAATATTGTTTGCAAACTCCTAAAAGTGGATAGCCAAAATGTTTGTTTTAATGTGTATTTTTATTAAACTAGACAGCATTATTACTGCCACAGATTACAGGCCTGTAATGCGACTTTAATATTGTTATTAGGTGTTAATGTCTTAGGATAGTGCTCTGAAGATGAAATAGTTCTCATTTACTTTTCACCATAATGAACACTAATGTGTCAGGGGACAATAGACATCTTTGCCTTCTGTTCAGTTTGGCCAAATAGGAAAGACAAGAATGGAAGACAACAATTAGTCATCTGTGAGGGAATGCAACTGTAAGTTGTGGGTGAAGCCAAGTGAAATCCAGTCTTACGCATTTCCCTCTCAGCCTTCCGTACTGACTAAGGAAAATAAGAGCAGGCAGTAGGCTGTCCAGTTTCCAAGGTCTCTGGTGGGAATTAGTCTTAACAGATTGGTTGTTTCTGCAGCAGTTTACAGCACCATTTCAGCTCATTATTGGTGATGTTATCCTCTTTCAGGAGGAGAAAAATAACTGACTTCCTGCAGAGTTTGCTTTCAGCACTTACAACTAGAGACTAAATATTTTTTGCTCAAGAACAAAAATATTTAATATTCTGGACAAAATTCAACAGATCTGGGTACCTATTCCAGGTAGAACAGAGCAAAATCTTGTTCTGCTGGTATGCACACAGGAAAATGACTCCACACCCAGGGTTAAAATTGTTCAGGGCAATTTTTTTCCAAGTTAGGAGCCTGCGTTTAGTTATCAGAACTGGTTCACTCTCTGATTCCACCTTAAATGTAGCTTGTAATAAATAACAACAGGGACACATGCTAAAGTGGTTACAGATTATACTTCTGTAGTCTTGGAATGTTTTGCCTGTAGCAGCACAAGTGACATATAAACTCAGCACGTGTGCTATCTCTTACCACTGTACTTGACCTAAAGGGCTTCACAGCTGTTGGATAAGGGAAGTGTTCTTCCTCACTGTCGCTTGTATGACTCAGTCCTAATTCCAGAGGTTTGGGAGCTCCAAGACTCCTAGGCAAATTTGCTGTCTGAAAAATGGGCAGAAAGTTTGTTCATGCTTTTATGACACATCCATCATCATAACACAGATATTAAGAGTGCCGTTTATGGAGCTGTTAGTGCTGAGCCCCTAAGAACAGCAGGGAAATTCATTGGATGCAGTTGCATTTCATCACCGTGGTTCTGAGTGATGCTGAGTCTGGACTATCTTGAAAATCAAATTCAATTTGTGTCTAGACATGCATACAACTCCAGAGTGCATCTCTGCAGCCTGGTGGGTTTCTTCCAGCAATAAACAAGCAAAATACAGCAGCCTGTGTTGTAGGTTTTACATTATTGAGGAGCAAACAGTTCCACAGGATATTTTCATCGTGGAACTAGTTAACGTTTTAATGTAATTAAGTATTTTTGTCTATGATGGTAGTTAGTGCAAATAATTCTGTTAGGAAAACTCAAGTTTCACCTGAAGCATGAGTGTAACAGCAGCCCAGTGCTTCTGTCTGCCTTTGCCTGTTACTGCTGCTCTGTGCACTGGCAGCAACCGGCTGGTGTGAGGGCACTGGGGACTCCTGGTTGCTGCCAGCAAGGCTTGGGTTCAGTCCTGTAGCACCTTTCTGTGCCACTGCTTTACTCTGGAAAATGTCTGTCTTTAAAAAAGAAAAGAGAAAACCTCCTAGTGATAGTCTGCTCTCTGGCTGTTATTTTGTACAAGGTGCAGTTATTGATGTCTCTGTACCAGATGGTGTGATCCCATGTTGCCTCTTAGAAAATGTGATATATAAGCATATATCTCTGCAGCTCAGTGTTCGTGATATAAATCAGTCTTAGGATGTGTTCCGACAGATAGGGCTGGTCCTTTTAGATTCCTACTAAGGACCAAATTAATCAAGCACTGTTTTGCTTTTCATTCTTATGCATTTTATTTGATGGAAATTAATTTTTCTAACTAAATACACTCTTGATTTTCAATAAATCCCTTCTCTTGAACAGAACCAGATGTAGAGACTTGAAGGGTTTATTTCATTATTTAAGAAGCACAGTATTTCAAAACTTGAGCCCACCAGCAGAAGAGAGGGAAGACTCAAGAGAATTTGGCTCACCATACACCTGAATTATCCGTGTAGTATTCTATTCATTGATCTATTTCTATCTTTTTCCTTGTCATTCAATACATCTTTGATTATTCCATATCAAGAATTTTATTTCTGTGATTGAGCTTTCTTCTTTGAAAATTCCAGTAGCAACAAATTCCATAGCTTAACCTTCAGGAAAACTTAAACCTTCTCCTGGAAACTTGCGAAATGCAGTGAAAAGAATGAGACTGAGACCAAGACCTATTGTGGCAATGGCTAAGATCTGCTGTGTAATTAATATTGTATGTTTTTGTGTCCTTCAAGCAGAACAAGGGCTGCAGAATAGCACATGTGTGGCTCTTGAAACAAAGGAAGTTATTTACTGAAGTTCTGTAGGCTTAGTGTCTTAAGGGAAGAGATGGGAAAATAATCCTGGCTTCAAGAACAGACAGGTTTCAATGCATGAAAAAAACAACCCAGGGACTGGATTCCACCTTGGGTGCTGTTTGTTGTTCATCAGCAGAACCTGCTGAGAATGAAAGCACTATATATAGAGAGAGAGAATGTTTTAATTATATGTTAAAAAATGCCTTCATGTGCAAGTGTGATTGTGTATGTATATATATAGGTAAAATAAATCTCCTGCATTCCCATGGCATATAGGGGTTTAGCATATATCCTCATGCAGCAGTTAAGGAAGGTACAGCAGTGACTGTCTCTTGGGTTTTGTTTCTCATTGTCTGGTTCTGAATCCTACTTCTGTGTCACCAAGACAGACAAGAGGTGGGTACACAACCTCAGGCTCCCAAATGCACATCTTTACACTTGAGCTAATATCCAGATTGTTTTGGTAGCTTCCATCCTCAGTGTATTTCCTATGGTTTCTGTCCTTGGAGACATGAAATTTTAATGTTCCTGAATAGCTTTGCTGTATTGTATGAAATCAGCTTTGTTTTTCCTTTTTTCTTCCTTCCAATCTCTAATGCTTCTCTTCTAAGGTGGTGCTTTTTAAGCATTGGGTTTGCAGCCATGTAGAGCATTACTATTTTGCATGACTAGAATGTGAATGACAAGATGCTGGTTTGGCCAAAGGTGTCTTTGGGTGACAGTAAGCAGAAATAACTGAGGTGCTGAGAAACAAAAAGGTTTGTTAGGTGTACAACAAGTTCCTGCAGGTAGGTTCAGTGCATGAAGGGAGGTGCATATTTGTAGTATTCGATAATGACATGGCTAAAATACTGCTGGGGGCAGGTGTTCAGCAGCTGGGAGACTCAGATCTAAGCTTACTGGGTTTTCTGGTCTGCAGAGGTGTGCAGGTGGGTTGAGCGAATCATACCTGTTGCCTCACCAGCAGAAGTATGGTATGTAAGAGCATAAAAAGGAATAATAAACCATGCCCTTTGAAAAAGGAAAAAGTGTGGTGGTGAAAAGCCTGTGATGTTTTCCCTTTAAAAAAATGAACAGGATGAAGAAAGAATGAACAAATTATTGCTTTGTGTGGTTAAACTTGTGCCTAAATGTTGGAGAGCAAAATTGTAAGGCTTCTTGTGGCTTTATGTTTTATTTTAAGTGGCCTTTGAGAAAGGTATTGTGATAAGTGGAGGGGTATATGGGAACTGTCCTCTTTCTTGCCTAGGTTGCTTCTAGGGATCTCTTCTTTAACGATGATAAATACCTGACATTATGCATTTGGAATTTCAGCTCTTGGTCCTTTGTCACAGTTATAATACAATAGTACCATCATTTGAAGCAATATCAGGAAGTTCTTCCCTTGTCTGTAATATCTGTGTAGTTCCTAAGGCCAAGTGTTTGCCTAACACAGAGTATTTTCCCTTTGAATATATTTTGTGGTACAAATCATTAATTCTTATCAAAACTCTAAAAAGAAAATTTGAAGCTTGAGGCTGGGGCGTTTCCTGCCATCAGTGGTTTTTGTCAGAGGGCTGGTCTGATGAAATGCCTCTGTAAATTTTGACTGTAGCTTACTAAGTGATTTCTAGGCTTTTTGCAGTGCTTCTTATGGCTAATGATAATTTTTTCTAACAATAATAATAATAATAATTGAGGCATATTGCTTTAACGAATGTTATCTCATCTCTTAATTAAGCAAGTTGTTTTCAGAAAGGAAGTACTGCTATTACTGAAGAATTTGAAAGTGATAGTTTGCTGATTGTAATCCACTCCTCCCTTACTGCTGTTTAGTTTACAGATTTGGCTACCCACAGTTCTTTTAGGAGGATTAGAGCTGTTGAATAATTTGGTGAAAGGATCTGATACTCAGTCTTGCCTACGAACGCAGTTATTTGGTTTAGATTAGTAATTCCAAAGCCCTTTTCTCAGTGCTCTACATTTACCCCCAGGATTTCTTGCTGGGAGTACTGGTGGTGCTGATTTAACAGCACCAGTTCTGAAATAGTTCTTAAAGCTGCCTAGGATTAGGGAAATGTCTTGTGAAAATTGTATGTACATGTCAGGCGTTAGCACCAGCAGTTAGGTTTCACCTGACTTCATTCCTCTAAGAAAAAAAAGAACTAAACGCTTGGGAAAGAAGTTTTCCCAAATGTTGGTACATGTCAAAGTCTTACTGAACTATTAAAACCTCAGGACTTCAACCAATTCATTTTAGTCATGATATGGCCTAAAGTTGAAGTATTTTATAAAAGCCTAAACAATGCCAAATGCATTTGGCTGAGATCAAAAGCCAAATCTGTTTGTTCTCTTTCATCTTCAGTGTTCCATTTCCTAGGAGTGTGACCTTAGTCAAACATCTATTAAAGTTAGCTTTTGATCTTACTCCCTTTCCTGGGGAGAAAAAAAAAAGGGGGGAAAAAAAGAAAAAACCAAAAAGCCAATCTTTAAAATTTTCTTCCAGAGACAATCACACTATTGTGTTTTAATGTTCCAGCAGTGTGTGAGTAAATAGGATTCTCTGATGTATGTGATAGAACAGTGGTTAAATGGGACAATCATTTTTGTGTCAGAGACAAGAATCAAAAGGAAGCATTCTTCGGAAGCTGTTAACTGGAAAAAATCCCCCCAGGTCAGTGGAAACACTTTAGCTGGTCAGCGTGCTGCATTTTTTGTTCTTTGATGAAAACGCCTTGTAATTCGATAACAGGTAGCT
Organism: Pogoniulus pusillus; assembly: GCF_015220805.1. NCBI lineage: Eukaryota > Metazoa > Chordata > Aves > Piciformes > Lybiidae > Pogoniulus > Pogoniulus pusillus. The sequence continues at coordinate 2,327,542 of NC_087282.1, read as the reverse complement.
GTTCGTTTGTGATACAATTTTCTCCTCACCAGTCAAAGCTACTTAGTGATTAATCAGTAAAAAAGGTTAATTTTCTGCTCAAGTATGAGCAGTTTAGTGGCTTTTTGAAAGAAAGAAGGACTGATAGGATTGCGGATATTACAGCCTTTATTTCCTGAATGCCATTACAAAGATGTTCCTTGGCCATCTGTGAATTCCTGCACATTAGGGCAGCCTAACTGCCTCCCCTTCACTTCTCAGCTTAAGTGCAGGGAGTAAGTCTTTGCTAAATACATAGCAGGTCCTAAAGCTATACTGTGGAATAAACTACAGTCAAGATTTCTGTTTAACGTGGTGATCTGATCAGTTACTGATTAATCCACAATAACTATCCTGTTATATCCACTCTTATCAATGTAGTGCCACTGTTAGGGAAATCTCAATTAAAGCATTTAGGTGATAAATGCTGAAAAGAGCTATTTCAAAGCAGTACCTGTAAAAGAAACAGAATGTGTCTTTTTAATCAGCTATTATTGACAGATTAAAGTTCTAAAGCCAGAATTAAATGCTTACTGACAGCACATTGGGATATTAACCAAGATAAGTTGATAATAATATGTGGTGCTTAATCTATCAGTGTGGGAAAAAGCCTTAGAGCAGATAGCAGCAAAAAGTATGATGTTGATATTGAGAAGACTGCCAAGGATAGTAATTTTAAAAGGAATGTGTGCAAGGAGTTGCTTATGTAGTACAGCTCCTGGAAAAGCAAGATGAACGTGTACCTGCAGAATTCATCTCATCTGGCCAGAAAAAAAATCCAATACATTTTGGACTTTGTTTATGTACAAAATATTTTGACTTTTGAAATACATTCAGTTCATTAGAATGCTAAAAAAAAGAATCTGAGAATCTATTTTAAGATCTGAATGTACTGCTGAAATAGTTGCACAAAACCTAAGCTAAAAATGTTTGTTGCCATAGTTTTAGAAGAAATAAAACTACTCCAGTGGTACAGACCAGCAGAATTTATCTGTAAAGATTGGCAAGGGCAAAGAGAATATTTGCATAATTTTAGATTACTGAGTGTTTCAATTCAGTGACTAAATTATTCCACTCCTTCTTGAGCCTGCATTTGGCTTGGAGGCTGCAAGTTAATTCAGCTTGACCAATGAGTGGAGACACATCCTTTAAGATTTAAAAAATGGTGTAGTTCATCTTCTACGTGTTATTTTTATTCACCACCTGGAACAAGAAAATAAGCTTCCAGTCAGTTTTTCAGCTTTGAAAAATGTTCTTCACCTTGCATGGCATGGAATGGAAATAGCTGTTCTGGCATAACTTCATAAACAAAGAAAATATTAACCTATTTGGGCTAAATTACTTGTCTCCTTTGTTATTTGTGTAAGTAAAAGGGCATGAATAAGCTTCAACAAAACTGTAGGAAAGTAGCTTAAAAAAAAATCAGAAGAATCAGAAATAAAAAACACTTTAAAACAGAAAAAGTTAAGGTTCAGGCTCCTCTGTAATCATGTTCCATGTGCTCTCTGGTTGTGTGATCAATAGTCATCAATTCACACCCCAGAGGAAAATGCAGCTTTTTGTGTTTCTTTACCTATGGTCTAACCATAGCTAGAAGTTGCATTGTGTTCCTCCAGCCCGTAGGCTGCTTCCTCATTTTTTCCTTTGCAGTATCAGAAATTCGCTTATCCATCACCTGTTTGCAGAAGGAGCCCTAAGCAGCAACTCAGCTGTGACCCAAGAAAGCATTTGAGCAGCTTTTGCTGCCTGACGTGGTTGTTTTGGAAATTTGCTGGGAAGCTGCATGAAACCTTGGCCTTTCCCAAGCGAGGCTGATGGGACTGCTGTCCACACCCTGCTGCAATGCAAATAAACTAACTTAAAATATGACATTTTCTTCTTAGAAAGGGGAAGTACAGGGCATCTATATGCCCTGACAACCCCCTGGCACCACCTCAGGGCAGCATCTTCCTTAAAATAATCAATACAAAAAGGAGTATAGGCTGGATGTTAGGAGGAAGTTCTTCACAGAGACAGTGATTTCCCATTGGAATGGGCTGCCCAGAGAGTTGGTGGAGTCACCATCCCTGGAGGTGTTCAAGGAAAGCCTGGCTGGGGCACTTAGTGCCATGATCTAGTTGACTGGATAGGGCTGGGTGCTAGGTTGGACTGGCTGATCTTGGAGGTCTCTTCCAACCTGATAGATTCTATGATTCTATGACTTGAGGAGTGTGTGAAGCACCAGGTTATAACTGTTTGGGATGGGTGCAGTTGTCCTCAGCCTGAATTTAAAAATTCAAACCCAAACCACCACACAATAGGTATGATTATGCAAACCTATCTAGAGGAAGGAGGCCATAATGTAAGAGGTAAAGCCTCCATTTGAGGAGGTGGAGATCTAGAGCGCAGGCTTTGCTCGCTTACTTTACCTTGAATGGAGCAATGAACGGAAAAATAATCTGTGAAAATCCCAAGAAAACAAAAGGAATCTTTCTGCATCTTCTGTTGACAGTAACTGTAGCAGTGGTAGGTCCTACCTTAAAGCTGGAGGTATTTCTGAATTTTCACTGAACTGTTTCCTTTTTTTGCCAGAGACATTGCTGCTTCTCTAGTCTATCCTGATACCACCCAGAAATACTTTTCACTGGGAGCAAGCTGTGGTATTTCAAATTACCTTCAAGTGCTAATACTTTGCTTTCATTCAACAGCTGGAACTGGAAAGTGGTTACGAGTCTCAGAAGAATAATCCTTGAATTTATGTTCTGAAGTGACTCTGCTTTTCAACTCGCATATTTTGAGGCTGTGCTAATTAAATGCCATTTGGAGAGGAGAGCTTGGACTCCCTCTTTTCATCCCTTAGGTTGTGGTTCATCAAATAAGCATGATACTTCTGTGGGGTTTAGGAAGTGGCCAACATTTTCTCAGCCGTAAGTAATCAAGAGCAGTGATAGCTGTGTTACCATACGATTTCTGGCAGAGCTCTTCAGAAATGGCTCACATGGAGGAATACCATGTAGGGGATGTAAGTGGAGGAGCCTGGTTTAGGTTTTACCATCTCAGCTAGCACTAGTTGTCACCTCAGCTGATGGTCTGTTCCCAGGGATTTTAGTGCAAAGAATCTAAGCTTTTCAAAGAATCCACTGATTTGTAAATGGATTGTGAAGGGATTGCTGCAAAATTCCAATGCCTATGAGCTAGACAAACTGTTGAACACTTCATTTATGCTTGCAACTTAAGGTATTTTGAATTCAAGGATTGTGAAATGTTTTCCCTCCTTCTAGCCAGGGTGAACCATAGTGGAGAAAAGTTTATTCACAGTATTTGCAAGCAGTTTTATGGTGCAGTTGCCGTCTTGAGTAAAGAGGGAGCTCACAGCTGCTGTTTGTAGCTTGGTGAGTAATAACATGAAATTACCATTTCCTCCTCTCTAAAACTTCATCTTCTGGGAGAGGTTAGGTAAGGGATCTGTGTGGTGTGATCTGTGAAAGCCTATGGGGTTGGTCAGGCTGGTCCAGCTGAGGGAACAGTGGCTTGCAGGGCTACTATTTGAGCAATCCAGTCTCTAATAGCAGTGCTGATCCTGACAGTATGTTGAGGTTACAGCTGAAATACAGTAGCACAATGTAACTATGGAACTTTGTATTCACTTTAAATCCTGGAAATGTACCATCTTTCAAGTGGTGATTTCAGACAGCTGGGATGTAGCCGAGCTGTGCCATCTGATACCAAAAAACATTCATATGGTATTTTCCAGCTGCAAGTAGGAACTAACATGAAATCACTCACGAGTTCTTTATTCTCAGAAGACCTTCTAGCCCAATTAATTTTACAAACTCAAGAGATTTGTGCCAACTCTAGATAAGCTTTCAGACTTTTTGGTACTTAACTAAAAGGACCTCCAAAATCTTCAGCAATTTCCCTGTGATTACTGCTTATGGACAAATGCTTTAGACCCACAGAAACTGATTTAATGAGAAAGGAATAAACGTGGAGAGAAAAATAACAACAGCTAATTCTAATTTCAGATGGCAGAACATGCATCATGACAGGCTCCTATGATTATAGAGATGTTCAGAATGTCCATGATGAATATGAGGGCTATTAGGCTTAAGTGTATTTATAACATAATTCTAGGTTCCCATGAACTGAAATGTGTTCTGAAATGGATAACTAAATGATGCCATCAGCAGCAAATGCATTGAGCTCTGAAGTCCAAGAGAAGGTGGCCATTAAGCCCTGTTAGTGCATCCAGTGCCCTAACTGTGTGTGAGATTTCCAGGCCATTGGCAGGCCAGGTCGGTTGGTTTGAATGTGACTGAAGTCAGTCTGAAGTTGCCCACCTGGGCTGCCTCGCTAGATGATAGTGCACAGTGCTGGCACCACGTGCCAATACCCTTCTTTGTCCCAGTACAGAAAGAGCTGCTGAAGACTCTGAAGCATCTCTGCTCTATGGCCATGAGACCTGTGTCAAAAGTCTTCTTCGCTTCTGGGGTGGATGTTAACAGCCATTGTAGTCTTTCCTCTGGCTTCTGAATATTTAGCACTTCAGAGTTAACATTTGTCTCAGTAAGTGGAATTAACTTTTATGTTGCTCTCTGGAAATACTTTAACACGTTTTGGGTTTATTTTTTAACTCTTCAAGTTCTTATCTCAAAGAATTGTGATCTTTAGTCTGTGACAGCATGTAAAGTCATATGCAGATCATTTTGAGAGTTTGGGTGATTAAGAGCATTTAGTTTAACTTGTCCTATCTGTGCCGAAATCTGAGCCCTAAAGCACGAATTTGTCACTCTCTTGACGTATGAAAGCACTTTTTAAGTACATCACCCAGTGTAAGAGTCTTCATTTTGTGTTGAAAATTTTCAATGACATGACTACAAAAATTGCATCAGATATGCACTGAAGAACATAGAGATGATCTGTATGAAGTGATTGTGATCTTTTCAACAATAATTCAGCAGCTGATGTGTCTGTCTCGTGTATGCTTCAATCTTCTGAAACCTGTAGATTAAAAGTGGGGTGGTCAGTCAATCAAATATACAGAAGAAGATAAAGGTCACAGTAGTGCAGCATACTAAAGGTATTACGCATTACAGTCCTGACAAATCATTCTCATGGCAGAGATTGTAAAAAGGAGCAGGAAATGTCACAAATTAATCAATTCTCATGAGACATACTATAAGAATGAAAGGGAAAAAAATTATTGTAACCCTCCCAGTGCTCTTTGTAGCTCTGGTTTTTCTGTTTCACTTCAGTAAGGTAAGCTGCTTTCATTATAAGATAAAAGCTACCCTTTTGTATGTGAAGTCTAAAATGTGCAGATGGATATCACTCTGTTTCTCTTTAGACATGAGTGCTCACGTTAACATAGGCTTAAGCACAAATTTGGGATTGAATTTCTGTACACTTCAAAATGCAGCTCCTTGAGTTCAGGCATGAAATCTGGCAGGTCTTCACGTGGGTAAAGGATAGGAGGCATCTCAGGTACAGAGATGTGATGGAAAACGTGCACGTCAAAATGTTTCCAGCGTTTCAGATGGATGTCAAATGGACGTAGCATGGGTTTGGGTCTGAGTTCCAAAGTGTCCTCCCAGAGCCCAGGGTGAATACTTCCACACTGTAGTCTGTGATGAAGCTGAGTGCTGCCCATCCTCCTGCAGTAGCCATTTACTCAGTAAGTTCTTCTCTCAAGTGTTTCTTGCTGATGTATTATTATAAGCCGTCTGCAGTGGAAACCAGGATATCTTTGAGAAGCCTTTGGAAACAGAATGTGGGCTAGAACTAAAACTTTTTGAGTAGAGTAGAATAAACCTGCAACAGTGAGACCAACGTATTTGAATCTGTCTCCAAACTGCTCTAACACTTTGTCATTTTAAAGTTCTTAGTCAAAGAATGTGGTTTCATTGTCTTTTGTGTTAGTAGCTGGGTTTTACCTACCTAAATGAGGATGATTCATTTCAGCTACAGAGAAGTCTCCATAGTCCAGTGTGTCTAAATTAATTAGTAAATTGTGGCAGGCATTCTGAAAGCATTAAGTACCTGGTAAGTATTTCTTTGTATCAGTTTCCTTATTGAAGAAAATGGGAAAGAAAGGACATCCTTTTTCAGTCTTCCAAGGCCTGATTTATTGGATGTTTCAGAATTGTTTGCAGTGTTTGCAATATGGTGTCTCGTATTAACTTTTCATATGACCAGATGTTTCATTATTCCTGTTTTAGCACATCATGCTTGACCCATAGCACCTTTGGATGCAAATAACAAGCAAGCTGCTGCACAGTGCTTGCCTGTTAGACTGAAATAGTACAGCAAGGCTAAACTGGTTTTCATTTTTCTTTTTGAGTATCATTAATTGCAATGTGTTGACTGTTAATTTAATTAAATGTTTTGTTTTAATACAAGACCATTCTTCAGTTCACTGACTTACTATTTCATTTAATTAATTGCAAACCTCAAGATTTGATTACTCATAGTACTCCTTCAGTTAATTTTCTCGTTCACAGTTTTGACAGAAAAGCTTTCAAACTGATATGAGGGAGGGGCACTGTCTAACTGAAAAAAATAGCTGTAGCCAGAGCACAAGATTAGCAGATACTACTCAGGGTCACCTTAAAATGCTTAGAGTCCTTGTATTCACCATCAAAATCCAATTTTCAATGACTGGACATTAGTTAAACTTGGAAGATTCGCTTGCATGCAAGACATCCTTGGTACCGCTGTGTGGGAAGGCAGCTGAGTTTTGTTTGCTTATGTCTCCAAGGTTAATGAGTAAATTGTGATGTTAACGTGAGGCAAGAGACACTGTCCTCTCTTCACCTGCTGCTGGGGAAGTGATTGGCTTCATCACTGCCCTGGCCCTGAGGGTGGTGGACTACAAGTGATGATCTTCAGGCCGTGCAGTAAAAGTGCTTTGTTGAGATAATTCACGAGACTCCACAGAGAAATAATCTTCAGTCGTGTTTTTGTCTACGTAGGGGATATTTGAGCAAGCAATTAACCACTAACTTTAGTAGGATTCAGGCAAGGGATGGCCTTCATGCTCTCTCAACTACTATAGAGTACCTTGGCTTTAGGAGCAGAGGGTGTGTTCAGTGGGTCCAGCCCTCACCAAGCCTCACTGTATGTTCAGTTCTCTTCCAGCTCCAGTGCTCCACAAGCAGCAGGTTCTCCCTAGCTGAGTGTGCCCTACCATGCTGGGTAGCGTGGATATGGTCTAATTTGGATCCAAAACCTTGATCTGAAAACTGGTGCTTAGGTACATTTTAACTGTGGTTCAGGATAGAGCTGCAGAATTCTACTGAAGTGCAGCCTGAGCATAAAGTGCGGTGGTTTGTGTGTCCTTGAAGGGTTATTTCAGGGCTAAATCTGTGTGGCACAGCAGAGTTATGCAGACTCGTCAAAGGGAGAGTACACAGTGTCCTGACAAACCTGGAATTAGAGAATGAAGATTACTAATGGCAGTTGTTGTTTTGCCATATGCACGGTGCAGGTGTACCTGAGTGCACACCATCACAATCTGTTATGCAGTTGTAATCAAGATTCATGTATAGAGAGAGCTGACCCAGAACATGGCTCTGAGATTCTGCTCTAGCGCCTATGTGTCTCTCTCCAACATCCCTACCGGCTCTTCAAGGAGCTGCTGTCTTCCAGCCAAGGCAACTGGTGGGTTCTGGGCTACTGTTAGTAGGATGAGCTCCACTGGCCACACAATTGCTAGCAGTTTTGAAAACAAATCATTGCAGCTGCATGAGACTCAGGCTTTTCCATTGTTGTTAGCACTGTAAAGGTTGTACATGTTTGATAGTACATAGTTTATTTCCTGGGTAGTTAGTGATTGATCACAGCTGGCAGAAGATAACTGGAGGAAGGGAAATGTAAAGTGTAAATGGAGAGGGAAAAAAGGGAAGCTTTGAAGTATGTAATCCAGCATGTCAGGTTTCCTAGTGATCCTTTTTTGAAATCAGAGGGGTAGATGTATATGTTACGGCAGTTTGCAAGTACTTTTTTCAAAGGGAGGTACTCTAAGGGAGATTCTGCTGCTGATAATGATTCATCTGAGAGGATGGAAATGATTCTTCAGTTCCTTGTAGATCTTTAGATAAGTCAGTTGAAGAATAGCTCTCTTTGCCACAGCTAGCCAGAGCTGACTCAATTATAGAAGGGAGTTTTATTAATAGTTAAATTAAATAGCAGCTTCAGTAATGTTAGCCACAGCAGTAGCCTTAAGTGAAGATTATGCCAATGGCTGATTTGCTGAACGCTTTATTCCATCATTTCCATCAGGAGCACGCCCTTACTGCTGAAACCATTTGCTTTAACTTCAGTTTTATTAGCTTTCAGGAATGCTGAGCAGTTAGTGCAGTGTTTGAGCAGCCCCATACAGTCAGATTCTGGGGCTTTTCCTGCTATCACAGTTCAAATAAGAAATTACATAAACTGGGCAATAAGCAAATGAGAGTATAAAGACTGCTGATGCTAACCTTGGGGATTCTGTTGGCTGTATCTGCTTCAAGCTTCTGCTTGGCTGCTCAGGATCTTCAGGCTGGAGTGCTTTCAACGTTAGGAGTGTGCTTTACTCTTTAAACTTTTAATGCTGAAGTAGAGTGACTTTGGTGTGGCAGATGGCACAGTGTAGATTTCTGATACATCACCGTTTTTTGGCTGTTGTCCTTATGGCAGCTGTGTCTGGTTAGGGAGCTCAAAAATGCATGACAATAATTACCTTTAATTTCTGCAGGCGGCATCGTGGTGACTTTGGGACTGTTTTTGTTCTTTCCTGTTTGTTCCTCAGTACCTTTTCTGCCTTCATTATGCTTTGGAAACAACTGTTCAGTAGAAGTTGCTTTGTTTTTGTTATGCTTTTTATCCAGAGCTCCAGATAATTTTTTTTGTCTTGTCTTCTCACTACACATCTTACTAAAAGGTCTGAGTTCGCTTTCCATTCCCTGTTAGCCTCCTCATGAAGAGTTTCTTTTCTGCATATTAAAGCTAAGTAGAGCTTACGGCTTACAGAATCAAAACCCAGGTGAAAACATTTACCACTGGGATACTGGTTCATCTCTATGGATTTGAGTAATGATAGAGTACTCTGCATTCAGATACAAGTTTTTTGTAACCTTTCAAGAGCACCGATGGTTTCTTGTGGTCATGTTAGATAACATTTTAGCAGTAGGGCAAGAGGAAATGTTCTCAAATTGCACTAGGGAAGGTTTAGATTGGATATTAGGAGCAAATTCTTCCTTCAAGGGGTTGTTAAGCCCTGGAACAGGCTATCCAGGGAAGTGGTGGAGTCACCATCCCTGGAAGGATTTTAGTGACATGTAGATATGGTGCTGAGAGACATGGTTTAGCAGTGACCTGGCAGTGCTGGGTTGAGGATTGGGCTCAATGACCTTAAAGGTCTCCTCCAACCAAAATGATTCTATGATTCTATAAATATGAATTCTATGTGAATGGATTGGAAGTATAAAGTGAAAAAAAACGGTTCTGAAAATGGTTTATTGATGGCTGTGCCTCAAACCTTGGACCTGGTTCAGATAAGAAGCAAAAGTGGAGATCTGCAGGTAGGCAGGCAAATCACACAGGTAAATTCCTTAGTGCTGATGCTTATGTTTTGAACTTCCCGAAAATAGTATGAAGTTCGCTCAAAAGAGCCATCCCACTTCCCTCCTCTAGAAAAAAAAAGTTAAGTTTGTAGGTTGCTTCATCTTCTCTGAAAAGTGTGCAAGCACTTATCATTTAGGGTGACCAGTCAAAATGATAAAGCCTAAGAAGCTTACTCTTAGGACAAAAAGTTATTGGGAACCTAATAATTCAAAATATAGTGATAATGATAACCTATAGCCTGATGCTGTTTTACATTTTTTGCTACTGGAAATTAATTTGGATTAGTAGCTTCTACCATTCCCACCTTCCCCCTCTTAATTCTGCACCTATTTTGGTCCTAATGGTCTCTTAATGGTGGTTTTGAGTTTTCCAGTGTAGTATTTTCCAATAGCAATTCTGTTAATCCACAGACTTCAGGAAAAGACAATATATATATTTCTAATCTAATGGTAGAATAATGATTGTTTCAGGTTAATTGAGTTGGAACTGCTGAAATGAAAGAGTTCTGGGTCTTACTGGTGTACTTGGAAATTTCGTAGCAGCTAAACAAGTCAACCAGAAAGTGATCAAAGTGGCAAAACGATCAAAGTGGCAGGAAATGATATTTAAAAGTCTAATCAAAATGGATGCCATTAAATAAATATCCCTTTATGCTTTATGTGGGGAGAAAAAAAATAGAAGAAAGAAAAAGTGGAAAGAATTAAAAAAAAAAAGTCCTTAGCATGGTGTACTGAAATAACTCTCAAATGAAGGTGGGTTTGAAAGTGACATTACCTAACCGGATAAAGTTTATGGTACTCTCAATGGAAAGACTGTTTTGCTCTTAACATTCTTCAGTGGTGCCTTGAGTGGTGTGATGTTACATTTTCTTTATTTCTCTTCTTCCAGGCCTGACAGCAGCTGCCATGGCAGAGGCTATGAAGCTGCAGAAAATGAAGCTTATGGCCATGAACAGTCTTCATGGAGGTGGAAGTCAAAACGGAACCGAGTCAGAAAACGAAGAGCTCAATTCTAACGCGGGTAGGTTACCCTGTGCACGTGAGCTGCAGGGCTGCTCTTAACTCCAGCTTCCCTGCATGGGAAACAAAACCAGACATCTGTTCAAATTCACATGCTCTTTTCTTTTGTAAGCTTTGCTCCTCCAGAACCAAATTGAAATTATTGCACACATCCCTCCGTTTTCCCTCTGAACAGCCATCTTTGTGTGTTTCTTCTTTTAAAACACTGATGAAAGATTGTTTCAGTTACATTAGAATTTAAGCTGTTCACTACATATATTTGTAGTAATGAAAGAATTCTCCTTGGGCAGTAATAAAGTGGGTAGTGTTTGCCTGTAAATGATGGAAAGTTTCCAAAGCATCAGGTTGGTGGAACTCTAATGATTTCCACAGTTCGCTGGAGAAAAGTAAAACAGGGAATGCTATATCACCAAATTGTGGCTTTTCTGCACATTTCTCTTTCCCTCAATTGATATTTGTAAGCCACAGCTGTGAAGCAAAGTCATGATAAACCTTTGTTGTGTTCTGCCTGGCTGGAGTAACCTTGGGTGGAAGTCACTAACACTGAATGCACAGGCAGTCTTAAGCAATACTACTGTAAGTGCTGGTGTTGAACTAAGCTCCCTGAGTCCACAGGAGCAGGGTTCACAATTTAAGTTAGAAATGGGTCCTTACAAGAGGATCTCTTTGTTTACTGTAGTGTTCTTTTCAGGTGAGTAGATGAGATTTTTGCTTGGATAGTGTAGAGGTCCTAGATAAGATGGATACATTTTTATCCCTGAAAGCTCCACAATACTTGTTACAAGCTTCACTTGGATTCACTTTTATTGACACAAACAGTCCTAGAGTACACTCTTACTATTTTGGAAACTTCTGCCTCCTTTGTTTCATTGCCAATTCAAGGGCAGAGGCACAGTGTAATCCCTCACTGCCTTCAGCTCTCCCATCAGCATTCACACATCTCTGAAGTCACACATGCATCCCGCTCTGACAGTTTGCTTACTTGGATGGTGTATAGTGTGTATGCATTGTACCATCAAAATGGTAATTTATTAGACCAATAAAGCAGCAGCTGGGAGGTCTTAGACTCATTTTCTAAAGGAAGAACTGAATTCATGACAAATTATGCACAAAGCAGTCTTTCCAAAAGTGGTATTGCCTTTTGCTAATTTTGTGTACTCATCTGTATTGAAGAAATCTGGCTTCTAATTCATGCATTAAACCCTTTCCCTGCTTTCTGTTTTGTAGGATGTGTATTTCTTATTCACCTCTCAGACCCTAATTAATTAGTGCATATTGAATTCAGAAAGAAAAGCACTGAAAAGGCATATTTAGTGTGTGTGACTCTCATAGTCTGTCTATAGTTCAAAATGAAGTTTCACTGAAAGCAAAATACGACTGAAGATGGAATTCCTACAGAAAAGCAAGAAGGTTTCACGTGGAATAGTATTGGGGGGCGGTTAAAAGCTGCCCTACAAAGGCTCTCTGATTGGAATGTTCATGGTTTCTTGTATTACCCAACATGGCAAAATTTGGGTACTTCACTGGGGGAACCTACAGTACATTAATTTTAGGTACCTCATGATAAGTTTTATGGGGGACTATCCTACCAGCCTTTCAACAGTATGTCAGGAGCATGCATATTAAGTGAGAGTTCTCTGTGGTTTAGCAATTCAATGAGTTCTACAACTGACTCAATACCAATTTCATTATTTGGAAAAAGTCCCACTGGCTGCAGTTGAAGTTACAGTGGGGCCCAAGGATTAGATGGTGTTAGTTATGTGAAGATCTTTCTCAGCTCTTTCCCCTTTTCATTGCCTAATGTGGTAAAGTTGCCAAGAGCAAGTGTACTGGATGGAGTGAAAATGCTGCTTGCAGGCAGAGAAATAAGTCCTTAACAAAAAGAGCTACCGCTCACCACATGGAAAATTTCTTCTCTGGTTGTTATGAGCCATGCCAGCATTAGGATAATGCTTGTAGTGCCTGACTTTTCTCTTCTGGAGGATCATTTCTAGCCATTTGCTTTAAGCAGGGACAGCAGCACTTGTCAAAAAGGAAAACCAAAAGGAACAAGCAACTTCAGACAGTATACAAACTAGGTGAGAGATTGTCAGATGTTTGCCATAGTGGAGACTGAGGCAGGCCATGAAGAGAGTGGGCACTTTGTTTAGAAGCTGACTTTGATTTGCCAGTAGGAGAACACCGTGGCAATTCTGTGTGTTCAGGAAACCTTTACCAACTGTTTGTTTCGCTCTAGACTCGTAGAGTTTAGCTGACAAACCCAAAATGGGGACACAGAATGAAAAAAGAAAATGGAATTTTGCTTTTTTTTTTCACTAAGAAGAGCTAAAAAGAAAGAGGGCAAAGGAGTCAGAAGCCTCATAAGTGAGAAAAACCTTTTATTTTGGGAGAGAGACCTACAGTTTCTTTGATTTGAGGTTGTGTTTAATAGCTTCTGTAATGGCTGCAACATGACTCTGCATCTAGATTTCAGCATGAATAACAACCTGTTCGTGTTTCATTTAGCTCCAAATGAGAAATTCTGTCTTTTATTGTTTTAGGAAATTAGTCTGTGTACTATTGCTCCTGGAACTTGATAATTAATCACTGGAGGTTATGGCTGTGGAGAGTTTGTGGGAAAGAGAAGTTTGAATGGTTATAATTGTAGCTGTCAAATCGGAAATATACAGAGCAGAAGACCTTTTACTTCCTTAGATTTTGATTTTTGTTTTCTTTTTACTGTAACAAAGACTTGAAGGATTGCTATTTTACTTAAAAAGCAGCTCACAGAGAACAGCTCCAAGAAGCTGTTGGTTTTTTTACCTCGGTGTTACACACTGACTTCCTTTGTGTTCCTTCCTCCTCATTCCTGTCTGAAAGATGAGTGGAATAGCTTCGTTTGCTGTCACTTGTTTGGAATTTAAAATCTAACTGATCAGTACTAAGTCCTAGTTTGGAAATGTGTCATTATGCAGGCCACTTAATAAAGAAGTGGTGAGGATGTCTTATCATAGTCACATCAATCCTCATCTATGTCTCTTGAAGGCAGTATGAAATGATTTTGTATTTATTCCCCAGTGTCTTTGTCTCTGTGAGTGCACCTGTGTTGGTGGCAGCTGTCTCAGAGTCTTTGTCTCTGAAGCCAGAATTCATGCTATCAGTTTATAATCTGAAAACTCTAACTCTCAGAATCACTGCCTGTAATTCCATAGATATTGTATTGCCTTCTAGGAAACTGCAGATGTGTCACTAACTGCATCTTATGTGTCTAAGGAAGCGCCACTCACTTTCCTGTGTCTAGTCCAGCTGGTATGGTTTTGCCTTCAGATCCTGCCTACCTCCTTCTTGTGGCACTACAGCAATCCAGGTGATGGTGGAGTTTAGCACTGCTGTATTCTAAGTAATTTCTTTAAAAAATAGTACTGCAAGAAGCAATATAGAAACCATGAAAAAAAAAAAGCCTGCACCTATTTTTTTACTGAAGTACTGCATTAGTGCACAGTTCTGTGAAGAATGTTGTTACACATTTGAACATTAATGTCCTCTTTCCAATCTCTCTTCAGAAAAGAGATTCTTTTTGCACCTTCCTACTCATCATATGAAGTGTTGAAGCAAACTTCTCAGGCAGTTGAAAATCTCATATTTAATGTGGCACTATAGGTTCTCTGGCCCCACCATCCAGCCAATCTGTGCTAACTGTTCCTTGTGGCTTAGTGTCTGTCTCCATCTTCTTGTAGGACCTGGGAAAGTTTTATTTTAGAGAACTGTGTTGCTAGGGATTTGAGTGTCTGGAAGTGGGAGAAATTAATCCCTCTTAAATCTTAGGTCTTTCTTACCTTGTTCTTTGTGGTTATTCCTTGTGAGTCCTTGGAGATGAGAAGATTTGATGGCAATGAGCGCACACATCTGAGCATTGTCTTGATTTTGGAGGGTTGCTGTAGTTAAGGCAAGTCATACTGTAATAATATGTGCCAGGGGTGATGTGGCCTTTCATACTCCACTTTGGAACATGAGTAAGATCAGGAGTTTGAGGCTGGCAGCTGAAGCCAGATGTGCTCTGTGTGTGTGTAGGTCTCTCAAAGCCCAACCACATAATCAGCTTTGTCATTCTATAGAAATAAGATAAACAAAACAAGGCCTCTCTGGTTGCACAAAGTGTTTATAAAGATCCTCTGTTTCATCATCCTGCAATACTAAAATTAGATGAAAGGTATTCTGGAAATTAGCGTATAATTGCCTAGGGAAATCTGAAACTTACTTGAAATCAGAGGTTTTGGTTCCTTTTCCTTTTTAGAAGCATGGCAGCAGGTAGTTTGTACAAGTGTGTGATAGAACTGCAACGTGAAGGATAAATTGCAAAATCCAGCACTGCTTGAATGCCCTGTAAGCTGTGTGAAGGAAGAAGGATCAGTGCAGAGCACTCGGAGAGTACCTGTTTGTACAGAACCTCAGTGCAAAGAATAAAGCAGTTACTTCCTTCTGTTGCCTTTTGGAGTTAGCATGCATGATTTAATAAATGTGTTTTGCTTTCCCTAGAGAGATATCAAACAGTACTAAGTGTTTCAGTGGTATTTCCTTAGGAAGTCAAAATGTTATTCTGTATGTAGAGTCTTGTTGCTTGATTTCCAGACAAGGAGCTAAGTTAGGCAGAAAAGAAAGGAGAAACACCCTAGCTTTTGGCATATGAGGATCAGAGAAAAAGCTCTTAATATGGAAAGAAAAAAGTGTTATCTTTTTATCCTTTTTTCCCTTCAGTACCTGCCATGCAGCTTTCTCATAAATGCAAACATCCTTCACAATCTGTTTAAAAAACCACAAATACATCACTCAGAGGAATATTTAAGGAACCATCAGGAGGGAAAAAACTCATTGGTTTAATGGAATGCTGTCAAGGAAAATCAGCATCAGAAACGACACAGGGGCAGAATTGATACTTTTGCACTGACATGTTAAAAGAAAATCCCATGCATTATTTAGAAAACCCAGAAATCTGTCAGCTGTATGATTGCCGAGTTAGCAGAAGCAGGAGGATGCTGCTCAAGTTGAAAAGAAACGCGTAGGCACAGATCCATATTGTAACCTTTCATGTTCTCCACCCACCGTGAACACCCAGCTATTACACGGTCAGCATTTTCCACTTTCTCTCTTTTAAAATTTTTAAGTGCTTGAAAAGTCAAAAGAGGTGGGTCTTTTCTTCTAAAAAGCAGGATGCCAAGGCTGTTATTTTATTGTAAGAGTAAAAATGACAAGACCAGAGAACAGATTTTTTTTTAGATCCTTGAGTGCCATGCAGACTTTATGAAGTCATTTTTCCTGTTGTTAGAGCAAGTGTGTTTGTGTTACGTGAGCAGAGAGTTATTGTTTCAAAGATGATAATTTGATTTAAAGAGCACAAAGCATTCATGCCATTTAAAAATTATAAGCAGTCAAAACTACTGTTGATATTTTTGGACTCAGCTGGAAAGCTGGTGAGGCATATGTTTGATTTGCCTTCATTGTCCTTGTGCCAGGAGGAATATATACCATCTTGAAGGAAGAATTTAATATGTCCATCCAAAAACTAGGCTTGACTCCAGCCTTAGCAGATACAAGAAAACAGTTGATAATGAATATGAGATGTCTGTGCTGTTTCTGTGCACACACACCTGTGCTGGTCATGGTGACAGTGAAGACACTTGCTTTTCGCGCTGGAGCTGGAGAGCAGCACGTAGCAGCTCAGTGGACCCTCCTGGTACACTGCCATGGAACACAAGTGGACTGAGCACTGGGACAGGCAGGATAGATGGGAAAGAGGTTGAAATTCTTGATGTGCTTGCATCCTCCATCCACATGCAGATGATGTGCTGTGAGTATGTCTTGTGGTACAGCACGTACTGCACAGCCAGTGGGACCAGTGATGGTCAGTGTCATGCAGAAACACAGCTTAAAAGATCTGGAGGTCATAAATTAGTTCAGAGCACTTCATGGCTCTTGTTTAGCCCATCAGTCTAGGACATGTTTCTCTGCAGTAGGACTGGGCTGTTACAATGTACATCGCAGACCCCCACCTCGCCATGCTGGTGAAGCCCCTGCCTGAGACATTGCTTCTTCAAGGCTAACTCAGTGCAGAGGCAAGAGAGCAGCATGCTGACATCTCAAGTGTTGCCTATCCTCTGGGTAATAAAGGTGTGCGTGGCCCCTTAGGTGACTGGCTGTAAGCACAAGCTCTGCATAAGAGTCCTTGTCCCAGGGCCATAATATTTGAAGAAATGAGTATAGTGATGAAGCACAGTGGCTTTTAGGATCTGCTGCCATACATAGGCTTGGAGGTGTGACTTCTTGGGACTTTCTTGAACCCATTTCCAAGTGACACCTAAGAAACTGTAAACTTTCTTCTTCAGTGAAAACGGAGTGAAGGAACTAAACCATTCATGTAACACCGAGGCTTTAAAAACCTTTACCCATTGCTGCTTGTCAGGAAATGTCTGCAGCTGCTGAGCAGTACAGAGCAATGTGAGGGAGGCTTTCCTGGAGCCGGCAGGAGAAGGTTGATCTTCAGTTTTCCTTTTTAAAGTACAGCTCCTCAAGCGTTCGCCAGGGAGTGAGAAGCTGTTTGCTTGGCTGGGTTGTGCCTGCTTTGTATGCTGCTGTTTCCTCTTCCGTTTCTTCCTAACGGTGATGGCTTTCCTGGGCCCTATCCATTGCCCTGAGAGCACACTCTCTGTGTGTGAAGCTTGGAAGCAAGCTGCACATGCATCTATTTCTTTGGCAAATCAGGGGGTTTGGGGAGAGTGAATATCAGTGTGATAGTTTCAGCTGTGTTACCTCACCACTGGGCACAATTAAAATGCCAAGAACTTTAGGGTTCTTTAGACACCCACAGTTTCAGTGGGTTCTTTAGACACCCACAGTTTCAGATGCCTTATCTGCAAACTATTTTATGATCCCATTTTGTGTAGGTTCTACCTGTTGAATGCATGTGAGCTCCTGAACTGTTCACTTAAATATGGATGTAACTGTAGTAAATGTATAGGATTCACAAACAGATGTTGATCCATCAGTTAATATGTACATATTTAGATTGACTGATACCAAGCTCTAAGAAACTTGTAGTAGAGCTGGGTGTAGTTTTAAAACTGCTAGAGGAAACAGAACCTCAGACAAGCACAGATCATTTCAGTTTCAGAAGTTTTCTTTCTAACTCAGAGGCATCTTTTTCTTTGAGACATATTTCTGTCTCAGAGTTTTGATGCTTATATCATACATGATGAAATTACCTGATGTTTATATAGTATAGGCTAGTGTCAGCTATTTTAAACATGAAGGCTGGATGGATGGGTGGGCAGAGGCCAATAGGATGAGAGTTAACAAGGCTAAGTGCAGGGTTCTACACTTTGGCCACAACAACCCCAAGCAGCACTACAGACTGGGAGCACAGTGGCTGAGAGCAGCCAGGCAGAAGGGGCCCTGGGAGTGCTGGAAGATAGCTGAACATGAGCCAGCAGTGTGCTCAGGTGGCCAAGACAACCAATGGCATCCTGGGCTGGTTCAGGAGCAGTGTGGCCAGCAGGACAAGGGAGGTTATTCTTCCCCTGTACTCAACACTGCTCAGGCCACACCTTGAGTGCTGTGTCCAGTTCTGGGCCCCTCAATTCAAGAGAGAGGTTGAGGTGCTGGAAGGTGTTGAGAGAAGGGCATCAAGGCTGGGGAGGGGCCTAGAGCACAGCCCTGTGAGGAGAGATTGAGGGAGCTGGGGGTGTGCAGCCTGCAGAAGAGGAGGCTCAGGGCAGAGCTCATTGCTGTCTGCAACTGCCTGAAGAGAGGCTGTAGCCAGGTGGGGTTGGGCTCTTCTGCCAGGCAAGCAGCAACAGAACAAGGGGACACAGTCTCACGTTGTGCCAGGGGAGGTCTGGGCTGGATGTTAGGAGGAAGTTGTTGTCAGAGAGAGTGATTGGCACTGGAATGGACTGCCCAGGGAGGTGGTGGAGTTGCCATCCCTGGAGGTGTTCAGGAAAAGCCTGAATGGGGCACTTAGTGCCATGGCCCAGTTGTTTGGATAGGGTTGGATGATAGGTTGAACTGGATGATCTTGTAGGTCTCTTCCAGCCTGGTTGATTCTATGATTCAATGTTTTAAGTGAATTTAGGTATTATCTTGTATAGGCATAGAACACTTCTTATGAAATGTCTAATCTGTAGCCTATGCAGATGCTTTCTGAGTGGGTGACTCTCATGACAATTGGATGCTGCTAAATGTTCATGAATGGAGAATATATATACACTTGTAAGTTTGTATTTCAGCAGTTCAACATATCACACAATCTGCTTCCTCAGTATATTTTGGCTGTTGTCTTATTTCAAGTCAAAGAACTGCTGCTCCTTTTTTCCAGAGCATAAAGTTCATTTTTTTTCCCATGCAGACAGCATTTCTTACAATGATTTCTAACTTTTACTGGATCAGATTTAATATAGAAAATGAAGATTCATATCTATCAAAACCCTTCTTTTCCTAATGCCAAATAAAATCCCTCTGGGTGCACACGGTGTAGTCATAAACAACCTGTCTAGATTCTTGCCATATCTGCTCTCAGAACTAAGTGCAGCAAAAGATAAACTAATGACAAAATGCAAATGGTGTGGCTAAAGCACGTAGAATTGAGAGCTTTCGCATGTCTGTCACCTTTCAGATCCTTTACAAATTTATAGTCTCAGAGTGCAGAGGTCTAAATCTTCAAAGCTTGGAAAACAGAGGTGCAGCATGAACTAATCTTCATTTTTCCCCCTATCTTCTTACAGCAGCACTAATGGAAATGTATTTTGTTTAATGACTCTGAAATCCTGTTTGTAATTAGATGTGGGAATTGGTCTTACTTTGTAACAGATGATACTGGAATAATAATATGAGAGATGCTACGCTGAGACCACTATCCTCCTAAATCTATATCATTTTTCATTTTATTGACAGGAAATGTGTTCCTGGAACAAAGAGATTGATTTTAAAGAGCAGGAAAAGAATATCTAGTGAAAACTCAAATGAAAACATTTTAGCATTACTTTAAGAGCATCGCAAGAGTACATTAACCTTTTAGCTTTAGTTTTAATTTTAGTAAACAGTCTTCTTATAATTGTTACTTTTTCACTGTTAGGATCTTGGAATTAATGCACCCAAATGTAGGAACTTTAATTAATGGCAGGGTGCATACAATTAAAATACATATCATATTTCAGGAGGATTATTCAAAATAATTAATTTTGTCTGTTAAAACACTTTTACAGTCGTAAATGAAGTAATTAGGAGTGGGCACAGAACATGTGAGTGCAGGCTGAGCTCACACAGTCCCTTTGGAGTATTAGTTGTCTTCACCAGATCTTGCTGTCATAAATCATTTTGGCCACTGTAGAGCCAAGGCTACCTTTTATCTTGGTTATAATGTTCACATTTGTTAGGAGGAGCAGATAGTCATGGTCAATCCCAACCCAACAAATGAAAGCAGCTTGCTCAGAAGAGTCCCTCATTGAGACCAAGTCTCTTGTGTCTCTGCCAGGCACAGGCGCTGCCACAGCACTCTCTACTCACCAGAAATGCACCATATATAGGACTATCAGTATAAGATTGTATTCAGATCAGTACAAGTTGGATGTACTGCACTTCTAAAAGGAAGGATTATTCCAGTTTAGACATTTTAGTAGTCTTTTTCCTCTACTGGAGGCCATGGTGTCAAGAGTACTGCCCTGTCCTTTAGAAAGCTGCTCTCTACAGGCAGGTGTAAGGTAAGAAGATATCTGCAAACATCTCTACCTTTCTGGTTTTGGTGCTTAGTGGGAAAGGGAGGGAAGAAAGAAAAGAAAGGAAGGAGGGAGGGAAAGGAAGGAAGGAAGGGAGGGAGGAGGAAAGGGAATAAGGAAGGGAGAAAGGAAAGGAAGGAATGAGATCTACCTCTCTGAAATGCATTTTATATTTTCTCTTAAATTATTGCTGCATAAAATCAAAAGCAGTGCTGGGAGAAGAAACCATCAACGGATGATCAGATGACCTCTGGCAATTAGGGATGCCAAAACCACTAGGAAGTAGGCTTAGTGATCTGCAGATTTTCTACAGTACTACCAATGAACAAGGAGAGTGAAGTACCATATGTCCAATACAGCTTTTAGTTTTTAGGTCCTTGTATGTACTCTGTTTCGACAGCATCCTGTCTGCCTAGCATCTTGCACAAAGTAACATATTTGTCTAAGCACCATGGTGCAGGAGCATGATTCACAAGTTTGTTCTGGCTTCCTGCTTGAGTGCCTAAGGATGTCCAGGGTCCAGCACACAAAGAATTAGGAAAATCAAGCATTAGTGATAGTTGCCTTTGTTAATACTAATGAGTCAACTTCAGTCTCACCTTAATGGTATTTTAACAATAAAAAGTACTTTAACACTTTAATTACATTATGTAGTCTGGAACATTCTTGTTCTTGTTAAGGCATATATAAGTTAGGATGAAAACTAGCATATTATCTTTGATGTGGGCCACATGCTGAGAGGCCCCCAAAGGATGTCATTGATGGTGATACAGCTGCCAACAGCAGGAGTCTCCTGAATGACAATTTTAATCAGATTTTAAAAAGAAGTCCCTTAACAGACAGTTAATTTGTGTTCGAGGGAAGAATGTTTGTGGTGTGATCATTGGAAACAGCTTCTTGCTCAGACAAGTAGCATTAACCCCAGAAAACCCCATTTTAATAATGTGGGGGTTTAGTTAAGGATTCAGTACTAGATTTTTGCAGAGTGCCCTGAGCTGACATTTTTGCTGCTGAGATTCAGTAGCAGTTTTGCTTGCAACAGTTGGCGCAGTTGAAATGTCTAGCTGATTTGTGAATTTGATGAGACACAAGTCGCAGCGGGCTGCAGGCATTCTGCCTTTGCCTCACCCGCAAAGTGAGAGGCAGCACTGAGTTCTGGAGTAGGGACTCTGGGGGTAAGCAGGACATGCACCAACCAGCCTCATTACTTTTTATAGAGCACCTTGCCTATCTGGAATAGTTACATTCGAGTTCTGTTTTCCTTTCTAAAGTTCTGATCCCTGAGGAAATGAGGATTATGCATTAATTTCTGTGATTTTAAAAGTAAGCATCTGACGCTTTTGCATAGTAGGTCATGCTTTCTGCTCCATATCCTGCTTAAAAAAAGCTGGAATCCAACGTTGTGAGTGACATTTTGGTGGAACTTTAGCAAGTACAGTCATTCCCAAACTGAAAATAGATACAGGTGGGTAGTCTGTGGTTCTAGCTCTTCTGAAAACCCCAGCCCCGAACCGCACCCAGGAGCAGCAGTTCACCAGCTCCTTCTGCTCACAATGATGAAAACCCAGCAACGGTGCCTCAGACCGAGGGTGGATGTTCCTTTGTCACCACAGCCTGCTAGAGACCTTTAATTTCCATGTCCCTGACATCTTTTTCTCAAATGAACTTTTCAAGATTTCTTAGAAGCTTAACTTTGATTCATAAGATCACTGAAGAATATTAACACCTGGTCCATTTAGCCATGGAGAGGAAAAGCTTGTTGGCACCAAATAATCGAAGCTGCTTTGTCCATAATCTAAAGGGGAAATGCATGGAGTTGTAGTGTGTGTTTCAGATCTCATCTTAATGTGTTCGTTACCTGGGAAATGCAGCCAGTAGTGTGTTAGCTGGGGAGGAATTAAGAATGTGCTTTAGGATGACCACTTTGTGTGTTAGTGACAGGTACATGCTTCATCTTGGGAGGAACAGAAAGTCTGCACCTCTTGCTTTTAGACTAGCAGCATCGTCTCAGAGTGCTGTTTCCTTGAAGAGAGTGGTAGGTAAAGCTTTAGCTGAGTGATTCTTGTAGCTCAAGAAGAGACCATAACGCAGGGTGATGATCTTGTGTCGAGGATCAACACCCCAGGCCATACCCTGTAGCATGCTATGTTGCAGTGTGCAGATCTGGAGCAGGGCCAGATGCAGTTTAGCAGTGGCAGATGAGTTCAGGACGGGCCGTGCCACCCTGCAGTTTGGCACTGCCTCTGGTTCTGGGCTCTGTGTTGCAGTTTGTAGTGTTGGGGATCACAGGAAAACAGCACTTTCAGGCTTGGTTTCTTATCCATGCTGTCAATGAAGCAAGAACTCTGCCATTGTTCTGTCTGACTGGTAGTTGTTCAGTTTAATCTTACAGGCTTACTAGCCATGCCCATTGTCCTAATGTTTAACCTAAGTTTTCCTTGGTAGTTTTTCCTTGCTGCTTCTTGTTCTGTGCACTGTGGGTACAGAGAACATCTTCTTCTATCAAAAGAAGACCATTAGTCATTACATTACATTAAACAAGCCTGCTCTTTTGAACGTGCTCCATGCTGATGATTTTCTCGGTCTCTGGTCAGTTCTCACTGCACTCCTCTGGCCTCTCTCCAGGTGATTCATACCCTGCTAGTTCCCAACCCAGCACAGTGCTTGAGTCAAGGCAATGCCAGTGCTTAGTGCAGCAGAATAGAACAGGAGAGGGAGAAAGAATTTATTCTGATTATACACACAGCTGTCTTGTATACATGTGTGAAACTTATGGTCTGATGTTTCCTGGAAGCAGGGTACTGCTGGCCTGAGTGCCTCTGCAGACTACCTGCTACATCTTCTCTCTTCTTCAAAAAAATACTTAGTTTGCAGAAGAGCTACACAGGCATCCAAGCCCCATTCTCAATTTGTGGGGGTGACTCTTTCAGCCTTTCATCTGTTCTGACCAAATTTCCACATTAATCTCTTCTACATATTCTCAACGGTTCAGATAAATTCTGATAAAGATCCAGAGTCTGGGATGGGTTGGTTAGTTCTGTCTTCTGCACTTAGGGTGTAGACTCTTAACATATTAGCATCTGCCCTCGAATGCATTTCAGTCACTTGAGTTTGGCCACTTTTTAGTTCTATCTTAACAGGTTGACTGGGGGTGCATCTTGAAGGCAAATTAAAATTGGTAGTTGAAACTGAAAATCAGCGTTTCCTGTTTAGATTATGTGCATCTTCAAAGTGTACAGAGCCACCTGCAATTAATGCTCTTTGTTGTATATCTTCTGTATTTACAGGATATTTGACAATAAAATCTTTTTTGACATTTAATCAGTAGCAGAGTTGTTCCACCCTCATTATGTATTCATGAACTTTATCACCAAGACACGGCATAAATGTTGAGCTTGCCTTTAAGATCAGGCATGCATTGATATTTAGTACCTAGGAAACTGTGGGGGGGATGTTGTATCTGTTCTATATTTGTGCAATATAAAAATGGGAATAGATTCTTTTTAAGAAGATGCTCAGGCTGCTGTTAAGGATGGAGACCAATGAAACCTGGTGACTAGTGAAACTTCAGCATACTTGGATGGGAGCTGTATATTCCATTGCCCATGTCATGGGACAAGTATTTTAAATCAAAGGCTGCATTTCCCCCTTTTACTCTAATGATTATAATAATAGTTAAGTTGTGGTTTAGTTTCTCGTTTCAGATGGAAATTTGAAAGGTATTAGGAAGAAAAATTGTCTTACAGGGTGCACTGGATCTGGTTTCTGATTCAAGTACTTGATGAAAGGAGGATTTTTGGCTTTTCATCCTTGAGAAATATTCCCCCTTGCAGTATTTTTCTTAATTTTACAATGCAGGTACCTTTTGAAAGCTGAATGCAACTTTATTCCCCTTCTCTGTAAAATCCTAGATCCAGAGGAGAGTCCTTTAGAAAAGACTAGAGCAGCTGGCATGGGTAAGATCTTGAATTTACTTTTTTATAAATACCAAATGTATCTGGGTATATAGTGGATGTTAAATAACATTTCTGTGTGAGAGATTAAACTGTAATAGAAAAATATTATCTGAACAGAAGGGGATGGAACTTGTACGTATCTTACATTTAGGAGGATAATCTCTAATGAGCCTCTCAGAATTTAAACTCTGTGATTCTGTCTGTAGAAGAAATGTTTGCATTGTCCTGTTGCTAGCAACTGATACTCATTTTCTGTGGGACTAATTTAACAGCTCTTCTTTCTTTGAAACTGCCTTGAATAATTACAGCCTAAACCCTGCCCCTACTATGTAAAAGGAAAATCCAAGTCATAGGATAGCAGTGAATCTTCAGTTTGGATTAAAAAACAGTATTTTATTTATTAGGTGCAGTTATGGCACTAAAATAAATGGTTGGTGCACTTCTACAACATCTCACCTTCAAAATTTAATCATCTACAAATGCTATTTATGTTTCATAAGCTTCTTCCCTTTTAATATGATTCATTAAATAGCCTTTTTTTTTCCCCTGCTGTTTGTTCATCTATTTTGGATGTAGACTCCAGGCATTTATTTCCCTTCCGTCTTAATCTATGAATCATAGACTCATGGGACCTTGTTGAGTCCAACCATTAACCCTGCAGGGACCAAGTCCACCCAATGCATGGTATGGTTGCTAGGAAAACATTTTAAAAGAAGTTCATACCATTTGTAAAATTCCAAAAGCAGCACTTTGAAATGGCAGCTCTGTTCAGCTGGAACCTGCTGATTCCAGTCCAGGTTTGTCCTGAAGCTGTCATGGAGACTGATTTCTTTCCCAAGAAACCTGTGCTTTCAATGCGGGTGTGTCCAGACAGACAACTTCCTCGCAGCTCCTCCATTTCTGGTCATCTTAATTGTCTGCATGCAGCAACTTCTAATTCAATTAAGACTAGCAGTGTTCCACATTAGCCTGTCTGCTAAAATCCATCCAGTATACTATAAAAAAGTCATTAGTTTGGTAATATCAATTTAACAAGTTTTAGCTCATTAACCTTGACACCAGCAGTGCTGGAGAGAGGACCCTTTTGATATTGTTGTTCTCAGCATATACCAGGGAGCTCTGAAAATCGGTCGAAATCCATGGCTGTTATCCTCAATCATCAGCTAGAGCTGTGTGCTGGCTTTCTTTATGCAAATTCCTCATACTAAAGCCATGAATTGCATCTTTTTGACTCAACTTCGTGGACTGGGGTAGTGTTTTTTGAGGGAAAACTTGTTTTCCATTCAGAACACCATGTATTTTCAGATGGCACTGTAACAGCATTGGCAGCTATTTCCTACATGTAGTTTTTCAGATAGGTACCATTCCAACACCACTTCTAAAAAGCTTACCTGAAGTGGGGCAAAGAAGTAATTTTGTGAACATTTTAATGGCTTAGTGGCTTGCACAAACACTTCTCCAGTTACTTCTTTTGCTTTCCAAGGTTGCTTTTGAGAAATCACAGTAGCATTTATAATAATGTTACTGTTTTGTCTTTAGAAATCTTACATTATGCTGCTGTAGGTACCATTATTAAATGGGAAAATGAGCAGTCATTTGAAAGTAGGGCACAGATAAATGAAAACTATAGCAGTCAAAGAGCTGCTGTTTGTTGTATGCTTCTGTACTGAAATTGGCTGTGTCTCGAGTTTCAGAATCGAGAAGAGGTAGAGCAGAACTCATTTTTAGCCTCCTAATACGTCTGTAAGCACAGAGGCTTTGGAAAACAGTGAGAAGAGGTTCTACAGAAACACTCTGTTTTCTTAGCTTGACCTTAAGCCTTGCAGTCACCCTGAGTCTGCCACATTTTATGGTTTGGGGATTGGATTTTGGTGTGAAGAGAATTAGCAACCATCTCTGGGGAAGGGCTGCATGAGATAGAGGAAAAAAGAAGAGGGACTTACAGAAATATTTTAATGTGGGATTGGGAAATCAAAGCAAGATGGATATGGAAAACAGTGTTTCATTTGCAGTTCTGCCTTTGTCCTATTCACGCCAGGGCAAGAAAATATCTTGTGTTTACTTCTGTCACTTTGTCTTCTTTGTTTTCTAGCCTGCTCACTCAGAAGCTATCGTTTACTATGTTCTAGGTCATGGAAGTGCTCCTTTCTGTGTACAGCAACCTATTGAGCTAGGGAACAGCTCTGATCCTTTTTCTCCTTTTTCCTGTGCTTGAGTAGGTCACCATCCAGAATGGACCCAGAATGGGTCTCCCCATGGCGCTGTGGTTTCTGCCACAGCCTTTCCCCCCCTGCCTGGCCGCAGTGTGTGGCCCTCAGCCAGCAGTTGTTCTCCATGGAGCAGGCAGTGCTGCCGTTGGCAGTGAGGGACAAGGGCCACGCGTTTCTCAAATGCTAAATGAAAGGCAAGTGCTGGACTGGGCATTGTTGACTGCAGCAATGTTGACACACGTCAGGAGCACCCACAGAGACGTGTATTTTGGCTTTGTTTGAGAGCACTCAACCCTGTGTGATCCCAGGAGGATGGAGGCTGCCAACATGAGTGTTGGTAAGTGTGTACAGCTGTGGTGCAGGTGTGAGAAAGCAGGGCAGAGCCGGAGGGAGCTGTGGCTGCCTCTGCAGCCAGGACATGGGCATTTGTTCCCAGTGGAAAGCCAAAGCCTTGCTCAGTGGGGCTTAGTTAATGTGTGCACTGTACACACTCAGTCACAAGATTAAAGATTAACTTGGAATACTTTGATAAGGTGTCAAGCCAGGAGATGGACAGCAAAGAATTGGTACTCATTTACAATGTTAATGAGAGAAGGATTTCAGTAAAAGACCAGAGGTGTAATATATGCCATTTGAATATTGCAGGCTAATAAAAAGTGCCCTCTACTGAGCTATGTGTCAAAAACTTTTGTTGTATAAAGGTTTACCTCAGCTAAATTTTCAGCTTCAGTAAGGCAAAACAAGGTATATCTAAATTTAAGTGTAAGCTGTAATTCTTTTTCTCCCTCTTTTCAAGTTTGCCTCATAGAAGGTGAAGTGGTTTTTGTCTTTTCTAGGTATCTACTCCAAAATGGGAAAGTACATTAGACAGGGCTAATCTGAAATTTTGGTTGATCTCTGGGGAGTGGGGGAAGAGTGCAGTGTTGAGACTGAGAAAAGCTTTGCAAATGCAGAACGTGAGGAGGAGAGGTTGTACTTTGACAAAGTCCTCCGAGTCTGGAAAGGGATCGTTTTGAGCACTTTCAGCTTTGAAAATGTACCAAGGAACCACACTCTACCCTGGGAAGCAACTCTGCCGAAAATTCACATTACAAAACACATCTGTTAAGTTGTTCTTCCTTAGAACATTTCACATTTTTCTTCCAAAAGTTACCCAAATCCTTTCTATGCACAAGAGCATCGTCTTTATCTAAGGAACATTTTTAAAGCAAGCCAAAAATATTCTTTCAATAGCTGGAGTCAATATGGATGCAGGAAAAAGAGCAGTTTTATGAGGACTTTAAAACTTCAGAGAGAATCACTTGTACATGAAAGCAGAAAATACACATGGTGAGTAGTCAGGGAACATGTCTGTAAACCAAAGCTGCCTCTCTAAATATTTGCTTCCTTTCTAAGAGGGATCTTAGATTCTTTGACATTTGTGACATTGTTAGCATCTTATCTGAAAGAATGGCATTTCTCCTGGCAAAGGTGGGTTTTGTATGGTCACATTAAACTGTGTGCACATCCATGAATGTATCTCAGTGTATGCAAAACAAGAGCTACACATCAGCACATCTGTGCATTCTGATGGGGAGCTTAGCAGTCTGACCATGTTCACTTTGGATTTAAATACTTTTGGAGGTGTTCAGACTTGATTACTTGGCCTCACCTAAATAGTACAGCCTAGAAATAAGGCTCATTCTGGGTAGCTGTCTCTATTAGATGTGTAACTAAAAATCCATCACCGCTAAGGTCTTTCATGAAATGTTTATGTTATTTCACTCAAGATTTTTTGACTAATATTTTTAAATGCTTGTTCAATTTGAAAAGTGGAGGCCTGGCTGCAAAACCTGGGCCTGGACTTAAGAATCCATATTTTAAGGGAATTATACTCTGGGGTTGTTGTCTGATCAGTTACATGGATACAGACTGAGGCACCAGCTATGGATACCAAAAACATCCAGAGCTCTGGAACAATCAAGGTTCCCTGTGGGAGGCAGAATCAGCCTTCATCCTTTCAGTTAAACCCACAAAGCCAGCCCCACTGCCACACAAGAGCTTGTGATGTCGGATACTGTGCCATGGATGTGCTCTTGCAGAGTGCAGTGCTCTTTAAAACAATCTCTTTCCCTTTCTTTCCTGTTTTTGTTTTTTTTTATACTGAATACTGCCTAGAATCTCAGATGTGAAAATCATATCTTCAAGCTTCCCAAACTAAAGAGCTTTGGGAAGAGTGTATTTGTCATTATGTTTAATTTGCACACACCTCACCAAAGAAAAGGCCAGGGGAGCTAGGCCGAGAACACAGCTGTACAGGCAGCTCAACTAATTGCCTCTCCATCCTCAACCTCATTTATCTTCATTTCTTCCCAATTATACCAAATTATCAATAGTCTCTGTTGCATCGGAGTCTTAATCCCCTTTATTCAGGCAGCATTAGCTAGTGGCAGATGAATTCTTGGAGGGAGTCAGGGTAAACAGCCATGAAATGCCACCTCTGGCAGATGGCATTGCTCACAAGAAATGTGACAAAACATTTGGAATTTGTTCCTAGGCATTGGTATGAGAAGGCAAGCTGTCAATATTTTTTTAGATGATAATCAAGGTGGTACATACTTAGAGCACAAGCAGAAATGAATCCTGTCCAAAGCCTCAAGCTTAGTTAAGTTCCGCTTGGCACTCTACTGTTGTTATTTTGTTGCTGAAGCCTCGCACTTCTTTTCTTCCTAAGAAATATTTTCACTTTATCTGCTACTGATATCAACATTTTAATAATGTTTGTTCTGGTGATATTATTCATGGTTTCATATACCACAGAAAGAAATATTAAGTTGAGGTTATAGACTATCCCTCGCACAATACCAAATTCGGGATGTATTTTCTTAAGTAGTTTCTTTGACACTGTTGGTCTTATCTAGGGGTTTGATCCTGCTCCTTAGAGAAGCTAATGCAAAGCTCCTGCTAGTACTCATTGAGGAGAACTGTACTAGAGATTAGATATGAGCACCTAGTGACTAGGTTTGCTGAGTTAGAAAAAGAATCAGAAAATCAAAGATTGAATGCACAAGGTGTCCAAGTGCTCAGGCAGGTATAGATGCAACTGTGAGCAAAAAGGAAACCAATTTTAAGGAAGTATGGAATTGGCAGCTGATACAGTTCCAGCATTTCCCACCCTCTGTGTTATTTTTAGGCTGGCATTAAATGGAACAGAGGAGATTTCACTGCAGGCCTTTCATGTGAATTAGGATTGCTCACAGGCTCTTCTGGTTCTGGCAGTATTCTAGACTTTCTGGAACTCAGTAATAACTTAGCACAAGGAATCAAATGACAGGCATCAAAATGGTGTATCTCTGGGATGAGTTTATACCTTGCTTGTGTTCCCCACACGGGCATAGCTTGTTGGAGCTGTGTGAGCATCTGCACTTACTGATCCTTCTTGGAAACAGGGGCTTAGCACAGGAACTCCAAGTGGAGAGCTTCTGCAGTCATTCAGCTTCACTTTTAAAGTCTTATTAGGCATCCTTTTGCAGCCTTCCCTTTGCTAGTAAAATCTCCACTATCCTTTAGTTCTGTGTGGATGCTCTGAGTTGCAGCTGTTTGGAAGGTTGTCCAAATGTGTGTGTGTGAAGTGCCACACTCTGGATTTAATCCTTTCAAGACATTACTTGGTATTACACAGAGTTCTTTCAGCATTGGGAGGTTTTGAAACTGCTATAACGACATAATTTATATCACTACAAATTAACTTAGAAGATTACAAGCTGTAACTTGAACTGTACAGAATAATGATCTCAAAGAAGTAGTAAATGAGAAGTTGTTGAAACTGAAATGGTCTGATTTTGTAGTGCAGCATTACCTGTGGGTGTAAAGATGTTCTCAAAGCATCTCAAAATCAGACTAAGCTATCTGACTAGTTATAGTCACAGTAAGAATACACAGTACAGCTATCTCAGGGGTTGTTAAATAGTGGAGAATACTAAGTCATTTAAAAACCAAACAAATAACCAACCCCCCAGCAAAACACCCCTGCCACACCCCACCCCCCCCCACACCCCCCCCCCCCCCTTAGTCTGTGATGAGTGAAGGTGTCAGTGATAATCACCACTGAAGTATGAATCTTAGTTCCTTGTTTCTGGCTGCAGTCGTTGAGTTTAGCAGGATGCATGTTTTGTGCTTTCTGGCAGACAGCCCTGCAGACTCTGTTCAAGATCTGAAAGTTAAGCTGTTTTTATTTCTGGCTTGTGCATCATCAACAGTAATAAAAACATGATGGACCAAAACATTGACCTTCTTTCTCTCTGCGAAATGCACATGTTCCTGGAGACAGACTTTGGGCTTACAGTAGAAAATGGGTATTGTTGTTGTTGGCAGTTCTAAGCCAGAGATACCATGTTCTAAGGCAGTCCTCTTATCTTTGCCTGGAAAAATAGATAGCAATGAAGTCACACGTTTATTGCTGAAAATGTTAGCAGTAGCAGTTTGGAGTGCAGAAGGGAGCAGATCAGGTTTGCAAGGATGGACCAGAATCCTGTGGTTACATTTCAGAATAGCACTGAGTGTTTACAGGCTGTTCTCCCTCACCAGCATAGTGTCCTTGAAATAACAATCTCTGCGGATATTTGTAAGCCTTCTTTTGTCAAAGGCAGGTTCTGTAAGCTGTCAGGAGCAGGGCTGTGTCTGACCCAGCTCTCCAGTAGGAAAGCAAAGGTACTTTGACTGCTCACTAGCTCAAGCTTGCTGAGCTTCCTACAACAGTGGAGGTCATTTATTATCTCTCAGGAAAGGGATTGCAGATGCTTTTCCAAAAGGAAATGGAGACTTTAAGTCTCTCTAATTCTGATACTACACATTGTATAGAAAAAACTGAACAAGGATGCATTATTAAATCAACTATAAGAACCAGAAGAAGTCAGAGGAAGGCAGCAAATGCCAAGTTAAGCCTTCAAGTCACACTTGCAAATACAAAGAAGTAGCTATCCATTCAGTGCATCTCCAAGCTGTGGAATACCTTGCTACAGGATATTGTAGGTGCAAAAATTTAATGGAAGAGAATTGAATGGAAGAAAAATCAATTAGAGGCTATGAAATGGAAGAAGATCTCTGTTTCAGGAAGTTCCTAATGCATAAGTTGTTGGAGAGTATTCTGGGAAGTTGTCACTCTGTGTTTCCTCTGGTTTTAAACTCTGGTGTGTGTTTGCTTTTGGTCTTTTTTAGAGCCAAGGTGTTAGGCTGTCTGGGCTGTAGCTAGCTGTGTGCAGTTACTCTGGGAGATGTTACTCCTTTAGTTGCATTGCCCCTCCCTTCTGAAATATCATGGCTAATTGCCATTTAGGGGTCATAAATACCTAACTATTGATGTGAAGATTACAGGCTTTTCCCAGACACCCCCCCTTTCATTATCACATGGTTAACTATCAGGTAATAAAGAAGCAAAGGATTCATTTATTAATTACCTGAGCTTTTCTTCAGCATGTCACCTTCCTAGCCCAGAAGCTACTTGTTTTGACTAATATTTATGCATGACTACATCAGCAAAAGAAAAGAGGGGAGTGGTACAGATAGCTAGCTGTGAGAAGTGCTTTCAGATATTGGTGCTTTTTAATGAAAATCAGCATATTTATCTAACTTTCTGTAAATGTGATGCTTCATCACGCTAAATCCAGCTTTAGTGGTGTGCTGTGGTGGTACAAGTTGAATCAGGCGACCTGTTTGAGGTATGCTTGGCATTTTGAGTTTCATTGAAGATACTGCTTCTTAGAGCAGTTTCTGGTTTTATCAAACTAGACCCTTACCTCATATTGTGTTTTCCTTATTTACTCTTCATCTTTTTATTTGCAACATTTCTCCCATTTTCCAATGTCAGATCCTCAAGGAGAAGGCCATACTTCAGCAGCTACCCAGGAGAGGCTGTTTTGCTGAAATGGTTTTGTGTCTGCAGCCAGTAGCTCCACTACACTGGTCTTAGAGAGCAGGAGAAAACACCCTGGTGTGTTTTAGTAATCGTCAGCATTTCTGTGCCTGTCATTGGAAGGGATGAACGGCCCAGAGGAGAGGTTTTACCCTGTTAATGAGTGCTTGACACCGAGTGCCTGATTGTAGCTGTGAGATTTCTTTTTGCCTGGGAAGGCCCCCATTGTAGGACAGTCTGACTTTCCAAGGTAGCTGGCAATAAGGAGACTTCCCAGGGCTTGTGCTTTAGCACTATAATCATCACTCACAATTTGTGAACTTCAGAACACATTGGATTTACCACCTTAATTCTTTTTCTTTGTTCATTTTAAAGGAAGCAATTGACAGTTTGGGAGGGATAATTTGATCCCTAAATAAATAGCATGTCTCTGCTTTTATCTCCTGAAAAAAGTATCATCCTGGAATTAATTGTTCTTAATTAAATTGGCATCAAATATTCTGACATATTCCCAGTTATCTTCAGTATCCTGTTTGCTGTGAAATAAACTTTGATTTTGCTGTCATTAAGACTTTTCAAAAAGTTTAGAAATTACATTCAGATTTCAGATGCCTTCTTATTGTACAATTATCAACAGATTACTTCACCTAAGTTGTGACAGACATATTTTTTAAGTATGACTGACTGATGGACAGATTGGGAATTGCTGAATTAATGGGCACATTTCAAAGCTTTGGCAGGGCTAAGCAGTAATTACATCTGCTGAACCACTTGATAAGCTTTTGGAAGTAGCCCAGTAAAACCATCACTGGATTTCTTGAGTTTTAATATCTAACCCTACATACTTTCATGGCTTTCTTGTAGGGCACAATCCAGGAGTTGGTCTAGGTGAATATACACAGCTAAGGAAATCAGAGCACTAAGGCTTTAAATGCACTGCAGATTTCCAGTTTGATTTTTCAGGCGGGTGTCCTGTTTGGGGGGGCTGATTAAAACTCTCCCATTTTAGAATAAGTTTATCTGGGATTAATAGAAGACCACAGAAAGTGTCACTCAAGTGTGGTCTCCATGAACAATATCATCAACTGCCAGCACAAAGGACAGAATTGAGGTGAAATGGCTCGTAATCCTGATCCAGACATCTAAATGCTAATACCATGGAAAGAGTTGCCATAAGATTGCAGGTTGAAGTGTTTTCAGCAGAGAATATTCTGTGTAGCCAAAGCAGCAGCTATTCCCATAGTATCAAGGCAAGATTGGGATATTGATAAAAGCAAATAGTCTGGGACACCCAGAAACGTGGGGGCTCAGAGTGCTGGCACATCAGCTCTGTTGATTTAGGTGTACTGGGCTTCTAGAGGAACCAAAACCTTTCAAAGGCCACTTAAAAGTCAGAGGTGGTAAATGCTTTGAATTTCCATTATTAAGGTCAAAAGATGGTATCAGTAATTAAATTTTGGTCACTGGTTGATTTTGCCCCTGCTGACTGCAGGGGGGGCTGGACTAGATGATCTTTACAGTTCCTTCTCAAACCAAACCATTCTATGACTCCATGAAACTCTCAGTGCTGAAATAGCAATGCTGTGAATCCTTTTTTCTTTACAGCTGTTAGGCTTAGTCTGCCCAACTGCATGACAAATGTGTTTTACAATAATTCTGGAATAAAATTGGACATTGAAGATGGTATTGCTTTTAACAATTTGAGTTCCATTTTTCAGAACAGTATCACAACAAAAAGCAAGTCGAGAGACATAGATTGAAGCGGTGTGCTTGTTCAATTCAGAGGTACCCCTGACAGAGTGGATTTCATTTAGATAGACCAGAGAGTTTTAAGGCTGATAAAATGAATTGGAAACCAAATGAAAAGAAACTGTCACCAAATTGAACTTTGATTACTTTCTGGAGGTCTTTCAGTACTGAAAAACAAGACACTAATTTGATCATCACAAATATATCTTCGTCAGAGAAAGTTTTGGGGCTCTCATTTTGAAAAGCACAAATGCACTGAGAGGTTTGTTACTGGAAGACAGGTAGCTTGGAGTGTTACCTTGTGAAATCACTAAACTCAGGTGAGCAGCAGCATTTTCAGAGAAATTAAGCTGAGCTTATCACTTACATTTCCTTCAGCTAAACAAAATGAAAGTTAAACAGAGGCACTTTGCTTGCAGATGTGTGCGTGATTGTAAATCACCTTGCAGTGACTCTGTGAGTACAGTGTGCAGCAGCAGCAGCATGGGTATGTATTGCATTGCCTGATTTTCCCTGTTTGTCTGTGTTAGCTGTGGTTTAACTCCATGTACATCTGGCTTTGCTGTTCACAGGGGCTTGGGAACAGATACATGCAGAATTTGGCCACTTGGCTGGAAATGGCTCTGAGGGAAAGCTCACCTCTGCCTGCATTGTCATGGTGAGGTGAATAGGCTGGCGTTTCTTTGCCTGTGCTTAGTTGAATCTAAGTGCAATTCATGCAGAAAGTGCTTCTCTCAAGTAACCTGGTTAGATTGGTAAATACCACACTTCAGTAACTAAGCATATGGTAAGTAATTCTTTCTCTTACTACACGTGTAGTGTCCTGTCTGTCTTGGTCTGTGCTCTTTGATAGCTGCGTTGCATTTCTGCACAGGCATCTGTACAGTGCAGGCAGCCAGGACAGTCCCCGTTGTGCCTTCAGCTGCAAAGCTGGAAGCAGACCTCTACACAACACGTTTGCCTGGGTTGGGTGGTAGAAAGAAATATCTGCTGCTGCTGGGCAGTCAGTGCATTCTGCAGTCACTTATGGTCAGCTAATAGCTCTGCCTTTTTCTTCCCACTTCGGTGTGGTGGTGTGAAGGAAACCGCAGGCTCTGTGCTAGCTTCTGACAAGCATCAGGAGCTTTGGAAGATGGAGGTTCTTGTTTCTCTTGCCCTTTTTTGGTGCTGAGTACAATCTGTTCTGGGACAAGATTGACTAGAATGCAAACAAGATAAGGAAAAATTACCTTTCTGTCCTTTAGTTTTATCTGCTGGAGAGAAGGTCATATGGGTAGTGGGATAATAGTGTTAAATGTAAAGCTTTTTGTCAAGCCTATAAATGGTGTATTGGCATTCTGGCAAATCAACAGACTTCTGCATGCTCTAATAATATTTCTGTGATGCTTAAGAATCAAGGTACTAATTAAGAGGAAGTATTCTCTCCCATTTAAAATAAATAGCTCTCTTTCCCTTCATAATCTAGGCATCAAGTCAATCGTGTTGCTCTTTTCTGTTGTCATTTTCCATAGTGATGTATCTTTGTTTTTTTCCCATATAGTTTTCCTCTTTTTGCTTCTTCATGCACACCTAAATTACTTGAAGCCCATCTCACTATGTACAGCAGGTGCAGATCATTGCCTAATTTTAGACTCCTTATCTTCTATATTAAAAAAGAGTGAAAATCTTCACCAGCTTACTGTGGACAAAGAAATTGTTTTTTCCTAAGACAAATTCCTTCAAAGGCCAAACATTTTCTTTAGTATAATGAAAAAAAAAAAACCCTCCCATGAATTAATTTCTTAGTTGTGTATTGTGTGACTCATAAAGTTTC
Source organism: Pogoniulus pusillus (assembly GCF_015220805.1). Classification (NCBI taxonomy): domain Eukaryota; kingdom Metazoa; phylum Chordata; class Aves; order Piciformes; family Lybiidae; genus Pogoniulus; species Pogoniulus pusillus. The sequence continues at coordinate 2,291,562 of NC_087282.1, read as the reverse complement.
CTTTTTAGTTTCATCTGGAAGCTCTTCCTACTAAAGATTTAGAATCAAAGCATGACATCTTTGCCTTACTGACACACCAATTTGGACAAAAAATGGCAATGAACAAAAATCTGGACAATTATGGCTAAACCTAAACAGGAAGTATTAAGGAGGAGCTACTTTTTATAGATGTATTCACTTCCTTGTTACCATAACAATTAGAAGATAGCATTGAGAGATATATGTGTGCGTGTGAAGTATGTACTTGCTTATACAAGGTGCTGACAACAGCATTACTCAATAAGAAAACAGGCACACTCAGAAATGAACTTTTAACAGAAAATGGCATGAGAATATTACCACAGGTCTGCATTTCACAGAGCTGATTTAGAATGTGACTCTAGTTCTGGTTACTCTTGACACCTAAACTTGTCTTAGTATGTGGGGGTTGATACAGCAGGGAAGGATGCAGGTTTTCTCTTGAAGCAATTAAGTTTTAGCTATGCAAAGGGACTGTGGGCAGGATGAATGTGTATGTCTGTGCTGTAGAGCACAGGAGTAGGACCTGTGAGCCCAGACTTCTCCTCTGCTTCCACAACTGGTGTACCAGGCAATGTGGAGGAAGTTGCTTCATAATCTGCACCTCAGCTTTCCCACTTGTAGGCTGGTGAGCATCATACAGGCCTTGTAAAACATGTCACAACTGAAGAGTTCTAGGTAAGAAGAAGTTCTCATCGTTTTCATTTTAAGAGACTTGCTACTACATGGATTGTGCAGTCCAGGTGAAGTGGTGAAGCTCTTATCTCTGTAGTCTGCAGGATACATTTCATTTACCATGCACTTTTATTATACATCACACACTCAACAGTAATTTTTCCTTTTCTTAAGGGGAAGTGATAGAGAACATAAGAATACAGGAATGGTCTGTAGAGATAAGTGTGTTGCAATTTATTCTTCTGTTGCTGGCACTGAATACTGGAGCAGATTTACAAGTGGAATTTGCAGGGAAAGAAGTTATTATTGTCTCCATCTGTAAGAAAAACTGGTTCAGTGATTTGGATTGTGCACCATCATTCCAATTCAGTTTGCTGTGCCATGGTGGTTTCCTTAAGTCGCTTTTCTGTGCAGTGCACTTCTCCACCTGTGAAAGAGGACTAATTGTACTTCACTCTGGAACGTACAACCTTGTGAAGCTGGGCACAGAAAGCTGGTAGGGCCACAGAAGTATGGTGGGTAGATGCATGAGGCTTTGGAAAGACAAGAGGAACTTCCAGAAATAAATAAATGAATTAAAAATTTAGACCATCTGTGCCTGGGGTTGGAGGTACTAGAGAGAAGCAAATGGGATGAGAGAGACAGCCGGATGAAGAGTGCAGCTTTTTGTTTTCATTCAGAAGATCTCCAGTAAACTGTCTTGTGCACAGGTGTCTTTTGTGGCCACTGCCCTGATACCTGAGCTTAAGTCTGCAAAATCTGCTTCTAAGTGAAAAAAATCACACTGAGGTAAATATTCTGTGTGTTTCTAGAGGAAGAGTGAAGTGTAAATGTGAAACTTCAATGCACTGAAAAAAGCATATGGAGAGAAATAAAACTCAATAAAATCAAAGGCTAAACATATCCTCAGAAAATCCTTTTTTTAATGACATGTTTAAGTTGGTAAGTATTTGAGCAAAATAATACCAGCTCTGTTTCACAGGAGTCAGAACCAACAGCTTCTTTGTGCAGTATCAAATGTTGTTTGAAGAAGTTGCTATACCCTGCATTTAGCACAGATGCTAACACAGCCTTAACTCTGGTAGTTGGAATGGGCTGCCCAGGGAGGTGGTGGAGTCACCGTCCCTGGAGGTGTTCAAGAAAAGCCTGGATGAGGCACTTAGTGCCATGGTCTGGTTGACTGGACAGGGCTGGGTGCTAGGTTGGACTGGATGATCTTGGAGGTCTCTTCCAACCTAGTTGATTCTATGATTCTAGTTCTCTCTTCTGCACTGCTCTATTCTATCACATGGCCTCTTCTGGTGCGTCTTTTTTTGTCAGTGTATTACTCATCATTTTACAAATTGCAGATCTTTTGCAAGAAGGTAATTCATACTTGGACGTGGTGCTAAAATGATGGAGTGGTTTCCTTTTTCCTCAGTTGCCGACCTTTCAAACTTTTTCATTTAGCTGAATTAATCATGTTTATTAGCTACATCAAGAATGGAGTTTTCTCTTACTTTCATGTTCAATTAAAATGGGTTGGTTTTTTTGCTTGCTGCCTTTGCTGCATCACAGTGATATCTTCACTTGCTCTAGTTGAAATTCTTATTCATAAATTCAAAAGAGCCTCTACTGCAGTTACAGATCAGTATAAGAATGTGTAATCTGAGTGGAAATGTGAGGTGTACCTGTGAAGGCAGCATACTGCAAATGCCTCTTTACAAATGCTCACTCTTTTTTAAGCTGGGGTTTTTTTTGTGGACCAGATGTGGATCAGTATTCACTGCCATGGTCTACTTAACTGCTGTCTAAAAGGATCTTGTTATTCAAGCGTGTAAGTGGAATCCTGGAGAAAACTGCTGCAGAACACTGTCTCTTCAGGAAACCAAACAGCTATCTAGACCCAGCACCTGAGTGCTTAGTTTGCTGTGCCTTGGCTTCCCCTAGGCAGTAAATGCCTCACATAGACTGTATCTGGACTCTTTGAAATTAAATTCTTGAATACTGCTGGTGTTTTCCAAACCCAGCCTAGTGCCTGCCTTTTTATCTTAATGAAGCCTTTCACTTAGGACATCCCCAGGACCAAACCCAGCAGCAGAGGGAAAGCTGTTTAAGCTCAAAGATATTACAGGAGCAGGGTAAACTGTTTGAACCCGTTTAGGACTGAATTGAAGCTGGAATGCTAGCGAGTGTTGGAGGGAGCAACTCTCCAGTGGGATTACCAGTGGTGAGAGCCCTGATGAGCCCCAGGACAGCCATTAGTCTCTGGCAGGGCTTGAGTGGCCCCATTCATTGTGACAGCACAGGACTGGGCTTCAGTGTCTCTCCTATGGTCCCTTTCTGCCTTACTTTGTGACTGATATTTGCTTGGATGATTTTATCCTTAACCATACAGCTTTTCCTCTCTCCATAGACTGGCCTTATGAAGGTAGGTGATGCTGAAAGTTTCTGATACTTTTTTTGCCTGATGCATATTTTATGAATTTACTTTTTTGAACTTCAGGTTTCGAGTGCTGTGTTTGTGCTTGGTGCTTAGCCATTGCTCATTGCTAGCCAAGCACACTGTCTTTTAAGGAAAAGTACCTGCATTTATGGATTGTTTGTACCCTCTTTTGCAGGTGGGAGTGAGTCATCCTGGGATAAAGACAAGCTTCAGTCTCCCATTACAACAGGATCACAGCACAGCATTGGTCATCCTACACTGTCAGGGCAGACAGGCCTTGGAAGTGCACACCCACTCAGTCCTCTGCAGCAGAATCACCTGCTCACCAACAGTATGTACTGTGCTCTTACAGGGGTAGAGAAGGGCTTGGAGCCCTGCTTGGAGGCTGGGCTTGTGCTCCTTCCCAGCCTCCTGGAGATGAGGAAATGGACAGGGTCAGGCCTCCTTTTGCCGCTGCACTTGCGCAGCATCTCCAGGCTACCCCCTGGGACACAGCCATCCTCTTTGAGTAGTCACCCAGTGCTGGGCTAGGGACTGTCAGTCCCTGACTGACATTTCCATGGCTTCGGCCGAAGGGAAAAATAGCCATAAAGTTAACATTTTATGTGAGAAAATTCCCTTCCAGTGGAGCATGCTGACTACTAACCAAAAATAATGAGAGTCAGGAATAAATTCAAAATGCCTGCTTAAAAGTGAGCAGAAGCAGTCCCTCTGCCTTGTTCTGCCAAGTGTGGGCAAGGTCATCTACTGGACCCAGCTATTCAAAGCAACTGGATTAAAATAACACAGAGGAAGTCTGGATTTGGAACTTAAAGCTGCCTTCAAGCCCATCTCTTTTCCTTTCTTAGAAAGGGAGCAGATGTGAAGGCAGCAGTTTCCCTTCTCCTTTGCACCCAAAGAGGGAAGGAAGGGAAGGGAAAATTATTCCAAACAAAGATGTGTAAGATTTATATGTTAAAAACTAGTGAGGAGTGAAGTTAGTTCTAACAGATGATGGTGGATGGAGAATTAAAATCTCACTATTTCTGAATTGCTGCTATTTGTTTAAGTTCTCCATCCTCAAAATTTGGAAAGCTGATGTTTGGTGTTAGTTTTAGTGAGTGAACGACATTTCTGGCTCCTTACACAGTTTTATGAACAGATAATTCCTTGCTGCCTATGTAGGGCCCTGGACTTGAACAAATCAAAGCCATCGACGTGACTCCTTCTTTGTGCATTGAAAGGTCTGGACCTGAGCATTTTGGGTTCAGTGTTGGTAGTAAGGAATCACCAGATCCTAGAATTCACATTCACTGCCACTTTCCTTTCATTTTTTATTGTTGCATAATTCAGCAGGTTTTTATGTCTCCTCTACAGGGGATATTGGTGTTCTTTGCTCTTAAGGGAAATTTTAAAGGTATTTTCCAGTAGATTTCGTAGTAGGCAAATTTCTATAGGCTATGAAAGGGTTTATTGGATGTCAGACATTATGTCCAATGATTTGCAAGTGTAGGCTATATTTTCTTCATAGTCCTCTGAAATGTTTGACGGATTGTGTCTTAAAACTGGTGATGTGCTGTTAAATTCTGTTTGTAGTTTGCATTTAGTTTGCATGTCAATTGGACTTTAAGTAGACACACAACTCAATGTGGCCAGATGGTGTCTGGGAGTTTTGGAACTCTATAGAGTATGAGGAAAGATTATTGGGCTGTTAAGGGAGATCTGCAGGGGAACAAAGGCTTGTGGATATAAACACTGAAGGGGATTGTCAGTATGGTTTAGAGTCATGGGAGGTGTTTGTGGGCTTTGCTTATTACCTATGATAATTAATACTGGAGTGGATCATCATATAAGATGTATAGTGCACCAGAAGATAGCATTGTTGGTGACCATGATATGCTCCAGCAAAACCAAAGTAGTGTGTGAGCTCAGGATACACAGGATTCTGCCTTTGGTGGTGGGTGCAGTGGTGTTTCTTTGTCACCACAGGCAAATTGTCTGGGACTCACATGAGCTGTCTCAGTCAGTGGTGTTTCCTATTGTAAGTTCTTCATAGACCAGAACTGACACTGGCCTTCTCATTTCAAAGAGTTCAAATAGAGCCAAACTTAAAACCCAGCTTCTCTAATAATGGCTGTGGTTAGCACTAGCTCTATGATTATGTTATTTGTTACTTGTAGCTGACTGTTTTAACAGAGAATTTGTCACCTGCATTTCCTTTAGAAAAATGCTAAGGCATTTGGTCCAGTAGGAAGAGTTCTGGTTTTTATCAAAAAATAGTTTTGGCTGTCTAAAAGTAGCTGGCTTCAAGTGGTCTCTCTAAAGAGCTCTTAGGAGCAAAATAATCTGAAACCATTTTTTCTTCAGTGAGTCTTGCTCTTGCTTCCATTTAGTGTGACTAAATGCAAGTAATGCACGTGGTGAAATAGACACTAATGAAGCACAAGAATCCAATTCTTGCTAGCAGCAATATCTGCTTTTTGGCAATGACAAGATCTGCAAGTTGGTCCAAATGAATTTCATAGCTTCTTAAACTGTTTGATACCCATAGCAGAGGACAATTTAAAGTGACTTTTTTGAAATTAAAACCTCTGGCAACAGGTTTTCCCCTCTCGTTACATCTTCGAGTTTGCAGCCCTTCTGGGCAGTGGTTCAGCAGCATGTGTAGTCCAAACCTTCTTCTCTTCAGATGAAGTTGTGGAATAACAATTCTGCACATTCCCTGTTGTTGTTTTTCTTGATTGCTGCTGTGTGTAATGCAGCTGCTTTTGCTGTATTAGATACATTGTGCTAATACCCTGTTACTTGAAGCTGTGTGTTTGTTTCCCTGACACAAACCATACAGCCACTTCTGGAATGCAAAGACAGTTGTATTTTCTTGTGTAACATCAAACTTATTAATGCATAATGATACTGTGTTTGACTACTCAGTATTCAAGTAGAATACAGAGCCTGAAAATGCAGGTGTTAGGTTGTAACTGAGGGACTGACACAACTAACCTGCCCCTGCTCTCTTCCAGGGATAGACCTGCCCTTTATGATGATGCCTCACCCTCTGCTTCCCGTCAGCCTACCTCCCGCTTCGGTTGCAATGGCAATGAATCAGATGAACCACCTCAACACGATAGCTAACATGGCTGCAGCAGCCCAAATGCACAGTCCTCTCTCCAGGGCAGGGGCCTCTGTTATAAAGGTAAGAGTCATTTCTGAGACTTAGCAAAAATAGCCTTTGGTGGCTAACCAGAACAGTTACAGGGACTTTCTTAAGAAAGATAACCAAGAGGCAATGAGCTTCTGCTGCCTGTAGCACACCTGGTCTGCTGTGCCTGACAGTGCTTCAGTCTGAGGAAATACCCTGAGTACAGTCCAGAAGTTAAGATGCTTCTCTCTATCCACCAATCTGTGATGTAATTAAAAACATGTACTAACACTCACTGGAGCCTAGGGGAATAGGCAGTGCTGCATCTGTTAAGCCTCAAAAGCTATTCTACAATGTTGTTTAAAATCAAACTTAATGTTACACATAAAATAAAATGTTATAAACCTTAGCAGGAGCTCTAGTGCAGTGCAATTCCAGAACAAGTCAGTAACACAGAAAATCATCAGCAGTGCCTTAGTGAGTGTAGTCTCTGGTAGCCACTCTTGAATTTCCTTATGGATGAATAAAACATGTTTGTTCTCCATTCTTCTGTTTACTGATACCACCATACTTTTCAAGGAATAAAGAAATCTCTTTTGTCACATTACAGCAGCATAAAACATTACAGTTTTCTGTTGCTGAGGTTCTGGAAGTCTTTGGGTTTCTTCTCATCTTCTTCCTGGCCCTAAGCATCTCTAAAATTGCCTCAGATTGTTTACTGAGAGTCCACTTCCCAGTTTGGGAAGTCACTGAATTGGTAGAAATTAGTAGAGATTCCATTCGTTTTACTATGTAACTCTCTCTTCAACTGTTCAGACACCTCTTGAGAAAACCATAACCTAAGTACAGCAGAGGAATATTTGTAGCAGCCAGCAGACTGCATAAGCTTTGATTACATAGAAAGGTTGGACCAGATGATCCTTGAGGTCCCTTCCAACCTGTCATTCTGAGATTCTATTTTACATGCTGCCAGTTTGTCAAAATGAAGGTTAAACGTGTATTTGTAAATGATCCTGTTTCTTTTCTCATATAAACTATAGATTTTACAAGCAGTTAGGTTTAAGGATGCTCATTAGCAGGCCCTTGCTGATGCTAGTTACTTATTTACAGCTCTTTTTTACCCCAGCACCTGCACTAGAGGATACACAGTATCCCCACAGCAACAGCAGGTCTCAGGAGCACTCTAGTGGGAGTTATTTCCTTTACACGGTGTCAGAGAAAGTACTCCAGCAGCTGATAGGACAGAGGTGAAATGTGCATCCATTGCTGTGTTACTCTCACCTGGCAAGTGATGCTGCATCTTTCTCTTGTTTGTTCTGAGTGCTGAAGCAGTAGAGTCATTTCATTACACAGAGTGTGAGGCTTCTTCTGTCCTTCCTTCCCTTACGTACAATCATTGAGCTCTGACAACAACTAATTAAGATGAAATCCTTGTACAAACTGAAACATGTGAAGGAAGAGCATTGCTGCTGTTCTTGTCTCTCAGCAGTATTACTTTTATTACATGATGTTATTGAAGTGCATTTTAGTAAGCAAAAAAAATGCCTGGTTTTAGCTAGGCTGCAATTCCAGCAGCATGGCATTACTTAAAATGGGAGAAATGAATTGAATATATTGAGTGTGTATCTATTTCCATACCCTGATGACTAAAATACCACTTGGCCTGTTTTCTGGAGGTGTGAGAATCAGCTGCTTTATAAAGGTTTTGAATGAAGTCATTATGCTTTTTATATCATGTTTGCCATTTAGAAAGGAGCTGTTCTACCAAGATATGCATGATCAGCAAAGTTAACATTTAGTGCTCCAGAAAGAAATGTCATAACTATGAAATTTGATTTCTTCCTGACAGGAACACCATAAATTAGGTAGGAACAATGGTAAGGCTCACAAAACCTTCTTAGCCATCTATAATATGTTCTGATGAGAGCACAGCAGCATCCACTTTCAGTGCTGTGCACCAGTTCTGACAATGCCCCTGTGATAAATCCAGTATTTCAGGGGTTAATGCACATTTGAGAGCTTATTCTGTTTGAAACTTGGCTCAAATGGTTCTGAAGAATCTGTGTAATTGAGGGTCTTGTATGGCAATGCTCACTGCACCACCCTCTCTCTTGCATCTGCTCTCCTGTTAGTTCATTTTTCCGGAGCTATTCTTTAGCTGGGTGAACTCTGCAGCACACCTACTGTCCTAGCTCTAGAGGACTGCTCCAGAGCGGAGGTACACTTAAAGGAATTCAGGCTAGAAACATGTCGTAGTTTGCTGTCCTGTGATAATTTTGCTCCTGAGACTGAGGAAGATCTGCTCAGTAATGGTATTGTCAGGTCTTCAGAAGCCAAGTTTGGATGGGCCCCTGTAGCAAAAGAGAAAGGATTTTCCCCCGAGGCTTACAGAACAACTGGACTCCAGAGAACAATAACTATCTAACATTAAGATTTTTATTTTACAGTGGGCCTATAATGAATATGGCTAATTATGTACCAAATGAATTTGGCTATTAATGTGCACTCACAGCATATGATTCAGCTTATCATAAAGGGACTGTTAAGATTTAGTGAATAGAATGCTGAAAGTGTACCTAAACCTTAACAGATCATTTCAATTAAACTGAATCTAAAGGAGTTGAGACCTCATAGCACCTAATGTGGTTGGCAAATACACAAAGAGGTGTCACTGCAAAACTGGGAACAGCTCTTATGTTCACAGAGGGCACTTAGTTTGCAACCTGAGTCAGACCATGCCTGTATCACAACTCTCTGGCCGGGGGGTCAAGCTCTGTACAATAAAGGCATCAGGAGTGGTGAGGTAGTGTCATTGAGACTGAAGCCTCAGTTTATACAGGTTAAGCAAGAAGGGCCTTGTAGGATGAAAAACCACATTAGCTGACACAGTGTCAGCCAAACGACAGGGAAGGGGCAGGGAGGAGATTTGGGGTTAGGAAAGTGTGAGGAGGGCTGACAAGAAGCAAGTTTCTGATGCTGTGACTCTGTGGGTTTTCTTTATTCTCTGAAAAGCTACTTGCCCAGATGTTCTTTGCAACAGGTTGGTGGGAGATGCTGTGGTTAGAGTGAGCTTGAAACTGCAGGGCTCTCTTCTGTCTTAGATATCAAAGGAGTGCTGAGAGTCATGAGGCAAAGTTTTATCCCAGAGTTTCGAGAGGCTTTTACCCTTTTCTCCCACTTTCCCCTTACTACTTCTTCGATTTGCTCTACATGTTTTGTGCTTTCCTTGCTCCTCTTCTCTTGCTCATGCTCTAACAACCTTTTCAGAGCCAGAGATGTGCTTCTCCTGAGTAGGAGGATTTCTGCAAAGGTTTCCTGCTGGCCATTTTCCCTCTGTCATGATTCCCTCGTGCTTGCTGTCCGTAGTCCCACTTTTCTTTTGTTCTTCCTGCCCTTATCCAGGTCCCAGTTAGGAAAAAATGACACCTTTTTTTGATCACAACTGGAAAACCCAGAGGAAATAAGTTAAAATATCATAGAAATACTTTGTTTGAAAAAAAACCTCAGTTATTTTTGTATCTGAATTCATCTTTCTTTCATTTGGGTTGGGAAACTGAAATCTCAGAAACCAACTCCACAATTTCTGTCTGAATGTTTAAGCTACTGCTAAAGAGAACTGTGCAGTGTTTGTACTGTGTGATCTAGACAGGCAGCTGAGATTTTTGAGTCTGCTTTTCTTTGTGTTCTGTTCTTCTCCTGTTTTTGTGGGATCATGAAAGCATTTGTAAAGGATGGATATGACACGATTTTAAATTCCCCAAAGAGAATACAGATGGGCTGTGTAATTGTTGCTGAGAGGTGCTATTTTCTGTGTGCTCTACAACTCATATTCATAATATTTACCTGACAGCCAGAAAAATGTGACCAGCTCTGAATATTCTGAAACAATTATTCTCAGGAGAAAAATATTTCTTGTTGCAGAATTTAGAACATTTAATTTCATACCTCTCTGTACATTCATTTCATTCTGAATTGTTTTCAGAATGTTGCAAGATGTATAAAATAAGCTGCCATGAAAATTGTGTTCTTTTTCTCATGATTAGATTTATTCTATTCTATCTCCTTAGCATGTGTTCATTGCTGGCAGCTTATTGCTGACATGGATACTAGAATTTGTTGGGGCAGTGTCATGTGAGAGAGTAGTTCGAGTTTGCTTCCTCAAAGTCTGATTTTTGTAGCTGTATCTGTAGGAAAGGAGTTTTGTATCTTTTTATCCACTGATAAAGAGAAACTACTGTTGTAGAGGTTTGTGTGGGGAGGTGTTATTATGTTAAATACCCTTCTCATCTCTCCTTTGGAGGGAGGCCTGTCCCTCTCCCTGCAGTGCCAAAACACCTAGTTGTTAGGTTAAAGAATAAGCAATGAATACTCACTATAAACTTGAAAGTGGAAAAAAAATAGAGCAAGAAGCTCCTGTTTGCAGAGCTTGCAAGAGAATATTGCCAGGCCAAGCACATACTAGCTTTTAGTTCTGGCTCAGATGTTTTAGGTGTTGGCTTAGTCATTTGCATGTGTACTTAATAACTAATATAGCTGTAAAGTAGATTAGCTCTAGCATTATCATCATTAGTCCTGGGAGCCCCTTTCTTTCATTCAGTAGCAGCACAGGGTGAAGCAATTCACAGGAGGTGACAAGAAGAAAATTCCCACTGCAAGATGCTTTGCAATTTCAGGCACTATTGTACTTTCAGATTCAGAGTGAAAAGTGAAGGTAAAATCTCAGTATCTGAGCAGAGGCTGTCCTAGTTCTCCCAGTGCCTGCTAGTTTAAGAACTGGTAAAGAAGGAAGCTGGTGTTTGGCAGTTTACCAGTGCCAGCCCATTGGCTGTGGCTTTCTGTTTGGCTGAGCAGCTGGCAATTAATGAATTGATAGGAAGCAGTCACAAGGTAATGGAATTAGCAAGTGAACATCTGGTATTAAAAATCAGTAAACACAGAAGAGTTTTTGGTTTCTTAAATTTGGTTGGGAAATAATTGCCAGTTGACTACAACTGAAACAACTGCATGTACACAGGGAAAAGGATTGCATTTTAAATGGCAAGGTAGGTATTTTAAGTGAGTGACTTCCCAACACACTGCAGAAGATGAATGGGGTCCAGCTGGCTTTCAGACATACAGATCCTATCTTAGTTTCTAGACCAGCTGTTTACCTTGTTCATCTCCAGTTCTTACAGCAACTGGAGATGCTATAAGTAGCACAGAAGACCAACAAGTCATCCATATTCTGTGTGTGTGCACAGTTCCAGACTGAGGTGATCCAAAATACAAACCTAAGCATTGTTCTCTAGCCCAGAAGCAGTAATTCTCACCGTCATCTTTCTTCTCAGCTGCTGTCAGGCATCATTTCAAGTTTAGCACAGCTCCTGCTAGCTGTGTCAGGATTATTCTTTTACTTTGAAAAGCTTAAATGCCAACTGTGTGTTACTGTTCACAACAATGCATTAGTTCAGGACTGTAAACTTTAGATCATCATTAAAAATGTACTTATTATTAGAAGTCAGATGATACTACTGTCAGCCAAGGTCTACTGAAAAGAAACATGTGGTTTAGTATTAGCTGAAAAAACCCCACCAAAAATTCAGTTCTTTGCTGACTGAAACTGTGCACTTTTCATATGCTTCTCTTATGGAGGATGGAATCCAGGCAGGAAAATAGCAGCAGCTATATCACAGCCATGAAACTGTGGTAGTTTTGGGTAGGAGGTGAAGAGGTTTTCAGCCAGTCTGCTGCCTTCACAGAGCCCTCCAGAGAAACAGGTCTCTGGTTTTTAGATGGTTTTTAACTTGTGCCAAGTACTGGGAGATTGAGGTGCAGGACAATAAACATTCCAGTGGGGAACTAGAGTGCAAATTACTGTTGGAAAATCTATTCTGCCAGAGCCCAAGAACAGTTTGTCATCAGCTCTGAATCATTCTTACAACAGTTGAAAGCTCTAATCTGGACCTAAAACCAGTAGAATCCCCATTTTTCCTTCCTCTCTCTTTCTGGTGAATTCCATCTCTCCTGCCACTGCAGAGCCCTGTACAGAAGCAGCACCTCAACTGAGTATGAAATATCAAGATAAATCTCTGAATAAAATATCCAGGACTCAGACAAATTTCCAAAACTTGCTTGTCAACAGTGAAATGCCATTAAATCCTCGAGGAACTCATTAATAGATTAACATTTGGAGGAGTAATTACAGTTAGATTAGAACTAAGAATAAAGGAAGAACCAGCAGCATTGTGCCTCTAAACTTGACACAAAATGAGGATCAGTACTATGAAAAAATCAGAAGTAAGGAATTAAGGTCAGGATGGTTATGCCAAAAAACAAGTAAGCTGTTCTTAAATTTCAGATAAAACTAGTATAGATGTAACTGCTGTGTGCTGATTGATATTATTGGTGTGGATACTACCTCACAGGGGATAGAAAACTGGGTACCGAGGTGAAATCAAGGATGTATCTGGAAATTGGATGAGGTGATGACTTCAGTACCATTAACCTAAATCACAACTAAAATTAACAGTGTCAAGCTCTGTAGCTACATTTTCTGAGCCAAAGCAAGACACTGATCTTTAGTGGGACAGAAATATATTACCCTTCAAAAGGATTAAATACTGCTAAAGTCTTTTTTGAGAATTTATGTTCCAGCTCTGTAAAGGGAAGAGAAAAGATGAGCTGAAGTAGGTACTATAGATAGATAAATAGGGGAGATGTGAGAAATGTTTTAATTTTTCACTAAATTCTCACAATCTGTAAATTTTATATATATAATTCATTCCATTATAAGCTGCAATATGAATCTTGCAGATTTATCAAATAGGAGGAAATACAAATGGGGGGAAAAGTACTTTATTTAGAAGTGCTTCTCCATCGCTGTGAGGGCACCTACAGTAGAACCAGCCTGCACAGCAGCCTGCTGGTGGCAGCTGAGCTATTTTTAAGAGCAACAACAGCAACAAAAATATATTACAAGTACCAGGATTGTAAAATACATAGATGGCAAATAAAATGAAGTCATCAATGTGTGGAAAAATGTTAAGGTTTTAGATTTGCAATTTTCCTATTTAAATGCCCTTATTGATTTGTTAGAAATACTGTTAACCCTGTGTTTGGAAAATGAGGAGGACATTATCACTTGTGTTCTCATTTGTAATAAAATAGATTAACTTGCTGTGAAATTTTAACTAGGCTGAGACACAACAGTAGCTACCTAATGAACCAGAGCACATTGCTGTTAAGTAGCTAAATAGATGCATACTGATTACAGGACTGAAAAATGGATCTGTTTACGTGGAGAAAAAAAAAGGAGTCTGTTCATAGTGTTCTTCATTAGAGAAGGGAAACTCAGCATTCTGTTTCCACACCAGCATTTGGAGGTAGACAGTTTCTTCCTCCGTGTGCGGTCTTAGATGATGGTGCAGTGCCCTCATTTGTAGTGCACATGGCACAGAGAACATTTCAGTTCCTTTGTTGCTCATAGAGAAAACTTTATCATCCTGCACGTGTAGTGTTCTTGTAACTGGGAAGACATCAGGTGACAGTCAGCTAATGCTCTCAGAAAGTGATTCACTGTGTGATTAAGAATGACATTATTATTATTTGACAGTTTCATTTCTGCCTATTTCAAACCAAGGCTCTGAGTTTGAAAGCAAATTAGTCGAAGCAGAAATTACTCTATAGCAAGAGACTGGGGGAAATGCATTTACCAGAAGGAGCTCGAATCCTTTGCTTTTCCAAATCATCAGCTTTTGAATTACTCCGATAACTCCCATTTAAGATGATATATGTGGCTGTTTGTGTGATAGCAAAGTGTTAATTCATAGTCATATTTGTTCATAGCCTTTTTTGCAGAACAGTTGGCTGTCCTCTCCTTGGCTGTTCATTTTCATGGCTGCAATAGACAATGAAATTTACTTAAAGGATGTACTCTTTGGTGAAAGTAATCATTTCAGAACGGTATCTTAATTGTAAATGGAGTTCTCTCTGGTAGAAAGAGAGCAAAGAGTGCTAAAGAGAACTGTTAGAACTGAAATCCAGTTGCATAAAATTACAGGCAGAGTTAATAGCCTGTTAGCAGTATCCTAGTTGGAAGCTGTTATTTACACAGAGGTAAAAGAGACAGACTATTCATCAGCTCAGGATTGTGTGTGCCTGACTGATCATTTATTTAGGAGAATGCTTCTTGGGGTAAGAACGTGATATTTGGAAGTATTGTAATAGACAACCCATTCACAGAGTAAGACATGACTCTGACTCAGCAACCTCTCAAACCCCTCTGTTTTGGAGATGGAGAAGAAGAAAGCACAGGAGACTTTAAGACCAGTGTCTCTGAATTTTTGAATTAATTTCTTTTAAACCATTTGGTTTTCCAAAATTTCAGAACTTGTGACTCAACATCATAGATTCATTCCTCTTAAAACTTAATAAACATGTTTAATTAGCAGTCAAAAAACCCTGCAATTGAAAGTCTCTCTTCAAGGTTTATTAGTTCTTGTATGTTCATTGAGTAACAGATAATTAGTGAAACGAGATCCATTGAGGATTAGCAGCTATGTAATAGATACACATCTGTTTCATGAGGCTCACTTGTTACTGGATGTAGGAGAACTATCCTGTTAAAAACACCTTCAATGCTGTTTTCAGCTGCTGAGATTGGAACGGGCAAAGCCACCCCTCACTATTAGAAGGATCCAGTCTCGTGTTCCCTGTGCATCATTCTCAAAAGTACCTGTAAATGTGAAGATGAGTGTGGTTTAGAGAGATTTTTTTATGGGTAGCAGAACTTTCCTTAAATGTTGCTTACTGCCAGTGCTATTAATGAGTTGCCTCAACAGGTTATGCACAGAAGCCATTATGCCAGCTACTCAGAATGGAATAACTGTTAGCATCTACTGTTCTCTTCCTAAAGCTATCTTGCTCGGTTAGTAATGAGCAAAAACTGCATGAAGAGTTCAGATGCTGTGGAGTTTGTTTTCAAAAGCACATGGTAAATTGCCACCAAGCAGCCAGATTGCATGCTCCTAATGAAAAATCTTGGAGAATAGGTTGGAAAGGCAGAAAAATTGCAAAGTTCCTTTGAGACAACTTCCCCAGATTACACTGTAATTGTGATTTTTAATGAGGTGGAGACAAGAGGATCTCCCCACACCTTTTTTTTTTTTAAAGAAAAAAAAGAAAAATGAAAGTAATATTTCAGTTCCAGGTTTCCACAGGGAACAGCTGATTGCCAGGGATGAAGGCAGCTCCAAAAACACTGTTTCTGGGATTCTATAAATGCAAGCATCTCATTGTTAGTGCTTCTCTACGCTGCAATTGTCTTGTGACTCACAGAAGAGATTTTAAGATAAGAATGTCTGAAATAGCTCAGGCCATCATCTGTCCCTTTTAGAAGACTGTAATTTTTTTGGTGGTCCTGGAAACAGAAATGAAGGGTGCTGGACTTGTGAGTGAATTCAGAAAAAAGTTATATTTGAGGGATCTTAAGTGATCATATAAGCTCTTGCCTTCTTAAGACAGGATGAGTTATTATTGATGCCACACTTTCACTGGTGAAAATTCCATGGCCTCTTGAGACAATTTGCAAGTACACAGAGCTGCAGAATTTCATTTTTACTATTTTTTAAATAATTTCCTGTCCTCCCTTTTCTGCTTACTTAAAATGCTAAGTTTTGTGTGCAAATGTACACGAGAAGTTACAGTTTTTTGCCAGTGATGCTTTTCATGCATAAGTGAAGTTCCTACCATGCCACAATTTGTCTGAGTGCTACCCTGAGAAGATGCTGATGTGATTTTCTTGGGTACAGATTCTAGGGAGTTTACAGATTTGACTGCATAGAGTGACAATTTAGTCCAAACCTAAATTGTTTGAAAGCTGACTGATATGTGTCCATTTTACTATCTGTAGATTAAAAGTAGTTTGTGAAAACAATGTGAACATTCTTTATGTTCCCATGTGTGAAAAAGCTACCAAGAGAAAAAAGAGAAAGGGGGTGGCAAATGCTGTATCATGACAGAAAGAGTGAAGCTGTGCCTGGATGCATTGCCTGGCTATCAGAGGTATGGCTGTTCTGGGCTCCAGAAGATGACGCTGCTCTTTTGACCTGAGTTCTGTTTATCTCAGAAGGACCATTTGCTATTGCTATTTAAGCCAGCTTCATTTTTTTTCAGTGAACTTGAGTAAAGTTCATGAATGAAGTTGCACAGACCTTGTTTTGTTTCTGTTTCAAGGAAAGGATTCAAGACAGCCCCTCTCCAGCTCCATCTCTAGAAGACAGTCAGCGGCCTGGGAGCCATGCTTCCTCCCACCAGAGTAGCAGCGTGTCCAGCTCGCCGTCCCAGTTGGACAACACACCTGACAGAATTGGTTAGTGCTCTGCAGCCTCACACCTCTTCACACTGACTGACCTCAACAATTGTGGAGGTTTATTGAAGCAAATGTTTCTTTGACAGGGAACTCAGGAAAGTGCTCAATTGCTAAAACCCCCCGAAAGTTCAACACTGTAGTTTTTGTTAGGTTCATTGCCATGCACAGCCTAGCCCCCTGGATTCATTCTCTGCCAGCATCCACCCACGCACAGCAGGTAACATCCCTTCTCTGATGTGACTGACTTCTCTTGCATGCTGGAGTGAGGAAGTGCCTCTGAAGGCACCTGGAGCTGCAAAACACAAGCCGTCTTTTTCTTCCTATGTGTGTCAGAAAAGTCACAGACCATATGATGGCTCTTCCCTTCCAGAACCTCCTCACTCTCACACATTCCCTTGCCACCATGAGGTGAGGGCTGTCTGACTTTTTTGGTTTCTCCACCACAGCTTTCACAGCCTGTGCATTATTGAGACTGTGTTTGAAATGCTTGTTCAGTCTAGAGGAAGTTTAGGTCCTATTCTTGGTGCTTCCAAGAGGGATCTAGGGCAAGTCAGTTAACATCTCTTCACATCAGTGTGTGTCAACACTGTTGTCTTCAGTGACTGGAGCCCATGCAGGCATTGCTGAGCTACGTTTTTGAACTGCAACACCAGTGCAGCCCATGTAAGTCAGCGTAGACTGAGCTACTCAGATGCTTGCTGGGATTTTGCAGTTTTGCCTCTAGTCAGCACCATGATACTACACATAGGAGAGCTGACTTCACGAGCTAGTCAGCAGAACCTGAATTGCATCACCTAAATGTACACACACAGACGGCAGAGACTACAAAGTAGAACCCCCTCAGCTTTTTCTTATGTAAAATAGGCCAAGAAGTAGAGCAGGTAACGTAACTTCCTATAGCAACAGGGAAAAGGGACTGTGGTCCTCACCATAGTGTTCCCTAAAATATGGCAATGAAAGTTTTAACAAGTGTCCTTGCCCAAATAACTTTAGTCTGTAATTGGTTAGTTATTGAGTGGGAAATGCTTTCATCAAACAAGAACAAAGGAAACAGGTGTCCTGAAATCATAAACTTAAAGCCACTTGCTGGTCTTGCAAGTGTTAAGCGAGGAATTTCACTCAGCCCTGCGGTGTGTTGGGGTTTTACTGGCATCTAGCAACTTGGATTACTGTCTGACAATCTGTATTTTTTGTTAAGCTGCTTTCTAGGTAATTGCTAAGACTTAAATATTTAAATGTCTTTTCAAAAAAAAATAGTTCTGTGAAGTACTTTTCTAATTCGTTAATTTGAGCATTTCATGAGAATTCACATTCATCTTGCTAGTAATTCAGGCTTCAGCCTAGTAGCTTTTTTTAACAGCTTGAGCAAATTTGCTTCTGCTGCACATTTCTCACGTGTAAGTGCTGAACTGGAACAGTGAAATGGTTGATTGTGGACAGCAAAAACGGTCAGTTAGTTTACACTCTCTATATAGCATAAATAAATGGGAAAATACCAAACTCTCGATAGAAAGGAAATAGAATCTGCTATTTTCCTCTCCTGACGTTTCTTTACTGCTGGTGTTACATAGCTGTGCACTCTGATTTTTTTAGCTATGCTGACCAACAACAGGGAAGGAGAACTCATTGATCAAGAAACTGGGACCAGCCTAAAAAAAATACAAAAGGAGAAAGGTAAAATTACAGATGGTTTTCCATCTCAGGCGTTTGATTACACTAATGATATGCTTTATTCCTTTTTCTAGCATTCTGCATATGCAGTGGTATTACATTACACATTTAAGAGAGCTAAGTGCTCAATTGCAGTGAACAGTGTATCCAGTGAATTTACATGTCCTTCTTCTTGGGAAGTGTAAACAACCATGCCTTTGCTTCTCTCTGCTGATGTGCCACGAGGCTAACATTTTGCCTTTCCTTTCACTCAATTGTTTCGCAAGTTCTAGCACATACTGGATTGGTCCCATGGTTTTGCTTCTCTGTCTCCAGGGGCTCTGTGTGCAGATTAGTGCTGCTGCCTAGGTGAGGGAAATGCCAGCTTTTGTTCCTAGTAACATGACATGACCTCACAAGTGAGGGGCTGTGGGGAAAGAGGTGATATTGGCCTGTAGTGATTGTCCTGTAGGCAGGGAAGTGCTTCCTCTGCCTGGCTCTCCCTGCTGTGACTGTTGGATACTGGAGGAAGTGAATCTGTTGGTGTGTGCAGGTAAGGCTGGGGAAGTGTTTTGGTAGTAGAGAGCATGTGCCATTTGTGGCTGCACATGAAGGAAGAGCAAGCTGTTTTGTTTGCTTGCAAATGGAACAAAAAGAGGAATCATACTAATAGGTAAGAGCTTTATTCTAGCAGTATGCAGAGGAAGCACCCTGCAAAATGAGTGCCTGCAGGAAAAAGGAGATGGGGTGTGGTCAAATAAATGAAAGAAAGCTGAAGCTAGGTGAATACTGGAAAAGTACTGTGAAGGCTTGTGCTGAGGGAGGTGTTCAGTTTTCAGAGTGAAAAATAGGAAGGAAAAGGAAAGGAAATAACCAAAAGAGAAGACAACATAAGCTAAAGGCACAAAGAAGTCTACTGTAAATAGGAGCTTTTTGTGGTAAATGAAAAGACAAACTGATTTGCTTTAACTGAGCTGATTTTAGTGTGTTCTCTGAGAAAAGTAAGAAGTCAGATAGAGACAGTTTTGTGAGCTACTCAGAAATAAATGTGACGGCCACGTGTGCCCTGTGGTTCCAGAAGTACATAAAATGACTTGAGCAGCTTCAGGATTTTATATATCAGCTCTATTCCATAGACTTCAGCAAGTGATGCATAGAGAGAGCCTGAAACTTCTTTCTTATATTTTGTATTTTCATACTTAGGTATCTTCTTGAAAGCAGAAGCAGCTATTTTCAGTGGCTTCTCTAGGCATGTAATCACTTCCCTCATGAGTCCTAAGTGTGCCCTTCTGTGCTATTCTGAGATAATTTTCTGTCTGGATCATCAGGCTAAACTCCTAACCTCTGTTAGGATACCTAACTCCTGTTGGCATTTGTGGACCAACACCAGAAGTTGGACAGTTTTCAAGCATACCTTTATTCCTAAGATTAAAAAATTACATTTCTGTAGGAGTTAGGTAAGTAAATCATCTAGCCCAGAAAGTGTAGTTGGTTTTAATTTTGTGGCACTGTGCATGGTTTCTTACCACATGTTTAGTCATTTTTCAGCAAAGTAGTTCAATATCCTAAGGGGTTTGGAGATGTAAATCATGTAGATAGTGGTGGTAGCAGTCCTGTCACTCAGGATGGATGAAGGAAGGTACAGTTTAAGGATCAGAAAAGACAATTCAGAAATCCCAAAAAGCGTGAAAATAATCTAAACCCCACCACCTGTGAACCCAATTCCCAGGCTTCTGCACTCTTTGATCATTCCCTGTAACACATATGAAATGACAAAGATCTGATGCTAACGTTTTATGTACTGTAATTCTCCCCAAGTTTGAAGTTGTACAGCTGCCTTCCTGTCCTGCTCTACGTTTTTGCATACTATTACCTTGCTTTAATTGCTGAGGTACTGGCAAATGAGTCTTTGTATGTATTCCTGCTGCACACACCTAGGGGATACTTTCAGGATGAATTTAGTGGTGAGAAATTCACCAGCATCAGAAGAAAGTGCTTCAAAATCATGAGACATTTTAAATTATCGTCTTAAGGACAAAACAAATCTTCTGCACAGGTCCAGTTTTTCTTCTGAAGACACAAACACGAGAAATTCTTTATTTTTACCAAGTAAAGATGTGATTTTGAAGTAATCTCGTGGCTCCAGACCCTTTTGGTGATGTTACAGTGGGATGAAAGTTGGAATGTAAAGATACCCATTTGGGGTACCCAAGAATTGCAAGCTGGCTTTGCATTTGTCAGTGTGACATACAGCACAGCTCCTGTAGGGGTCTGTGGTTTATGGGACACCCATTAACTGAGGGACTGGACCAGCAGGGCAGAGACTGCTGCTGAAAACCTTCAGGCTGTGTGTGCTAGGCCTTTCTGCCACCCCATACAAGTGTTGCTACTGCTCAGTGATTTGGCTCACTCCCCTACAGATTCTTTGTTCCTAATATTATTCTCTTGTGTATAATTATTTTAGGCTCTGCTGTACCTCAGATGCATTGCATGTTTTTATAGTCAGAGGTGGACAGTTGCTGAAGAGTCTGATCTGTGCTGGGCTGCTCAGCAGAAGCTGTATGTGTAATTTGTACACAAAACAAGCTTTGTTTTCTCCAAAACCTGCCATTACTTTTGCTAAGGCAAAATCTATTTACCATGGAAAAGATCCTCAAAGTTATTGAGGAGGAATGTAGTTAAAATGAAAGTATCAACATTTATTAAGTATGACAAGTAAGCGGTTTATACAACCGTGGCAAACATATGTTTTCACATCTGTTTTGAGTAATATCATCATGATTTTAAAAATGATTTATAGCTCTGCAGGCCATAAAATGCCAGCTTTGCTCTAAGTTGGAAGTTTTCAAACAACAAAGAAATTGTTGGAGGCATATATTGAGCGTGGGCTTGCATTGTACACCTTTGATAGAACTTTACAAATAAGAGCACTCTGTAACAATTAAGATAGCAACAAATGGAAATTAAGCAAGTAACATTTAGCAGTAGCACTGCTTATGTGAAATCTTCAGATAAAAGTTATTGCAATGATGAGAGGCAAATACTGTGGTACCCCTCAGGACACACAGGGTTTGTTTTCCTTGTCCCGTTTTAAGTGATCCCAGCGCCAGACAAAAATGTGCTGCTTTGTTCTCATCAAAGTAATTTCAAGGTAATTAGGGCCGAAGAGAACGTGGTGTAAGAACCATAGAATCGACCAGGTTGGAAGGACAGTTGGTGTGAGCTTGCTCCAGTTATGCTGAGCTGTTTGCATATGTTGGTGGGGCAGAAGTTACAGCCTTAGTGGCTGGCTGGGCGCAGAGAGGTTAGAGCCCTGTTACAGACCATACCTGGAAGCTTTTTGAAGGAGAAATGCCATTAAATCTTAATTACTCCACATCCTTTCTTCCTCCTTTTAGCATGGCCAGGTGTAACGTTAGAGGACAACAAAGGCAAGCATCTTTGCAAGGCTGCAGTTGGGGTTTTTAACCCAAAATGCTTTTTTGTATTTTAGTGCAATGTCTTTAGCCCTTACTGCACACAGGCATTTCACTTGCGCACCCGTGTCAGGGGTGAGGGAAAACCATCTGTACCTTATTTTGAAAGCACTAGGAAGGACACAGAGCTAGAAAATCCCTCACAGAGCACAGCCCCAGATGTTTACAGAAACTTAAACACCAGTTCTTCCTGATTGTGTTTACTTGCAGTGTCTGGGTTTAGGTAGTTGCATTGTACCTGCACAGCTGCTCACAAACCCTGAAGTTTAAATTTATCTGCTTCAGTACAGGTCCTGGAAGAAATCTGCATTGTGTGGGAAAGGTTTGTTTGACACAAGCCTCTGTGGCTTTACAGAACCCTCGCTATGAATTCTGGCTTTAGGAAGGTTAAATGAGCCAGAAGAGGATTCGGCCATGCCTGCCAGTCGGGTTTAAATTCCGCTACAATTATTCTGTTTGACTGCACGACAAGAAATATTTCATATGCTCCTCATATGGGATGGAGTAGTAAAAGGCACTGGCCCAACTCCTGCCACTGTGAAATCAATGAGAACATTCATGGTGTCTCCAATGGGAGCAGAGTTTGGCCAAAGCCTAATGTTTTGGAAGATGGCTCCCTCGGCTAATACTGCTGGTTGTTGCTGCAGACAGCAGTGGTGTGCTCACACAGGCTGCACACTTGCAGCTCTTCCTGGAGGCCTGCGTAGAGCTGGGCATAGGCCAGCTCTAGCCCTCCGCCTCTGACTTGAGCAAGGAGGTTAGCAGGAGGTGTGGTCCCTGGGGCACCGTGGTGCGCTCTGACCAGGTGTTCACCAGGGTGTTCAGGTGGTTGGAGCTGTATTAAGTGAGCCAGAGTAAAATTTCACAGGAAGAGTTTGTACATGACCAGTATGTCCATACTTAGTTATTTTTCAGTAGTTAGTTGTTTTTCAAGCAGTCTGTGAGTAGAAATAAAGATGGTATTCACTTTGAAATGTCTCAGAGCTGCTAAGGGGTGACACTACCCTCCTTTAGCCCACCTGTCTGCATTTTTAGAGCACAAATCTGGAGCTGATGGCCATGTCTTGCATTTCCAGCAGGCAGTAGTCTCCAAAAATGTGCACCTGGCACCTAGCCCTTTTCATTTTATTATAGAACACTTTTCCCTTTATTACTTCAAGGAAATGGGAATGTTGCATCATTGCTATCAGCTGAGTGAAATGTTTTCAGATGACCAGAGACTAAGGCAATGAAAGAGTAACTTTATTTATTTATTGTATTTCATGAGCAGCCAAGAGGGTTTGTGCTGCTTAAATTAATCATTGCCAAAGGACTGGGCTTCTCAGGATGTGAGGAGAATGAGCAGGTGCAGAGCACCTGAAACAGTGACAGGCTGGTGCTGGGGGTGTCCTTCAGAGAAAGGACTGTTCCAGCAGTTAATCTGAAAGCATCCAGATGGAGAGTGCAAGGGGCAGGAATGAGAAGTAGGAGTAGGGGGCTGTAGCATACAGCATGTGTAAGTGTGCAAGGGGTGCCAGCACAAGTGTTCACCATGCTGTGCTGTTCCTTGACATACCAATACCTGCATCTTAAAGATGCCATGAGCAAAAAGCAACTTCTGCCATGGGAAACTGCCCAGGTTAGAAGTGAAGTTGTGTTCCTTGTTGGTATCTGTGTGTATTAGAGACCCAGGGGTAGTTCCATAAGTGGTGGGTGCAGCAATGCATGGCTTGAAAGGTTGTAAGGGTTCCTTTCCCAAAGCCTTCCAGTGACATGCACAGTGCAGGTGGTCACTGGAAAGTGCAGAGATATTTTTGCACTCTCTGTCCTCTGAGAATACTGAAAGATTAGAAGCACAGAGCTCTATTCTGGGCAAAGGCTTTTTCCACAAGTTCTTCTTCTGTTAAATTTAACCTGCAAGTGAACTGCCAACTGTGAAAGTGGAGGCCTGAGAGTCGGTGTGATCTTTTATCAGTCCACCAGTCAAAAAAACCCCAAACCCCAGCTCCTTTAAACCAAGGCAAACTCTTGCTAATGCTTAGAGTCACAAAAACTCCTTTAAACCGAGGCAAACTCTTACTAATGCTTAGAGTCACAGTATGTGTAAACAGAAAATAATGGCCTAGACTCATGTTATTGTGATTGTGTGTTTAAACATTGCTGAAACATGTAAAATACAAGAGCTAGTAATGAAGTGTTCCAAGGTCACATCTTTTACGTTAGGTTTGTATTAGGTCTTTATTTGCAGAATCATTTGTAAGGATGTGTTTGTTCCTTGTGAGTAGAATACCTGCTCCGTAATTGTCTTGGCAGATGGACTAAGCCAGATCCTGACACTGATACATAATTTATTCATATGTTTTATTTATTAGATTTCAGAGTCTTTAATGTATTGCTGTCTAAACACTACAAATCATTAACCTGTATGAAGATAGTGAAGCAGTGATATTTTCTTTATTGAGAAGGCTTTGGAGCATTTGTGTAAGCCCATGGAATGAAATGGGCAGATAGGAATGAGCGGTGACACAAATAAGGTAGCTACTGTCCAGAGTCAGGGTGTCTCAGCAGAGTTTACCATTCCCACTTTTCCTCCAACACTGAGAGTTTAACTTTTGGCAGGTCCATCTTACTGAGCTGTATCAGATTTGAAAGGCATACAAAGGGGAGAAGAGTTACTGATAGGCACCCAGTGACCTAAGAAAGCTTTTGGATTAGGCTCAGGAATCCTTTTCTTTGAGTTACCCTCGGATTAAAACTGTCCCTTTGAATGCTCTGATTTGTAATACTTCTGATGCAAAGTCGTTAAGCTGAAAGCTGCAGTTGGTGACATTCTTAATGGCTGTGAGTTATTTACTAAGTTTGCCTTCAGTCCCCCTTACCAGCAGTGAGACCTGAAAAAGATGAGTGCAGAAAGGTCGTGTCCCAGAGACCCTCAAGATGTGACAGGGGGTCAGCTCCCCCTGCCTGTGCTCCAAACCTTCCTGAAACAGAGACTTCTTTCTAAGGCTTGCTAGTAGAGAATGAGGCTTTAGTGTTCATCATCTTGCCCGTAGATGGATCTTACATAGCAGTGACAAACTGAGTGACAGTCACAGCCGTGGCCCTGCCCCAGAGTCTTTGTTTCGGTCAAGAATAGAGAGGGCCAATAGAGGGCGACAAAGCTGGAGGGAGGCCTGGAGCACAGCCCTGTGAGGAGAGGCTGAGGGAGCTGGGGGTGTGCAGCCTGCAGCAGAGGAGGCTCAGGGCAGAGCTCATTGCTGTCTGCAACTACCCAAAGAGAGGCTGTAGCCAGGTGGGGTTGGGCTCTTCTGCCAGGCAAGTAGCAACAGAACAAGGGGACACAGTCTCAAGCTGTGCCAGGACAGGTCTAGGCTGGATGTTAGGAGGAAGTTTTTCACAGTGAGAGTGATTGGCACTGGAATGGGCTGCCCAGGGGGGTGCTGGAGTCGCTGTCCCAGGAGATGTTCAAGCAAAGCCTGGCTGGGGCACTTGGTGCCATGGTCTGGTTGCTTGGCTGGGCCTGGGTGCTAGGTTGGGCTGGCTGAGCTTGGAGCTCTCTTCCAGCCTGGAGATAAAAAAAAAAAAAAAGAGAGAGAAAAAAAAAGCAGCCTTGGTTTGTGAAAGCAGAGTGTGCTCCTGCTGTCAAAGAGCAAATCCAGCCTTTACAGCACCAGTGGGCTTTGCTTTATAGGACTGAAATCTCTAGAGAGAACAACTGAGGAGAGCTGCCAGTGCTGCTCTGCATGTCTGTGCTCCTTGGGCAGCCACTTTAGGCTCCAAGGCTTGGAGCATACCTAGCACTGATGGAGGAGGAGATTTTGTGTGGCATTTTTACACATTTCTATTTACCTTTCTCTAACTTGGTGTTTTGCATATCACAAGATGGTAGATAGGAGCTCTTGCCCTTACTGAGAAGGACTTGCTGCCCAGAGCTTTCAGGTGACAGAGAGCTGAGGACACAACCACGCGTTTGTGCGCATCTCCAACGTGTCCGTGTCCGTGTCCGTGCTGCACCAGAGCAAGCATTTCTGGTAATAAAAAGTGAGCATACAAGGGAGTGAACAAACCTCAGACTGGAAATAGAAAACGATTATCCTCTTGAAATAGTCCTGAAACCAGACCAATGTGTTCTTCATTATGCACTGAACTACACTGATGAAGTTACATTCTCTCTGCTTAGCAGAGCTGATGTGACCCATATGCTGCACTCAGGAGCCACTAGGGCTGCAGAATATAAGGAGGTCCAGACCACAGCCAGCTCAAGCTGTAATTTCGAGGAAATAAGGGTTTCTGTTTGATTGTTAGGATAGAGAGCACCACTATTTGCTGTCTAAGGTGCTTGTTTATTATAGCTGCAGTTATTTCTGGGCATGGACACTCCTGCTGTTTCCTTTTACCAGCTGTACTTTGGAAGTTCAGCATTGTACCTGAAAGGGTGGGAGGCTACAACAGTAAGCAATCAATATGTTGTCAAGTCTTTTAAAACAAACACTTCATTCTAAAGAAAAATGGCCCATTTGGAATGCTTTCTGTTAAACTCCCTGCCCTGTTGAGAAGGTTCATTATTAACATTGCAGTGTTCTTTTAATTATTCTTATTAGTACAGTAGCAAGTAGATAGGTGGGTGAGTTAGAGTGAGAGTCAGCAAGTAAATGCGATGCATGTTCTGTGTGCTACCCAAACCCTCAGACAGCCAAACAGATGTAGAAATGCATCTTTGCTTTTTTTTCTTTTTTAATTTATTATAGACTGTACTCAGGGTTTTATTGTTTGGTTTGTTGTTGCTGGAGTTTTTTGTGTTATGTGTTTTGTTTGGTTGGTTTTGCTTTTTATTCCTGTTATTATTCTATATCTTCTCCATCAATTAAATTAACAGAGAAAGATTGTGAAGAGTAATTAAGGAGTTGCCACGTCTCTAAAATGTCTCCCTGCTTTTCCTCTCAATTTACCTCTCTCATAGGAACAATTGATTTGCAGAAAGGATGAACAAACATTAAAGGACTGATTGTGAGATTCTTGTTAGACAGTCATTATATAACCCAGAAAGTTAGGAAATAAGAGAAGGAGAGTGCCAAGGAGGACACAGTTATTCTTGCACTTAGACAGTAAGGTTTTTATCAGTCCCTGTCTCATCAAGCTGGCCAGTGCTAGGAAGTGCCCTCAGAGGGGCTGCCTGGACCACTCTCTGGGGCTACTGCCTGCTGGGAGCCCACTACTTATATTTGCTGAGGATTTCCAGCTGTGAATATTCTTCTTGTAGCAGGTGCTTAGGACTGATAAAAAGATGGAAGGAGAGACACCTGTGCCTTTGCTCTGCCTGGGATGTCCCAGTCACTGGGGTGCTCTATGGGAAGCAAACTTCCTTCTCAAAACTCCTGAATTTGTAGCAGGAGATTGAATCTCCTCTCCTAAGCAAAGCCTCTTGCAGGCTGCTGTGTCTCTGCATTGCATCTATCACTATCTCCAGTTAAAGCTGTTCCACTTCATCTGAGTGATTAAATATTCCTAAGAGCAGGCCCCTTAACAAGGTCCCTTGGCCTGCTGCATTATCAGCTGTACTGTTGAGCTGCTTTGTGTCATTTCTCCCCCTCTCAAACTCCTTTGCTAAATAAACACAAACAAATAGTCTGATGGTTTGGAAGCAGGACTCAGCTCTCAAGTGGCCCCTCCATTTGGGGCTTACAAGACCATCAGCCAGGGAGTGCTGGATTTACAGTCTGGGCTTGTACTCTGTCTCAGAGCCTCCAAACAGGACCCAAGTCAACTTCAGAGCCAAAATACACATGGACAGAGGGTCCTTGGGCATCAGTTTAGATGGCTAAAGGCAAGTGTGAGATTTAATATTGTTTTTTTTAGCTATCTCACCAATGCCTTTTTGACACATCTGTGCTCTGCATTAGGGCACCAAATGGCTTCATAGCTTTAGCTTGAAGGATCAGACTTCTGAGAGTTTTGCATGAATACCTCTAAAAAAGAGCCCATAACTAACTGAGCCATTTTCAAAAGTAGAAGCTGGACTCCTAAGTCATTTTGAAATGTTTTTCATTTGTGTTATACTTGCAATGCTTAACTGTGTTCATGAGAACTGTTAGAAGTGTGGAGTTCTCCCTAAAGGTGGTGCTGCACATAGCAGTTCGCTTCTGCTTTGGCCAGTTTTAGCCACTAGAAGTCTGGATCCCAGGCAAAGGAGCACAAAGGCAGAAGGACAGTGGTTACTGCAGTGCAGCATTCCCCAGGCACACTTCCTTGGTCATGTTCAGCCTTTGCGTGTTGCTCTGGAAATTCAACCGATTTGTTGTCCTCTTCTGGTCTGTAGTCAGCATGACAGTAGTTTCCAGAGCAGATTCTTCTTCTAGCTGACAGAATATGACAGCCTGTAACAAGTGGTTTAATAGATAAAATTCTGCTTCCAGATGTATTTGGGGATGTTACAATGTATGAAACAATGTCGGATTTTGAGTCTGCCTGGTGAGTCTGGCACCTGGACTGTTGTGCTATTGCTAGCTATTGCTAGACCTGGCTTGTGTGAGTTTGCTGACAAAACCCAGGGCTTTTTTGGGTGAATGCTGCCAGTGAGGGGATACATAACTAACATTTTTAATGACACTTCAGTCGAGTGCCTCTTCTGGTGTGCCAGAAGATGCTTTTTGATGTAGAATATGTTGGAGGATGGAGCATCTCTGGTGCTTGGCTGAGCTCGAATGGATGCTGGACAGAAAATGTGTATACATGAACCACTCAGAAGATAATAGTTATTTGTACTTCTGTAACCTCTGGAGACATTTAAGACGCTGCCAGTTAGGAGATTGGCCTATAGTTATTGTGTTTTGTTAGTTTTGAAACCTAGAAAGTGATTGTAATGATGGTGCCTTCCAGGCAGAAGTGCAGAGGAGTCACCAAAGCTGCTGCTTGACTTTTGACATTATTGTCATACAGCCTATGGCATTCCAGGCAGAAAGCATTTAGATGGAAAAGGGAGTTTGAAATTGCTCTATAAAAGATTATCCTTTTTACTGGTGCATTTAAAGGGAAGGATAACATTTTGGTTAAATTTTAATAATAATAATAATAATAATAATAACAACAACAGTTCCATCATAGAATCAACCAGGTTGGAAGAGACCTCCAAGATCATCCATAATTCCTTTGTTTCTTTTTGATTCTTAAGCAAATTGAAGCCACCAATACTCCACATCTATCCAGTGAATTCACTGCTGATCTCTCCCTCTACACACGTGTTGAAATCTCAGCAGAAAATAAGTCAGGCACCTCTAGATGATAGTCTTTCATAAGAATTCTCTCTGATACGCAAGATAATTTTTCAGCACCCTGCTTTAGGGTCAGTGTTTTGTACATATCACTGCCTGGGTAGCTCATATTAAATATGTTCTAAATCAGGCTGGAGTTTTAATTGTACACAATCAGCAGCTCATACAACAGCAAGGGCATAAATGGTCCCAAGTACCTGCAAAGTGGTTCTCGTTCTGTAGTAGAGGGAGCTAAACTGACGGAACTTTGTGGAGGGTTTTCAGCGGCGAGGGCAAGCCTACAAAGACTCGTGGGTTAATTTTAATGATAGATAACTCAAGTCTGAAGGTTTGAACTTTGTCCTTCTCCTAGATTTTTCATGTCGGTGTCCTGCTGTCTCAAAGGCAGTGTATGGTGTCTCCTGCTGTAGGAAACAGCAAAGTTGCAGGCCTGGGGCATCCTCTCTTCTGCTCTGATGTTCAGACTTGCCACAGTGAAGCTGCTGAGGAGCTGGTTTCTCTTCCATGAATCTACAAGATTGTCTGTTCCTATTCCCTCTTAAGAAAGTTTACAGCCACAAGGACCCTCATTTGTTTCCACGTTTTCCACCTGAATAGGAAAATTTAATCTCTCTCTGCACAAAACCACCTATCCATCAAAATCCCGTTGTAGCATACAGGGCTTTTACCCCAGAACAAAAGGAACAGAGGAAAACAAAGCACTTCGTTTCAAAGGCAGAACAGATCATTTCCTTACAGCTTACACATGGAAATGAAGATACAGAGAAATACTGAAGCTAGGAGATTGTCAGGTTCAGAGCAGCTTCTTCCATGGGCTATTCCAGCTCTCCCTTAAGAATCTAGTAAAGGAAGAAACAAATGTGGAAGTCTCTGTCTCAAAGATTTGACTTCTACCTTCTCAATTCCGCAGTCAGTAGAAGAAAAGGTGACCTGGCCAGGCCACGTCTCAGCCTTCAGAGAGGCAGGTTCAGCACTTGTGCCTGCATCTTCTTGGAAGAGATGACTGTGGGCAAGGGGAGGGCAGGGCTGCAGTGGGGTTGTGCTGTGCTCTCCTGGAGGAATT
Source organism: Pogoniulus pusillus (assembly GCF_015220805.1). Lineage (NCBI taxonomy): Eukaryota > Metazoa > Chordata > Aves > Piciformes > Lybiidae > Pogoniulus > Pogoniulus pusillus. Next base: position 2,261,542 of record NC_087282.1, on the reverse strand, counting down.
AATCCATCAGGAACGGGGTAGCTCAGTGGTAACCAGACTACTTGTGCAGCTAAACTTGTTGTAGCATCAGACTGTCTCAGGTCTTATTACATGACACTGCACACGTCCTGGATGATACCTAACTGTAGATTTAGAAATCACTAAAATCGGATTGTTTATCTAACAAAAATAGATTACAGCAGAAGCAATCCAGAAGGCAAAATAATATATATTAAACCTTATTTTCCAGGCTGTTGAAGCAATTTATAGTAGTATGTGAGTGAGCAGAAAGGTAACAGCATCTGGTAGCAATAAATGTTTCCTCTCCTGAGCTACCAAATTAGCTATGGGGAGTGATTAGAAATAAAAATAATGATTTCTGATAGAAATAGGTATCACTCCATGGGCTTTGAGATAAGAACTTGACAAATAAATGCAAACCTGGTTTTGAAAAGAGGGGAGATTACCATTTTCTGTGTCGTGTGCCAAGATCTGTGCGTTTCAAATGTTAGCAGTTGGCTTCTTTTCAAAACTGATAAATAATGATGTTTGTTGTGGAAACAATTATCCTTGAGATAATTTAAAAGGATTGTATCCCCTTTTTGTTTGCCTATAAAGACCACATTCAATTTATATATAGACACTTGCATCTCTAAACCAGTTCTTAAATCATTCCAAATTATTGATGTGCACGCAGAACTTCCCTGCCTTTGTTTGAAGTTCTATTTCTGCGGCGTTGTGCTTTCTAATTGTACTTTCAACTGCTATGACATCTGTTATAGTTGCTTCAAAAACTTTCAATACTTTTCTTTTTTTAATGATAGACTGTCTTTTCAAAGACAAACTGTCTTCATTTGCAGCAAGAAAAATAATTAGTTGAGAAAAGATCACTGATTTGGCCAGGGAACTCACCATTTTACTCTTCTCCTTTTGTTTTCACAAGTTGCTGTTTTATATGATTCCAGCACCTACTCAACAGAAAGCTGGCCAAGAAGAATTCATCTCTGCAGTAACTCAGAAACCATAGAGCATCAGCATATGTCCTGTGCTTCCCCAAGGAAATCTAGGACTTTATTCTACCAAAAGGAGTACCAAGAAAGTACTTCACAAACTGATAGTCTCTATATGTCTAACAGATGGAAAAATAAGCTGCTATGCCCAACTATACAGGGAAAAAGCTAAGCAGTTGGAGACAAGATTAATCCTTCAAAGTCTGCTGAGGACTCCTTTTTAATATAAGCAGTGATATAAATATCTGGTGCAGTAGTAAACCTAGTTCTAATGGTCTGTGAGGTAACTGCAATCTTGTCTCTGGCAGCAAAGTAGAGGAGGCATTTAAAGTCCCCCAGATTAGGAGAGCACAGTGCTTTTCCTTGCTCTTTTTTGTCAAAGCGGGGGATTTTCCCCCTTAAGCTAGAACAGACTTTTCAGCTTAGAAGAATGTAAGCCCAGGACTGTGGTGTGGTTGCAGTACACCATAACTAACCCAGGATTCCTGTAATAATTAATACAATGGTAAGGGATTTAATTGACCACAAGATTAAACTATTAAGGAAAAAAAATCATCCTAATTGAGGATTGAACCCCTACCCTTTATTCATTGAGTGTCTGCTCTGCCACTTGAGTTGTGAATTGGGGGTTAATTGACTGTCTAGAATCTCCCAAGGAGCAATTATTTCATATAATGGTGCTAACACATACTGTAGTAAGGCAATTTGTACTGGTATCCTTTTCTCCCCTGGATTGAGAGAGATTTTGTGAGGACAGCAGTTAAAAATACTGAATGCATGGGAAAAAAGACAGAAACAAAAGAAGACTTGGGGTTTCCTTTCGAGTGCCTATTGATCAAGATCAGAAACAGAAAGTATTGGTGTGGGCTCACAGATGGAATGAGACCTCACCCGGTTTTAGTTAAGAGAGCTCCTGTGGGTCTGCTGGGTTTCAGTAGCAGTGGCCTGCAGTACGATCTGGCATCGTTCTGACTGCAGGCGGAGGTTTTGGTCTCCACTGAATGCATCTCGGTTTTGTTGGACAGATGATTAGTTAGTTTTAGTCTCAGAACCACATTTTGCTCTCTGGTTTAAATATTTATGGCTAAAATCTGTGGCAGTGTCACGCTCCCTGGGACAGAAGGCAGTGTAAAGAGGCAGGGCAGTGGCACAAAAGCACCTGTAGCTCTCACCCATTTTCATCTTGGTAGCAGTGACACTGAAGATATGTTGGAGAATAAGAAGTGTGTCTGCAGTGACTTGACTTGGGCAGGTCTGGACTGAAGGAGAAACTGTTTGAGGGTCATTAGTTGCTTAAGACAGCCTTGAATACTGCTTGGGCTGGACCAACTCTCACCTGCTGCAGCATGGATGAGGCTGAGAAAACAGGATGTAACTCCAGCCCTGCACTCCAGGTCTGTCTCCTGTGCAGTTAATGGATCTGAATTTGGACAGAGTATTGCTGCTTCTCAGCCTGTGCACCAGGGCTGAAAGGTTATCTTCAGGCTTGCTTACCTTGGTGTAAGTGGTGGCAATAACCCATGGTGGGAATTCTCTTCTCTGTATTCTCCCTCTTTGATTTTTTTTGGTGTGTGATCTTGCTGCATCTCTTAGAGCTTCTCTTTGTCACTGTTTGGGGAATATAAGTTCATTGCTTAAAGCTCAAACGTGTGGCCAAAGTGCAGGCCCCAGCTCAAGTTGGTAGGATGACTTGGGAATAACCTGCAAGTACTTTTACATAAACAGCTACAGGAATCATAAAAAGAAATTAGCTACATTTACATTTGGTATTTATTTGCCAGCATGGAAATTAGTAAAACTCATTGCCTCATAGTAGATTTTTCTGCTTCATTAGTGCAAATTTGCAGAACTTTTCTAATTACTATTCTCCTTTGAAAAATAAAATAATAGAGATAATATCAGAGGTTTTTGACTAAATGAAGACTTAGTTATGGATCCAGTTAGGCATTTTGCTATTGAAGTATATTCTGCTTTTTAAATGCTTTCGTAAAAGTGCTACCTGGAGAAACTTAGAATTTAGGAAGATCTCTTCTTGTGTGGAGCTAGTGAAGATAAAAGGAACTACAGAGAAGTGCAGCTTCTTAAACTTGCATCTTCATTTCTTGACTGAGTGGGTTCTTAAGCACTGGAAAAGGCTCCCTAGGGAGGTGGTTGAATCCCCATCCCTGGAGGTGTTTCAGAGAGGCAGAGACATGGTGCTGAGGGACATGGTTTAGGCCGGTCTTGGTAGAGTTAGATGATAGCTGGACTTGATGATCTTAAAGGGCTTTAAAAGTACATTTTAACTCTTATGGGAAGGAGGACTGGCTGTGTGGCAAAGTTGTGCTGAAAAGTATCTACTAGCACTGTATGTATAGTGAGGTCTGCCAAAGGGCTGAGCAGGAGTAGCAGCTCATAACATTAAAGGTGCTCAGAAACACAAGCAGTTTAAATATGCTTTATGAACAGGTACTGTTAGTGTAGTACTTCTGAACCATGCTCCTACCTAAGCAGGGCTTTTGCACTGCTACCAGTAGCTCTCTATGCATCTAGCAGGCAGCAGATCTTAGCTATATACTGCTGTACTCTGGGATGTGGAGGCAGATAGTGCCTGGCAAGTGTAGTATGTAGGAGACCTCAGAGAACAGAGGCGACCCCAGCTTATCCAGTGCCCCTTGTGCTGGCACGTGAGGTTGCAGAGATGTGACAAGTGGGTCAGCTGAGGTGGACAGAACTCACTTTAACCACAGCTCCTTGCTGCAGGGTGATGCATTGCCTTCACAGCTTAGCTTCTGTTCCACACTAAAACATATATGCTCCTAGTGTTTGGCTTGCATTTGCATCTGCTGAAGCCTAGACCACCAGCCAGTGTGTGATCACGGGACCAGAGGGCTCTGCAGCTAGAGTGGAGCACTGCAGTCAGTCACAGAACAGCACGGAAGCAGCCTTGGAGAGTCCAGGTGACTGTTGTGTGTGCAGAGAGGTTTCTTTGAAGAGGACTTGGAGGTGTGCAAACACACTTTGTGACATGCTTTGTCTGCGTAGGAGATCTGAAAGATACTCTTGTGCTTCTTCGGTATTACAGAGCTGTCAGCAACCTAACCTCTTTGGCTTTCCACTTTTGCTTGAGGTGTTTCTGAAGGCTGAAAGTGGGGAGCAGGCGTGGCACAGTCTGCCTTCAGCTGGAGGTGCAGTGCTTCAGGCTGAAAATATTTCAGTTCCTCTTGCTTACAAATATTAGAGGTGACCAGATGAAATAGATATAGCAAATACTAAAGAAAGGTTAACTCAGATTTGAGATGGGTTTTGTTGTCACTTGTTTTCATTTGGTCAGTAAAACCTTGGAGTAAAGGCAGGGGAAACAACATTTCTTGGAAAATAAGCATAATGTTTTCTGCAGTGTGAGTTGTCCCAGGCCCTGTAGCAACAGTGTGGGTCACCAAAAGCTGCCACCATCTGAGGAGGATGATGCTCTGATGAAGAAATAGGATAAACAGCATTTCCCATTGCTTCTGCTTGTGGAAGGAGAAACCTGGTTGTGTTCACAGCATGAACTAAGTGACAGAAGCACTATTTTACACTCCAAGTGTGATTCTATTACTGTTGTCACCTAGTTCTAACTTCTCTCCTTTAAATATCATTCTGTTGCATAGTTTTCTCCACCTGCTGTTTTCTATATCTCAAACATGTTCCCAGTCCACATACAGCATCGTTCCTCACTTACGCTCTCTAGCCACTTTTCACCAGCTTGCCTGCCTTTATTTTCCCTTTATGTCTTTTTTTTTTCCTACAGAAAACAGATAAATCCATTTATTGACACAGAAATCTCCAGGGTCAGAAACCTGTTTGTTGCTGTGGGTTTTTTAATTTCTTTATTCTTTTTAATTAAGTACCACAGCCTGTTAATGACGTGGAGAAATGTAACTGACCTTCTGCAGTGTCTCCGTCTGCAGTTGGGTCAAATGAAGCAAAGTCACTCCAAAAGCCGTGGTGTAGATTGGCTACGTCAGGGACAGAGACTGCTGCTCTCAGGCATTCTGGTTTGTTTCCAGTACAGACCCGCAGTTCCCAGAGCTGCTGTGCAGCCCTTTGCTTGCATGCCTTCTCTTGGTGTTTGTTGGTGATTTCTCCTGCTGCATGGAGTCACAGAATGTCAGCGGCTGGCAGCGACTCAAAAGATCATCTGGTCCAGCCACTGCACATGCGAGCCTGGTGTGTAACCAAGGCATCACCACTGCTCCCACAGGAGCTGGTCCTGGCCTCACAAGCCAGGTAAGGTACATCCCTGCCAGCCCTCCCTTTCTGAAATGGTTTGTGTTTGCATTGCAAAATCCTGTATTGTACAAAGCCCTGTTAGCTCTTTAGAGCAGCTGCCCCTGAATCATGTAGATGGGCATGACCCTGAATGCAGGTTTCTCATGTTGTACTAGAAACTGCTGGTGAAATCTCCTCGTGTAAAAGAGGAGTAAGTGGTTGGAGTAAGTGGCAGCCCTCCGTGTTGTTTCCTGTTGAGATACAGTGAAGGTATTTGGCATTGCTCAAGGAGTACATAAAATAGCGTTGTAATTGCAGTCAATTCATTTCCTCTTGGAAGCTTACCTTTAGATGGCCATGCTCTGGCAAGCTTCTCAGCCAGTTAACAAGCAAATAAAAGCCCCAGCAGCCCCCTCCCCATGCTGCCATAAAGAGGTCTGTTCTGAAAGTTATGTGGAGCTGTGGCAAGCAGTTGCTGTGCTTGGAGCATGCCCTTGCATGCAGCATTAGCCTTCACCTTTCTCTCACTCGTACTGGAGGACGTAACTGATAGTGATCGACAGAGTTCCCGGGCACACTGCATTCGGATTTTTATTGTGGTATTACCAGGACATATGTTTCTGGAAAGAAGATATATATAGCTCTATGTTTAGCCTCAGAATATAAACTCTGTAGAAATAGTCTATTACCTGCACAAAACTGAAAATATGGGTGGCATAGTGTGCAGGAATTGGGCCCGGCTTTGCTTACAAATCAGCTTGATGATGAGGCTGCAAAAGTTATATTTTCACTGCTTTCACATAGTGAATTTATTAGCTTCTTGAAATTGATTTTGGATGCCTTTCATTTGCCATTGGGCTGAAGTCAAAAGCAAAACGATGATACACTACGTTTTGCTCACTCATCTTTTTATTGCCCAGCTATTGTTATTGAGTCAAAGACATTGGGCGCCTTCCCCGGAGGAGACAGCAAGCACAGCTCATTCTCTTTTCATTGACCAAAGCCTTCCTGGGCGCACGTGTGGCAGGCCTCAACTTCAGCATCCAGTGGCAGCCACCCAGGGGTGGAGGGGATGAGGACTGGAACTTGGTTCAGGCGAGAGCTGAGGGCAGAAGGCAGGAGGGCTGTCAACCTTTGTGCTGGTTTGTTTGCTTGGAAGCAGGGGGGCAAAGTTACTATGGCTGCAGCGCTCGGGAGTGTTGGCGCGGCTGTCTGTGGGAAGGTAATGTGAACTCAGCAGTATCAGCGCTCGTATCTTTGGTTAAAGGCTCACCAAACTAGATTGCTGCTTGACTGACAGCCTTGTCAGAGCGTGAATGAAGACTGACACTCTAATATTGGAAGCGCAGCGTTTACAAAACTTGGAGCCTGAGTTTTCTCATGACACTGCTGCTTTTGTGGAAGACTGAATTTCACATTTATTGTTAGATCAGTGCTGTGTGCAGCTCAAACTGGTTTTCAGACTGCTGGCTCACAGATAATCCTCACCCTAACGCTTGACGCAGGTGTCTTCATAGCAACAGGACTGTCATCATGTATTTGAAGAAGTAGGAGGTACGGTTTGAAGGCTCAAACGTGGTGGTATTTATCACAGCTCAATACCAAATAATGATTGATTTGACGCGTGGGTGATTGATACAGAAGTGGCAGCCTGCCCTAGTGTATCTGCCAGTTTCTGACTGGGTCCAATGCAGGGGTTAAAGGGTTCCCACCATGTAATCCTACCTTGGGGTAATGGCTTCAGTTATTGCTTTTTCCTTCAGTTGTCCCCTTAATACCCTCAAATAAGCAGAGGCAGCTAAAGAAAGAGATAATTTGTGGAGTAGACTTCTTTCATGTCAGTAATCTGCCCACCCTTTTCCTTACTTCTTTCTAACCAGTTATAAATGCCCTCTCTTCAAAGTTTGCCTTAGCTTCACTGCCCCTTAGTGAGATTTTTCAGGCAGCCCCAGGCACCCATGTGTCAGGGCACTGCTCAAGCAGGGTGTTGGACAGGGTCACTTTCCTTCCAACCCCAACCATTTTGTGAGTGTGGTCATCTCCCAAATGATGTTCTGCTCTCTAGATGTAGCCTTGATACAGTGACCTTGCATCAAGCCTGCTTTTCTCTTCTGAGAAGTCTCTATCTTGGTCATGTCAGTACAGTTGCATCCAACCCGGGTGTCAGTGTGCACCAGGCTTTCTCCAGCTGTCACCAGGCTGAAGTCTTGAGATGTCACCTACCTATGCTCTGTCCATCAAAGGCAGTGTGCTTTCCTGAGTGTCTTTGTTAAGTTGGAGAAGGTGTATTTGGTTCAGCTAGCAACAAAAAAAAGGCCTTACACAAGTCCCACTCCTGTTGTAATTGAAATTACTTTAACTGCTGTGATTTAAGGGAGGTGTAAGAAAGATTGTGTCTGCTTCTACATGGAAATACCTTAAGCAAGGAAATGTCTCCCCGAATACTAATGCTATAGCGTCCAGAGGTGTCAGTGAGCAGACTCTATTTATATGATGCAGTTTAAAAATAGGCATCCAAAAGATTTTCACAGAAGGGACTGATGAGCTGTGCTGTAGGGCGTGGGAACTGCTTAAATTGGCTTTGCTGTCAAAGCCTGTGTTTTCTGAGACTACATCATCAGCTTCTCCTGACCTTCTGGTTCTCCATTTCCTTCAGTATTCCTAAACTCTTGAGTGCAGTTCTTTCCTTACCTTCTAGGTCATATAAATCTTACAGGACTATGAGGGGGTGTGAGTGCAGCATTAAGAATCTACAAACGCTTGCAAACTGATCCGTGTGCAGTACAGCATCATTTCTTTATCCACTGAAGTGTCCTTTATGAAAAACTGTTGATTAAAATGCCAGAGTAAAGCCACTTTCATCACCTTTGCTGAATAACCCTTACCTTGGACTGTGTTTTCAGAGTGGACACATGTAAGTCCCAGCAATAATTGCCATTTCATCAACTGGACTCTGCCAGTGAGTGAGTTCAGAATGAAAAGCACATGTAGCATATGCAGGATGAATTATTTTCAAACCCCTCATTGATATCAGGACCTTTGTTTTTGGGGTGTGTGTAAAAGTGCATGTCCACACACACAAAAAATCACCTAAATTTTGCTCTACACATTTTTAAACCATACAGCTGAAATTCCTGTTGGAAATGTCTACAATCTGCTTCCATATTGCAACACATATGGTAAGGAAATCTTGCTTGCAAGCCAGTGACTGTTTTTAAACAGTTTTCAGAATGGCACTGAGTAACAGCTCATGTTCAGAAAATGGGTATGGTTTGTGTTCTATAGGAAGCAGCTTAACATTTCCCAAGCTATGACAAATCTCTGCCTAGATAATTGTGACTGTGATGATGGAATTAGTTTAGCTGTCTCTTTTTTTTAATGGACACAGTACTGGTGGTATATTAGGAACACTTCTGAGTCATTCTGGTTCTGTCTCAATCCTTCCTTTAGACTTTAGAGGCCTCTTGGACATAAAGGTTGATGTTTTTTTCTGTTCTCTTCCCCTGTCTCTCACCTCACATACATGTGTGTACATAACCCAAAATGTAAATGTTTAGCCACCAATTCTGTCACTGTGATTGTGGTAAAGCATTTCTGAAACTTGTATTTCAGTTCAGTTTTGCTTCAAACCTCATCCAGAAGAGAAAAGAACCCCCAAACTATAAACATACAAAGTGAAATATCCATAGTACCTTCAGTTAATGGTATTTCCTTAAGGCAGGTAAGTTACTGAGCCCCCTTTTAAAACAACAGTGTTAATTTACTGTTTCCTTTCATCTGTTGAAATAATTACTTTTCTTTTTTGCCTTCAGTAGTTTGTTTTGGTCGTTAACATTTCTGTAAAATTAAGTTTGAAAGGTGCTTTTAATGTTCAGATAGACTGCAGTGCACATTTGACTGGTAAAATCAACCTACTTAAGGCAGAACTAATGTTTAGCACTCGCAGCTATTTGAAGTAGTTCATTGCCCAGTTTAATGGTGCTGCCAAGGGCAATGGTCACATTACTTGCTATTATATTTTGGGGGTTTTGTTATGCTGGCAATAAAGACAGTCCATGATATTTCTGAAAACAGTGCCTTAGATCTTAAAGACATCAGTTTTCTACTAACAAGCTATAAGCTGTAATTTGTTGGGGAGAGAAACACTAACCCTTGCTCTTGGCCACGTACTCCATTTAGGAGCTGCAGTTGCATGCTGCAGTGCTAGTGCTGGATGGCTTTTCCTGCAAGCTCTGTGCAAAAAGACACAATCAAACTATACCAAGTCTGTGGTGCTGGCCAGCTGCAGGGGGAGATGTGTAATGGGGTTTGGAGGTTGCATTCTGTATGAAGACAGTTCTAAGACGTCTGCATGGATGGGTGAACAGTGGCTTAGGGTAGCCCAGCCTGGCCTGGTGGAAACTTGTGGCAGGAGGTGGGAGGGGCATGGTGTGGAGTCAGGTTGGTGGCTTCAGTGTGAGCCATCTCAGTTGTGGTCATAACCTGACTGGTAGCTTCTGTTTCATTGCATGGTTTGTGGATTTTGCTGGTTTGGGCTCTTTGAAAGTGGATGTCTCTGTCGTGTGCAGTTTGCAGTGTGAAAATGCTTGTCTGGCCTTGCATTGAGAATGACCCTTCCCAAGGGCCAAATACACCCTGAGTCATTCTGCTACTAGCACTTGTCCAGTCTCTGATTTTAGAATGTAGGTCAAATAAGATTATTTATGGGAATCTTCAGGCAAACAGTACAGAGGAAAGCCTAACCAGGGCTTTGTGTAGTGGAGCTGGTGGAAACTTGACTCAAGTCCTCAGGAAGTCCAATGGGAAATGAATCAGGACTGCCCCAGGTAACTCACAAGTGAATGGGCAGGTAGCACACACACATCTTACCTCTTCCAAGCGAGGGTGTGAATTTCTAACAACACAGATGCTTTTTTTCCTTTGATAAGCAGGAGCAGGCACAGAACTTCGAGAGTAAGCAATACATCTTTTGAAGCAGGAAAAAAAAGTAGATGTATTTACTAACCAGTGGGCAAATTTTTCCCCTTGGCTAGCCTAGTGCAATCTTACAAGCTTCAACAATGCTGAATGGATGTTATTGAGAAGTGAATTTGGCTCATTCTTTCTATGCTTTTAATAAATACTCACGGGAAAGGCAGTTGTTCAAGGGAAATGACATACAAATAAACATAGAATTTATTCTCAGTAGGCATTCAGAGGAATTTGGAGCTTCAGTTTTATGCCATGGGTTTTTCCCTGCTAGTGCAAGCAAAACTCCCATATTGATATAAGCTGTCAGTTCTCTAAAGAGAATTCATCCTTTCACAAAACAAGCCGAAATCCAGACCCAGTGGATAGAGCAGCAACGATATGAAAGGTAACAAACGACACTCCCGCTCCAAACTACACCATTGCCAGGGACTGTATTATTCTGAACTGTGGGCACAGATGATCATTTTATTTTCACAGCATCCTCTAACAATTCTTGAGACACAATCACGCACAAAGCATCATTTGTAATTGTAGCAGTTTGCTGTTTTCATCTGCTCGGGCCTTGCTTCTCAGCTGATTATCTACATACTTAGAGCTAATGAGGGTTCTTCATGCTGCCACTTAATAGACATTACCACTGTTACCACCAGAATTTCAGAACAGTGCTGGCAGTTTTTGGTTGAAGGAAAAAGAACAAATGTAGCTGCCTCACCTAGGCACCAAGGCTGCCACAGGGAACGACAGCCAGTGGAGAATGCTTACTGGGATAAAGAAGAATCTACATTATGGACTTCATTTCAGATTAATCATTGTCCAGACTTTGAAACAGTCCTTTCAAAAATCTGATTTATTAGGTGGTGTCCTGTGGAGGGTCAGAGGCACCTTTTCTGCACTCAGTCTTGTTTTTGAGTACCACTTGGTTAATTTTAGGCAGTAGTATTATTCCTGGTTTTGAGCATTCTAACTTGGGAAACAAATCTTTTAGTTGTATGGCACAATAGTTGTTGGTGTAAACAATCCATCTAAAGAGAGATTTCGTGGTTCTAGACTGCATCTCTAACTTGGATATCTTTGTCAGAAGCAATGCAGACTGCTTTAAGTCAGTATTTACTACTAGAGAGTATAAATTGAGACTTTACACATCACAAGAACATAGTTCATTGTTTGAAAATGACAGAGCTGCAAAGATTCCTCAGTACCTGAGCAGAGACTGGCTCTTGTTTAGTTCCCTAGAAGATATGTGGGAAAACACCTTTCCAGGTAAGGTTCATGCTTCACAAATAATTCGATCCCCTGCTTGTTTTTCATCAGCTACAAGCCTGCACGTTTGCATAAAGCACCCAGAAATAGCTTTGCCACCTTGAGGTGCGGTAACCTTTGTGCAAACTTCAGAGCTGCCATGGCAGTGTGTACAGCTTCAGTACCTTTCAGAATTTTACAAACCCAGCTGATTAAAGCTGGCTTTAAGTACTACTTTCAGTCTAGAATCCTGCCTTTTTAATAATCAATGAAAACATTGTGTGTGGTGTTTATTCAGCGCCTAGAAAGCACTGCTTGACATGTATTAGACCTTACAGAGCAGTATGCAGCTGTAGCCCATCCAGCAGTTTCCAAATGAGTTTGCACGAGGAATAAAAGATTGCCATCTGAGCAACACTGGAGGGAGACAAGAGCAGACAAAAGGCAGTTAAGCACTACAAAAAAGAAAAGACCCTGTTGAGATAGACATTTCTGAGCAAATGCCTCAATTTCACAGGGAGATACTGTAGCAGGCAATGTACATTGATTTCAGCACATGAAGTACATTGCAGTTGGGATTCATTAAGCTTCATTTTGTGCACTGTCGTGAATGGGTATGTCAGCTCCTCTCTCAAGTCATGCAAGGAGGTAGAATAAACCAAAGGGAAAATATAAAGTGCCCTGTAAAGAGGATAAGCCACTTTTAAAAGGAAAATGCTCTCTTTGCTAAAAGCTGCAAGACACAGTAGCAGTGATCAAAACCTAAATGTTTTTAAAGGCTTTTTGTGCTTAGTTTTTACCATGGCTTACCAGCACCAATCAGCTCATGCTCCTGGCTGACTTAGGGGGAATCCCAGTAGAGGGACAGATGCACTAATGGAATGCAGAACCTTATTGCTGCCCCTTGGAAGAAAATGTGCAGACAAGTGTTGGATCCTTCACTTTGGTACTGAAAATGGGCACGGTGGCTTTGGCTTGGGTCACAGTTGGTGTTTTTCAACTTCCCCATTTGCAGCAGGAGGCTGCAGTTCTGTGCTTACTGTAACTCTGTTCTTCCTTGGAGCCAGCTGCAGAGCTTGCTGTGGCACTCCACTGTCCCTCCAAGTGTCAGCTGCCAAATCTAAAAAGTGGCAGGTCCATGAAGCTCCTCCAACCACATCCAAGGCTAGTTTGCAGTCTGTGAATGCGGAGATCTGCAGTGCTGGGTTTCTGTGGCATTTGTTCTAGCTTGTATTTTGGTTTTAGCTGAGAAGCATTTAAGTCCAAGAGATTTATCCAAAAATCTGTTTAGTAGCTTTGATTTAGTAATGATGATGCCAGTGGCATTTTTTGCTTGTCTCAAAGTCTTCTGTAAGCTATAGTGATTTAGAGCCTTAAGATTTCTTAAGGCTCTAAAAGTTTCTTAAGATTTTCCTAGAGCACACAGAGAGGAATAAAACCTCTTCATTGCTCAGTCATCTGAGTTTTGTGCTTCACCTTCAGCAGGTAGTAGGCTGCTCTTAACGAAGTGATGCTAAGAAGCAGGGCTTTACTAGCAGCCTTTGCTACATGCCATGTCTCTCTGTTTCTGGTACAGGTGCTTGAGGTATTGGGCAGAGAGGAGTAGAGGAGAACCAGTTGCTGGCAACTGTACTCCTGCACTGTGCTAGTAAACTGTTAGAGGAAAATGTAGGACCTTGGAATTAGCCTCTTGTGCTTAAATATTTAATCTAGCTCTTTATTTTTACAAGTGATGTTTAGTCTCAGACACATGGTGGGAGTCATTGCTAGCGAGGTGCACCCTGTGGAGATGCTGTGCCTGCCTGGTGAAAGCCCTGGAGCAATGGCAGCACAACATCCGAGCCAGTGCTCAGCCCAGCTGCAGGCAGAGTAGAGCAGATTGGTGTCAGACAGCCGTGCAGAAAGTTTTCCTAGTTCCTTCCTTTCCCCAGTATTTGTTCTTTTAAAAAAGCTCAGGATAAATGACAGCAGTAGACTTAACAGTTATTAGGTTGCAAAGTAGTGGATGTGGACTACTTGGTGGTTAGCTTACATTTTACTCTGATCGCAGCTGCCATTTGGGTCAGAGCGAGTTCTCCCCTCTGACAGATTGGCTGTGTGCTAGGAAAACTTGTCTTTCCCCAGAGCATCATGTAATTATTTGGTGGTGAAGAGTGCTGCTGCGTTGCTATGGACATGAGGCTCTCCACACCGAGAGCTGCTGTACTGCTGATATATGTGACTCTAATCATTCTGTCACTAAGATGTAATATCGATACACCAGGCCAGCATTTCTATCAGCGGGCCTATTACTTGCCCTCTTAGTTGAGCAGGGGAGGAGGACTGGGATAAGCCAAATTCTGGCGGTTGTTTAGCCAGAGAGGCTTGGTTGCCCGTGGCTTTACTTGGGTAACCGTCAGTAGCCACAGAAGACACAGCACTAGCTAAACGGCAGCAGTTCAGAGCAGAGCTACGGCCCAGGGGCTGGCTGGCCCTAGGCTGGGGGCACCTCTGGGGCCCTGCGGCTGCAGCTGGGTTGGCAGGCAAGGCTGTGCTGCAGCCCCTTGGGCTGTGGGACCGAAGGCCACACAGTGGGCAGAGTGGGAGGCCTGAGGCGCTGGGGCAAGGTTGGCATTTTCTGTGCAAGTCCGTAAGTGGGCTTTGCTGGGAATCCTGCTGCTAACAGCCACATCACAGAGTTGCTGCTTGCCTGGAGAGTTACTGTGGCTGGAAGGTAAACTGAGAAGGGATGAATTCCTCATGCAGCTTGATAATCAGGGCCTAGAAAATCAATGTGCAACTGAAGAGAATTCAAACACTAGGATATACGAGCAGAGTACTTCTCTGTTGGCATCTGAAGAATTCATAACTCATTCACAAGGAAACCTTTAAGGTGCTCGTCATTGCAGGTGTATTTTCCTGTTCCAGTAATCACAATTCTCCTAGCAATCAGTTTTGAAAGTTGTCTTATTCCTGCAGTGCAAAAATCCTGCTAGTGAACATCCCCCAGCTGCACTCATAATTATTTCTGATTAAAAGTGCCCTGGCCTGACAGCACCAGGGAAATTAATAGCAGAAGCTCCCTACAAGTTTTAGAAGATGAGCAGAGACATACTCCCTCTTAAAATTATTTAAGCAGGTGCTGTGGGAAGCCATTGCTTTTATAAGGCTCTTCAGATGTTTACAGCAAAACATTTTTTCCCAGTGATTGAATTTTTCAAAGTACTAAAATACCAGGGAGAAATATGTTTCCCACCAGCTTTATGGCTCCCTGGCTGCATTCTATACAAACCTTGTATCTGCCTGGACACAAACACTCCATTGCAGAAAGATACCCTGCCATTTTAACAAGCTGTACTGCTTTGAAAGGGTACACTGCATCACCAGTGGGAATGGCAGTACCTCGAGACTAATACTTCTTTAAGGGTACTATTTTAGTAAAGCAGACCTCAGTAATTTGTTCCTGACTCTTATACACCCTTGTTTTATTAAAGGTATTTTACATGTGTGGAGGAGATTACTACCACTCCTATTTCCTCCACTGCTTGGCTTTAATGGATGGTGTGGAATATAATATTTATTAAGCCTAAGCAGGGGAGGACATAACAGCAGAATTGTCCTTTGTAACCTATTTTACACAGCTGTAAAATAAACCTTAATAAAGCAGGTGTAATTATCCAGGAATATCTAGGAAATAGTGCTCTGCCTGCTTCAAATGTTTGGAGGGCTTAACTGCTGGTTATACACATACTTCAAGAAATTGAACTCAGCAGTAACAGTATTGATCTTGCTTCAGTACTATTTGGAAATCTATTAAGAGCTGAAGTGCCTTGTGTGCCATAATTACTGTGTTAGTAGCCATCATATCATGGTAACTATGAGCTCTATATACTCTTAACTCTGTAATCCTACAGCAGACAGACAGCTCACAGAAATATTTATACTCACTAACTTACAACTTTAAGAGGTCCTTTGCCTTATTCTGATGACAGCCAGAGTCCCCCAGCTGGCTCCCTGGCCAGTCATTTCAGGTGAGCACTAAGCTTTGATGTCATGGAATTACATCATTCCTTACTGCTCGGGTCTCTTTGTATTTGTTTATGGCCAGAGAGGGTTTATGCTTCCTGTCTGGGACCCAAAGGGCAATGAGTGTTGTGATTCCAGCGTAGTTTTGCCTGAGATCAGGAGCACAGCTTTTTCACCCAGCGTATGCACAGCTGCCATTTGGCTAGTTCCCTGGCCTGGGAAGACAAGGGGTGGCACATTAGCAGGTGTAGCAGGCAGGTGGAGTTTTTCAGGTGCAAAATAGGGATGCAGGCATGTGTGCCATTCTGGTGGAAACCTGGTCCCACTGAGCACAGCTACCTGGAAGCATTTATATAGTTCTGTGGGGCTTGTGAGTAGGAAAAATTGGCCTCTTTCTAATGAGATCTGGTTCAAGTTATTGGTTGTATTACTGAGTGCTGCAGTTAGGCAGTAGCTGATAAAAATTATGTAAAAGCACATTGTATGTTTTTATTACAGTGAGTGGGACATGAAAGAGGTTTGCCCCAGCGTGGTGGCACAGAGGGCCTTTTTGGGGTGCACAGCCTGGCAGTTCGTAAGCACAGACATACATGGCTTTGGCTTCAGCCCAGCTTGCCCACGACAGCAGAGCTGGGGCCGTGGCTGTTGCAGGCAGCTGCCAGCTCATCCTGCCCGTTCTGCAAGTAACACCTACTGGATGCTCCCTCCTGCCTAGAAGCAGGTAGCAGCAGTTAACGTGGTGCTGGGATTAAGTTGTTCCCCTTCTCCCCTCATCCTCCCGGCTGGGTGCCCAGGCACGGCTGAAGTGTGTGTGATGGATCCGAAGGTGATGCTGACTGGTCACAGTGGTGTGTGGGCAGGAGCTGGCTGGCATGTGCTGCCTAAGGACAGGGCAGAGCAGGGGCAGTCCTGCCTGCACGTGGACCCCATGTCTGTGTGCAGGGCACTGCTGCTCTCCACCAGCTCTGGCTGCCTGTGCTGGTGGGCTGACAGTTCTGTTAACAGACGTTCTTCAGCTTGCACACCATCAACCTGTTCCTGTGTGACCTCATCACACCCAGCCTGTGTTTCCTCACTTTTCTCACACTGTAATTTTAGTGTTTATTGTGCTGCTGCTTTGGGTAGTTTTGGTCTTCTGCTTCTTGTATGAGGTCTCTTCTTGGTGGCAGTCATCAGAATCTGTTTCAAAGGAAAACAGGAAAAGATTTTGTAGCAAGGACCTAATACAGCCTTGCAAGAAACTGAATCCTGATCAGATATTCCAGAAGCACTTGGAAAGCCATTCCGGCCTTCCCCCTTCCTTCCTCATTTCTTCCTCCTGTTGTGCTATTTTTTTTTTCCTAAATGAACATTGTGGAAATGATTTGGACTGAAGTTATTACATTAATTATCCAAGCTGACATTTTTGCAGTGTGTGAAAGGACAGGGTGGTATGTAAAATAGATGCACTAAGAACACCTACAGTATGACAACAAGTAGCAGGGTAATTGCTGAAAATGAAGTCTTTTCTGCTGTCCCTTCCCTTCAACATCTGTTGTTCCATATGGAGTCATAAATATTTGCAACAAAATAGTTGAAGAAATAATCTCAACATTAATAGGGAAAAGCTGAATCCGCCAAGAAAATCGAAGAATCTTTTTTTCTTCTTTTCTTGGCAAGTTCTTCCTACCCATCCCCATCTGACAGTTTAAAATCGCAGTAGAAGAATACTCAGGCTACACTGAGGCTTCAAAATTCTCACAACCCCCCACCTTTGTGAGTAGTAGCAGGAGAGTTAGCTGAGAAAGAGTGGGAAATCTCTTGATAATGGCCATGAGGAGTTTGTTTAGTTTGTTTCATTTTCTTCCTGCCTTCCACAGCACAGTAGTTTTATTACTCACCTGTTCTTGGGTGGCTCACATTTTCACTGTGCTGTCAGTAGAAATACTGCTTCTGGTCGGTGTGAGGATGACAAGCTACTCTTACCAGGTGAAAGGAACTAGTTACTTAAATTGCCACATGGAGAATGCAGATCGATAGCACTTAAACTGCCACGGAGATTAAGGAGCAGTTTACAGCACAGAACAATTTTGGAATCCAGATTAGCAAAACCTGCCTGAGGAGCAGCTCACAGGAGAAAGCAGACGTAACAATAGTGTCACAGAGACTTGGCCTTGCAAATAAGGGCTGTGCACAGAAAATACAGACTCTGCGAGGCTTTGTCTAGTTATTAGTAGCCTTTATAGTACTTACTCTCCTCAGTGGCCAGAATGTAATGAGGTGACAGTAGTTGTATTTGCCTGCCTTAATCTGTACATACTGAACTTCAGACTGGAGGCCCCTGCAGTGAAGCACCTCTGTTCTGATGGTTATTTTCATCCTGCAAACCCAGCAGCTTGAGTCCTTTTTCTTTTTCCCCCCAAGGTTTGAATTAATAAAATATTTTCAGGTGTTTTTACCATCAGTGCCATGTGAGCATCAGTGTATAGTGTAAATACTAAGTTATAAATAGGTATCATTTTCTGTGTTATTAATGAGAGTACATTGATGAAAATGTCAAAGCTGTATAATTATGCACCTCTTGATAAAGAGTGCACAGATAAAGACAATTTGTAAACTGTAATTTCAGCCTTTTCTTAGGAAAATGTTATTTCTTTGAGTTTTGCCTCCTTCTCCTGTTAGACCCCAAGGGGCTGCCTTACAAGGTCCCTGAGGCAAACACCACCCACTGTTGCAGAGAACAGGTGCCCAGAAGGGGCTGCCTGCCCTGCTGGCACATTTGGCTTTCTCTTTGTTCACTAGTCCACACATTCAGATTTTCCCAAGACAAGGCACTGCTCTACTCTGCGTTTAAAACGAGGAAGAGATTATTAAACACTCTCCAGGACAAAAATCAGCTGAGTTCAGAGTGCATGGAGGAGAGCCAGCCTTGACATGGATACCATGGGCAGGAGACAGGTCATGTTGCTGTCTTGTGATAGCTTCCAAAAGCTTTTAAGGCCACCTGGAAACGTAGCTCTGATGATTAGGTACTGTTTTTAAGGGGCACTGTCTTTCTGGCAAAGCTGAGCAGTGAGACCTGCCTGTGTGCTATCACAGTGTGTCAGTAAGTTGAAAATGGAATAAAGTCTGATTTAAAGCTCGTGCACTGGATTCATCAGCTGCACCCCAACTGCGTTCCTCGACCCTGCTCATTCAGGGACTGTAATTAAGAAAAACAGCAGTGACTTTAAATTTGGCCCCTGAATCACAAGGTTAAAGCAGTAAATTTCTGTCTGATTGGAGCCAGGGTAGGAAGAGGTGGCGTCTCTTTCTCACTGATGAGCAGCTCAGCTCCTGGCAGAGGAGCAGTGAGGGAGAAAAAGGCAGGCAGAGGAGTATGGAGGATTTTTCGTTGGTAAGGCCCTGAGGACAACACTGCCCTAACAGACCTGAGGGTGCATCTATCTGAACGTTTGAGGCAGTGCTGCAGATTGCAGGGCTTTGTATTTACTGGGAAAGAAACCAATTCCACTAGTTCCCAGTTAAACAACACAGCAGTTGCCAAGCTTTGAATTAAAACAAGGGGTCTCACCTTTTTGGAAAACCATATTTTGCACTGGAAGTGTAGAATTTGGGCCCTGATTCAGGCCATGCTTGGGCAGGGCTGCCTGGCATTGCTTCTGTGAAGTTAGTGTACGGCTGGAAGTGAAGGGAGCTCCTGCCACAGTCCTGGTGTGTCGGTTCAGAAGAGTCTGTCAGCCCTTGAGGCAAGTAGAACATGTCTTGTTTTCAGCGATGAGCAGCATGCACAGCCCAGCTGACATCACAGCTCCTTTCTTTTGTTAAAAGTAAAAAGGTTATCAGAGTCTCTGGGCTGTTCTTTTGTAGCTATAGACCATTACAGGTAATCCCCTCGCGCTGAGCTGGAGCTCAACCAATGATACTTGTGATGAACCATTTTAGGCCCTTAGCTTTCTAAACAGTATGTCACAGGCAAGAAAAAGGAACGACCCAGCTGCCATCTATGTCCAAAATGCTGGCAGCAGGCTGAAATCAGATGTCTTAGTAACTAACAGATTAGTAAGGAGAAATGGTTTCTCTCTTCTCCATACACCACATAGTTATTTTGTTCATGAGTTAGATTCTGTGAGCTACTGGAGGTGCTCCAGAGAAAGTTCTGAAGTGTCTCTGAAGAAATGCCCTGGGGGCCTAACTAGTGTTAGGCAAGATGTAACCTGCAGCTTTAATGTTTCTACCTTGTTTCGAGAGGGATGTGACATGTCAGGGGCATCAGATCTGTGGTGATGCCTTCTGAAACAATATAAACCAGCTGGCAACTAAAGCTGCCTGTTGGTGTAGGCCAGGCACTGGCACACAGGGAGCAGTTCGTGGGTCTGGTGTTCCCCGTGCCACACTTAGTCCCTACCTTGTTGCTTCATTTTCCAATCCCTATTTCTGCAACTTAGGCAGAAGACAGAGAACAAAACACTTCAGTATACTGAATTAAGAACAAGCAGCACTTTCTAGCAGATTTCCTTGTGCTTTCCCAAGCTCATTTCCCACTCACTGTGGGTATTTGCTGTGTAGTTCTTGTCTCTGCAATACAATTCTTTTTTTCATCCATT
This sequence comes from Pogoniulus pusillus, assembly GCF_015220805.1. Classification (NCBI taxonomy): domain Eukaryota; kingdom Metazoa; phylum Chordata; class Aves; order Piciformes; family Lybiidae; genus Pogoniulus; species Pogoniulus pusillus. The sequence continues at coordinate 2,241,519 of NC_087282.1, read as the reverse complement.
CACCTGGATGCCAGCTAGAAATTAAAGACTGCACTCCAGTCCTCCAAAGGGATTGCTGAATGCCACTGTGCCGCCTGGCAGGTGTAGCAAACGAGCTTGATAAAAGTAGCTCCCACTTTGCTTCAATGAAGAGAAAGGTTACTTGTGTCCTTGCTTAGGTTGTAGTTGTCCTAGCTTTATTTCTTGCTTATTCTGTTGTACTGCATGTGCGAGTGCAGCTTCCAGCAGTTACATTTTTAGTGTTCTTTAAAATGAAAATGCTTATATCAACATCTTTCCCCCCCTTCTATTAAAGAGATGTGTTTGATACAGTCCACAGCAAATGCTTCCAACACATGCCACTTTTAATTGCTTTACCAATTACGATTCCTCAAGTCTAGCTAATAAATTCCTGCCTAACTGTGCACTTGCTCAGAATACGGGCGAGATGTAGACACCATTCAGATGTGAAGACCTATTACAAGACTGAAATAGATTTCTAATGCATTTATCATTCATCTTTGCAGAGTGTGATTTCAATCAGAGAAAAAAAATGATGAATGGTTTGACAGCTTCCACCCATATAGGCTAAAACATAATATGCTGCTTCGAGTTTTCAGCTATTACAGACTTTAACATGCAATGTGACCTTGGTCTGCAAAGCATGTTTGGTTAGCACAAAAACTTAATCATAAGAAGTCATAAGTAGAATCCTTCTTCTTTACTGCCCTTTTTCTGGGACTTGGAAATTTATTGCTTCTGGGACAGGTAGGATATGAACAATGGGCCAAATAGAGTCCAGGGTTATCTCATCTGTGTGAAAACTGCTGCTGAAAATCGATGTGACCTCTGCTACACTGTCATCCCAATTCCCACCCTCTGTGTCCTATTTGTCTTTCGGTAGAAGCTTAGATCTGTGTGCTGTCTCTATGTGTCTCTCTTGGGCCAGATTATCAAAATGAATCATTGCCTGCATACCTCTTATATTTCTATTTATTTTCCTGGTGTTGACTAGGTCTGATGAAATATGATTCTTTTTGCATTTGATCCTCACTGCAGCAAGCAGCACCTAATTTAGCCATGTCTATCTCTTTAAAGAAGAGTAATACTATTTTGAAACTTCAATCTGCTGTACAGTAACATTACAAACCACAGAGCATGCAGCCTGTCTTCACAGTCAATAGTAATTTTCCTTTCAGCCAATTTAATGTTATTACTTTCATCTCCAAATAGGAGGGATTTCTAGAGACTTTAAAGCAGCTATAGTTTTGTTATGCACACTTCATGGATTACTTTCCTCTTCAAATGCCACTTCTCTTTAGAGTCTTTGTGTGACTTAGGTGTTATTTCTGTGCAACAACTGAGCAGTTTATTTTGAAAATTCTGCCCGTGAGAGAAGAGATTTGAGTATGAGCAATGGTGTGTCTGAATCAGCAGGAACACTGAGCTCAAAGCATGCCACCAGAGTTGTGGGGCTTTTTTAAATGCATCAGTTGGTAAATTACAGGAACACAGCTCTAAAAATGATAGCTACAGAAGTGTGTGGAGGTTCCTGCCTTTGCTGTTACCAGTCCTGAGGACTCATTATGGAGATGTTCTATTTAATGAACTCACACGGTGCAAGCCAGATACTCCCTAAACAGAGCTTTCAAAGGCTACCTGAGAACTGCTCTCCTGCTTGGCTGTCAGTAGGTGTGTTTTTAAGACACGGCAAAAAGAGCTCAGGAGATGCTGCTGGAGTTTGTTAAACTGGATAATAGCACTGCTGTGATTTAATTTGTGGCTGTCAGGTTCTGTCTGAGTTGTGGTTTTGGCTAAATAACCGAGGTGGGAGATGGAGGCCTTCTGAATATGGTATGGACTCACTGTAACTCTTGGCTTTAATGTGACCAGGACCCTTGACAAATGAAAGTATCAGGACTGGCTGTGCAGCTGCCCCTCGAAAGCCCATGCGTGGTGAACCTATGGTCAATGTGTTAATTGTGAGCTTAATGAAAGCTATTGCTGAGGTGGTACTCATCATGATTTCTGCAAGTGCAGGAACAAACTTCCTGGGAATAGTAGAGAGAAATAGTTTTTAATATTTCAGAGAAGTGTGCAGAGTTTGGCTTCGAAGGCTGCTAGGTTTTAATTTTTGAAATGATTTTTTTCCCAACGATTAAGTTGATGTCTAAGATGAATATGCAGGGAAGAAGTACTCAAGGGATCCGAGAGGAGGAGCTGTATTTACTAACCTAAAATATGTTTACGTTACCCTGTTAAAAATGTGAATTCATTGGTGGCAGTGCTGATTCATCACCAAATGGTTTGAAAAACAACAACTAATGTTATTTGCTCCTGGCCACACATTCCTACTGCCTCTGCACAGCTTGAGCTCTACCAAGATGATCTATTTGAAACAAGGAGTGAAGGGGAAGTGACCAGGGCCCACTCTTACAATTTGTAAGAGCTGCATCAATCTCCTCCTGTGCAGTAAATCACAGCAGAGAGGCTGGAGCTGGGGCACATCTCCTCTGCGGCCGCTCCTCTGACCCCTGCCACCCTCCCTGTGCTCGCTAAACCTGGGGCAGAGATCACTCAGCAAGGCAGGTTGGGCTGCTGCCTGGAACTAGAAAGGCTGACAGTAGCAAGGTACTTGTTAAGGGGACTTGCTCTGACACTTCACTGACAACATGGAGTTGGTGCTAGCTAAGCAGGAGGGAATGACTCAGTGGAGATCATTTACTGCTGAGTGCAGGAAGGGTAACGTTAGAGGAATAAAGAGCTGTGATACACGTCTTGATTAGAATTTTGTCAAGGTTATAGCCACAAAAAAATGCACAGCACAGAGTGGCAAACGTGATAGAACTGAGAGAGTCCATTCAGGTTTAATGACCTGCGTAATACTGTCGTAATCCTCTGGTACAGTTCTGTGGGACCTGAGCTGTAAGGGTCTGCTACTGCTGTGTTATTGGCTTCAGGCTATGTATTACTGTGCTCTGCTGTTTGCAAACTGCCCTGGGTGGCAGCCACAGCTGCCTGAAGACTGAAGCCATGATGTCAGGTGTGTTAATGCACTTGTATTTTGACTTGCAGGTAAGCACAGTGCCAGTCTCTAAAAATTACATTGATCTGTATCTCCAGTGCTTTCCGATGATGCTTTTAAACCTGTCTTTACAGAAGAGGTCCAAATTGCCATTCCAATAATGAAACCAACCTTAGATAAAGTCCAACTGGCTGGACAGGCCTTGCCTCCTGGATTTCCGGCGCCATTTCTCTTTGCTGATGGCCTTTCATCAGTAGAAACACTATTAACCAACATCCAGGTAAATTACTCTGTGGGGCCAGGCTGTGTCATGCTAGATAAAATGTGTTCCTTTCTCAGTCTCTTTAAAACGCTTCAGAAACTATTTTGTATCTGCAGTTCTCATTTCTTTTCTTTAATGTAATGCTGAGGTTCCCCCTGTCTGGCATTACTGATGTTGAAAGGGTTTATTCCCTTGTCTGTTTGACTTCCTAGTTGGCAGTCATGGTCACATTAAAATTCACCAGCCTCATGACTTCTCCTTTGCTTCTCCCTGCCGTTGGCTGAGGTCAGCAGCGCTGTGGCATTCTGTTTGTAATCAACCACAGCAGCAGGGGGAATGAGCAGAAGTTGCACTGAGTGATTCCTTGCCACACAACTGCTCCTGTATAACAACTAGCTACTTCAAAGGCCCAGTCAAGTCCCAGTCCCTAGGTTCCTCCTTTTCATTTGTTTTCTGTTTTCCTAGAGGGTGTGAGAGAAACAAGTGGGTTAATGTTGGCACAGCTGAAGCGAGCTGCTGTGTTCGTATCGTACATTTGCCTGTGTTTCAGGGCCTACTGAAAGTGGCTGTGGACAACGCCAGAGTCCAGGAAAAGCAGATACAGCAGGAAAAGAAAGAGTTAAAGATGGAACTTTGTAGAGAGAGAGAACTCAGAGAGAGCTTGGAAAGGCAACTTACAGCTGAGCTGCAAAGCAGAGGTGAGTGACTGAAAAATGGAGTTTAGCTATCTATTCAACACATGAGCCTTTGGCATTTCCAGCTGGAGCTGTGAGGACTTGGCGTCAGCTGCCATTCACAGCTCAGTGCAGTGCAGCAGCAGCCCTGAGCTGGTAATGGAAGATTCAGATCTAATCAAAACAGAAGGAAGCACAGTGCTCGCCCAGCAGACAGAGCACTGACTGATCAGTTCCTGGAGGGCAGCTGGCCACAGAGAGTTTGGGCAGGTTGCGTGGGGGAGAGCGGATGGGTTTCATGGCTCTCACCTGCATCTTTAGCCCTCTGCCTCTGTACTCCCAGCCTGATTTCTTCATCTGACAGTTTGAATTCCTTTTGTTTTCTGCTCTTATCCTCAAGCACTCAGAATCAGTCTCACTGTGAGAAAGATGCTGTAATGTGAGTATTTAGGTGATTTGTTTTTCATGACTGGCCCACATTTCTGTGGTTTAGGTGCTAGGCAGCTGCTTTTTCTTGTGGAGAACTTCAGTAGAGAAGCTACAAGAGATTGTCTGCTGAAGTGCAAGATCTGAAGCTAACAACCCTAGATAATTTCTTTTTTTTTCCATCAGGAGAGGGAGGTAGACCAGCACTCCCCATATGGAGCCTCCGAAGACAAACCCATGACTGTTTAGAAGCTTTTGATAATAACAGGCAATTAAGTTGGTAAATCTGAATTTTGTGCTGTGGTACTGCAAGGGAGGCAGCATTCTTTTTAAAGCTCAGATCTGCATCTGAAGGAGAGGGAGAGCACTGTGCTGTGCCAAAAGCCACTTCTAGAGTACATCCATGAAATGACAAAGATAGCCTAGATAAGATCAAAAATGTAGGTGCCAAGTACTATCTTCAGTGCATTTTGAGCTGACGTTAAGTGTGTAGAGCAGAGCTGCCTGCAGCACCAAGTAAGAAGCAAAAAAGAAGGGCCACGGTCACAAGTGGAATTGTACAGGGTCAGTAAATGCTGCTGAAGTTGTTACCTTGCTCTGAGTGTTCAAAAGGTTGCATCCCCCCAGTCTGAGTATGGGTGAGATGCTGCATCTCTCTACATTACACACAGAGAGTGGTGATCAAGGGCACAATGTCCACCTGGAGACCAGTGCCAAGTGGCATCCCCCCGGGGGTCAGTGCTGGGACCACTGCTGTTTTAACATCTTGGTCAGTGATATGGACAGACACAGCGAGTGCACCCTCAGGAGGTTTGCAGATGGCACCAAGCTGCGTGGCACAGTCAACTTGCTAGAGGGTAGGAATGCCATCAAGAGGGACCTGGACAGGCTGGAGAGGTGGGCCCACGCCAACATCATGACATTCAGCAAGGCCAAGTGTAAGGTCCTGCACCTGAGTGGGCACAATCCAAGCAGAGATACAGGCCAAGTGGTGAATGGCTGAGAGCAGCCCTGAGGAGCAGGACCTGGGGGAGTGAATGGCTGAGAGCAGCCCTGAGGAGCAGGAGCCTGCAGAGTGAGTGCAGCCCAGACACAACCCTGTGCTGGGCTGCAGCAAGAGCAGTGTGGCCAGCAGGGCAAGGGAGGGGATTCTGCCCCTTTGCTCTGCTCTCCTGAGACCTCACCTGGAGCCCTGTGTGCAGTTCTGGAGCCCCCAGCACAAAAAGGAGATGGAACTGTTTGAGCCAGTCCAGGGGAGGCTGTGAAGATGCTCAGAGGGCTGGATGAGCTCTGCTATGAGAACAGGCTACAAGAGTTGGGGTTCTTCAGCCTGGAGAAGGTCTCCCCAAAGCCTTCAGTATCTGAAGGGGACCTACAGGAAGGCTGGGGAGGGACTATTGACAAGGTTTTGTAATGACAGGACAAGGGGTAATGGGTTTAAGCTTGAAGAGGGGACAATTAAACTGGATGTTAGGAAGAAGTTCTTTACAGTGAGGGTGGTGAAACACTGGCATGGGTTGCCCAGGGAGGTTGTGGATGCTTCCTCCCTGGAGGTGTTCAAGGCCAGGTTGGATGAGGCCTTGAGCGACCTGGATGAGCTTTGAGGTCCTTTCCAACCTAAACCATTCTATGATTCTATAAATCAGAACTTAACCTCCCTGTGAGCAGACAACACATAACGCAGTGCCTGCATCACACGGTCAACCAAACCACCAAGCCATCCACAGGCTTTGCTAGCTGCTCACCAGTGCTCAGTATCCTCAGAGGTGTCTAGGTCATGGCCACATGCACACCTTTACTGTAGAAAGTCAGAGCTGCCTGGAGTGGTTTTGTGTTTTGTTTCATACCAGATTCGTGCCTATTTGAAATTGTTCTCTAGTGCTAGAACTGGGCCATTGAACATAAACACCTTTACTGTCTCCATGATACATTAATTGTGCTCTAAGAGCTATTCTTACTATTTACATTTCAGCAACAATTCAGAAACGCTTGAAGAAAGAAAAGAAGGCAAAGAGAAAATTGCAGGAGGCTTTGGAATTTGAATCCAAGAGGAGAGAACAAGTGGAACAGGCGCTTAAACAGGCCACATCAGGTGACGGTCTCAGGATGTTAAATGGTAATGTCTGAGTTGGCCTTTCACAGTTAGCTTAAAATCATGTTTAACTGAGTGAAAACACAGGCGATGCACAGAGCAAGTTCCAGCCTGAACCCCCTTTCCTGAAATAATTAGAAATCTATTTCAGGCCATGTGCTCTGGGTCATGAATTTAAAAACATAAGTAAGTCTGCAGGCAGAGAACCAGAGCAGTTTACACAGGCATGACAAGAAATGCTGGATACATTACCAGAGAAATCTGGTACAGTGCCAGCTAAGACAATGTGAAATTTGGTTCCTGTAAGGTTCTCTGAACTCTCCTCTTGCAGCAGATTCAGTTTCAGAGCGGCTGAGTCTCATTTCAAAAGCCGTTTGGCTGAAGCCGGCTCAGCCCTAGCACTTATCAAGTTTGTTAAGAAGGTGTGGCAGCTTTCAGGGCTGACTGCAGCTTGGGTGGTTCCCAGGTACTGCTGTGAAACAACAGTAAATCGGTAACGCCTATGAAAAGGGTGATTGAGTTTTGGGTGGTGGGAGGACTTACTTGCTTTGCCTGCTTCATGTGATTGAGGGCAAAGTGAAGAGCTTTGGTTTGACTCTTCAAGATAGAAGCTAGTTGAGTCCAGTTCAGGGTCTGTAGCATTTAGCCTGTGCTTCTCTACCCCAAAGTCTCTGCAGAGGCCACAAGTCAGAGTCACGTCCAGGCTCAGCTGCCTTTGCATGTCCTGTAGCCTTCACATGAACTTTGTGCTGCCTGCTTTGGGCCCTGCTAGCAACTGAGCCATTGTGACACAAGCAGACTGCAAAAACTGCCTGAACTGCTGAGTGAAAATGATGAGTTTAGCTTGTCTTGAGTTCTCAGTTGTGTTTTTTAAGGTTAGGGCAGGCCTGTCTGTGTGAACTGCCATTGCTCCACTCAGTGATGGACTGTGAGCTGTGATTTATCTAGAGCACCTACAAGACATAAACTCTGTAAGTAGGAGAGCAACATCTTTCAGAGGTATTCTCATCTGCTGGGTTTTATAGTCCAGCATATCACTGTAACCAGGAGCTGGCTGGCTTTGCTGGTGCTCTGACAGTGAGCAGGGGTGATTCAGGCATAGATATACAGCTTGCAGTTCTACTGTCATGAGGGACAATGGCCCAAGGGAGAGTGGATGGACTGAGCCAGCAGAAAGCTTTCCTGCCGTCTCCACTGGGTCAAAAAAACGCCCAAATGGGGTCCCATGTGGACAGGCAACTCCTAGAGAGGAATGTCAGAGTAAAACTGAAATCCTGATGTTCTGTAAGGCCCTGCACCCAGATCCTGCCATCTCTGGTAAGCCCCAGCCACTCACACAGTTAGGAGCACTCAGCAGTTCTGGAGGCCACAAATTAAAGGGAAGCAGCACGCGAGCAATGTGATTAACAGAGCCTTGCATCTGCCGGTGCGGGCCTGCCTGCTAACGGTTTGATTTGCAGGCACACTCAGGTAGTCATATATATGTTAGTGCCTGCAAGAAGCTGATATTTACATGCTAATCTGATTGCACATGCAAATCAGGTAGCTCATTAGCATCTTAATCCACAATTTAATTGCAGGTACAATTTTATGACAACGAAATGTGAGGGGCTATTCTGAGTATTCTCAGTTTCACTCTGACAGTCTGTCTCGTTCAGCAGATGCTGTTATTAGGTACAGATGACTTTGTCATTCTACCTATAGACAGCAGGACTGAGAAAAAAGAGCCCTTTTAGATTAATGGATCAGTGCCCTGAACTTTCCTGCAAACTGGAATCTGAACTCCTGTGTCAGAGCAGTCACTTGGCATTTGAGAAGAAAAAAACTGTACATGTGAAAATACTTTTAAAATCATAAATACTTCTGGGGCTCTACACACAGCTCAGCTATTTCACTGGCACATGACTCACGGTATTCTCCTGCCTGTGGGCTGCAGTGACAGGCCTGCCCTGCTTTGACACAGTCTGGTTGGGCTGCAGGGTGACCAGCAAAATGTCACCTCCACACTGAATACCAGCACCCCAGCTCCAGTGACCTGAGTGGCAAGGGAGCAGTTGTTCACTGGGTGCTCCTATGCAGAGAAACTCCAAAATCATATCCACGGCTCCCTCTCAGGTGTGGGAGTTTTCTTGCTGTAATCTCAGTGCTGTATGCCAAGGCAAGCAGCTGTTTCTGTGGGCTCTGAGGTGCCATGGATTCAAATCGCATACCCTTCATGCTAATCCTTGTTGGCACAAGGTGGATAATGGCATCTGTTATCGCAACACCCTGGGGTGTTGGAGCCCCCACCCTGAAGGACTCCGCATGCAGAGGCATTATCAATGTGAGATTAAATAGTTCAGAAGTGCAGATCACTATGAGGCTTCCCCAACTTGGAAATCAGAGCCCAGTCCATTTTGGAAAGGTCTCCTCAGAACTCTGGAAGTGTTTCAGATCCCCTCAGCTGTAGGCATGGTTTGGGTGATGAAACATAGCTGACAACATCCTGAGCTGAGCCTTCAGTGCAGGTTGCACAGCCTAAGTCCTGCCACTAGGGTGCCAGTGCCTGTATTCTTTGGTGCTTTGCAGGTAGGTGGCTTGGAGAGTTCATGTTAATATTGTCACAGTTTGATTGCAACTTTTCCCTTGCATATGTCTCCTAAAGGATTTTGCAGCCACAATAGTGTCATGTGTTGGTTATTATCTGATTGCCAGACAAATGTGAGGCACGTTAAAAATAATTCACTGTGAGACCAGTAATGTTTGCACATCTTGGATACAATTTACTACTGAGAATTCTATGAAGACCAAATGTTTTGTGCAAGACCTTGTAACTTGGAGATCACCCTCATTTGCTATAAATATTTTTCTAAAGATGCATGAGAGAAGGACAAAGGGGACTGAATTAATCTTCAGTGTCACATCTTTCAGATGCTGGAATCCCAGATATGGAAATAGAACACAACGGAACCCAGCATGACAGCGCAGCAATGCAAGGTGCAGTATGTACCACAGCCTGCCACAGAGCTTTGCAGTGTTCAAATGTAAATGAAATGCAGGGTAGTTGTTGCCTCTGTCTCTCGGTTTTCTTGCTGTAAGATAACTGCACACTTCATTCTGTTTGCATGTTCAGTGCCTTTGAAAGATCTGTTCTTTGCAAGACAGGAAATGAAACTTTTTTCAGTTAAAATGTAGAAAACTCCTGTTGAGCTCTCAGATACATTTGCTTAGTACAACAGTAATTTTACACAGGGTTTATCTTGCTATAGCAGTTTAGTTCAACTCTTACTTACCTATCATGATCAGAGATGTTTTCAAAGAACACAGGGACTGCAGTGGCCAAGGAAAGCCATGTTCACGTTACAAGCAGATACACAGAGCTGTGTGGTGACTGCTGTGAGTAGCAACATCAGAGCATTGTCTCAGGGCTTCCCAAAGAGATTATTCTGGTGCACTCTGGCTGTCGGCCTGGGCAGGAAGTGATGTGACCACTGTCTGTGGGAGCTGAAAGGTTATCTTCAGTGCCTGTTTGAGAGACACAGAAAATGCATAGTTTGAGCAATTTGGTAATTTGGTTTGAGCAGTTTGAAAATGGAAATTCTCTGCCTGTGGAGAAAGTCCAGGTATGTAGCTCTTCTGCAAAACCAGCCCTTGCCTCCCTTCAGTCTCGTGCCATGGTCACGACACCATTCGATTCTCCACTGGCTTCCTGAGCAGCCTGGAGACAACTGCCTGTTCCCCTGTAACTGTTTCTGCTTACAGCCCTTCCACCCTTTCTCCTGATTCATGCAGTGGTAAGGCGCCAAAATAACCTGTCTGGTAACTCAGGACCCTTCAGCAGAGCTGGCAGAGGGGCTGCAGGGCAGCTTTAAGTACCAACACCACTTGGAGCATTTCTCAACTGTTCAAGCTTGACTTTGCATACCTCTGGTAGGCAGCTGTCATCCATCTGTTGTCTGTACACAAAAGCTTTCAGATACTTTGGTGCCGCCTCTTCCTGTGATTGTAGATTTGTATGCTCTGCATTACAGAGAATCACAGCTTGATCAGGATGCACACACAACACAGGGGGCATGTATGTACACATGAGTAGATTTGTGCTCTGTGTACTGCAGCTGCAAAATCGTCTTCACCAAAATACTGGACTAGCACCTGGGAGAGACATATGGTTACATTTCCTTATGTTTCTGATCTAGTGATAATGCCTGCTGAGTGCTCAGTGCTCTTCCAGAAAGATTCTGAGATATGGACAGAATCTGGTGAAAAAGGGAAGTTCAGTTCTCAGTTGAAGAAGAGAAGTTACAGTTGGCTCATCTGTGTCTTACTGTCAAGAACGATTATAAAGGACAGTGGGGAAAGTGATGCATAGCCACTTCCAACAACCCTTTGCTTGCTGGGAGGAGAACTTTCTGGCACTTCCTGTAGTCTGTTGACACACCAGAAAACCTCATGATTTTATGAATTGTATTTCAGCTTAGGTTTTGGTGGTGGTGGTGTTTGGGTTTTCCATCTGATCCCAACTACAGCATTATTTAGTTTTAAGAGGTTTTGGATTGTGCAGTTTTTGTTCAGGTTATGAGCAAAAAGTTCCACTGTGTTCAGTGTCCCTGGCTTGGTGCTCCTCTGTGTAAACCAAGCATGTCTTGTGCAGTAGTTGTAAGCTGTCCTGTACTGCTCGATGGCAAAACATCTCTTTTCTTCACCACAGCAATGGTGACCTGTGCTGGGTTCAGTGTGGTAATGCTCTTCACATAGAAACATGCCATGAGTTTAGTTGGCTTCCACTAAGCACTCTCAGCTGATAAAAAGGCCTCTGACGAGCTCTCTGTAGAGCTTGTTTAGATTTCAAGGTGTTCCTGTCCCGTAGCACCATCACTCCCATTTTTATTTGTGCTGATACTGTAATATCTTTTTGATTCTTATCCTTTGATTACAGTTCTTGCTCTTGACAGCTACTCTTGCCCTGCTGCCTCTAACAATTGGAGCACACTCTCTCACTGCCCCCCTTCATTTGCTGCCTTTGTTTTTTGCACCCTGGGAGAAGGAAGGGTCAAAACACATCTCTAATAGCAAGCTCTTTCCTGGCTTCCAAAATCTCTCTCTCCTGCACAGAAGAGAAAGCTTTAGCATCAATGCAGACCTTTCTTTTTCTGTTGTCAATAGCTCTGCTGGACAGAAATCTATCATTCACATAGTGCCTTCCCTTTGAAATTCAATTAGTTGCATTGCTGCTACCTCCTTAAGATGGTTTAAAGGAAATTACAGAAATACTTCAGAACCACCTTTCAGAGTCATTAAGTCACATCATATTTTATGCTTATTTCTTAAAATGATTTTACTAACACAAGCTGTTCCTATACAGGGATTCTGGTCTGCATTATAAATCTTTCCTGTTTAGCTGACTCCTTTTCCCTCTGCTTTTTCTATTAATGGAATGGAGATTCTGTACAGACTTGGAACTTCTGTGAACTCCACAGTCCAGTACCTTCATCCTCTGCATACCTGATCTTCTAGCCCAGCACAGCTTGAGCCAACGAGCTTTTTAGCTGACAACATGGGAAGCAAATAGCTGCTGTACTCCTGAAGCCTCCTGCACAGCTGAGTGGCACAGGAGAAGGTGCTGCATGCACACAGATCTCCTTCTGGTCTTGCTTCCATAACTCACTTGTGGGCCAGCAAGATAGTGCATCAACCATTTCATCAGCCAATCTCCACTTCACATAAAATAAACATACTGGGTGTCATTAAGTGCACCTTCAGATCAATGATTTTTGCAAATGACATTCAAGTACCATTGGAGTGGTGCATTTTTGCTGATAAAAGCAAATTAAATTAGCACAACTACAAGTGTGCTGATAAAAACTAAACCCGAACAGCAGCACCATTAGCTAACAAAGTAATATTTTCTCTTTACTGCTTTCTGCCATTTAGTTATTATCCTATTGGAAATCTAATTATAATCCTTTTACTCCCTAGTCAAACTTCACAGTTTTTGCAAGCTTAGCACTGACAAGTGATTTCATTACATTTGATTGCCTGTGCCCAGATTGACTTAACTTCACTCTGAGACCTAAAAGCCCTCTCAGTTTCTCAGATTCCCTGTTTGCACATTACAGCAACAGCTCCTTTAATTAATTAGCATGAACAGCAGTAACATGAACTGCTGAACAGAAAATAACATCAGTTTATGATCACAGGGAGACTTCTCCTTTTGCATGTTTATACCTTAGTTAACTTTTGTATTACTATATTTCATTGTTAGGGGATATTGGAGCGATCAGCAAAGCAATGTTATCTTAAAATCCTTAAAAATAGAGCTTACCATAAGACTGGATGGTAACAGCTTACAAAAAATGAAAGACTCTGTTCCAAGAAGGAAGCAGCAGCCTAGGCAGATGGACTTTTCTGGGGAGAAGACATGGTTCAGAGGAAACACAAGTACTGCCTGCACCAGGAGCCTGACCCAGGGCTGCTGCTGGTTTTGTTTGTGACGTAACCTGGCAGAGATTTAGCACTAAAACTTTCGGTTACTGCAGAAAGCTTCTTCTTTTTATCCATTTGCCAAAGAGGAAGGACTGCTGAAGTCTGGAGGATCTTTTGGTTTTCACTGTTCAGAGCAACTGCACTGTATTTTTCCAGTATTCTGGTATAACCTGGCAGTTTTCAAATCCAGCCTCTGGTGAAAGTGGGACAGGGAAGAGAGGGGTGCTGTTTTTGAGAGATTTATTTGTTACCCTATCAAACTGTACCTCCAAGTGCTGCAGTCCACTGAAAGCAGCCACTCCATAGAATTTCAGGGTACACTGCAATTGTAAGGGGCAAATTCAGTGTTTCCCAGCTGCAGTGCTATTGTCTTGGACCTTCTTTTATAGAAAGAACAAATGCTCAAGCACTTACACTTTCATGTAAGAATTTACCAGAACCTTGGAATTAGAAACTCTTGAGACTAAACAGAAGCCTGGTACTTCTTCCTGGGGAGCAAGGTCTGTTATCTTCCTCCTTTCAGTCTTAGGCCTTTTCTCCTTCCTGCTGTCCAAGCCATGCTCTGTCCCTAGAGTGTCCCCTGCTTTGGATTATTAAGCCTCTGGTAGTTCCTTTGTGTTGTGTCATGGGGCAGTGTTTCTAGAAACACTCCCCTGAAGGCTGTGTGCAGTCACCAGGCTGGCACAGCCCTGTAGGTGCTGAAAGCCCTCTCAGTGCCAGTTGAGGTTGGGAAGGGGCCTCTCCAGTAACTGCCCATGAGGCTACTGCTCTGGCTGACTTGGGGCTCACCTGCTCCTGCCACGAACGCAGGCTGGACTGCTGATCTTAATCCCAGTGCTATTTCTGCTTCTGGTATGCAGCACTGTTATATCCCTCTGTAAGCACACACACCTATGAGGGAGGAAGCTGAGAGTTTGTGAAACAAGAGGTAGGTAAAAGTTTCCCCAGGAGGCTGAGTGTGAAGGTCTGTACCTTTCTACTCTTAGAGTGGCTAGAACATTTATTCAATAACTCAGTGTCAGTGGCTTGCCTGTTTCCTAAACAGGAGGCACTGTTATCTCCCTGTCTGCTCAAACTGACAGCAGCGACCCAGCATCTGCAGAGTTTGTATTCAGTGAGCACAGCCTTGCCCTTGGCTGTTGTGACTTGTTAGGAATCCTATTTTGTGCACAAGTTTCTAATATGGATGTGGAAATACCTGACAGAGCCCACTCAGCAGACCAAAGCATGAGTCAGGGAGAAACCCCAAAAGCAGCAGCTCCCTGAGTGACTTTCTCCCCAGTCTAGTGGCAAGTGTTACCTGCACACTCCCGCGCTGGAGCTGTGCCGGCTCACCGAGGCTGCGTCCTGCCGCTGCCCTGCCTGGGCTGGGTTTGCCATCAGCATTACTGGGGTGCATTTGCTGACACAAATTATGACGGCACACATGGAAGTTTTGGGTTAAAGCACTTGAATGGAAGTACAGCTGAGTTCCTGACTTAAAGATACTCCTTAGAGGCTCACAAAGGATCCAGGAGATTGAGAGGTATTCAGAAGGCTGGAAAAAAAAAAGAGAAAAGCGGGGAAAAAAGGTGACTAAAGGTGCAGATGACAATCGCTGCTCTTGGAGCTGTCCCTTGTACACATTAAAACCTTGAAAGACAAACAATGATACTGTTGCTAAAGGAGAGTGCCAGAGGTGAACGTACACCCTGGAGTAAGGGCTCAGGGAACACCATCCTGAGGGGAAATTGCAGTTATCAGCCCAGGCTGTGACTCACAGAAACTGTGAGATCTTTACTTGCCTTAAACATTCTGAAGGGAAAAGAATCCTTTCTAAATGTCTTCCTTATTAAGCCAGTCATGCATTTCACTGTAGGTTGTAAAGCAGCAGAACATGCACAGGGGGCTCATAAGCATATTTTAGTGTTAGGGAATATCATTTATACAGTTTTTATATTGTCAATATTACCCCTAGAGAATGAGATTAGGCTTTAAACTACTGTAAATCTCGGCTTTTGCTCACCTTTGTATCATTTCATTTTTTAATAGAATGAAGCCCACATAAATGAATATTTGATTAAGGGATAAACCTAATAAAAGAATACATTTATTGCACACAGATTTATTCAAATCTTTGCTGTATAATACAGTAAAATGGTCTGTGGCTTGCAGTCAGCTGCACTGAGGGGCTGGTGAACACTCTTCAGAAAGATGGATTTGACAACGTGGCATTGTCTTTCGTGTCTGAGTGCTAGCACAGATGCTCCAAACACTTTAATTCCTCATAGGTGGTTGCTGTGTGACGTTGTTAATGCCATGGAGTTCAGTTTATTGCACAGCAACCAAAAGTGGTTTAATTTCTGGAGAATATGGAGAGCTTTATAAAAATGGAAATATTTAGCTGTACAGTTCCTGTTTACTGATCACTAATATCTCCTGGGTGGCTGCACTGTGCTTGAGCTTTGGCATTTACTTGCTCTCTTTTACAGGTAATTCCAGATACCTCTCTTGAACTTCCCTTGAGAAATAAAAGGAGTAGGAAGGAAAAATGAAACTTATTTCAAAGTTGACAGTCGCTCCATCAGCCTGCGGTGCCCTCAGTGACCACCTCTTACCTTAGCCTGAAAAAACACTTTTTAAAATACACTAAAAATACCAAGAATTTTAGAAGCAAAGGTTACTGATCCCGTTTTTGATAAACAGCTCATCTCTTGAATGCACAGCAGGATTGCTCCCCTCCTTTCTGCGAGGGCCATGCCGCCAAGGGCAGCTCCACGGAGGTGCAGTCCTGCTCCTTCCTGTGCTGTCTTGGCACCGAACAGCAAAGCTACCAGGGGTGCAGCTGACACCCAGCAGCCAGTTTCATAGCAAGTCATGGACCTTGCTTCTGCTGGCTCCCACTGATAGTACACAGACTGAGCCCCCAGCACGTCTGTCAGCCCCACCTGGTGCAGGGGTCAGGAGGCAGACACCTCTGTCCCTCTGGCTGCTGAGCAGACGGGTGGGCTTTGGATGCCCAGGACCTGTGTTGCTGTGGCTGTTCTGTGAAGAACGCAGACCTGCTGTGGTGTTGCCTCGCAGGAGCACGCTGTGCCACAACTGCAGCCTTCTGCAACACCTACCAACACTGTGCCTAGGATTTTCTGAAGGCAGTCAAACCTGCAGTCTCTGGCAGTGGCTACCTTTTCCAGAAGGAGTAGTTTACTGCAGGCAGTCTACAAGTGGAAGAAGCCATGTGCATGTGCAACTCCCTAGTAATTGGAAGGAGAAAAACCAAAAAACAGCCCAACCCCACAGTGTTCAGTGTTTGCACTTCTGCTCACCCCTAAACAGGCTCTAGTACCTGTAGGACAATAAGTTTCACCAGCCAAAGGGCTAAGGCTGCTTTTAGTCTGCTCTTTGGAGGTTCCCATGCTCCCGGCTGTGCCTCAGGAGACATCAGGGTCCCTGGCTTTTCCGATCTTTATCCGTGTTTACACCCAAAATACATATTAGATCATCTCTCTTTGGAGAGTCTGAGCCTCCTTAAAACCATGAAACATTCAATTACTAATTAGCTGTTTCCTGTTCCTAATGAAGTGAACATGTCAGATTTGGATTAAAATTCAGCTACTGCTCTCCTCTGTTTATGGTTCCAGATGTTTTTGTTTTATCTAGGAGGTTACTTTGACAGCTACTGCTAAATGATAAATCACTCATATTATAGCTGAAATGCATTCTGAAATTGAAATGTGGCAAACTTTGAGATTGCTCCAAGGATCAGTGTCAGTTGGCAGGTCAATACTTGTTCCTTCCTTACAAGTGCTCAGTATTGGCATATGCAAAGCAGGAGCAGGGAGATGTCAGCATTAGACAAAATGCTTCTCAATATTATCATTTTGCTATCATCTTCCAGATCAGTACGTGTGGGCTTAGCTGGCTGCATCCGTGATGCATTGGGTAATGAAGGACAATATGGACTCTTGTTAGCTTTTGTTTCTGTGGGCATTTTAATTACTTTTTGTTCTCTTGGTTTAAAGTTGCTCACCATGAAAAATCACAGTTGATAGGTACTGTGAGCAGCAGTATTTTTGAGAAGGAATTAAATGGCTTTCTGCTTGTTTCCATAAAGGAATGAAAGAAGAGATTTCCAAGAACAGACATTGGTTTACTGCTATTGCAAGCTTTAATGCAATGCAGTGCTGCTTTAGCAGCCTGCTACTGGAAGGCTTTGTGCATGCAATCATGGTGCCATGTTACTGGCTCTATCTTAGAGAGGCGCACACTGCAAGAGACGATAAAAAAGGAGAATGGGTGTTCAGTGAAAAAGCCAAAGTTAAAGTGTTTATAGCCTCTGCACAGTAGGTGCTGGCTGGCAAGCAGTGTCAGAGACAAGGCTGGTGGGTTTTTAAGCCCAGCCACAGATGTGCTACTGTGTTGGATGGCGGTCAGCGTGCTGGGACCAGCTCATTCCTCTGCATAATGCTGACCTCTCAAGGGCTTTGCAGGGCTTTCTCATCAGGGGCTTCTTGTTCCCGGTGTAAAATGTCCTTGCATGATGGATAGTTTATATCAGGCCTAGATCTGATCATTTGGCTTGAGGAAGGAAACTCCACAAACCAGTATGGAAGTGCACCTAAGTCTAAGTTCAGGATAAGCCTATATAGCTGACCTCTTCTCCTTTCTTACCTCTAGAAAACAGGACATACATCAAACCCACCATCATGTACTGAAGGGAACACCGATTGCTGACCACTGTCTAATGACCACTATTTGAAGACTTCTACAGTTGCTGAAAATGACCCTTCCAACCTTCGATGCCTTCAGTACTGTGTGAGGAAGAGGATTTGTAGCATGACACTTGAAGGACGATTGCCAGCAGCTGACTGCTGCTGCCTCGCAAACTGCCGCGTTGAGGAACACTGAGACTTTTTACAAGCTTACCATACCAAACCAAGCCTGTTGCAACAGATCATTTTTAGCTCCCTGGAGATAGAAAGGAGTTTTAGTATTTTTAAGCACATTGCAGGAAATATCCCCCCCCAAAAAAAAGAACTTCTTTTGGTTTTGTTTTCTAAGGAGGTAGCTATTACTGCATAGCAATGGCACAATGGTTTGAAGCCACTGAGGCCCTCACTGGCTGTACATCATCCAAGTCCAGTTTATCACTGAAACTGTCCACGATGGAGCTGTTTCGATTGTGTTTATAAATTAAGCTTTGTTTACTGAAGCAGATACTCAATATATATTACGTTTTAAAGAAGAAATGTCTGTACATTTTTTAAAAGAATGATGTAAAAATTGTCCTTTCCTTAGATGACCAATTCAGAAGTGTGAGCTCGACCCTAACAGCTGACATCAGATGAGGATTATAATGGAGGCTTTTTTTTTTATGCTCAGTTCAGCTTGGCTTTGGTCTTTTAAGATGAAAACAAAAAAAATGAATATGCAGTAGAGTGTTAGGTAATGGAAACTTTTCAGTCTGGTTTCTCTGTTGTACCATATTAAGTTAAAGTACACATTCTTTGTTAAAAATGTTCTTGCTAAAAATACAGTATTAAAATTTTTTTTGTTTGACTTTGGAAATCTTTTAAGATTTTTTTTTTATTATTACCTTTTTTGGGGACTGTGAATTCCCATAGTTGCTGTACTGCTGCAAAACAATATTTTGCACTACTGAAAATACTTGAAGAACTGACTTGACTTAATAAAGAGGGTGGGTTGGTATTAAACATCTCCCTAATTATTTTATATTCCAAATTGTGAGCTGTGCAGCTCAGACACTCCTTTCTCAGAAGAGGTGGCACGAGCTGGTTTGTGTCAAGTGGGGTTCAGTCATCACCTGGTCACGTTGTGCTTTCAGGCAGAGGTACAAACTCACCCATCCTTAGGTTTACATACACCACTCTGAATTAAATCACCTAAAAGCAAATGCCCCTTTAAACAGCTCTGTGGGGAATGTCTGCCCTGTGATCAGGTGTTCTACTGTCTATGGCATTCAGCAGTCTTTCTAGCACTAGGTAGTGTGTGCTTCACAGTGTGCTCTGCAACACAGCAGAGCAGAATCACCTGGGTTTTCATTCCTAACAAAGCTTTCAGCTTAGCAAGGCGGCAGCTCAGGACAGGCTGGCCTCTGTTTTACAGGTGATCAGACTAATCATCAAAATAGTCTCACAATGTGCAAACAAGGTTTGCTCCACCTGATTTTATAGCCAGGGCTGCGATCTCTGCATTCATCACACTGATGTTGATCAAGCAGTCTGAGATGGAATGATACAAAGAAACAGGACACTGGGAATTGCCAGGTCCATGAAAGCTCCCATGTCAGTAAACACTGCAGAACCTGAATTTAAACTCTGTCTTTGCCTAGTTATTAATTTTAGTTGCCATTCCACTGGAATTCTGAAGTGAGGGTTAGACTACCTTTGTTCCAAATGTTACTTGGATGAAAGACTGGGAACAGCCCTTGGAATGGTGCTGCATTTCTGGCTGCACCAGCACTGCTGTCACTCCTGTCTACTGCAGATTTTGAAGCCACCTCTTTGGTGAGTTACCTGGTATCAGGCATATTAGAGACTTAAAGAACCAAATATTCCAGGGTGTGCAAATGCAGCATTTTTGCAGTTTTCCTTAGTCTCCATAAAAGCTGTTTTAGCCTTTCCCTCCTCAGTAGCTGATCTACATTTCTTAAGGCTATGCTGATAGTAGGCTGATGAGCAGATCATTGATTTCTAATTTGTCCTTCCCAGAATAGTTTTAAATGTCAAAGTACTGGCAAATGAGATTGAGGAAACTGATGAACTTCAGAGACTGGATCTGTTAAGTCTTTACTGGATAGCTCCTGATAAATAGTGACAAACCAAGACTCTGAGGTTTCTATGTCAGCTCAACCTCAGCAGTACACTTAGAGGTAGTAGTTTCTGTTGAAGAATACATAAAAGCAACAGGTTTGGCCAGCTGCAACCAGGCCATGGACACCTCCTGCAGCACTGGGCTTCCCAGTACAGCCAAGGGCACCCCTACAGTACTGGGCTTCCCAGTATATCCTTTGCCTGCCCAACACACAAGGATTAGCTCTGACACTGCACATGAGGTTTTGTCCTCTGTGCAGTATAAAAATCCTGTGAGGCTTTATCTAATTCCAGGCACTGCAGCTGAGCACAAAAGGCAAGGGAAGGAGGCAATGGCTTTCATGTCATGTTTGCTAGGTCTGTGCTGATCTTGTCATTCAGAAGCAGAGGAGATGGGATTGTTTAGTCAGCAAAGACAAGACTAAGGGAAGCATTAATAGTCTTTTGCATCCAAAAGTAAGCTATGAAGAGCAGGAAAGTAACTTACCCTCTGCTCTGTGATTCCATGTGTGCTGCTTTCAGAGCTGCAGAATCCAGGAGCTCGTTCCTGCCTGATGGCACAGCCCAGCAATCACAATGGTAAGCTTTCTAAACTTTTCAAGGACACATTTTCACAGTCAACTACAGCTTCCACATTCCTTGTTGAGGATGAAGTCTGTGATGCTTTTTAAGCATCACAGTCAGAGCACTGGAGAACTCAGACCCTCTGGCGTAGGGATGGAGCACAGCAATAAGCAATTTGGCCTTCGACAGGCTCCTACTCAAGTTGAAGCAATGAGCTGAAGAACTGGTTGCAGTAATGGGAGCCCAAGGGGGACATCAGCTCTTTGAGGGTTTGGGGTCAGTTTTTTTTCTGATTGGTTGGTTTGGGGGTTGTTTTGTTGTTATAATCAAAGTGCCTGAGAGGAGAAGGGCTTTGGCTGAGCACGAGTCCTCAGCACCTCCTGAAAACGGAGGAGCAAAAGGACACTGAAACCTCATTCTGATGCAGTGTGTGAGCTGTGGGAAGCTCAGCTGGGGATGGGGGTTTGCCGGCTGAGGGGCTAAGGTGTGGCACTGCTGAAGCTAAGGTGTGGCACCCACAGCCCCTCTGCATCTTCCTGACAGCTCACCCAAGGTGATCCTGGCTAAATATAGGCACATTA
This sequence comes from Pogoniulus pusillus, assembly GCF_015220805.1. NCBI lineage: Eukaryota > Metazoa > Chordata > Aves > Piciformes > Lybiidae > Pogoniulus > Pogoniulus pusillus. The sequence goes on along the minus strand of NC_087282.1, from coordinate 2,220,642 downwards.
ACGGGCAATACTTCAGCAGTTTTATGCATTTGGTGCAATGCAGCTTGCCATCATCATAAACCCCAACAGAATCAATGGTGACCAATCTCAGTCTAAACTCTGGATCTATGGCATGAGTCTCCTTTAGAAGTGCATGGCTGTGCATTAACAGCTGAATGCTACTTTAAGTCATTGCTTTCTACAGGTAAGTGACCCATTAAGGTAAGTATTTACAGAGGAGTTTTGGTAACAAGACAAAACAAAAGCAAACCTGAATTGTTAGGCTCCTGTCTTACCTGTAAGAGCACTCTAGCTCTGTGCCAAGGAAGCTGGGACAGACAAAGAGCAATCTCAGGTGGGTTAGGCCGTATCTATTTAGATAAGACATCTGCACCTGCTGCTCCTGGTAACAGAACTGTCCAGTATTCCAGCATAAACGTTGGCCAGTCAGATGGACAGTGGAAATGAATCAGCCAGAGAAGTGGCAGGCTCACAGTGAGCTGTGCAGAAGTGGCTCAGCTGTGGTCACAGCACGCTCTGGTCAGCCAGCAGTGGGACAGATGTCTTCATTTTTCACAAGAAAGTCTGAAACAAGACAAGGGATAGAAACTTTGTCATTTCAAATTACTCAGTGATGAGATGGTTTCACCATGCTAAAGTTTGTGCCACAGTTGCTCCACAATGACCACTGCAATACAATGCAGCTTAGACTGAGGTTATTAGGAGTACTTTCAACACACTCTTCATGCATTGAGCAGCTGAATGTCAGAATATCACACACATGTACACACAACACCAGTGTGTAGATGCCTTTTGGACTGTGCCAGCAGCTGTCCTGCTGGAGAGGAAAATAAGTGGTTGAGGTCAAAGTATGTTGACCCTTGCCTTTGGAGGGCTGAATGCAGGCATGGAGTCCCTGTGTAGTTCTCATTGTGAGAGCTGGGCTTTGCCTGAAGCTTTAATCCATTACCAAAAGGCCACATGGCTACAAGGAATTGTCCCACCCTTCCACCAAAGTGACCAAATAAAAAGGAAAACCCACTGGCATTAAATGAAACAAGATGAATAATCTAAAAAGAGAAGAAAGAACAAACAGGAATGAAGAATAAACTTTAACTTGCTCCAGTGCCAGCAGGATTTGGCATTTAACTTTAATCATATGTTTTGCTCTGTATCAGGAAGAAATACCTGGGTTGTGTTTCCCCTGATGATTCCTGCCATTAGCTGAAAGTCTGTTTATTCCCAGAGCTGTGCTGCCATCAGTTGATGATGCTGGGGCACTTGCAGAGATGTTCTGGCAGGAAAAATGCTTCATCACTTGTAACATTGTTATCAAGCATCAGATTTTTCTTTGTAGACCATTCCAAAGCAATTCATTTATTTTGTTTTCTCCTTTGGTGTCAGTTGGGTGAGTGTCTGTGAGAGAGTCTTACATACTGAGAAGTAAGAAAACAGACCCCCAAAAACCTTCCAATTTAAATAACAAGGAACCAGCTCCCTACTGGACTTTTAAAAACAGTCCTATAAACCTGGTGAAGGCAGCAGTGGCGCTCAGATTTTTGGTGTCAGATCAGTGCTTGGCCTTTTATGTGATCATTTACGCCTGTGTAAAGTGAGTATTTGATAGCATTTGACAGCTGATTTATTAGCCTTTGACACCTATATTACAATGCTGAAATGACTCCACAATGTGCAAAGCAGTGGAAAACCCACTGATTCCTTTCATGCCTTTTTCCTGGGACTTTAATACTGAGATTCCACTCCAAAGGAAAAAATGAATTCTTCCCACCCCGACTGTAACTCTTTATTTCTGTTAGTATGTGCCACGGTCAGCTCATGCTGACTTGGAATAACAGAAAAGGAAAAAACTTTGAAAAGGGAAAAGAGAGTAGCAGTTGTGTGTGATTCACAGATGCCAGCCCTGAAAGCAAATCAAGCCCAGACCATGCTCACAGAAAAAGGAGAAGTCTGCTCTTGAGGCAAGAGACGCTGCAGGACCGAGGCACTTGATTTAGAGCAGAGTGGGTAAGTAAATTGCCTATTTTTGATAGCTAAGAGTTGTTCAAATAAACAGACATTCTCTCCAAATGAAAGTTCTGCTTTCATGAAAATTATTTTTGGCTCCTTCAAAGAAAAGCCTCAAGGAACTCCAAAGCCACAGCATTTCTTTGTCACTGTTCTGAAGACGGGCAGTAACAGACTGATCACAGTTGGTGTAAGAAACCAGGGCTGGAGCAGTTCGGTACTTTGGGGAATGTGGAGGACTTCTCACTTATAGAATTGTTAAAAACCTTGCATCCAGTGGAAAGAAAACAAAACTAAAATCAGTGCCAGCAATCCCACCTATGTGCATGAGAAGAAAAAAAGCTCTTTCCCCAGCCCAGGAAATCCAGCCCCCAGAGAAGGATGATGAGGCAGTAAAGGATGGCCTAGCCCTAGATGATGCTGCACCATTTGTCAGGCATACAGCTAGTGGAAATGCAGCTGCCAATGTTCTGTGCTGGCAGGGTGATGGTGATATCTTAATGAAAATAGTAACAGTGCTGTTGGTTCATCTGCTGCCAGCCCAGTTCTGAAGAGAAAAGCCTCTCAGGTTTCACACGTTGCAGCGGTTTTCCCAGTGACAAGGATGTGCCAGCTGGTGTAGCATTGATAAGCTAACTATCTGTGAAGCTCAGGGGCTGGTGAGGACCACGGTGCCAGGCTCTGAATTCCTGACAGACTGAATGACCCAGGCCTAGCCCTGCCACGTTACTTCACGTTACACAGTGTAACACAATCCAGCGGAAGAGAACCTGGGAAAAACTACTTCAGTAGGAGGCTGCAGGATTTTCAAGGTTAAAAGTGCTTGATTGTCACTGAGCCCACATCTTCAAGATCAATTCTGGTGGCCTTTCACTGGCATCTATTGATAAAGCAAGGAAAGCAGATGGGAGCTTCAGCATCACTCAGAGTAAACTCTCCCATATTTACCTGTGTATGACTTCGTGCAAATAAAGCTCCAGATGCTCACTGAAGCTGCCCTTTTCTGTCTTCCTGACACTGGGTTTGCTTTCACTTCCTCACTCAGAACAGTGTACCCAGCCAACCATAGAATGGCTTAGGTTGGAGGGGACCGTAGAGATTCATTTACTGCAGGGGCAAGGACATCTCTCAACTATATCTGGCTGCTTAAGACCTCAATTTTCATGAAAGGACAAAGAAAACTTATAAGTCAAAGGACAACAAAAGTATTTGTTTAGAAACAAGGCAGGGGTGGGGGAAGCAGGTAATTTTACATTCTCAGCATGAGAACTGGATATGAGGGGGAATAAACAAAACAAACCCAAACCTAAAGACTAGTTTTATGCACGTTGTACCCAAAAAGGGTGGCAGGAGAAAACAGTTCAAGGTAGTATTTGCTGAGTCCCGAGGCAGGATTGATTTCCAGTGACAGTGGTTGCAGTTTGTGTGCCCCACACTGGAATTTTACTTACTTTTAGAGCTCTGATTTAGAAACAGAACCAGCCAGGAGACAACTGATGGGGTGTCTCTGCTCACGCATGCTGAAAATGGAAGATGGAAAGATAATGAAGATACCATCAGCTGCTGCAAATGGGCTCTGGTGAGTTTTATTAGGAATTGGAACGTGACTTCCCTTCCTGATGAACACATCCACAGCTCATTACCATCAGCGGGAGTTATGCTTTACATGGCAGAGAGCAGATCTTTGGGTTGTGTATGGCCAGAGCCTCACTCAGTCTCCAGTGACAGTGAGAAGTTAATGAGGATTTACTTTGGGCACTGTATTTGTGCACAAAAATAACTCTTAATAGCACAATGAGCTAATATTTACTTGTGGCCTCTGCATCGTTGGTTTCTGTCTTACAGCTCTGTAAGAGAGAAAGACTGAAATAAATACTTACAGTGCAGTCTATTCCACCAGCAACTGGAGCCAGCTCTACTCTGCTGCTTTTCACCTAGATGCTAAACAGAAAGGGAATTAATTCTTAAACTTAGGTATGTGATAAAAAGTGAAAAAAGAGAAGCCAACGCTCACTCCTGTCCCCACTTCACACAAGCACTCCCCTCCCACCCGGCCTCCTCTGCCAGTGTGGGGCTGGGTATGTGCATGTAAAGATGAGATTACCTCAAGCTCTTTACTGGCCACTGACAGGGTCCTGCTGTAAAAAAACTTTTGATGAATAGTCAGAGTCTAATTCCTGTGTAATAAACCCCCCCCAAGTCGCTTGCAATCATTATTCCAAATGGAAAAATTAATTGTAAATAACTGGAAGTCAATTAAGGCTGGGTTCTGCCGGGTAATGCAAATCTTTTATAGTTTTGTTTCAGTTAACTGCCTCATTAATGATTTATAGATGTGTATACAGCTGTGGGAACCATAGCATTATCTAATGCACTCAGAGAATAATTACATATGAAAAGAACTACGCGGCTCAAGGGAAAAGCTCAGGAATTACTTACTGCCTTCACTTCAACCATATTAAGATGCAAAGTATTTAGAAACTGACTGTGATGTTTTACCATATTCTTGAGGCTTTATATCCTTTTCTAAAAGGGGGGAATTTTTTCTCTTAAACCAATGCTAGTATAGATCACTCAGAACACAACAAATCAAGATGGCTCAAAGTGAGAATGTAAGGCATTTATTTATTATTTAAGGGCCTAAGCTATAAAACATTCCCACATTCCCCTTCCCTTTGTGCATCTGCTGTACAGGGGAAATATAAAAAAAGACATTCCTGGAGTTAAACAATTCATGGGCATCTGCATACATCTCCCTGATCTGCACAGAGCTAGCAGTCATTCTGGAAAGATTTCAGGAGTCCTTCTCCTGAATACACAGATAGGTTTAGTATTTGGTCTTTGGTGACAGTGACAAGTTGGAGGGGATTTGTCAGATATTGGTTCACTCCTTGGTTCATTTATTTCACCTGTAATAGGGATCCTTATTTCTCACAAATCCTAGCCCAGTGATAAACTGCTGTTGGCTGTTTGGAAGCACCATAGAGGATCTTTTGCTTAAGTAGGCTTTCGTCCATAAAGTGACTCCAGCAAAAGAAAGGTGACTGTGGTCAGCTGCTGCTGGCTCGATCAGTTTCTGGCTCCCACTTTGTTTACTACCTGGTTACTTTTATGTTGCTGTGAGTTTCCCAGCTCCACATCCAGCCTGAAGTCAAAAGCTCCACATCAGGCATGAAGTCAAAAGCATGTCAGGTTGAGGCTGGACACTAGGAAGAAATACTTCACAGAAAGAGTGATTGGCATTGGAATGGGCTGCCCAGGGAGGCAGTGGAGTCACCATTCCTGGAGGTGTTTAAAAGGAGGCTGGATGAGGCACTTAGTGCCATGGTTTAGCTAACTAGAAGGGTTAGGTGATAGGTTGGACTCAATGATTCTAGAGGTCTTTTCCAACCTGGTTAATTCTGTGATTCTGTGAATAACTTATTTGTCAGAGAACAAAACAGAAATAGACAACTGAAATGGTCATAAGATGTTTCTAACTCTGCAGCTGGGTCTTACTTGGTAACAAAACGTTGCATTAATCTACTCAGGACTGCAAATCGAGTATCATTTAGAATTAGGAAAGCCTATTTTCAATTCTAAGCTTTTGAAGTTGCACTGAATAATCTGCATAAGGAACAGCTAAATAAATCAAGAGTCTGCAATCTGGAAAAGAATCAATGGAGAATTCATGAGACAGAGGTCCATATAATTATTAATGCCACAAAGAACATGGCAAGAGGTCCACATAATTGTTAATATTGTTAATGCCACAAACAACATGGCAAGAGAATGACTATCAGCGTTCAACACATGAAACGAGGGCTGTCACACTGAACTATCAGGGTAAAGGAGGCAGCTCTTTGCTTCATGGGGTTCACCTGGAGACCTGCTGCTGGGGCATTAGTTCACATCTGATCAAAGAGTAATTTCACAAATTAAGACAAAGGAAAAATGCTCCAAATGTGCAGAGAAAAGAAAGAAAAGGATTTGTGAAGCCATGAAGTGCCACGGTTGGTGACACAGTTACACCAAGCAGAGCTGGAAGATGCTGAAGCAGTACTTAGGTTGGTGTTCCCTTGCTGTGTGCCATGTCTGCTTCCTGCCTGAATCACTGTTTTTGACAATCCATGCAGATTATCTCCTTCCAGAGTCACTGATGGCTGGACACTGGGATGCAGCCAGTGAAAAATTAAACTATAAACAAACATTAGCTGAAACCAAATAAACCCAACTCTGAAAAAATGCAAAGATCTGTTTAGAAGTTTTTACAGCAAGAGACAGATACAGGAAGCAAACACATGCTGCATCTTACAGCTCCTCCTAACTCTCCTTTTAAAAGACACATTTATGTGCTTCTCGCTGGAGAAAACAGTGGGAAATCAGACTGTGAAAACCATGATCAAAACATCTCCTTCTCATGGTATACATGAGTCAGATGACAGAGAATATGAACTACTCACTTGAAACAAATCATTCCTCACTGGGGCAATTTCCCTATGTCCATGCACAGGTGAGCAAATATGCAGTGACTACAAATGGGATTAGCCCTTCAAGTTACACTTAACGTGGCTTATAAACTGCCCGTAGGTGCACGAGGACAAGTGCAGTGTGTGCTGCATTCCCTGTCATCGATCCATAGGCTGCCACTAGTATTCCATGTGCTTAAAGGAGCGCTGGGAAATTCAGAAGCACTGTGAGCTCATTTGAAGAGCACCTCAAAATGCACTTGCTTTTGTTCTTCAGCTCTATATAGTGTAACTTTGCATGAGATGGCTAATTTTGAAACCGATAACTGCAATTTCATCATCCTCTGGATAGTGAAAACAGTTATTCTGTCCTTAGAGCTGTTCCCTCTCTCTCAACATAATAATACACAAGGGAGACAACACTAATAATGTGTGCTTTAACCACAGTAATTCCACCCTCCTCACTTATGCTATAAAGTTCATGCATACAGATTTTATAGTTGGTAGTGGTATAAAAAATGCTGGTAGAGCCAAGGATTTTAAGTGCATCAAACCATAAAGCTGTAACAGAAAGTACCAGGATTTAAAATAATAATAACAAAAAGGTGATGATTTTGGGCAGATAAGAAGACTTTAATGCTATTAATTGTAAAAAACCAAGCCAATATACATTGAAATTTTAATGGCTTTTTTTTTTTCATATGGGCTCTAAAAGGGTCTGAAATACCAGTACAGACTAGAGGTGGTCCTGCTGGAAAGCAGCTCCGTGGAGAAACGCTGGAGTCTCAGTGGACAGCAAGCCCTCCATGGGACCCTTCTGGCCAAGAGGGACAATGGCACCCTGGGAGACATTAAGGAAAAGGTGTGTACAGAAGGTCTAGGGAGGTTCTCCTCCCCTTCTACTCTGCCTCAGTGAGACCACAGTTGGAATACCATGTCCAGTTTGGGGTTCCTCAATTCAAGAGAGACAGAGATCTGATGGTGAGAGTCCAACAGGGAGCTACAAAGATGATTAAGGGACTTGAACATTTCCACTATGAAGAAAGACTGAGAGACCTGGGGCTGGTTAGTTTGGAGAAGGCTGAGAGAGGATCTAATCAATGTCTACAAATACTTGAGGAGTGGGTGTCAAGATAAAGGTGCCAGGCTTCTTTCAGTGGTGTTTCTTTTCATGACAAGGAACAACAGGTACAAGCTAGAGCCCAGGAAAATATTCCATGCAGCTGAAACTGAAGCAGAGGGTATCTCACTCTGTGTCTTTATCCACCACATGCAATGTCTGGCTGCGAGAGCAACTGTCGGTACCCCATGCCCTGAAAGCTCTCAGCAGTTGTAATGGGGATGGATGGGAACAGTCAGCAAGTGCCAGGAGTGGCAAATGTGCAGAATCCAAATCATACAACTGTTGAGGTCAGAAGAGACCTTTGAGTCCAACTGCTCACCTAGAGCTCACCTAGCAGCCCACCAACTGCTCACCTAGCAGCCTGCTGCTGCTGTTACCCTACAACCACTAAACCGTGTTCCTCAGCACCCTACCCATGTGCCTTTGACAGAACTTTACAGAATATGTCTGGTTGGAAGAGACCTCCAAAGCCATCCAGTCTAAACTTAGACCCAGCACTGCCATTTTAGTGTTTCACTCTCTATGTTTCATTGAATTAAAGCTTTTTTTCCCCTTTTGTTGCAGTCCTGCAGGCTACAGAGTGCACACACACCTAATTTACAGAGCACACCCCCCATTTATTGAACAGGAAAGGTGGAGCTTGCGTGGGATCTGGTGGCTTCTGCTGAGGTAAAGCACTACAGGAGCCCAAGTGCTAAAGCATGGCTGTATCTCTAGCCAGGCACTCAGAAGAGAAATGCTTACCCAGCAGTCTCTGCCAGCATTCCAGAGCCCAGAGACTGGATGAAAAAAATGGATAAAGATATTTTCAAAAAATCCCTTGGGACCATCTCCTGTATTTAATAAGGAAAAGCACCTTCTGTGCAGCCAATAAAAGCTGAGTCTCTCATGAAGATTTATACCATATTACACACTGAAATTCAATGTACAACGATACCCTTGTGTATGCAGTTGTCAGAATAATAATCTTTGTCTGTCTGATCAGCTTATATTTTATGCCAACAACACAGCATTTAATATTACACACTTTCAGAGGAAGAAAATATATTTATTTATGCAACAACTTGCCCAGCAGCTTAAACAGGCAAAGTGAAAAAAAAAGGCTTGGAGTTTTTACGTTAACTTATGATGCACAATACAGATTTTGATATAATTTTGGCAATTTTATGCAGCAGTATAAACTATGAGTCTTAATCTAGTTTGTGACACTGTCTCACTGCTTTGCAGCATCAGGAGGAATAATCCAGTCAGATCTGCCTGCTGAAGTTTGCTTTTGGCATTTCCCTGCAATAAGGAGACTAAAAATACAAATGGTAATCAGCAGCTTTTTTCCTGCATTCTGCCTGATCATATTCTGTGCTGTATTCTTAGGCATTGTGTCTCAAAATACACATCAAGGAGCACTTAAAGAGAAGCTATAGATAGGCTCCCCCACAGCCAAAGGACTCCTTGTCAGAAATCAGTGTCTCTTCAGCAGAGAGTCTGCCCACGATACAGGGCTTGTTCCAAATGCTATGTTAGATGAGGAAACATCAGTAAAACAGTAAAGCTCTGCTGCATGGAGATCCATTAACATCTGTTCTTCCAGCAGCCACTGCAGAACACTGACAGTCTTGGAACGATTTACAGCTGCCTTTTCAGAAGCATCTACTCATTACCTTGCATTACTTTTTCTTTATACAACAATACCTGACAAAAAAGAAACCCAAGGACAACACACTCCCCGCAACAAGGTAATGGCAAGGCTGCAGGTAGGATTGGGAAGGGAAAAAGAGGAGCATGATTAGGAAGTGTCTGTAGCCCAAAGCGCACGCTCATGAAACAAGAACTGCACACTCAGAAAGGTGTGTTGCAATCTTGTGTACTTAAACTTCCTTTCAGGTTAAGCTGACTATTGCAGAGGGGAAGGCAAATCCTTGTGAGAATATGGATGGTGGACTTAGCAGAACCTTCAAATCCTCTGGCCAGGCTGCCTGCCTTTAGGGAAGCATTGCCTGAGAATCTACTGGTGGCTGCTACTGAAAGTTTTCCAAACCCATGTACTTGTTGCATCAAGACACAATCAAAGGATGTGCAGTCAGTACCTAAAGCAAGTGCCTGACTCCAAACTGCACACGTGCACAGGCACTCACACCCAGAGGCACTGACCTCTTGGCCAAGGACTGGCTGTAGCTCCAACACACTGCAGGCTCAAGCATTTCTTCTGGCACTGAGAAGAAGAAAAAGCCACCTCCCATCATGCTAATGATCATAATCTTCCAATTCAGTTTCTGTAGGCTAGTTTATATGCAGGAATTCATACACCAAGCCCAGTTACATGCAATAAAACACACATTTAAATATGGAAATAGGTATCACATACCTGATAACAGAGTGGGGGGTACTGACCCCGGAGAAGAGAAGGCTCTGGACAGACCTCATTGCAGCCTTCCAGTATTTGAAGCAGGGCCACAGGAGAGGGAATTTTTACAAGGCCATGGAGAGACAGGACAGGAGATAATGACTTCAAACTGGAAGAAGCTGGATTTAGATTAGACATCAGGAAGAAATTCCTAAGGGTAGTGAGGGGCTGGAACAGGTTGCCCAGAGACATTGTGGAGGCTCCAATCCTAAAAGTATTCAAAATCAGGTTGGATGGAGGCTTTCAGTGGTCTATGGAAGTGCTCTTGCCCACGGCAGGAGGATTGGAATGAGATGATCTTTGATGTTCCTGCCAACACACACCATTCTATGACAGAATCGTGCATGAGAAAAACACAGCTACATTACAGGAGCAGAAAACAGCTAGAGAAGGATATAGATTAAACCCTGCTTTGTGGTTTACAGGAATTTGTTTGCAAAGAGCACATTTGGAGTGCTCTGATCAGATAAACCAATGTTGAGAGCCTATATTACATTGTCCCACAGGGGCTAAACCCCATCAGTTAAAAAAGAGACAGCCTCCAAAATAACTCAGACATTCATGGGGTGGTAGTCTGAAACTCTTCCAGAATGGTGAGAAAAAGGAAAATCAAAGCATCAGAAAACAGAAATACTTAACAGCATAAGAAACATCCTGCACAAAGGCATTTTAACACACATCAGAGAAATTCTGCTGATCTACCCCAGGTGAGGAGCTGGCCACTATCTTTATGTTCTTGAATCTCGGACTTCAGAAATGCATTTAGTGAGTCATAGTCACTGACTATGAGAATTAGAAATGGAGATTCTGTTCAGAGTCCAATAATAGATGTGATCTATTTTTATTGGCCAAGGAAAAGGATAGCTGCCTGCCTGCCTGCCTTCATCAGGAATCTTCAAACCAGACCCACATGATGCAGCTGGAACACTTCAGATGTGGAGAGGGTTTCTTTGTCATGTGTTCCCCCTTGGATCTTGCAAGCACGCTGCAGTTACACTAACATCACCTGCCTCGTGGTCTCAGTCCTTCCTACTGCTATGGAAGTGGGATACTTCCTATTTAACAAATACAATTAGGGCTTGCTATAGAGAAGGAAGAGTCTCAAGAAGCAAAGGTTGATACCTGTTTGTATTTATACACATGGTGCTAAGGGATATGGTTAGACTCAACGATCTTAAAGGTCTTCTCCAGTCTAAATGATTCTCTGATGTTATGACAGGCTTTTGGGTTCACATCTGTCAGTCTGTTAAATATATTTGTCACATATTTGGGGATGGTGAATGTCAAAACAGTCAGATTTTGGAGTTGGTAGGGACAAAAATCCCTTTGACGTCTACTACAGCTGCACCTTAAACTTGTGTGAGTATTTTTTCCCTGAGATTCCTTTATACATTGGGACAAATGTGGAAGATGCCCAAGCGTACATGAAATATTCCCTTTTATGCTTTAATAAATGGCATCTTTTCATGAAACAATGTGCTTATCCTAGCAGTGTCTAATGAAAAACTAGTTATAGCAAATACATAGGGTTTCTATTTAATGCAAAAATGAACTAGGTGAACCCAGCTACTTCAAATAGTTTTGCAGGGTTGGTTTTTTTTCCTCCAAACCAAGCCAGGTATCCCTGTTTCCTATTAATCTTCCTTGATGTATTCCATTCAGGGTGGCCAGCAAACTGATAAGATCTTTCCTTCAGATTTCAAAATTACTGAATCTGGAAATAGTTCTCATTTATCTCATGCACTGCTGAGAAAACAATCTCAAATAGTTGGTTCTACTGATGAAACTTCCTTAGCAACACAAGGGCTCCAGAATTATTTTTCAAACCTTGTCAATGCTTCCTGTGAGGTTTCCGTCACTGTCAACATTGAGCACTTCACAGATGAGGGGAAAAAAGAAACACAGCCCAGAAAGCTGTGATAAATTAATAGCAGCTAAATTAACAGACTAAATGGAATTAATGGAAGCAGTGATAAATCTAATAGGGAAATTTTGTAACAGTAGCCCAGTGAATAACATTTTAGATTTACCAACTCTTTCATCACTTAGATGAGAATCTACAGGGAAGTGACTGTGTCCCAGGGGTGGTAAAAAAAAGAGCAGGAAAAAGGAGTTCTTGCACCTGTGCCTTTCTCTGCAGCACGACAGAAAGCAGCAGGGCTCTGCACCAAGACTGCACCCTGGGAAGCTTGCAGCATGACCCTCAGGGGTCTTTTCCTTTTGAAGCCTTGATGTCAGACTGGACATCCAGGCAGTGGCGAGCCTGTGGCTCCTCTCCAGAACAGAAACTTCCAGAGCAGCAACAAAGTCTCTCTGATGAATCCTGCAAAGTGGTCTCTGCCTTGCTGGCACTTTCAGATAGGACTCCTCAGCCATCTTATCTCATGCTATATTATATTTTGGCCATGGTTTAAACCTTTACCATATTGAGTTTATACTGATTAAATCTCAAGTCTGCAGCTAGTCCTTTGAAGCTGTATTTCAGGATTTGCTGCTCGAGTCTGCAAAGTGTCAGCAGTGCAGGGCTTTGGCTTGTAATGTAAGTGGAATAGACTAGTTTAAACCTACTTTATTTCAGGTACCTGCAGTCTCAGGTTAGACAGTGCTTTCTGCTCTGAAGATTTTCTTTCCCTCCCTGACATAAACGTTCACCCTAGTTCTCAGATTCACCAGTACTCATCTGACGCTTCACAAGTTGCCAAATGTCTACTCAAACAGTAAAAAACCCAGTTTCTGCTGAGTTCTGAACTAAGTGTGAGAGGGTAGCTGAAAATTAGCAGCAGCATGTCTGTCTAGGGCTGAGCAAAATACTCTGAACATTAACGCTTTGCTGACTGCCAAGAGCTGGTGGTGGTGTTGTGATGCTTTTCATCTGCAGTGCTGCTCCTTGCTCTCCCGTGTCCAGAGAAGCACTCACCTGGGCCAGCAGTATGCTGGGCAACAGACAGCGCTGCTCCTGTCCTGGAGGCAAAGGAAAGGCATCGTCTGTGAGACTGAGCTCCCTGGCTGGGTTTCACAGCAGAGTGAAGGACCAAGGCAGCTTGGGCTTCCACCTTCCACAATGCCTTCTTAAAGTACCTTTCTCCACTGTCCTGATCTGTACCTGTTGTTGCAGAGGTACAACTGGGACGGCTCAGCTCTGTCAGGCAACTGCCCTGATTTCTGCCCCACTACCCCCCCAAGTTTCTCAGCATTTTTTTAAAGCTAAGTTGTTGTCGTCTGTTTCATAGGGTGACTGTCACACAGCAGTGTGGCCCAAGTGGATACATGCTGCATGCATGAAGAAGTGGTCAGGAAGGAAAGAAAATCAATGCCTACACTGCACATGACCAACCAACATGTTCAATCTTTGAGTATTCCTTGCAACCCTCCAGCTGAAGAACAGCTTCTTAAACCTTTGAGAATAGCTTAAGAACTCTTCAGAATAACTCTTAAGAATAGCTTCTTAAACTCCTTCCAAATTAGCTGAGTTCTCCTCTTTTAATCCATTCTGCACTGACTTCAGGCAGACTATTTAAAGCCAAGGAAGTTTAATCAGTAAGAACAGAATGGTAGATAAGATTTTGAAAGCCTAACACTAAAACTCCCCTGCACAAGAACATTGTTTAGACAGAAGCTGAAAATAGATGATACATGATGAAGTTAAACAGCATGAATATTATTTAGTTCAAGATTTTTCTCTGGAAGTAGCAAAGAATCTACAAGGCCTTCTCAGCAAAGAGAAGAAAAAGTTTGTATAGTGGTTATATGTATACTAGTTGGCATGTATATCACTAAGCAGAGCAAATTCTGCCTTCTTGCCCCAGCCCATGCAAGGGTTACCTGAAACAGCTTTGATGCAGCAGCTTGCATGGCTTTCACCTTCAAGTACAACATGAAGAATTTCCAATGAATCTGTATGATGTGACAATAGAAACTTCTGTCATTTCTTGGATGGCCTCCAGCAAAGTGATACAGGGATACAGGCTTTCAGCAGCTGGAAAACACCAGCAGGTGTTGAATTCTGCACTGCATGTCCTCAGCAAAACAGGCTGAGTAGTATATTCCACCTGTTCTTCACTTCATAATTTGGGTTTTAATCAGATCCATGTCAGATGCAAAGATTTCTCTCTTATCTTCAGACTATGTCTTGGTGCAGGTCTATAAATGTTGGCCAAAGCAGTATATGTAATTGTCATCTCTGCTCCTCCAGCATAGTTTGACTTCTACTAAATAACTAAAAATTTGCTTGTACTGAGCCAGATCCCAAGGGGACAAATATCTCTAGGAGCTGAGGAGCACCACAGACTGAAGTCCTATATTCTAGTGTGACTTTCTCATGTATTACAGACAGAACTACAACATGGATATCCTTCATTAGAGAAGATCCTCATCCCCTGCCCTCCATCTACATCAGAAATAAATTCTCTTCTTGAAACCTTAAACTGTACAAATCTCTCAGGATGAAGACACAAGAACTAATATACCAGAGGTGTTGTTCACATACCAGAGTGTGCCATAATAAGACCCCTGCATGTAAGATAGAAGAGTCTGCACAGAACAAAATGTGCCTCAGAAAACACATTGAATTCTGGTCTGCTAATGGCTCTTACAGACGTTTTTTTCAGCTGACTAATTTGTTTCTGAATAGCTTTAACCAGGATCTCTATAAGTGTACAAGTATAGAAGTTGCCATCTAAATGAAGCCCATATTTACTAGATAAGAAATACCATCATTTGTACAATAACTGGTTTAGTACAGCAAAAGCTTTCAGGTGGCAGCAGTTTGGGTCCATGCCACCTGTTAGTCACTTATACAGTGATGAATGTAGCCTATTTGCTATACAGGAAAGATACTATAGTCTATAATCACTATAATCAGTCTAATACACATCTTGGAGCTTGGCTAGACAAAGGAGATCAGAGAGGCTAGCAGCCTTTTCTTGTGCAACCCTGTGCTTTAACTGCTCAGCCCAAGATGTTCATCTACTGCAAGCTACCCAAGACAAAAAAGGCAGACAAACAGACTGGCAGAGGTCTATCATCACATGCACTTGCAGCATACCAGTCCCCACAAATTTTAAACTCTGTGTTATAGAGCTGAGGAGTACAGAACATATCCAGAAAGACAAATTAATTGTGAGCAGGGCCAGACTCGGGTAACATGAACTTCTTGGAATAAAAGGAATGCTGAAGAAAAGAGGAAGTGTGAGAGCAAGCAGGAGACTTTAACAATCCCCCATCCTCCTCCTAAGTGCCCAGTAAATGCTATTTATTTATTTGAATAGTTATGAAGTATGGTATTGCTGCTGCCAAAGAGACAGGCACTTCCTCCCCATGCATAATTTAACCAATGAAACATGGGAAGGAATCCGTGAAAGGTATCATTGAATATTAAAAATTCGAGATGGGAGCCCTGGGTATCACTCTAGTCAGTATGGGGGGTTTTAAACTTCAGACCATTAAAAGTATTTCTCATATATATATAAAAGAAAGGTTTCAAGCTACAGGGCAACTGGTAGTTCCTGGCATTAAGCAGGTTAGTTTGTTAGCAGGCAACCATAAAAATGAAATGCAAGAAAGTAAACAATGTTGAAATGGTTTTCTCAGCAAAGAGAAGATACTCTGTGTTACAGATTTCAAGCCTCAAATGCTGGGTATGTTTCTGTGTTACAGATTTCAACCCTCAAATGCTGGGTATGCTTCTGTATTACATAAACAATAACCCACACTCTGCACTTCTGGACTATAAATACATTGTATGATTCCAAATAAATGTTTCATATTGTTCCCTCCCTCATTTATACCTTTAAAAATGTGAAGCTATGATTTATGCTTTTGAGGATGGCATAATAGAATTTGACATTTTCCAGCTGAGGTGTGGCCTAGTTCCAGCTCCATGCTTCATTACATTGTACTCCCTTTGAGAGGATGAGAAGAGTAAAAATAGCCAGGTTGTTAAAAATGTAAAAAGGCATAAATGAATTCTCACCAGATGTCCTCTTCAATTGTCATTTTCATAAAATCATAGTTGCTAAACTTCTGCTTACTACAAAACCCTGGAAATTAATATATGCTATGAATTAGGTGCCTAAAGGGATTGCTCCCACCTCACTTGCACCCTTCCTTTGGATTCTCCCATGATTCAAATCAGAGAGAACTGTTCTTGTGTAAAACAGTACCCCAACTCTGTATTAATGTGGAATGACAAATACACACTAGTTAGCAGCAGTCTGAACACATTGCAGGTACATATTTAGAGGCATAAAGAAAAAGAACATTTGAACCCCAAAGTTATGTTTCTCCTTTTCCAGAACTGGAAAATGCAGGTACAGAAATGAAAGCTGGCTCAACTGCCCACATTCCACTCGTTTTGACAATCCACACTTCAGAAGCTAGAAGCTTTCATTAACCTTCTTTATCAGGATCAGCTACAGTGCATTCCTGCTCCCTGGGAAGCTGTTCTTGAGCAGCTACTCCCAGCCGCGTGTGGTGCAGGAGCCAGTGAGCAAGGGCAGCATACTGCAGCCATCGCAGTGAGAGCCAAGGGGGCAAAGCCAGCTCCTGGCAGCAGGCCTGGGCCATGCCCACCTGCTGGATGTACATCCTGTTCCCAGCCCAAAGCTCCCTAGATATGCAGATGTAGAAGCCAATGGCTTCCTGGCCCTCAAGGCACTTGCACACCAACACACCTGCTCTGCTCCATGCTTCCTTATGGAGTGCTGTCCTTGCCCAGCTCACACTGTCATGGCACAGATCAGAGGACTGCCTGGCCCCTGTCCACAGACTTAGGGGTGCCTACTCCATGCAGCTCCGTGCCATGGGCCATACTAGCATGCCTTTGACCAGCAACAGCCCAGCAGGGCTCAAAACACTAACTGCAATCTGTAAGCTAAAAAGGTAAATAGTTTAGTAACTTTTAACATACTGTCTTTTTGGCAAGCAGTACATGAGAGTGTAAGCAACATATTAAAAGTGGTTTCCTTATCCTGCTGGGCAGATTCAAGATGTTTTTATCTTAACTTCAAAGCAGCTGGTTTTGGCACTTTCTCTACATTTCAACTGTATTGATGTGTAGCAAAGATAGCAGAAATGCCTCAAAATTCATTCAAATCTGTTTGGCTGAAAATGCTGGACCAAATTCTAATGTTCAGGTATCAAACCTATTTTGTGCCTGTTCTCTCACAGTATGATGAATGTGAAATAACTCTTTGAAAAGAAAAATGGGAATTATGCCACTTGCAAGTGTAAGGGTTCCTGCACACAGGCTGACTTGCTAGCTGAATGTCACAGAAGTTTGTGCTGTCTGAAGAGAAAAAGTGTTGTGCCTTGGCCACAAAAGTTGGTACAAACAAGATAGGCAGGAAGAATGATTTGTCAGCTTCCCTCTGCATGGCAAAAGGTTGAGTAGATTACTCAATATTTGTCAGACTTGAGGTGATTGCCTGTCACTACACAAGGAAGTAAACAGTATTGACAGATTTATAAGATCAAAATTCAGCTCCTGCAAGGATACACATCTGCATCACAGCACACTGCAAAGACCTTCTGGTTCAGGAACCTGTTGGGCTTAGTTGTGAAAAGCAGGAGGAGTGCAGAGAACAGTGCATCAGCACCAGAGGACAATCCCTGCTGTGTAGTTGCATCCATGTTCTCCAGCCACCGTTACCTAGTCCTGCCAGCACACCTTAATGGGGCACTCAGCAGCTGCTGGCAATACTCTCAGTACTACTCAGCTATGCTGTACTGACACAGCAGCTCCTTTTGATCCAGTCTGGCCATGCAACATGAAGCTGCACTCCTGTATGTAGATGTGACCTAAAAAGCTCAAACAAATTATAACATCTTTTCCTATTATTTTCCCTGCATGTCCTTAATCATCCTCAGAAAACCTCTAAGAAGCTGACTTGTATGAACAATCTCTTGTGTAATACTGGTCCTAGTTTTTTCAGGCTAGGGAGGGAGCAACTAGAGGAGAAAAGCACAGGGAGCCTGGATCTCCTTTGGAATCAGTGACCTATTACTAACAGCCGTGGTTTCTGAACAGAGAGGGCATCGGATTTGCTTCAAATGCAGAGGGGTGAAAAGCAGAATAATAGGAAGGGTCAGAAAACACTTGATTAAGTAACCTGGTAAATCTGGGCTTGACTGTGGAGATAAACAGGAATAAATACAGAGAGGAAATTAGCATGTGAATGGAAAGGGGAAGCAGAAATAGAAGGGATAAACTGAGCTCCAACTAGTGAAAGAGGAGCTTTGAGTTGTTTAGAGCTTGTTTGAATAAAATAAAAAAGGACTGGTATCAGGTTAGGGCTTGCAGTTACTCAGCTGAAAGGAAACCAGACCTGATCAGTGGACTTGTCAGAGTGGCTTATGGACTGGCACAAGAGATAGCACAGGATGGCTTGTAAGTAAAGCTGCGATTGCAGCACACTGTAGATGAGGTAAATTAGACTGATGAAAGAAGAGACAAAAAGAGATGGCAGAGAACATGGAGGAAAGCAGAATTCTCCCAGACCAGTAGAATAAGTGCTACCAGCTAGATGTGGATGCTCTGAATGCAGTGTTGCATTCATGTCCCTTTGCTGCTGGTTATCCTAACGGCTCTTCAAAACCAGCTCTAGTGGAGTTAAGCATCCAAGTGTGCTGGAGAAGCACGTGGTGATACTAGACAACACAACATATTCTAGATGCAGAGAGGAGGAGTATCATATTCCTGCATATGGCTTGGGAACCTGAAGGTGTCATTGTAGATTGTTTTCTATACTAAAATAAATTGTTTGCTTAGACAACTTCCATGCACAAATGCTGCAGCAGGACAACTATTTACCAGGACGTTGTTGTCTGAGCAAGCTGATTCAGTGGGAGCAATTCTGTTTGCATTTAAATACATAGACATTTTGTAACTGTACTTCACAGTCCTGGATATGGTTATCCAAGAACTTCCAACAACTGGGTATGTACAGTATTTGCCTTGATATTTTCCTACAGTAATGGTCCCAGCTATGAAAGCTACTGAGAGCATTGAGAGGAGTGTAAGTATTTTTGATTTTTCAAATCTGCAGCTCTGCACATACACAGCAGACTGCCAACACACCACTACTACTACAGATGTGGACAGTGCAGTCTATTACACCGAGAGCAGGCTGAGAATTGCCAGCAGTTAAGAAATAGCCTGTCACCTCAGCAATGGCCAGCAAGCAGCTAACTTCATCATTGATCTCTCCAGTTTTCCTGGAGGATGATGGGGAAAATTATATCAGCTCCTCTGCTAAATCTTAGTCTTTGTAAAACTAATGACTGGAAACATTGGTGAGTGATTTCTCTCTTTAGGCTAATACACTCCAAAAATGGTCCAAAGTCATTGCAGGCCCCAAAACTTTTAGGATGTAAATACTGTATCAGAAGAATATCCATACCCTGTCGGTGTGCTTGTTCTAGAAAGAGACACTACCTATGATACCTTATTAACATGTCTCTTAATTACAGCTGTATCTCTGTTATAATCTGATCTTTATTTCAAGTCATGAGCATGACTAAAATGACCTGTAAGACTTTAAATCCAAACCATAAATAATGATTTCAGACACAAAATATCTGTGACTTTAGAATTAGCATTTTTTTAGCTTCAAAGCAACAAACAATTACTTAATTCTGTCAAAACAAACTTTAGTTCCCTGAAATTTTCCAACAAACAAACAAAACAGCAGATTGCACCTACCTACTTTTAAGTGATGAGAGCATTTGGTGCAGAGATAAAGCAAAATTTAAACCAAACTACATTCCACAAACCTTGCTTTCCAAAGTGTTACTGAAAAAAACATACTCTGAAAAGGGAATTAAAGCTTTCCTGGGAATAGCAGGGACCTCAGTAAAGATATTATAATGTGGCATTTGATGTTCTAGAGGGATTTCAACAAGTTTTGCATGGTCAAATTCCATTAATAAGTTGGCTTTCTTCCAAGGCTGTGTGTGTCCCTCTCATCTGCCACAGTGCCCTAACTGTAAGGAAACCTCACCTCACCTGCTCAGTCACATTGTAGCAATTTTAATTGCTTTTTCTTGCTCATTAGAGTACCAAATAGGCTTAGAAAAATTCTAGCATCTCATAATGCAGCTTGATGGGGTTTATGAGTAGAACAGTAACAATTTTGGTGGTGGTGTAAGAGGATTATAGAGTATAACGGTGGGGAAATGCCATGTGGGTGGATATTAACGATGATGTGAGGAGGAAGAAGAGGGAATCGATGGAAGTGGGTTTTGCAAGGAACTATTCAGGGAGAAGCACTATTGCAAGTATTGTCACTATGGAGCTCTGTAATGGATGGGTTTTACTCTTCAGCTACACCAACATTTGAATTATAAATGGCTGCGTACTGTTCTTTCCCCTTTGCAAAGCTGGAGTGTGTGCAGTTAGATTGCAGCAGGCTCGGAGCAAGCCTGACTCTCGGTTTTTAGCAGATGACCTTTAATTAGTGGGAAGATATTCTATCCGTATCATACTCGTTCACTTGTCTTACTGGGCATTAGATGGCTGCTGTGAAGCATAAAGGATTTTTTTGTCCTAATCCCTGTGATGTGACATGATTAATGAGATGAAATTCCCATTTGGAGTTTCCTACCAATCAATAGGCAGATGGGCAGTAGTGGATGTCGAACAACAAGACAGCAGGAGTTGCTTAAGCTCTTGCTATTTTCATAGAGAAAAAATATTTAGAGAGATAATTTAAAGGAACAGGTAATATCCATTTTTTACATTAGTTTCCTTCACTAACTGTTTCTTTGTTTCTAATGCAACATGCCACACTAAGTTAAAACAAGTATGTTTGAAAAATCTCATGGATGTCACTCATGCCAAGTGAGTATACTGCAGAGGCAGTGAAAAATTATCTACTAAACAGGGAGTCTGATTTTTCTCCACATCCATGAAGAAACAAACAGATACATCAGGGAATCCAGTAGAATGGTAAAGCATTCAAATAAAGCCAATGTGAATAGAAAATGAAGCCAGTGGGTTTTGTTTTTAATTAATCTGGTGAAAAATCAAACACATTTTGCATATCCTATAAAATAGATCCCTTCAAGACCCCATCCCCAGACTCCTTAGTCTTTGATACCTAGTAATGGACATATAAATGGAAATAAAGCAATAATCTTCTGTAGGCTATTCTCAGATATGAAGTTTTGATTTAAAATAATAAAATCTGAAATAAACCCCCTCACAAGTAAACAACAAAAACCCCCACCCTAATATGATATTTTCAGCCTTCATGTTTTAAGTCTTATAGTTTTCTCTTTCTTGCTAGTAGAATTCATGGGTAAAACATAATTAAAATGCAATTACACATTACCCTTCTGAGGTCACACTCCATTTAATATAGTTTTACTTTTGTATGTCCTAAGATTAAAAATAACAAAAAAGGAAAAAAGAAGCCAAATAACTTCAACGAAATGATAAACCTAAAGGCAAAATATGGCAAACTGGTGGACTTTCGTGATGCAGATTAGATCTGGAGAAATAATGCAAGTTTCCAAACAGCAGCAGCAACAGGTTTCCAAAAGCCTCTTTCATAGTGCTCACACTGATGCTTCTTTCCTTTCGGGCAATACTTCTACCACTTCTTTTAAAAACGAGTATTGATCTTTAGTTATTTTGTATGTGTAAATTATTTATCTTCTACTGTCTTCTCATTGCCTTGCTCTCCCTCCCTCTCTCTCCTAAAGATGCACACAGAATAAAACTCATAACACTCTCTTCCTAATGAACAAACTCCCACCGAGCACCAAGGTGCTTAATGATGCTCAGCAGGCAGAGTTCTGTAGTTCCCCTATGTGAGCCAATATATAATCACACCACAAGTTAAAATAATATTTAAGTTGCCAAGAGAAACACTGCAAATGTAAGACATGCTAGATGTAAATGTTTCCAAACTCCAGCTCTGTTCCTTTGTGTGCTCATCCACTGTAATTGGAAAGGGAAAAAAACAAAGGTATGCTGGGTAAAGTACATGTGATTGTGAAATGAAAATCCCTTTGAACACAGCCAAAGCAAATTTAGGCACTGCTTTAAATCAGCGTTCAGTAGTTTGCAACACACTGTTTCAAACAGCTTTCTGCAGGTAGCAGCCACTATGTATACTTGCCTCATCTTTGCCTCGCTGATGTCTGTAGAGCAGGTTCTGCAGTTAACCAGCTCTGTAGGTGTAATCCCACCTGCCATGAAGTTTACAATCATTTTAAAAAGCTTTTGGAAGCAGTTCTTTATTAAAGGGTTCTTAAATTAGAACTGGCAGTTGGAAAACTACCCATCATGGACCATTTACAAGAACTTTCCAGGACTGCTGTTCAAACATCTATCATTGGAAGAACAAAGCAAGCAGACCCTTACATCTTGTTTCTATTTATCTGTAAGCTTGTGAAGATGTAGGTGACACAGGTGAGACACTGCAGGTCCCCCTTACATCCTCTGGCAACTCAGGTTCTGTTTTTCCCTAGGAAGAGTAGCTGATGAACAGGTAAAATGTGTGCACTGTCCTGTGTTTCTCTCAGGTCCACACCTTTGTGTTCCCTCAGTGTGAGGAATCCTCAGGTTGTTTTTTTCTGCAGGAGAAATTTATGTACACAGGTGTGGTCTGAAGTAAACAATGGATTTAGGATACAATAGGGATTACAGCCTGACCTCCACTGGCAGACAGGGAGGCACTGCATGGCTGGGGGATCCAGAGTCTCACAACGGTCACAGCTAGTGTCCAGCAACCACAAGCAGTATAGAGATGGTGGTGCTCAGTATCTTATTGAACCTGCAAGAGTATGGCAAAGGCTAGGGGAGGAAGAATCAAGAGTCTTGTAACAGAGTGGAAAAAATCCCATCAGATGCATCCAATCTCTGTCATTGCTCTGGGCCCATGACACATGAGTACTGTCCTCATGGGGAGAAAAGAGCACACCTGTACCTACATTGATTTAAAGGAAAATACAGAGGACAGCCGCTCGTAACAGAGCATCTCTTCCTTATCTGTTCAGTGGAGCGCCTGGATGCATGGAACAACACTGTCCCACTTGGGCTCTGTCATTAAAGCAGCCCCCTGAGTATGGCGTTTAAGAATGGCTAGATTGTGAACAAGGCAACAGAACATGCATGCTTACACCTACATACCAGTACATACAGCAAAGGAACTGACATTTTGTTAGGTTAAGAGAGAACTGGATCAGATGGCAGGCAAGCAAGGGATAAGATGCTTTAAGAGCTCTCACTGAATAGAACATCACACCCTCCATAAGGTCCCTTGGAAGCAAATAGCCAAGAGCAGCATTTTCATTCTGTTCTTTGAAGTCTTACTTCAAATGCAGAGTTTTCTTCAAGAAAAGACAGCAGTACTCAATGTCTCAGTGTAGCCAAATAAAGCACACCAGCACCATGTATTTGCATCTTCTGTGTATTTATGGTAAGGTTCCTGTGAAGTCTGATTTTCTCTTCTTTCCTCTGGATTCCAGTGCAGATCATTTTACACACTCCTGTTCTCTAGATTTTGACTATGTGCAAGTACAAAGCCAGTTCTGTTGAGAAAGTTCACACTATAGAAGTCTTACTGCTTTTTGAGCATTAGTGATATTTTTTCTGCTCTAAAAATTAAGTCATTCAACTAAATGCTCCAAATTTTCTCCATTTCACATTGATTTAGTTAAAACACTGCAAGAACCACACAGCTGAAGAGCTGGATATAGTAGGCAAGGATGCTTTTTTCCTTTCCCCAAAGAATGACAGATTTAATTATATATTTGGGGTCTGACTTCCTAAAAGGCTAATTTCAGGAAATACTGGGACTTCAGTCATCTTTGCATTTGACCACAGTCTGAACTTGGATGTGTTCCCAGAGCCAACAAGTACTTCTGCTGTGTTGATCACCCAACCTCCTGAAATGCTGTGTTAAAGGCCAATGCTTTATTATTTACCTGGTGTTCCTCATGTAGCCTACAGTGTGGTAAAGCATGCAAGCTGTATCCAATGACACTGATCTTTGGTGTGTTGTTTTGTTTATTGATTTTTTAAATTAGTATTACTATTCATAGAGGAAATTCAGGTTCAGTCCTCCTGTTTCATCATCAGAACAACACTTAACAGAATACAAGGCACAATTTCCACACTCCTGACTATGTAACAGACAAGGCAGATATAATTTTGGTCATAATATCACTGTTCAGTCCTCACATGTGACACCTTGCAAATAACCTTTGAAAAATTCTCTGAGCTTACCTGCCACTATTCAGATGATCTCACTCCAGTGAGGAGGAGGAGTTTTAGGCATGCAGATTTCAACCACAATGCTGAATAAACAAATGGTTTGGAAAGTGAAGGCCATATTTACCCTACTGGTAATTATACATTAAATAGATTTCTTTGTGGTCTGTGGATATTTTGAGAAGGAAAGTCCACTCCTGTTTCAAAGAAGCACTCTGCAATACTGAAGCTGAAAAGCCCAAGTTTGGGTATTAACAATGATGCCTCCAGTCTAAGATGCATATTGAATCCAAAGTTCTTTTCAAAAGTGGAACAGTCTAAGCAGTGTCTTCTAGATTTGGTAGTTACATTTTTCCTCATAACATAACAGGAAAATGCTAAATATTTTAGAGTATTTCAGTAGAAACAAAGAGATGAAGAATTCATGTTTTAAAAAATGAATGGAAGCTGCTTGCTTTATAGAAACTTGTATTACTGCTGTAAGGGAAAACAAAGGCAGTGGTAAGGGGGGAAACGGACAATTTCTCTCATCTTCAACACCATTAACACTGGTGCTGTGTGCAAGAAGGAATAAATAAGGTTTTCTTTTGAAGAAGCTACTTAGGAGCTGGCAATTACAACCACTGCCTCAGGCTCCTGAAGAAAAAAAGTTTTAAGTGCCAAATGCAGTAGAGGTTGTATTAAATAGAGGTATAGAATCAACCAGGTTGGAAGAGACCTCCAAGCTCATCCAGTCCAACCTAGCACCCAGCCCTGGCCAATCAACCAGACCATGGCACTAAGTGTCCCAGCCAGGCTTTTCTTGAACACCTCCAAGGGACAGTGACTCCACCACCTCCTTGGGCAGCCCATTCCAATGCCAATCACTCTCTCTGGGAAGAACTTCCTCCTCACATCCAGCCTATATTTCCCCCGGCACAACTTGAGACTGTGTTCCCTTCTTCTGTTGTTGGTTGTCTGGGAGAAGAGCCCAACCCCACCTGGCTACAGCCTCCCTTCAGGTAGTTGTAGACAGCAATGAGGTCACCCCTGAGCTTCCTCTTCTGCAGGCTGCACACCCCCAGCTCCCTCAGCCTCTCCTCATAGGGTTTCACCAGCTTCATCACCCTTCTCTGGACACATTCCAGCACCTCAACACCTCTTTTGAATTGAGGGGCCCAGAACTGGGTAGGTGGAAGGTATTTCACAGGCAGAAACAGGCTTGCTCTGCCCCTACTTAGCCAGATGACTTAGATACATACAGCAGACTTTTTAAACACAATGCTGAACTGACTTAAAAGAGCCTTCTAAAAGCATTAGCTTGGGCCCAGTGCTGCCACTGAGCTTCAGCACGTCCTGCCCACACTCAGGTTGCTGTGCTTCGCTTGGAGCATGGGCAGAGCAAGACTGCTCCAGCCAACAAAATCATCTGCAGGCATGCTGGTGGCCTAAGTATGGTATGGACTTCTGCTATGGCTCTGCTTGCAAGGCGATGCAGGAAGCCTCTGGGCTCCAGAAAGGTCATGCTCATCCCAGCACTCATGGTACGAAGTTTCACTATCCATATTTTCCTCAGCTTTTTGGATTTAACTCACTGGAAGAGAGAGTTCTACTGTATGTTTAGACACAGAAATGGGTGTCTTCATTTTCAAGTGCATGAAGCATCCCTTGGCTCCAAATAAAATAAATAATACCAGAGATTTATGCTTTTTAAAATCAGGTAGTCTTCAGGTTGACCAGACCATGAACAGATCAGCAAAGCAGCTGGTGGGGAAATTTCTTTAAATTTAAAAAACCCCAACCTAACAACTCCATTCTGCAAAAAAAGACATTGAAGAGTTGCTTCCACTACTCTCTTCTGCCTCAGCTCTGAAACAACGTACAACACATCTCTAGTATTTTCCCTCCAAGGAGAGGGTTGACAGGAAGCCATACAGACCCTATCCCATTTATTCTTAGCCATTGGAGAGCTGAAGAAGCAGTAAAGTCTTGCAGCTAAAACACCCCTGTTTAATGCACTGGGTGTTACATTCTTCAACAATAAAAGCTCTCCTGAATAATTAGAGAACTCATTACCCCTCTTCAGACTGTACATTACTTGGGAAACAGGGAAATCTGTAGCAGTTTAAACCCAGGCAACTGCAAGGGCTTGCACCGGCAGAGTAGCTACAGCTCTGTTACAAGGTAGCATAGATGGAGGCCTAATTACCATCAGAAAGCCATCAACATACATGAAACCCAACCTGATGTGTTTGAAATCCAGCCAACTACAAATTAATTCAACATAGATTACATGTACAGGAAAAGGAGACTCCAGCAGAGTAACTGAATTGTATTGGAATATATGCCAGGAAGATCCCCTTCTGCCTTGTATCCCCTCCCACTCACCATGATGAATGATATTCGTGCACCTCACGTTCCCACAAGACACCTAGCAGTGGTCAACCTCTTGTTCTGGATCACTGCCATTTCTTAATAAATTAAATTGTGTCAGGTCTGTCTCTTCCTAGATTACTTATTTGGGCCCAAGTCAGCTCTATTGTGATCTCATAAAAAGTGGAGGAATCTTATACTGGGTCCCTGAACTGTCATTTGCACTTGCTGATGGTCTCCATCCTGACATCCAGGCTGTTGCACAGCAGTGTATGTGGCAGTGTGGGAACACCAGCATGGCAGCAAGGAAGGATGTAAAGATGCCTGAACTGTATTTAAAAGAACAGGTAGAAGTGCTGTGCTGGTATGGTTATATACTCCAGTATCCAAACCAGCTTTACCATGAGCACCACTCTGTGCTGTGGAGCTAAGAGCAGACAGAAGAGCTAGCCACATGTACATCTACAACCTCTTATCATCCATGTGACATCTAACTGTCTGAAGGCATAATCCTGATGAAAGAGATTTTGTCTGCAGCTCCAAACTCACAGTACTGTGTTAAATCTTAGGGGTTTTCCCTATGAAGAGCATGCGAAGGGAGGAATTCCGAGAGCTCTAGTTACCCTGCTGTATTATTGACCAGGACTGCCTTGGCATAAACGCTCTTACCACAGCCAAAGTGTTCACATGAAGAACTAGTAGCCACTGACAGACTTGGTATGTCAAAAGCTTTCAGAAACATCATTTCATCTGCCAAGCACAAGCAGGTGCAGAGTACTACTCATCCATGCTAGTTAGAGTGTGGTTCAAGTACCTGAGCCATATCATCTCAACAGACACTGTTCAAATCTTTTTCCTACTCAGCCTGCTGCTCTCTGACTGAGCAGTGGATTTTTCTGTCACCATGCTTCGGGAAGAAACATTTTTCTTCTCTTTATTCTTACAGTCCCTAGATCTCAAATTATCTGAAATACTGTCTTAGTTTAGTTCATATTGCTCTGCCCTTCAGGTCACAGCAGATGCCAGGGCCAGAATATTGTCTTGAACACTGGCAGATGTTTGTCTGAGTGGACTTTTATAGGTCTGAAGCCTCATTAGTTGTTTTCATGACCTGAATACTAATTTCACAGGGTGCTTCTTAGGATGAGAATGCTCAGGAAATTCTGATTAGTTTCAATCTATGGGCACTGCTTGTCATTATTTAGAATAATATGGATTAATGTAATAAATGTCTTTCATAGCAATAAACATTCTGTTTAAGTATAGCATGCGATTAACAAAATCCCTATCTCAAGCTAAGTATTTTAAGTCAAGATGTCCTGGTAAAAAATAAATTGTTGGGTCAAGTGGCAAATGAAAGATATTCAGGATTGGTAACACCTCATTAAAAACCATTTCAACTGCCCTAAGGCAAGATGTTAATACACAGTAATTGTCTACCCAGAGCGAATCTTTTCCAGCTACATGAATAATGCAAAGTAATGATTTGAATATGCTTGTTTATGTCCTTAGCAGATTCACTACAGCTCCAAAACTGAAGACAATTGCTGAAATGTTGAATGCTACTATCACATGTCCACAACTAGGAGAAGGAAGGTTGAAACCATTCTCCTCTTCAGCTGAAAGCTTCACTTGTGGAAAACAGAATATGAAAAGAATTGATTATCTGTGAACCCTGAGGAATTAATACTGCTGCTACATCTGCATTCATCCCCTTGCTCCAATAGAACTGTAAACAAATAACAGGAGAGCAGTAGCAGTAATTTAAACAGTGTGAGTGATGTCTGTCGCTGCACCACAGAACATTACTATATGTTTCCAAATTGCCTGTGCAAAGTTCTGTGTGTTCAGCATTTTAACAAAGAGTATCAGCAAGCAGTGCAGCAGAAGGACCTTAGGGTAGGTCCAATTCTGATAAATACCAAGTACCCTCATGATCAGAAGACAACCTCCATCTTCAGCTGTGGAAGAGGAATTCATGCAGCACTGTTCCTAACAATAAAGAAACGACGCCAAGTAATGCTGCTTTCATTACTGTGTTGCACAGTGCAGCCAATCTAGTAAATGCTGATCGGCTGGATCCCACAAGCATTCTGTGTCCTAGCGTGCCAATACCACTCCTAGGGAGCAAGAAACCCTCCAGAGGCTGAACCTACAGTTTCCTGATTGCACTAACATAAGTATAAAAAAAAGATGCTTTTTGGGGGAAAAAAAGCAGCTTCCCAGGGTAAGCTTGACTTGGTTTTATCAGGATTCTAGAATACTGAAGAAGTGAGTAAGAAGAAAAGCCAAGTGACTGCTGCAGCAGAGGAAGAGAACTTCAGCAAGAATCCTGCTGAACAGTAAGTGAGGTTCCCAACAACGACAACATACATAGGCTCAGAAACTCTGCAGAATTTTACAAGTTAGAGATAAACCAGACAATATAAGCTATCTGCAACACATCAGTGTGTTGTAATAACTATTTCAATACGTGGCATGCTGGGCATGCTTGTAACAGCAATGAAAACAGTA
Organism: Pogoniulus pusillus; assembly: GCF_015220805.1. Taxonomy (NCBI): domain Eukaryota; kingdom Metazoa; phylum Chordata; class Aves; order Piciformes; family Lybiidae; genus Pogoniulus; species Pogoniulus pusillus. The sequence goes on along the minus strand of NC_087282.1, from coordinate 2,191,582 downwards.
CCACTTTCTTCACAAAGTGCTTTTGTTTAGATCTAAGTCAGTGTATCTACTTTGATGCATTGTGTTAATCTTCTTGTGATTCTCAGCCATCCCTGTTTTAAAAATTAGTAATGAAGTTATGCTGACACCTGCAAAAAACAGTAGCAACCATGCAAACAAAAGGCATATCACACACAGCAGTAACATGTAATCTCAGAGGTGCAATAGGAATCAAACTTGCAAATAGAGCAGAACAGTTACAAGAAAATTAAAATAAGCCAGACCAGTCTTAAATCATAGAACGGCTCATGTTGGAAGGGACCAGGACCTCTGAGATCCTGTACTCCAACTACCCCACCATGGGCAGGGATACCTCTCAGCTAGACTTGGCTGCCCAAGGCCTCATCCAACCTGGCCTTGAGCACCTCCAGGGAGGAGGCATCCATAACCTCCCTGGGCCACCTATTCCACTCTCATCACTCTTGTACTGAAGAGTTTTTTCCTAAAATGCAGTCTAAACCTACTCTTCCTCAGCTTCAAACCATTCCCCCTTGTCGTAGAGCAGAGTCATAGAATGGTTTAGGTTGGAAGTGACCTCAAAGATCACCTAGTTCCAATCCCCTGCCATAGTCCTGTCTCTAGACACCCTTATGCAAAGTCCCTCTGCAGCCTCCCTGTAGGAAGCTCCAAGGTCCCCCCTGAATTTTCTCCAGGCTGCACAACCCCAGCCCCTCAGCCTATCTGCCTAAGAAAGGTGTCACAACCTTTGGATCATCTTTGTGGCCCTCCTCTGGACTCCTGAGTCAGATTTATCCATTTCAAAACAACATTTTGATCCAAAGTTTCAGATTTTGGACAGCTGGCAAAAAGAAGTTTACATTTCTGCTTGGGTTACTTTTTATAAGCTGCTATACACATTTCTGTAGAAGCTGCAATTCTTGACACTGTTTGCTGAAATCCCTCCTTCACAAGGTATCTCATGAAACTGGATGCTTAAATGTGCACTAGAATCTGTCTATTATCCAAAACAATTTTAACCACAATGGTTTTGGCTGCAAGCATTTGATCAGTGGTACACAACCTGTGCATTCCAGCTGAAAACCAGACAATGCAGCACTCCAGAACATTCCTGTTAAAGATTTTGTTATTCTTGCCTGATAGTCAACACTAGTGTTTCTTCTGTGTCCACTCTACTCACAGCTCAAAGCTGTGATCTGTGTTTGCAATTCAGCTGAACAAAACTGTATTACCCCAGGACTGGGTGGTCCTGCTAGCAAGAGACATTGTGGGTAAGACACAGCAGCTCAAAGGCTCGTCATTCCCAGAGCAGCCCACTCTTCAGAATTAAGTGACATTTCCTGATAGTTTCTGGTGGTCTGTATTAATTAGCAGACAGACATAATTTAAGTAACTGTAAATTGCCTCAGTAAAGAACCTTTAACACTCAGGAAAGACAATTCCCTCTAGTGACAACCTAATCCTGTTGACTCATACAGGTCCTGATCAAGCCACACAGGGCATGAATCCATAGTGTGGTATGTGGGGAATTTAAAGTTCTGTTGTGTTAGCAAACAAGCTGCTCTTTTTAATTATAATTCTTAAGCTATATATTTCACTATCTATATTCTAAATTCGTGATCTAATCAAATTAAGACAGGAAAAATATAGGAGAAGAAATCATAGAGTTAGAGTTATGAGACTGATCAGGATCCACACAAGTGACGGGTTAAGGACATTACCACAAAGGACAGCAAGGAATGAGGCAGAAATGTGCAGCCAGAGAGGACACTTGCCTCATCTCAAATATATTGACTTTCCACTTTGTAAGTCAGATGTGTTCAGGATGCTGCTTTCCATGAGGTTTTTTTTCATGAGTTTCCATGAGTTTTTATGCTGTGCTGTAAGGTCTAACACAACTAAAGCTGTAATCTGGAACCCCCCTGGCAGTCCAGACAGGCAATGCATGCCTTGCTAATAGTAAACTATCTGGGTTTGCACAGAACTTTCCAAGTGTCAACAGCAGTGCTAGAAACAGACATCAGGTAAGCATTCTGCACTCCAAAACCTCTGAAGAAATCAGGAGCAGTTGTGCTCTCTCTCCTATTGATGTGCTTCAGCCTTGATTTGAAAGGTCTGTTTTTCAGACAAGCAAGGATAGTTCAGTGCCTACCATACCCTTGGCTTTCCCTACTGAGAATACCAACAAGAACATCTCATCTCCATGTGATATTTAATCTAGACTGTAAGCCCCTCAGGGGCAGAGATCACATCTACTTGTCTGTAAAATCTAATGTGCACATATGGCAAAGAACAAATAGTAAAAAGGATCACAGGCAATATGTGATGGTAAGTTTTGTTTACCTTTCGAACACGAGCATATATTTATGTCACAACTACTTTCTAGAATACTTAAACCCATGCAGCTCTAGTTAAAATGCATCCAGCAGTGTGTGACACCATTCAGGGTAGTGACACAAAGTTTTACCATCAGCCCTCCTGAAGCAAAAATGTTCTCGTAATAGTGTTTGATGGCTAGTTAGGAAATCTGGATCCTTTGTTTTATCCTAATATATATCTGATGTGACAGCTGCTACCTGATTTAAGGACAACTGGAGAAACTCCAAAAGTGGCACCAGAATTTAAAGTGAGGAACAACAGGAGGCTTTGGCTTTAAACAAATCTTTCCCCTATTCCTTCCCCTGGTCAAAAAGCAGCATATAGGAGCTGCACACTGTCAGCAACGCACTGCTGAGAACTGTTAATCTGCAAACAGGGACTGAGAAAGAAGGATGTTCCTCAGCAGTGCGCTAATCACCTGACCACGGCACTTAAAAATGCCTTCAACACAACAAAACTGTTCATCGCTAGCAGCCTACCACGGGGTGGGTTTGACTCTTCTGTTTCCAACTGCAGGTTGTGCCAGAGAAAGCTAGCATTACATCTGAAAAGTAATTTAAACAAGCAGCCTGCTTTGGCCAACATGACAATGATCTGAAATAATGCAGGTGAAAAGCTAAACATTACTTTCCAAATGCAAACACTCTCTGCTGAAATCATAAAGTATGCACACGATCATTGGGGTAGTGCAGGGAGCCAGCTTTCTGCCAGAGCTGGCATGGCAGCAGAACATTATTTGGATTCAAAAACCATGTTAGATAGGACAACAACATTGTCTTTATGACTCATTTTTGTCAGACTGGATTCAAAACTTACACCAACAAATTTGACATTTCATACTGCTCTGCAGAAAGCAAGTAAAATGAGTCCATGTTTTAAAACAGCAGGGAAGCTTCCAGTGCTACAATTAACTGGTAACATATGCCACTGCTGCCAAGAGGATTTTTAATCTCTTTAAACATTAATGTAGCATTTTTGCTTCTGTCGCAATAAGGCAGCCATCTGTGTTTGAACCTGCTGGGAAACTAGGGATATGTTTACAGAGAGAAACAGAGAGAGGCAGAGAGGAGGTAGACATCTATGTTTCCAGACCCAGCATCAAAAATAACAATTCAAACCTTTTAAATCGTATTATTAAGGTGTCATGTAGCAGTAGGAAGATTGTTAAAGCGCTCAGACTGCTCAATTTAAAGCTGCACAGAAAAGGAACCCCCCAGCCAGCACACACTCGTATTTTTCTGCATAATTCTGACCAGTTAATCAAAGATTTCATTACGGACTTATTTCCAGGAAAATCCCAGCTCTGTGACTTTGAAACAAGCTTCTTCTACAGTACCAAACAGTAAAAAGCTAAGGGCTCTGTAAATCCTTTTCAGCATGAGCTTCCAGCGCTGCATTTCTGTAAGCATTGTGCTCTACCATCAGGACCTATCTGAAGGGAGTCCATCTTTTAAAGACATCAACTCTTACAAAACATAGGCCAGTGAATGTTCTGTACCCCAAAACGTGCCCTGTATTTGCTTCTGGTAAAATATCACATCACCTGCTCAGCTGCTTCCTATCCAAAGCTTAGCTGACCTTCTTTCTAGTCTCTCTCACTCTGCACTGGTACCAACTAATGCTCTCTTCTGACTTTAAGCCTGGTTTCACAGATGCCATATGGTAACCATATCTGTCTTTCCTTTCCCCTCCTCCAGGCCCTGATAAGTTTGAAGCCACTGGCACTTTTAACTAAATATGAACCACTTTAGAGAGAATCATTACTCTAGAACCATCTCTGGACCAGGGAGCACTGAGGAAGGAGAGAAACTCTAGTGCTGAGTAGGTTATAGTAAGGAAGACAGCACTGTGACAAAAACCTATGAACCAGGGTCTCTGGCTGTGCATTTAATATGAACCAGGGCCTGTGGTTATGTTTTCAATTAAATATTCTTTTATTAGGAACTTGTGTCCTCTGAGAGCTAAACACAACAACGCGAGCTCACAGCTACCCTTCGCAAACATGAAGAAGGCTACAATCTCATTCATCTTGGAAGGACAGCCCTGCCTTTTTCCTAAGTGGTGCCTGCCCTCCTTGGGATGACAGCCTTTGGACTGCCAACACGGCTCAAGAGAAGAAAAAGAGCAAGAGATCTGGCCTCAGGAGCACGGGCTTCACTCAAACCCATGCCAGCAAAACCAGAGCCATTGATCTCTTTTGCTTCTGGGGAGGATCCTGCAGCACCTTACAGCTGCTAGGATGAGTGCTGCTGGCTCTAGAACCAATGCACACTCAATAGCATGAGCCGGGTGGATCCCACCAGGGTCAGCTACCCCACAGAGGAACATGTGAAGGCTGTTGTAATGGCATGGAAACCACTCCAAACCAAGGGTGTATTCCTGGGAAAATGCCAGCCCTGACACAGATTAGTCTTTATGAGTTCACATGGTTAATATTTTTCATTTGGTGGACTCAACGGCTAAGTGCTGACACCCAGAACCTTCTGATGAAGCTGCAGTCACTTACTGGTTTTAACAGCACAGCCACACATATATGGACCCATTTGTTTGTCCTGGCTGCAGCAATAAAGGGGGAGACTGTAAAGAACTTATGAGTATGCTTTTTGCTGCTGGCTGCTGCGGATATGCTGACTCATGAATGGAAGGGGGATACAAGAGGGGTCTGTTGTGTCATAAAAAACTGTCAAGTTGGAGATAAACCCTCTTTTAAATGGATATGTGCATAGGCTAAAATACATCAGCATGGATTTGGACACTACTGGATAAAACCTTGAGTGATACTCAGGGCTGCAGCTCCTGATTTGAGTTACAGTGGCAATAAATAGCAGTTATTTATCACACAGACAATTAAGTACCTAATATTATTTATCACACAGACAATTAAGTACCTAATATTTATAAAATACCATGCAAGGCAGAGACCTCTAGAGTCTGGGAAAAACCTTATACTGACTTTTTTGGGGGTGATTTATTACATCCTTTATCTTTTCTATTACATCCCATCTATTACATAATGAAAGAAAACCTGTACGAAAAGAATTACTTCTTTTCTCATAACACTCGTTCCAGGCTTATCTCTTTTCTTGTTCACAACTGGCTTGTTCTGAGCCTCTTCTTTGAGTTTCCTCAACTTGAAGCTGGCATGTACTAGCTTTTATCTTTATTCTCTGCTGAAGTCAACCACTAAAAGGTAAGTGTAATCAAGGTCACCTGCCTGCAGTTAAGCTAGAACTAAAACTGTCAGCTGCTCGATTTTGGGTCACTAAATATGCATTTAAGTATTTAAGAGTTCTCTATAATTTGAGCATTACCCTCTAAAAAACATTTTATCACAATCCAGTTCTCTGAGAACAAAAACAACAGTGAGACTAGTGAGTGGACAGCAAAACTTCTGACAGTGAGTTTTGTGAGCAGTGTAATTTGTCTGCTGGATGACTCACCAGGGCATTAAAAAAATGTTTTGTCTCTTAGTTTATAAAAACTGGGTGTCCAGCTAGGCTTTGCCTTTGAGATACCACACTGTGGTTGTCTTGCAGTTTGAATATTATTTGAGATAAATAATTTTTGTTCTGAAGCAAAATGTATTATTTTTGTTTATAAACTCTTGCAGAATTGTAACTCCTCCCCACAGTCTCTGTGCACAGAAGCTTCCTGCATTGCATTACTGCTCAGTGGCAAAGAAAGAAGGTCCTGCTCACATGTGTGCATATATTCACTTGCTAAAAACACAGTGTATTTTCCACACAGAAACTGAAGAGCTTTCTGTTAGCTTGCTGGCATGAAAAAAAATGCTGTTACTAGGTATTTAATTCAATGGACACCTACCAGTCGTAGGTAGCAGCAAATTCTTCAAACACATGGCAGTGTTACGATGGATTACTGAAGGACCAAAACATTAACTTAGAGAAAAGTATCAATAATAAAAAGCCTCACATGAAATCCACTGATAAAATGGTTGCTAAAACTTATGTCTTCAACAGTATTCAAAGAAATAGCAGTATTCACCCCAGAGCAAACAAACCCTAACAGGCTAATCATACTCTAATTAACAGAGGCAGTTCAGAGAGGCTGCTATTTTAGCACAGAAACAAACAGATTCATAGAGTCCTAGAATGGCTTAGGTTGGAATGGACCTTAGAGATCATCTACTCCAACCTTCCTGCCATGTGCAGGGACACCTCTCAGCTAGACTCAGATGCTCAAGGCCTCATCCAACCTGGCCTTCAACACCCCTGGGAAAGAGGCAGCCACAGCCTCCCTGGGCAGCCTATTTCAAAGTCTCACCACCCCTATGCTGAACAACTTCTTCCTAAGGTACAGTCTAACCCTGCTCTCTCTCAGCCTCAAACCATTCCTCCTTGCCCAGTCTCTAGACACCCTCATGAAAAGTCCCTCTGCAGGCTTCCTATGGGATCCCTTCAGGCACTGAAGGCAGCTCTAAGGTCCCCCTGGAGCCTTCTCCTTTCCAGGCTGAACACTCCCAGCTCCCTCAGCCTATCCTCATAGCAGAGGTGTTCCAGCCCTTAGACTGTCTTTGTGGCCTCCTCTGCACTCACTCCAACAGCTCTGTGTCCTTGTGATGGGGACACCAGAACTGGATGCAGTACTTGAGGTGGGATCTCACCAGAGCTCCTTGTCTTCGAGAAGGATGTAGCAGTCCCACTTGTGAGACTGCAGCCAGATTCAAAGACTAAAATAACTTGTGACTGCAGGAAGAAAAGGCCTTTGCCAGGTGCCACTAAGGGCTGTTGAACAGAAAGCAGCACAACTGCTGGCAGGGTAGCAAACTTGCTTAACTCTTTTTTTTTTTCCATTTTGAATTGTTCAGCCTTGACTACACTTGGCCTGCCTTTGATTTGGAACATCAACAGAAACATTAAATAAATGAGCAGGTTAGCTATGTAAAGGTGCACAAATCAATTAGAATCTGGACACTGGATGCTAATAGACTGCTGATCTTTTACAGAATAGAACACTGCAGGTGTTCAGAACTCCCTCTCTGGAGTTTGGTCTCAGTTATATGATTTTACCTCAACAAACCCTGAGTTATTTGGTAATTTTTCAAATTGAGTGCGTAAATTTTCAACAGTTTACTCTCTGAAGGCCCTAGTTTGACAAGTACACCAGCTTTCTTATTATTGCTTAAAGACTCTATCTGTTGGCAGATGTGTTTTCCTGTTCCAGTTGTACTCTCGCCTTTTTCAGTCCACATTTAAGTTTCCTGGATGCAAACAAAGACAGTACAAACAGCTCACACAATCTTTACTGTGTTAATGAATCAGAAGCAGATTCAAGATTTTTGTGATTACCTAGAGAATTAACCACCTCTGGTTAATTAAAACAAAATCCTCACTCCACTTGGTGACTTAAACCGCCACAGAGAGTTGTGCCATTAGATGGAATGAGGCTCCCTTCTTCACTTAAACAGCCTTCAACATTCAGACAAGCTGATGTGATGCTTAATGGGTATGCATACTGCCAAACACAGTGCTGACTCTAACAGTGAATACACTGAAATGATTCCAGATGCAGGTCTGATTCATTTTCATTTCAGAACTCTATCAGACTCAAATGAATCTGAGAGAAAAGCATCACCCTGCTCCTTAACCCACCACTTGAAATCCAAACTCCTGCACTACATCTCTCAGACACCTTCACTGTCTCCTATTGGCACTCTGGGGACTTTGAGATCTTGCTTTCTTTTTTATTTAAATCTTTGTCTGCTTTCCAAACTAGTCCTGTTGGCTCAGGTATGAATTACTCCTCTTCTGACTGGAAGTTTACCAGTGCCATCTCACAGAAGACAACATACACTCTTATCTCTAGCAGTACATGTGTCAAATGCTACCAACATCACACTCAAACATCACGTCACGACCAAATTCAAAGTCCATTTCTCTATCAATGTCAGAGCTTTCCTTACAACAGAAATCAAACTGTTTCCCCCCCCCCTCCATCTCTGGATCAATTTCCTTCAACAATAAAAATCAATTCTCAGTCACTTTGTCCTCCACAGTCAAAGTCAATTCTCCTCATACTGACATACATACTCAAATATCTCCCTCTGTAACTCAACACCACTTAGTGTGTGCACCATCAGCATCAATTCCACCCACAATCAAGTCTTTATGAATTGATCTGGTTTACCCACAGACAAACAAAATTAATCCCCACTCACACTTTCTGGATCAATTTCCTCATCCTGGCTGAAATCCAAAATCTGTTTTCCCTCACTGATCATCCTATTCTTCCCTTGATCATACAGAAAACAATTTCTGCTCAGATTGGTGGCCTTCAGAAGCTCTGGTGTCCTCCTACTCCCTTTCAAGCTTTTATTCCAGCTTTCCCTTCTTATGCCTTGTTCCCACCTAGCAGAAGGCTCAGAATACATATTTCCTTTCTCCAATTCCTTTAACCCTCTCTCCAGGGTCACTTACACACTATTCCTTCCTCGTTCAGTGCTCTCTAATTTTTATACATCAGTTCTTCCTCACTGTGTCATCTTCATCCATTGCTTGTTAAAGTTCCTCTAGTTCTCCTTTTCCGTAAAGGATCCAGGCTTATTTCACATAGTCTGGGTTCAGAGCTTCACAGAACAGTTTGAGTTGGAAGGGATCTTAAAAATCATCTAGTTCCAAACCCCCTGTCACGGGCAAGAACAACTTCCACTGGATCAGGCTGACTCCAGTAAGTGGCTAAAGCCTGGACTGAGGGCTGCAAAGGCATTAGAGGCCTCTTCTTGACACAGAGGAAGAACAACCACCCCTCCCTCTTAGGAAACCATTTCAGCAACAGATCCCCCCAGCACTTTCATAGCTACACAGGAGCCAGTCCAGCTCTGACAGGTGGAGAGAGGGTAGCTACATTTCACTTCCACAGAACTGCAGAAGGCCTACTATTGGTGACAATTTGGGAAGATATTTGCAGCTCTAGAAGACCCCTGAATATTCCTTATAACTCCTTAAGCACCTTTCAGGTGTCTGTTGGGACATGCTAGGATATGGCAGGCTTTGGAAGAAAGCATTCAAAGGTACACATTATAGCTTTGCAAAATGGTCTCACTGAGTGCCTTGGAGTTAAAGAAACTCTTTATGAGTGGTATTTGTACAGGTTTTAACATACAGTCACATACCCTCTTCCCCCATACATTTAGCACAATCCCATTCTGCTTTTCTGTTTCAACTCTAAAGAAGAAAAGATAAAAACTGTGTTCACAGTTATCTTTTTTAGTACTGATTACCAGCATCTTGGAAAGTAATGACCAGACTTAAACGGAGACAGAGTAAAACAAAGTTTACCATGAGGGTGGTAGAACACTGGGACAGGTGGGCCAGGGATGTAGCTGAGGCCCCATCCCTGGGGATGCTCAAGATCAGGCTTGACAAGCCTCTGAGCAAGCTGATCTAGTGGAGGATATCCCTGCTGACTGCAGAGAGGTTGGACTAGACAACTTTTTGAGATGCCTTCCAACCCAAACCATTCTATGATACTATGTCATGCAGTTAGAGTCCTAAGGAGTTTGAAGCCTGTTAATATGCAGGAATTCTTTTGTTTCAATCCATAGGATGTTCCTAGTATCTGGCATACTTTCCTTTAAAAAACCCTCCAGTTAGTGGTTCACTAAGTTAAGTGTGAGCTGAAATACTTCATGGTATCAAAGAACTGATTCTATCAGTACATTTTACTCACTCAGCTTCCTCAAAGTGCTAGCACTTGCTTACACAGTGAACTTTTGAGATTTCAACAGCTAGTTCTTAGAAACACACTCTGTAAATTGTCACAGTTCCTTCAACTGTTTCCTCTGAACATCCCAGGCCCAGCCCTTCCCTCTAACAAATACTTGTGGGATGTCATTTAAAAAAAAAGAAACGTTTACAGATGGGCTCTGAAGAAAACCCACCCACTCATCAGATGTCTCTTCTGGGCCTTTTATACCTTTTGGTGGATTTGCTTTCAGTCTTTTCTGATCATCTTTGGAAAAGAATCATTCTGTAGAGCAAGAAGGAGGAAAAACTAAACCATAAGCAAATATTCCAAATAATATTCAACCAGAGTTGCACCATTATTCAGCTTTTGAGTGAGACCTGAGCTGGAATTAGATAGGATAGAGAAGGGCACACAGAAAACAAATGAGATCAATATTCAGGTTTTGTTGTGGAAATATCATACATCATATCTAGAACATCTAAAATAAATTACATGGCCTGATGACATTCACCTTGAACTTTAGAAATGGAAGACTCTGAACTGCAGTGGCTAGATTGTTTTAATGTGCTTCAAAATCTGTGGCAAGCACATGATCACAGTGATCACAAAATTCTAACTCAACGGCTTCCACGATACCAGGCTATTTCTAACACAGCTTCAGAAGACACTGCTCTTTCAATAATGAACAAAGGACTTTCACCTTTATCCTCTTCTCTCAAATAAAATGTAGACTCTTTCAGGAAAAAGTAATGTTATTTGTTTGTGATTGTCTTTAGCTGCTGCCTCTGCTGGCATTTAAACACTGTAATACTATTTATGTGTTCTGTTTGTAATTAAACTCAGTGCAGAAAGGGAAAAGCTTTCAGCAATCATCCTGAGTGCAAACAACAAAACAAAACAGTTATTGTGTTGGCGTAGAGCAAGTCATGGCTGACTGCTTTCCTGGAAACCTAGTGGATGAGGGTTCCAGTTCCATCCTCTTTATAAACATATTAGTACCTATTGTTTCAGCACCAGGTGCACATGTTTGTCTACAAATTATTTTCCTTCTGAAGGCCAAAGAACAAGAGCCAAAACCCTCTCTAAATTGGAAAATAACCTCATCCAAGCTCATATACAGGAAATTCAACACTCTCAGCTATATCATTCCAAAAAACATGAAGACAACACAAGGGAACTGCTTTCTATGTGCAATATTTTGTCAAGAAAAGTCAGAGGAAGAAGCATTCTTTGCCTTTACAGCAAGCCAGTACAAGTCTTATGTGCCACACTGCCAAAACCCACAAGGGACACAGAAATACAGGACCCTGATTGCTGACAGCATGTTCACCCAGCCAAAGCTCAGCATGAGCCTGCAGCTGCCGGCACCAGGGGGAACGTTCCCATTGCACCACCAGGCCTCACAGAAGCTGATGTAGCCCCCAGAGTGTTCTCAGCCACTGGCTTTCATTCATACAACAACCACTAGTACGGTATCTTCTGCCTTGCACTGCAGCTTCTGAACACAGTTACGTTAATCCCAGATTCTTCTTGAGCATCAAATCTAAGTTTGTCTTTGATTCCAGTAATAGATTGATCTAATTATTTACCAGAAAGACAACCCCCCAGAGTTTATTTTAACCCTCATTTTTTGTAGGCCTTACTGTAGAGTCAGAACAATGAAACTGTATCAAATGACTGGAAGTGTGCTCAACATTTAAAGTTAAACAATGCTTTGTTTTTGTCATTTTCTTTTTTGCTCCCCAAAGGCTTGGTTAAGAGAGCTGAAGTGCTGTGCCCATGTGAAAAGAGATCAGGTTCATAAGAACCAATGGATTAATGGAATGGCTCAATAAAAAAGGGAAAACACTCTAAATTTTGCAGGAACTTTTACAAATCGTTACAGCTGCTCATTTTCACATTGCTTTGAACCACCTCTGCCATAGGGATGAATCAGCCAGATTAAGGGAAAGTAACAGCAAGAAGGCCAATGCTCAGGCAGTGCTCTCCAGAATTTCACTACTGGGTTTAAATGAGTAAGTGAATCTTGGCTGGCACTAGCAAGTAATGGCCTTCTTTGGGTACATGCAAGATGGAAAGTCACATCAGGAAACTATTATTGCATTCCTAAGTAAAATGATTATATGAAAGAAATGATGCAGGAAAAGGTTGGCTTCCAAAACATCTTGTACTTGGGTGGGTGGAACACTGCCCACTCACCTGAAGTGCAGCAGCAGCAGCAAGCACGACACAAAGGCAAATCAGTTAAACACGTGTGAAGTGCTGCTAGCTGGTAGGATGCAAATTATTCATCTGTATGTCTGAGTTTCCAAATTATTAAGGAACGCCGGGAAGGGAAATCATTAGTTTTGGGGGTGATGGGATCAGCTAACAGACACAGTTTTCTGCTTTTATAGGAGGTTTTGTCCCCTATAAAAACAATGCTGGAAGCAATGGTAGGTGAAAGGAAGAACCTAATAAAGAAGGTGTAATTCCAAAGTTTAATACAGGAGACAATTCTTTTTCCTCTAGTCCCTTAAACCTCACACCAGGAAAAGACCATACTATGCCAGGTGTGGAAGGCAAAAGGCTAGCAGCTCTCTATCACGTGGAAACAAAGAAGGTAGGAATGATGAGCCCTGCACCAACTCTCAAGTCAGCTGAGTTTAGGAGCTGCTGCAGGGGTGGGCATCTCACACCTCCAGGTCAGGACACTCCCTGTGCCAGGTGAGCGGCTCAAGCCTGAGCCCTGCTGTTGTCATAATTACGAGAGAGAAGACAGAGAGAATTGTAATTCCTAATTCTCCTTCAGAGGCTGTTTCAGTTTAATTTAGGAGTTAGGTTCTGTTACAGTCACCATCTCTAGGATGACATCAACCTGGAGAAAATAAAGAGTCTAAGAAAAGAACTTGCTGTATTGTATTTGTATCTGTGTCCTACAACCTGGCTCTTAGAAATTTAACTTAGATGATGCACTTCTGAAACACATTTACTTTCCTCCCCCTACTCAGGGGCTGTAACTAGGCCACTGTGTGTTATTTCCAAATGTCTTCAGTATTACATTTTCCTCTCTTAATATTTGTTTTCAGGTATTGTTTTTGGCTCAGCTTTCCAGAGCTCAAAGAAGTGTGGAAATTTCATATTCCATTTAGCACTTTCTCAGGAGATATGAAAAGAGTATTCATAGAAAGCAGTTGCATTTGGGTTTAACATTGTTAGCGTTTCCTCTCGTGAGGGATATTAAATAATTTCATGCACAACTGCTCAAAATATTTTTTAAACTTCTGTAAACATAAGATTGCCAAAATCTAACATATGTTATGTGGTATTTAATCCTCAAGAGGAACTGAAGGAACAAAACACTTCTGCTAAAGTAATTAATAAGCACCAATACAGATACCTAGAAGCTGTTCCATCAAAATGAATCATATCCTCCTCTAAGTCACACCCAATATTTAGCAGTCTAAAAAAGAAATTTCAATACACAAGAAAGTCAGCTCAAAGGAGTGCTGAAATCTTATGTATCGAGATCAAATCACCAAAGCTGTGCTACCTTCTGGTGCTCCTGAATTAGGAAAAATAGGGAAGTTATTTGTTGAAAATTAATGTTGCCTATGAGAAATCTGTTTTGGCAGAGCATATGAATCCTGCAGGGACTGGCGATTAAGGTTAAAGTGTATGCTAATGAATTATTGAAAGTGAATTAAAAACCAGGAGAGTGCCCTAACTCCATGCCACTTGTAAAGGTATTTTTAGTTGCCACTTACAGTACTGACAGCAGTGACTTTTTGTTTTACTGCAATTGATGTTATGCAAGATTCTCTGCTAAGTGAATCCTGTTATAAAGCTTGTGAAATATTATGGTACTTCACACATTTTGTCCCAATATTTATTAAGCAAAAATAGAAACAGTTTACAGTGAAGTCACTGGACTAAGTTCAGTTCATGTGTGAATCTTTTTAACCAGCACAGCCGTCCTCAGGGTACAGCAGAAAACTAGAGCTCTTGCCTATACTTACTGGGAGTGCTGATCGGTGAGGAAAATGCTTCCACAGTTCAGGATTCGCAGCCTCAAACCCTCTCCTTTCATTCCTTTCCTCTTAATGTGCTAACTAGGGTGCACTCTCTAAAACCTCTGTGAAGATGTGCCAGTGGTAGCAAGAATGTCCTCTTGCATATTAGGCAGACCACTTATCAGAGAAGAGACTGAAGTCAAAGTGCTTGTTCGGGTTGAAACTGGCCTCTGCCAGCCTTGGGACGCTGCTGCACCCAGCCACGGGCAGCAGGGAAAAGGTGCTCTCTTCTTTCAGGACCAGACAAAGGTACTGTCCTCTTTCAGCACAGCCAAAGAGAAAGTCAAAACTCAGTGAATCAGAGCAGGAAGGACAGGGATAGTCTGTAACTGAATCCATGAGGTGTTCTCCACTGGATTTCTTTTGCTATTTCTGAAATTAGAACAGCTTAGCTGTTTTACACTGCACTGAACCAGCGTGAAAGCGAAAGAGACGAATCGGCTTCGGCGTCCACATGAGACTCAGGGACACTTGCACAGCTCATGCTCCTCTCTTCTCTTAATAGACCCTCTACTACATTTTTATACTATTTACCATATGAAAGTTTAACACAGAAAGTCTCAGTTGATGTAGATTAATGTTTGTATTTTCACTATAATCTCACTATAACATTTTAAAGACTGGCTGTTGTTCAGGTTTCATTTTGAAGTAATCTTTCCAGTAACCTACATGAAAAGGATAATTCCAAATTAAAAAAAACCCTATTTCTGTTGATCCTTCTTTTTGCTTTTGATAATCCTCCTCATACTGAATACAGAAGTCTGGATGATTTAAGATATTATTAATAAAATGCAAGCCCTCAGTAAATTAAAACCCTGTATTTCTTCACAGGGTCAAGAACAGAATCTTCCTGCTTACCCCTTTAAATGCTGTCCAGGGCAATTGTCCTGGAAAGGCACTATCACAACTAAATAATGCAGCTCTCGGGGTTCGGTTCCAAAAAGTTATTGATTCAGTTGCCATTCTCTGCTTCTCCTTCTGGTGCCCTGAAGGTGACAGAAGGGACATGGAAATGGAAGTTTCTTTTTCCTTTACAGAAAGTTCCTCCAATTCAGCACTGGGACAATTAGCTGAGCTGCACAACTAACTGTCGCTGCCTTTTTCAGCGGTGCTTCTGATGTGGCAACAATCTCTACACCTCTGCAGAGACAAGCAGTTAATTTATACTAACGATACAACTGCCAGAATATTCCACACTTCTTCCCAAAGCCATCACTGCACAGGATCTAGCCTGGTGTATCAAAGCCAGTGCTTCTCCAGCTGAAGTTTGCTGCTTGCTCTAGGGCACAATTTATTTGTTTTTATTCTTAGCTGAAGAGGTTCTTTAATACCTTTACTACAAAGCAAGATAAAGTGGCCATGAAATTTTGGTTCATCAGTAAATAAGGTGCACATTAACTTAAGTTGCCTGTGATTTAACAGGCTGAGAGCAAAACAAACTTCATTAGAGAGATGGAAGAATTTAAGAATCAGAGTAAAGAATAGAAGACGAAAGCCTCCTGATGCTGAACACTTTATTTAACAGAGTGTTGATAAAACTGGTGTCTCATAGCTATATTTTGCATCTTCTGTGCAGGATATGGTTCTACACAGTATAGTTTTGGAAGTTGTAGAGATGAAAATACACTTTCTTATTGAAAAAACATGTGAGAACTGCCAGCTAGGCTCCTTTCAACTACATCACAAACTTACTTTTTCTTTACACACCTTTATAGGCATTCTTACTAATTTTGGAAGCAACCCAGCCCCTCCTTTAACACCAAGACTTCTAGACTTATCATCAACCTCAAGTTGACAAGCAGTAAAGGTTTCATAGATACAAAGCTCAAGAACTATGAAAATGGAAATCCTGAGAGGAAAATCACTGTCCCTACATAAGGAAAGCTTCAGTTCTGCTTCACTAAACAGCATTATTTTAGCTGGCTGGCGAGCACACACAGATTCTCACCTACTGCAGCACTGTGGTGCCTTCTCCAGTCAGAAGCTAGGGGCTGTAGGAACCTGGCTGGTACCAACTTGTGGTGTCATACTGGGTGTGAGGTAAACTCTGGTTCCAGGTCTCCTGTCTGTGAGTGTGATGTGAATGCAGAGCACACAATTACAAGAAAGTAGGCTCAACACTCACAAGGTATCCATCTTTCTTTTTGTTACATGCCAGTCCTTTGACACACAGCTGAAACCGAAATACCCAAAAAACGAAGTTCTGGAAAAAGCTGTGCTGAGAGCTTCACATTTTTCATACTTCAGCAAAGACTGGCATGGAAAAGCCATGTTAACATTGTCCACATAAATATTCTTTGCAGCACAAATAACTGTAGACATGCATAGCATGGCAGAGATGCAAAAAATCCTAAGTATTTTTCCACATAAAATCAGCATGACAAAATATCACCAGCTAACACAAAGCAGAGCACCAACACAAATTGCTTTTTGCTAGGTATTTAAGCTCAGTAAGTGTATAAATGAAAGGGCATTTTCACTCCCTGCTTTTAAGAAACCAAAATTTATAGCAGTATAGTAGGAGTCTTCAAGGTCAAAGGGTATATAGTCTGCTTGCTGCAATATAATCTGACATGATAAATCATGTACAAGCAGCCAGCAGTGCTGCTATCATGAATTTGTAGAGGGAGAAGAGAAAATGATTTTTACAAAATATTCATTAAACTATACAGCAATTTTCATTTTTTATGTGTTCTGTTTTACTGCTTTGTTTCTCCTTCACAATAAACAATCTGTAAAACAAGCCCTTCCTCTTTCTTATCTCTCCTCCAACAAACATTGTGCCATGGAGAAAAGACTGCTAATGGAATAGTTTTAGAGAGAGGAGGTAGAGGCTTTCTTTGGGACTATACCAGTGCCATATAAAAAGGATTTTTCATCAAGTATGAAAGACAAAGTGACAGATATTCAGTCTTGTTGCTGTGAAAAAACACACAGAGAGTGTTCTTGATAGCAAAGGAGCAGAGCTTTCAGAAACACCTTCATCTGCTCCTTGCCCTACCTGTAGTTCAACCTGAAGGAACAAATAACTTGACTATTGACAAAAAATATGATTGAATTTATTTAATGCTAAATCCTGCAAATGCATTAGGATGGTTCAAAGCTATAAAGAACCAAAATCTCCACAGAATCAGTAACGCAATATGGGAGCACCTGAAAGATATATTTTACAAGACACAAAAGATCCGAAAGCCTAAGTCATGATTGAAGAGGAGGGGGAGTGCAATTTGAGTCTAGCATGTAAAATCTTTGGCCTTTCAGTACAAGCTTTTATGGAAAAGATATCTTAATAAAATTATGATGTAAATTCAAATAGGGAAAAAACAGACAAAATGCAGTGTATCAATCAAAACAAAATAGCTGAGAATCACCTCGCTCTCTGGCAAGACGGATACAGAGATGCAAAGTGAATCCATTCCCTACACCACTAGCAGACTTCGAGCTGTACTGCCAGATCTGGTTTTCAAGGCACTGGCCAAGGAATGCTGTTGTTCCTTTTCCAGCTCTCCTTTCACAAGAAGGCTGACTTTAACCCATTTACTATGCGAGGGGGAAGTTTTCAAACTGGGAAAGTGACCATAGCTTCTTCTAATTTAACTGCATTAGGGAAAGTTTTAAAGCCTCATGCCAGAATGAATCCTCTACCAGCAATTTTGTCTCCTCTTCCATTACTACTGGAAATTTTCAGACGACATCATGTCCTCTTTATACTGCTATGCAATATTTCATGTTCTTAGCCACTGATAAACCAGTACTAAACATTTCTCTTTATGATAGTCTTTCAGTGGACTTAGATTACTTCCATCCCTGTTATTTGTTCAATGAAATGAGGGTAGATAGAGATGGAGACATTCACAAAGGTGGGATACACCAGGTCCACTCACATTGTGTTAAATAAGCTTTGCTATTGACTTAAGGAAGAAGCTCTAAATATGAGGAGCAGGTTGCATGTGGTCTTCTAGAGAAGTTTCTCACCATCCACATTTTTTTATTTCACTTCTTGTGTATATTTAAAGAGAGTTAAAAATTCTACACATTTAGAAAAAGAACGACAAGCTTAATGCTAACTGTGCAAGTCACCTGCTGCAGTTGATTGCATGGAACTGCTAAAACTATTGGCCTTTAAAAATTGTTATGACTGTTAAATTCTAGCATGAAGCAATGTTAAAAAACAAAAGTAATTGTTCTGTTTTGTTTCTGTTTCATAAGAAATGCAAGGGAAACAAGTTAACAGGATTCTCCTCCCCTGCGAATTTTCCTGGGAACCTACAAATCACTGTTTCAGTACCTCAGAGTTTGGAATTGAACTCCCTGAATAAAAGGAAGAGGCTTATTTTTGATCTTGAGTATGCTATTGTTCCTGAGGAATACAGCCTGTTCAACGTTCTGATCCTTTGGCATACCCTTGCGGGTCAGATGTGGAATCACGCAATGATGAGACCATCCTCTGGTGAAATGATGGAAGCCTGTGGACACAGGCAGTCACCTGCCAGTGTGCAACAGACAAATCCACCAACACTGATGATTAGCCTCTAGCTTTAGTGAGGAAATCTTGCTCATCTTGCACTCATATACATCATATAAAAATTAAATGCACCTCTCAAAGGTGCTGTTATTCTTTGCTCTATTTTTTTTCCTCTGGGTGTGATCACATTTATTATAGTAACTGCAGCCTGCCATTTAAAGCTTTCCATGTATTTTATGTCCACTGAACTAGAAATAGCTCAACCCAGCTCGTCTGACTTACTGAACAGGTGCCTTTTCTATACCCAGAGGCTAACAGAACACATAAAATATTATTTTGAATCACTAAACACAGAAGTCCACTGTAAATGCAAGCTGAAATACCTGAGGCCAGGCCTACTATTCATGTAAATAGGTTTAATGCTATCTTCAAAGACCAAAGAGTTTGCAAGGAAAAGAAGGCTCTGGTAGAATGTATAGATTTGGGGAATGTTTCTATGTTTCCCATCGGGATTCACCCTGGCAATTTCAATACTTTTCACTGGCAGACATAAGCCTCACCTGTAGTTAACAATTAAATGCAGCTTATTCAACTAACTTCAGAAAAGTCTAAGAAAATAAAGCCACATTGCTAATTTTTATCATTCAAAACACAGAATAAAACCAGACCTGGCTGTATCTATGCTCCTCCAAAACCAGACAGCACCAATTTTAAAACTAAGAGTCACTGGGAAAGTGGCCTGGGAAGTGGAGCATTGAGAGCAAGGTCTGAACTGTTACAGACCTCTGTGGAGGACTAGAAGGACCCTTCTGTTCCCTACTTTCAAAATATGGGTAGTAAAACTATTTTAAGTCATAAAAGTATCAAATTCCCAACAGTCATAATTCCTGCCCAAATTACCTGAAACATGTATAGAAGCTTTTGAAACTTATAATGGGAATATCCTGGTAAAAGCAAAGGTAGCTGCCATGACAGAATTGCTCCTGGTATCCAAGATCACCACAGAGCCTTTGCAGATTTTGAGACTTAGACAAGTATGCTTATAGTGATAACTCAAACCACAAATTGGTACAGATGAACTCAGTAATCCATACACACCAACCCAGCAACTGTGTCTATCTCTAGAACTACCTCTACACTGCAGATCTGTCTTTTCTGTACAGACTAAAATGGGTGTGGAAGATGAGTGACCTCATGAGTGCAATATGGCTAATGTAGATGTTAGCCATGCTATTGGTACTAATGAAGAGAAATACCATGAAGCAGTTTAAATCTCAGAATTATAACATTAATGCAGACACTTGCAAAGCTAGGGCTCAGCACACATAAAAAGAAATGGAAAGGGGTCTGAAACCCACACACAACCAAAGATCTACAAAAGGATCTGGAGTTACATCCACTCTCTTGAAGTAATTAAACTTGGAAACTGCTATCTCAATAGAAAAAGACTGCTGCAAATGTTCAGCTTTTAAGTGTTTTGGTTATTCATCGGCTAAATCAGGCTGCAGCTACTAATTTTCCAGATCAGACTTTTGCTTTACAGAGTGACCATGATATGTGGTATCATTTCTAAAGGAAAAGCACTTTGTTTGCCACTACTGCAAAATTCATGTTTACAGTTGAAATCTGTGCCTGCTCACCAGGGAAGAATTTTAACACAGATGCATTTTAGATGTTAACATCTACATAATAGCCTACAGAACGTGGCTAATAAAGGCTGATTTACCACTCTATTTGATTAAACTGTATCTCCATCTGCAGAAGGCAAATTGATTCTTAAATTACTAGGGATAATTCCAGCCCACAAACCTTGCAGACTCCTTGCTTCAGCCCCTGAGCAATGAATAAGGCGGCAGCTCCACCCCATCTTATTGTCTGAGTTGTATAATGAATGCTGCCACGTTACCTTTAAGTCTGACATTAAACCCAGTCAATCGGTTAAAGCTCACAAGGTTGCCCCCTGCCAAAGGCATTGTAGGAAGCTCAGTAAGTACTCTATACTAGTACTGATCTTTTGAGCAAAGCAAACCCCTCTCCTTACTATGGCCACTGAAACTCCTTCCAAAAAGAGAGCAACCCTCAAAATCCATTGCTGGCTACATCTAAACCCACAGCAAAGATCATGTTGTAACAACTACCATGAGAGAGGAGAGGAAAAAAGAAAAGTTATTACATCAATTATTTTGATCTTCTAAACTACCTACATTCCAGCATCCTCAAGAGTTACTGGTTCCCACATTTCACAATGTAAAACAGAGGGTTGTTGTTTATCCACAACCTGGCAGATGTTTCTTCTTACACATCACTAAGATACAGCTACACTGCATTTCAGACATGGTAGATGATTTGCAACTCATGCTCATACCTTGTGCAAAAGTTTTGGTCCTCAAAATGACCTCAGAGGGGACAACAGAAATTCACAACAGAAACAGAACAATCAAAATGAGGTTATGGTAGTTTTGTGTTTGGTTGTTTTTGCCATTAAATAATGCCCCAAATGCTTCAGTAAAGCCAAGCCGAGCTGAAATTTTAGCACTCAATGTTTCACATTCAGACAAAGACATTTACAGGAATTTTACCTAAGCATCAAGGAAAGTTCAGCAGATAGAAGGATAATTGTTAGCTTAATTACTGCAACCCCAACTTTATTTAAAATAGACACACCATAGTAAACTTGGTCTTTCTGTATTAATGATGTACAGAAGCTGACTTTTAGACTGCATCAGACCAACACACAGATTGTATCTTGATGCCTTCCAATTCCACTTAAATCAAAGAAGGCATGAAGAGATTTGAGGACTTCTGAATCTTACTGTGCATGCTGCAGTCAGTCTTTTAGAAAGGACAAAGTGAGAATAAAGGGGCCATAAAATGTTTTCTCTTTTGATATCGGGAGAAAATTGTCTGGTTTCCAATTTTGTTGTTGACTTTGCTGATATGAAATCTGCTGCTAATGAAACCTTTGATGATAATTAATGTAACAGGAAAAAAAAGGCAATTCATTGTCTTTTAATCTAATGCCAAACTTTACCCTTTTTGCTGGTATTTCATAAAAAGAAGGCTGGTTCCCTTGAAAAGCCCCTAGACAATAGTTTTAAAGTCTACAGAAAATAGAGAGAGGAAAAGGAAAAGATTTGGCAAGACACAAATACATATATATATATGTAAAAATCAAGAGGTTTAAGCCAAAATATCTCGACAATAAATATTTCTCTGATGCTTCTGATTTTTAGCAACACTGTGAGAACAGGCTAGTGAAAACTCAGGGTATTACTGCAGTGGCACTTCAGCCTAACTGCACAGCTGCTGCAACCATAGTACACACTTGGATATATTTGGTACTGAAGGCTACCTGAGCACTATCCCTGTTCTAAAGACATATAAAACTAATCATGTACCCAGTCTCTTCCATTTATCTAATTTTAGACATCTAAATAAAGCAACTGAATTAAAATTTGCACTCTTCTTAAAGGAACAGGAGAAGACCACCACATCTATACTCCTAATTTTATGATTCAGAGGGTTTGTCTTCATTCACTGACTGTAGAGGAGACCTATGATAGTTAAGCACCTAAATCAGACACTTCAGTACTTAATCTGGGACAAGGCAGTGTAGAAATTGCCTTTACAACATGACAACTACAGCAGAATTGTGAACAGGACCTCCTCAAGATTCTTGCCAGAAATGCTCCTGCACTGATAAAAGAACCAGCTAGGAAAAAAGAGAAAACAACCTTCCCTCCTTTGCAAACTGCCTTTCCATTAGATCCCAACTAGAGAATGAAGGCACACATCACTGGATCAGCAAGAAAGGCACTGTGCCCAGTCTTAACCTCACCTTAACAGCACTCTCACAGAATCATTTCGGGTACCTCTGACATCAGCACCCCTGCTCCAATCTCAGACCATACCACACTAACTCCCCCCACTTGCACCCTACAGGGGAACACAATAAGGGCTAACTGATTACAGTCTGAACTACACTCAGGTGCTCACATTGCTAGTAAATCAGACCAGGTGATGAGTTTCACATTATTGAGCTCTGCAAAAGCAACCTAATGGCAATGTGATGCACATCTCCAGGTGGAAAAATTGCTTCAGTTTGTGAGGAAATTCCCACACAGCAAATCTGATCAGCAATTTTTACTTGCATCAATAATTGTTGTGAGAATAAAATAAATCTAGAGGTCAACTGAGATGTAAGCAAAAATATCATGAACAGAATAAATGAAGAATGTGTTGGAAATATGTCAGTTGAGGTCTCAATATTTCATGAGAAGTATCTGGAATGGCTGAATTTCTACTTTTAATCACTGGATTTTGTAGTGCCATCACTTGAGTCTTCACTCCAGAATGAGTGAATAATTGTAAACAGCTACCATCACACCAGATGTAGCAGGAAAGAAAACACAGCTACTTTTGTTCTTTAGTTTTCTTTAGGTCAAATATTCTACTATTATGTTCAAGGAATCCAGCAGTCATAAGATAAATTGTACAGAAAAGGGAAAACCAAATTCCAGGAGATCTGAGACTGGATTAGCCATTTGACTTCTACGCTCCTAGCACTGAATGGATGATGTTCTGAGATTGGTGAATGAAATTAAGGTCTGAGGTACAACATGTGACATACTACAATGTACAGCATGACTGTGGACCTGCCACACAGATGAACGGCTGCTGAAGGGAATCCCCGATGCTTAGCTGAAACATCACTCATTGGACATTCAAAGCTACTTGAGAATCCTCAGTGTCCTGACATGATACATATTTTCCCAGACAACTTCATTGATTTGGAAAACGATGCTATCACCTATTAGTTTTCAGATAATGCATTTCACTGAATTAAAACCTGGTAGTTACTATGACAACTGCAACACAATATGATTGTCTTTCTACCACTCAGGCACACTAAAGGAGAAACACACTCCTTGAGTCACATATGCTCCATTGCAAACTCTCCATTTTGCTCCAGCAGATGGGATAGCTCAATTACAATAGAATCATTTCTGGGTTAGGGAAACTACAATTTCTTCTTCAGCCTATGTTTTGTTTAGCATAGTAATTCATGTTGGGTTTTTGACAACAAACAACTTCTTAGACTGTAGAGTTTTCTTGTGGTATAACAACAGTGCTGCTTCTGAAGCCAAGCAAGGCTTACAGAGAGACAACACAAGGCCTACAATATTCAGCACGTTAAATGAATGACCAATGATGCATTTTGACTATGAAATGCAATCTGACATACATTTCACTCAGTTCTGAGAGGAGGGGTGGAGGGAGTCACTGCAACTGACAGCCCCAGGGGTGGAAACACAGCTCCACTATTTGGACTGTTCATAGTCTGTTCCAGAGTGTACTGCAACAGGGTGGAGCTCCACAGCATCTGCACATGAAGTTTTCTGGGTACTGCAAAACAATCTAACAGTAACTGATGTATGATATGCATTGTTTGATGCTGATTGCTGCTGGCCATGATGCAGATGGTATAGAATAAGGAGTAGAGAATGTCCTGGGTTGAGCTGAAACTGTTGATGATATTCAATCCTATGTTGGTGCCATGCCAGCTTTAAAACGAAAGGGCTGGCTGGAGCAAAGTACCACGGGGCTTGAAGTTTAGATCAGAAAACGAGAAGCTGCCTGTTGCAGTTGCTGCTTTGGGTTCTTAATTTGAGGTCTGAGTCATTTCTGCTGGGCAGGCTTCTGTGTGCCTGGGTGGGGGGAACCCCACTGCTGCTCCTGCATTTTGCTGCACATGTGTTGCAAAGAGGATGAGGTAATTGTGTATTCTACTATCTCAGTAAATCTGTTATCTCAAGCCAGGGGGTTTTGTCACTTTCCATCCTGAGTTGTGAGAGAGGCCTGTGTTAACCCAGGATAGGTCATCAGATCATAAATAAAAGTACACACATTTAGAATTAGAGATACAAAGATTATCAATGGTGAATGAGAATATTCTGCTGCAATACATTGTGAAAATCCAGTGACAACACAATGGAAAATCAATGCTCTGATTCTGAGACAGCTGAAAGGAAAAAGTGTTTTCTCAGCCTGATTCAGTGAGGAATTCAGATCTCCAGGCTTTCCACTGCCATAGCTAAACTTTGGGAATTTATATGTACATGTAGATAAGAAGTTCTAAAACTGTACTAACACTGCTTCAAATCTGGAGCTACCCATCAGTGAAATGTGCAGACTTCAGGGTACCCCTGTTGCATGATGTCTGTTAGAGTGTGATACCTCTGGTGGAGAGGTCCTGGGAGGCTGTTTCACTGGTCCGTGTATCAGACAAAAATATACTTGTGGCACTCTGAATAAGTTAGTCTGGAAGTTAAGCTAACAGACTTGCTGGGCAGTTGTAAATCACTGTCAAACAATGGGAGACACACTGATGATGTAACTCTATTCTCTGTTGACACATCAATCTGTCTGTCATCCAGAAAAAAATCCTTTACATTAATACATTTCCACAGGCGAATTGAAAAATTCTGATCTTAATCTAATCAGGCTGGTTTATTTTTTTTGGTAAATATCAATTTTAGCTTGTTTAAATTCCTTCTTATAGGCAATGACATTTCAGTTTAACTAATCAAACATTTAGAGCTGAAAAGAACTAAATATTAGTGCAGCTAAATTACATTTATTTTGTGTTTTGGGTTTTTTTGTTTGTTTGTTTTCAATAATACTGCTCCTGGAGAAAAGAAGATTGTATGAAGCAGAACTAGAATGTTCTCATCTGTGAGGATACAGATGCCACAGGTATTTCAGGTGTATTAAAAAATCACAGGAGGCTTTCCTTACTCATTTATCCTACAGAATTAGCTGATAGGTATTTTTTCAATCAGATACACACTAATGCTCCATCAAATAAATAACAACTCACAAAGGCATAATTCTACCGAATCAATGGAGCTGCCCCTGCAGGCCTGATAGAGAGGAAAATCATTGCAGACTGAGATAGGCTCCTTGAACTCATTTCTAGCACCAATCACTGTACATTTGGCATAGAAGCTCTTTTTGTTTCAAGTTCACACTCGCACGGACTTTAGTTCAGACAACCATGGGAACCTGTGATGAAGCTGAACTCAAGCTTCTGTAGCTTCAGGCCAGACTAGAGGCTTTCATGGTATTTCACCTCTAAAGTCCAGGCTGCTGCTGGTATGGACAGAATCAAACCTAAACCACCTGAAATGAGGTTCTTTTTCCTCTGAATTTGTATTAATGATCTTTATATGTTCAGGCCAATACTGCTCTCTGAAGATTGTCTGAGCACCCAGGCAAGTGTAACTCATTTCCTTTCTGGTCCAGAAGCATAAAAATGCTCTTCCCTAATTCAGTGCAGATGGCTTGAGCTTGAAAGCTACCTTAATGAGACTAATAGATAATTGTTTTCAGCTTTTTGAATATTTTCATTAATGACAAGGAAAAGTGTGGCCATTCACAAGCTAACAAGAACTTCCTGGACTAAAGCAGCAAAGCAGAAATTACTTCTCTCAATATAGTGGATCACAAAGGTAACCTTTGCCACTGCTATTCCTGTACTTTGTGTAAGAGAAGACAGCATTAAATTATATGATGCCAGGTATATAGACATGATCTTTTCCTACTGTTCTTATTCTCTGGGCAGCTTCTCTGAAAACTAAGAAAGGTTTTCTACTTAAACAGAAAAAAAAAGATCATGTTTCTCATGGTCAGTGCTGTGCTGGCCTCATGTTAGCATCTTTATACACTTGTGGGAGACCATGGTGAAAGCATATAGCCACTGCTTATAGAATACTAAAGTACTGGTGACTCATATACCAGCTCTCAGGAACCTGGTCTAGATATCACCAGCTCAGGAAACTGCCATAGCTGCATGCAAATATCAGCAGATACAACACTGTAAATTTCAAGCAGGCTCAAGCAGGACAAAGAGTGTGTATTTGCCTTCAACTTTCTTACCTCCACATACACTTTTATCTTTGTGCATTTCACATTTTGGGCTGTGTCATGTTCAGGTATACTTTACATTACTACTCAGTACAAAATGCTTGACATGAATATTTAAGTACTACTGCTTCCACAGTAGGCAATTGAGACAGAATGTGCATTTTTTTCTTCCTCTAACCTAGAGGTGACCTGCCACTGGAATGCAGTTTCCTCTTTCATCATCATTACTCCATAAAAACTCTAATAGCACTGTGTCATGCAACATTTAGGAAAAAACCTAACCAAACTAACAACCCCCCCTCACAGGCCAGTAATTACATTATTACTTAGGTAATAAACAGAGGGAATTTTCCTTCATGGCTCCGAGGTGGACACAAATGTAACAAATAATGAGAGAGAAATTGCAAGCCTGTTCTTGCTGTGACAGTGCTGCACACTGCAGCCAGGCAACACTCGCATCAACCAGGGGACAAGAGACAGAGTCACGCAGAGGAGCAGAGCCCAAGGGCTTGCCCACTTGACAGGGGCTGGCTGGAGCACGCTGCAGTGAAAGGCATTTTGCAGAAGCTTAAAGTTTGTCTGCAAAGACTCACTTTGCACAAGAAACTGAAACAGGACAGAAAGTCTTAGGAACCCTTTTACTTGTTTCCATCCACGTTTAAAGTACTCTTTAAAAGACTGGTAATTGTTTGTCAATGCCAGGTAACCAGAACTCTTCCTCTTTTACTGCTGCAGCTCCTAGGCACAGGGTGCCAAGAAGGTGCTCTCTGCTGACAGAGAACAGAAGCAGTGAGCTCTGATTCCAAGTGACTACACAAAAGCACAGACAGCAAGGGACATCTGTGGAAATACCAAGGCACTACTACTGCCAGGATGGGCAACGAGCCTGGCACATCAGCAGTCCTGAGAAGCTAACCTGGGAAAGTGTCACGGGTCAGGTGTCCATGGGCTCTTGGTCCCTGAATGTTGGCCTTGTGGGATGGTGGAGGGAAACAAAGAGGGCTGCTATTCAAAAGGATAAGTACTACACCAAAACCAAAAGTAATGGAGTGAGCTCAACTGCCACACAGCTCCAGAACTATCGGCAAGCTAACAACACTAAAGCAGCCAAGAGCGGTTAAAGGGAGCGGATACATGGCCCTCTACACCTCATTAATTGGATTTTCTGCAAACCTGAGGCAGAAAAAAGTTATGTCTTCTGCAGTATTTCCTAACAATTATTTGGGAATTTTCATCTCACTGCAGGCTTAAAGAAATCTCAAGAGAAGCACAGCATTATTGAATTAGTTTTCAGATATGCTAAGCCTTTTAGCTCACATGAAATCTATGGCAAATGAGGTGCAGCACATCTCCAAAAAGCAGGATCAAAATACAACTTCTAAATATCCAGCAGAAGCACTTTTAAAATCTTAAGTGTATCAGTCATTAATGTTTCCCTACATTCAAAATGCTTTTTATTGGGATTTTCATTAATTTAGGGATAAAAAAAATTCCATGACACTTTAATATGAATTCTACTGAAAAAGGTAATAACTGTACATATAATTTTCAGATTTTTTTAGGGGGGAGGGTAATACAAACTACCACAGGAACCACAAATACATGTATTTATTTCCTTACTTCACAGTATTCTTTCCACTGAGACTGGGAAAAATTGACTCTGTGTAAATTATTCTTCTATTTGTGCTACTCTTCTGTTTAATTTCCATTAAACTTGTTTCAGAAGATGCTTGTGTGGTGAAACAACCCAAATTTTAGTGTCTGGGTTCGGAGATGTGATTTAGCATTCAAAATGCACCTTTCC
Organism: Pogoniulus pusillus; assembly: GCF_015220805.1. Taxonomy (NCBI): domain Eukaryota; kingdom Metazoa; phylum Chordata; class Aves; order Piciformes; family Lybiidae; genus Pogoniulus; species Pogoniulus pusillus. Next base: position 2,163,252 of record NC_087282.1, on the reverse strand, counting down.
AAACCAAGTCATTCTGCTGCATTTTTTAACTTTTGTAAACAGATTGCAGAGAAGGAGCCAATGCAGATCTGGACATCTTGTATGTCATCAGGCACAGCTTTTGAGTTTTTTATTGCATAAGGGATGGATTTCTGACAACACATTTTAAAAATTGCTTCTTATCCAAAAAACGACAGGCCAGAAAATTACTCATGAAGAATAATCTTTGTTCAGGGAGTGCAGTCCCCCCACGTTCTCTGCAGTGGCTGAGGGAGCCGGCTACGCACGTGGAACACCTGACGGATTGCAAGGGACAAAACCTACCCAATGCTGCACACCACAGTTGTGTCCACACATCAGGTCATGGCTTCTGTTCCATCCCCTGGCCTTACAAAGGGGCAGAGATATTTGAGCTCTTGAGAACCAGGGGTCTGTAACTACCAGTTATATAGGAATCAACTCAGGCCTTCTGGATATCTAGCACTGGGCAATGCACTTGCATGAAAACCTCATGGATTTATTGATTTTTCAGTAGTTGTTAGGACAATTGCATGGCTTATGACACCTGTACAGGATCTGAGAACAAGCTGTTAGCTTTTCGACAGCATTTGTTTAAGAAAATAATCATGAATGAAAGGGAAAGTCGGTGTTTGGGTTTCTTTTAATCATAGAATGGCTTAGGTTGGGAGGGACCTTAGAGCTCACCTGCTCCAACCTCCCTGCCAGGTATGGACACCTTTCAGCTAGACTCAGCTGCTCAAGGCCTCATCCAACCTGGCCTTGAAACATGCCCAGGGAAAAGGCATCCACAACAACCCTGGAAAACCTTTTCCAGAGTCTCATCCCTCTTGTACTAAAGAACTTCTTCGCAAGATCCAGTCTAAATGTACTCTCCCTCAGCTTCAAACCATTCCCCTTTGTCCTGTCTCTAGATGCCCTCATGGAAAGTCCCCCTGAAGCCTTCCTGCAGGATCCCTTCAGCTATTGGAAAGCAGCTCTAAGGTCCCCCTGGAGTCTTCTCTTTTCCAGGCTGAACACCCCCAGCTCCCTCAGCCAATCCTCATAGCAGAGGTGTTCCAGCCCTTGGATCATAGAATCATAGAATCATAGAATCAACCTCCAAGATCATCCAGTCCAACCTATCACCCAGCCCTATCCAGTCAACTAGACCATGGCACTAAGTGCCTCATCCAGTCTTTTCTTGAACACCTCCAGGGACGGTGCCTCCACCACCTCCCTGGGCAGCCCATTCCAATGAGAAATCACTATCTCTGTGAAGAACTTCTTCCTAATATCCAGCCTATACCTACCCTGGCACAACTTGAGACTGTGTCCCCTTGTTCTATTGCTGGTTGCCTGGGAGAAGAGGCCAACCCCCACCTGGCTACAATGCCCCTTCAGGTAGTTGTAGACAGTAATAAGATCACCCCTGAGCCTCCTCTTCTCCAGGCTAAACAGGCCCAGCTCCCTCAACCTCTCCTCATAGGATTTGTGCTCCAGGCCCAAAGGCTCTCTGTGGCCTTTCTCTGGACTCACTCCAACAGCTATCCACACTACCTAAGGAGCCAGAAACATCTGGTAGAAACAATGGCCAATGTTCACCATGGCTGAGAACGTACAGAGCGTTTCAAGGTTTGGTATAAAGGCACATAAAATACATTAGATTTAGAAATATAATAATGCTTGTATTAAAAAAAGGGTGTAGCCAATTATCATAATATTTTGATTTGAAAAAGCAAATCTCACTCATAGACTTTACACACTTCACCATAGAATTCACCAGTTGTATCAAGAGAATTAAACTTCTCACTAGGTATATCCAGAGCAGCTGTGCTCTGTATGCTGGTGCAATCAAGAAATAAATATTATTCTAGAACAATGTGGAAGAAAGAGGAAACAGCAGTGCATGCTGTTTCCTAAGAAGTTCTGATTTGATCTGCAGGAATGGTGTCTGAAAACGATGTAAAAAAAATGTTAGGAGCACTGAAACATTCTTACCTGAGGAGAATCTGGAAAGACTAGAAAGTCTACTTCATAAAGCTGTGAGTAAGGAGATACCATGCAAAACTCACAGTCATTAATGGCACACATAAAACATGCCAAATTCTTTCATATGTGTTCAGGAGTACAGCTAAAGAACATCTAAATATTAGGTTAGTCCTCCCCACTAAGCTTGTGGTCTTGACTACATCATCTGCTACTTATTCAGCATCTCTCTGTAATTCCTAAGCAGAAATCCTGGCTCATCTCTCTGCTACATAATAACACATTATTCCAGCCCTTCAAGACTTGGAATTCTCTGCAAATTAGACAATTTCTGTGAACACAAATCAGCCTCAGCCCAGTGACAGCTCCCATTTCTTCACAGGTTCTCCTTCCCTCGTTACTGGTCTTTGACCTTGCAGAGAATCTGCACTTGCCTCGAATGTGTCAGTCTCTAACTGCCCACTTGCCTGGGCTCACACACCCAGCAGTCCTCTGCTCTAGCAGCTTTCCTTCTTTTTCAACACAGATGTTGGAGCTCCTTTTATTTCAGTACTGACAGCACTACCAATCAGAACTCAACTCCTCCTTTGTTTATAAACTTGCTGCCCTTCTCCTGCCTGGCACAGTAATTATCTTCCAGAGAACAGTGTTCTGACTTCATTCTACCTTTTCCCTTACAGCTTTCACACTGCCCTTAATCCATCTACCAAACAAATTCATATCTGATGGTCAGAGACCTAATTTCAGCCAAACCAGAGGCTGTCTGTTATTTCTAAAGTTCTCTCTCTCATTACTTCTTGTGTTGATATCATCTTGCATCACTCTTACTTATTTACGCTTTGTATTACTTGACATTATCTCAGCTATAGATACTGAGTCCAGAAGTTGCCTATCTTCTCATTAAGGAAACCTCACCATAACCTTTGAGATGCAGTCAGCTAGCATTCACCTAAATAGAACTGGAGTCATACACTGAAAAATAGCCCCGGTTTCAACTCATGCTCAGTAGCTGTTCCATCCATGCCAAACAGAAGAATGAACTGAGAGCACAAAACAAACTTGTTTTCCAACAAATGCTACTTAGCTTTAGCTCAGGACATTAGCTGAGAAGATTAGGCCTATGAAATCTCAATTTTCCCACTCCATTGGGAATAGTGGAAAATAGCACACAACAAAATAATAAAGCAGCCTGGTTTTACTTACAAAAAGCCTAACACTGTGTCAATGTCCTCTTCCAGTGATGGATGGAGTAATATGAAAGCACACCAAAACATGGGGGTTGTGGTCATTTGGAAAAACAAACATAATGAATGCAACCAAAGGAAGAATTGTACAGATAAAAAACCTGCACTGAGAAGGCAAACACACAGCACAGCAGAGAAAGGCATGGAGCAGCAGAGAGAGAGCAGCAGCATTCTGTTAGCTGCCCTGTAACCAGGAACAAAGTGCTGACAGGCACTACTTACCTAGTGGAAAAATGCAGAAGTCAAAGCTGAAAACCCCACAGGGCTGCTTAGGCCCTCCCTCATACGACTGTCTTGTTGATAAAGATGTACAAGCTCCCGTGAACCAGGGACACATCTCAGGTCATGGCTTTTGCACAGCACAGATGAATCAAGAAAAAGAGAGTGCCAGAAGGGCCTTGGCAGGCAGGCTGCAGGAGCTGTGGGGATGAGCATTATGCCCTGCACCACTCCCTCCCACACACACCGAGTGCATTGGATGTCCTCAGGGGGGATGCTCTTGGGGGAGCTCAGGTAGGATGCTTCAGCAAGACTCCAATGAATCAAACCCAAAATAGTTTTTAGCATTTGAGAGAAAGTAAAAATAACTACTGAAATTCATAATAAAGATGTGACCCATCACAAACAGTCTTACTGATTTTTCAACTGCATTCATATGAATCTGCCTTCTGACTTCTGTAGCTCATTTATTAAAATGTGTAACTTTGATTTAGAACTCCCAAAGCTATGTAAATGGATGTGTGAATTCTTAAAAGCTGCTCTTAGAAACACCTGCATGAGTCACAGCCGGGACAGGCATGAGCAAGCCTAGACAATGGTGGTGGTTAGAGGCGGCAGGGGCTGATTTGGTAATCATGGGGACACTTTCACTCTTGGAAATCACCCATATGGTTTAATATAGTTTTGCCCTCATTTCGAATGCCATCACATTGTTCCTTAACTCCTGCCAGGCTAGGAGAGTGTTTGAGCTCTTTCCTGATGAATGTTCCAATCTGGGTTGTGGGGTTACAAATTTTCCCACAGCACTATGACATTCCTGAATGGTTTTGTTACTGAAGAATATTTAACCCGGAAGGAATAAAGTCTGTAGAGAACACAACAGAATTATAAACTCAAACAAGAGAAAGGGAACAGTTCACTAACTCTATTTGACTTGAATGATAGCATGAGTTAGAAGAGAGTTATGAAGCAAAGCAGGTAAAATCAGAAGGAGATACTATTTGAACAAAGGCAGAGGAGACATCAACTCTGAGAGGCTGACAGTGAAAAGGATCTTGTGCTGAGGCCCCAGGTTGTCAGACTCCCAAGTTAGCTTAAAGGTCACCTCTGAAAGATAGCATTTCAAAGGGCAAATATTATAAGGTTGCCCTCTCTGCTCCTACAGCTGAATTAAGCCTCCAAGAGCTCGACTTTGAAGGATGGCACTCTAGAGTTTTGCCTGAACTGGCCTCTTCTCTGGCATCATTTTTCTATGTTAGAAGACAACACTTTAGATATTTGCTTCAAGATCAGCCCAGCAAAGAGCAAGATTACATACCACCATAAAGAACATATGCATTTATCATGATGACTATCTGCTACAGAACAACAGATCAAGGAAATTAGGTGGATGGGGCAATTTTGTAGAATGGTTAAAAAAGAGTTTGCCAAAACAAGGGCATTTTACAGACTTGGGTGTGTTGTAAGAGAAGCAAAACCCAAACTGGCCTGCTAATTCCTACAAACCATCAATGACAGGGTTTGCAGCTGAAGCAGGTAGCTGGAAGAAATGCTCCTATTGTTTGTAGAGAGAAACTGGCTAAGAAACAGATGGCATAAGGCAAGCTGAATGAAATGAGGAAGTTCAGCTCTTTAAAACAGAACAGAAACCCCAGGAAAGCAGCACAATAAGATCTGTGGATTTTAAGCAGGCAGATTGAATGATAAATTCCCTCAAGCGTGCATCACTCATTTATCTCACAGGTAAGAGTGAAGCACACAGGAAGTGAAAATGAGGTCAGGTGGCCAAGGGGATGAATAGAAGACCGATTTTGGATTAACCTCAGAACGACACAGATGCAAGTAGCAAGAAACATTGGAGTTATTAAAGTAAAAAACCACGAAGTCATGCTGTAAGCACATTAGGAGTAGGGAAACTGGTTCAGCAGTTCAATATTCGATGACACTATCAAGAAATGGCAACATACAGGCTAAAGTTTCAACACAGGCCTACCTTTACACAAAGGCAAACCATGTAGGTGACCATCACAAATATCAACAAAAAAAAAGAAAAGGTGAAACCCCAGCCTAGAACAGAGAAATAACAGTATAGAAAGCACTCCTTGCACCAGACCTTTTCATATTACCAAGACCTGATAATCTGCCAGCTGGTTCTCAGTGAACCTGCTCTGGCAGAAGGGCTGGACTAGATGATGTCCAGAGGTCCCTTCCAATCCCCACCATTCCATGAGTTCATGGTTAACTCTTCACAGAACCTCAGGACAGGTAAAAGTAACTTAGAGAAGTACAAAATGTTGAAAATCTGGCAGTCTATATCTGTGACCTTGAAAGGACGAGGAAATGGGAAGTGAAGCTGAGAACTGCAGCATGCAATTAAAGACATTCCTTGTAAATACCAGCAATAAGGACATAAGAGTCACCAAATGTGACTTTGCAAAACCAGTGTGAAGCAAAGCCTCCTAATTTCACTTTATACAGATTTCTTTACCATACATGACTTAAACCCATGAAGGAAATAACAAAAACATTTTGGACTGTGACTTCAGAGTTGCAAACAATTCTTGGGTTTCTAAAGAAGGGTCTTCAAAAATGTAAATGCCATCTTGGGAAAATGGAAGTGCTTTAGCTGAGTGTTAGAGACGTAACTAGAGGATGAGGCAGGGACCTCAGGGCAAGCATTGTGCAGAGATGTTTGATGGTCTTGAAAAGAGTGTCTTGACTTGCTCTTACCATGGGACAAAACTACACTTTTATGATTCAAGATCATATAATTCTAAGATCTCTTTATCACAAATTTAAGTGCATTTTTACATTAGAAAGTGACAAAATAAAAAGGACATTTAACTGTCACAAAAACTGTCCTCCTAGTCCAAAGCATTTTTTCTAACTGCAAACTTCCCTTTAGGTGCTGACAACATTCCAAGATATTTCTAATTTAGTTTTACTGTTGCTGTAAAAGAAAACCAGGAAAAGATCTGGGTCCAGCACAGTGTTTTAGGGTAAGGAAATCCAGACTGAGTGAGCAGAGCACTTGGTGACTGTGAGATCACATAGATGTCTTTATCCAAGGCAAACACCTTCCCTACCCCAAATGACCTATGAATCTCCTGATCTCTGGCTAGTTCTTCCTTCCACAGCATTGTGCACTTCTGAAAGGTCTCCCAATTATTTTTTTAAGGAAAAAAAATATTTTTCCTAAACAGCTGCTGCCCCATACTAATCATCTGGCTTTGTATTTGTCATCCTTCCCCACTATCCCGAAGGGTGCTTAGTCTGCAGAAGGAGCATGGGGAGGTTTGTGCTTCTCTTTTGAAATACTTGGCACTCAGCAACGTAAGGTAAATGAAATTGAATGCTGTGGCATACCATTTGGCTTTGATACACTGCACCCTGCACTGTACTCTAACTCTAACTTGAAAATCAGTGTTTTAGCCAAGATCTCTTCTCCAAAAAAGATAAACTGTATCCTCCTTTAGGTTTTCTCACTGAGCCCTGAATATTTGTGCCCCCCCCCCCCCACCTGAGGATACAAGTGGCTTTGCCCTTAACCCCTAGTTTCTGACCTTGCCACTTTTGTGAAACAATAACATAAGCCTAGTGGAATTTTCTTTCAAATGAAATGTTTACTCTATAAACCTGTAGCTGCTAGATTGCATTATATTTTTATGTTTATTGTTATGAAATGATGTTATTTGTAAGTATAATTCTGTAATAAAAAGAAAACAAAGATTGATGCTGAAAGAGAATGAAATTTCAGAACATGCTATAAAATTAATCTAATACTGGAAAATCATTTAAAAAGTGCAATTACTCTATTTACAGGTGAAAGGAGGAAACAATTGCTTACATAAAACCAAAAAGCTTTATTAGTACAGTAAGAAGCTTATGAATAGTGAAATGATAGTGAAATCATCTTACAAACTAAGGTAAACATCAGCTTTGACTATAACACAGACTTTATTTTACTACAAACAACCTCTTTCATTACTCAAAAGTACCTTTGCATAATTAATGTTGTAGCTATTGCAGAGGTTGCTGGAGTCTCTTTGCATAAATCAAACTCACCTCCTTCTGTTTTGCAAAGCTGATGCTCAATTGTAACACCCTCTGGAAAGTACCAATTGGTAATGATGAAAAGAGCAGATCTGAACATTTATCTGGTGAATACATTCACAGCCTTTGGTAGTATCAAAGAAGGATACAGAAAAGATACTGGAATGAGATTCAACAAGGCTACACCTTGGCCACAACAACCCTAAGCAGCGCTACAGGCTGGGGACAGAGTGGCTGGAGAGCAGCCAGGCAGAGAGGGACCTGGGGGTGCTGGTAAACAGTAGTTGAAGATGAGGCAGCAGTGTGCCCAGGTGACCAGGAAAGCCAATGGCATCCTGACTTGAATCAGGAGCAGTGTGGCCAGCAGGACAAGGGAGGTTATTCTTCCCCTGTACTCAGCACTGGTCAGGCCACACCTTGAGTACTGTGTCCAGTTCTGGGCCCCTCAATTCAAGAGAGATGTTGAGGTACTGGAACATGTCCAGAGAAAGGCGATGAAGATGGTGAGGGGCCTAGAACACAGCCCTGTGAGGAGAGGCTGAGGTAGCTGGGACGGTTTAACCTAGAGAACAGGAGGCTCAGAGGTGACCTCATTGCTGTCTGCAACTACCTGAAGGGAGGTTGTAGCCAGGTGGGGTTGGGCTCTTCACCCAAGGAACCAGCAACAGGATGAAGTGACACAATCTCAAGTTGTGCCAGGAGAGGTCTAAGATGGATGTTAAGAGGAAGTTCTTGCCAGAGAGAGTGATTGGTATTGGAATGGGCTGCCCAGAGAGGTGGTGGAGTCGCCGTCCCTGGAGGTGTTCAAGAAAAGACAGGATGAGGCATTTAGTGCCATGGTCTTATTGACTGGACAGGGCTGGGTGACAGGTTGGACTGGATGAGCTTGGAGGTTATCTTCCAGCCTGGTTGATTCTACAGGGATGGTTGGAAGTACAGACCATTCCATGACAGGGATAGAAGGAGCAATTATCCCTGCTGGTTTATCACAGGGTGCCTGCTAACACAATGGGGAGGCTCATGAACTAGAGAATACTCACTGAACAGTTTAAAAACCACACAAGAAATGTTAATGTCTATTGTTCTACCAATACTTCCAGTTTGGGACCTTTCATAGATTCATGACTCGGTTAGGCTGGAAGAGACCTTGAAGACCAGCTAGTCTCATGGGCAGGGACACATTCCATTTTCACAGAATCATAGAATCAACCAGGTTTTCCTTGATAGAGGAGCTACTTTGGGAAAGTCTCAAGGAAACAAGGAAACCATTTACAGGGCAATCAATACAACCACCCTGCAACTTTACACCAGGACAAGAAAATGCCTCCATGTGACCTAACACTCACCATCAAGGAAACAGACAACTTTGGAAAGACCTGAAAAGCACAGTAGCATGCCTGCACAAAGCTGACTTCCAAGTCACACCTCTTCTTGCTGGAATGTGCTTCCATGGTACAAAATGAAGATAAACAGATAAAGACAAAAAAGAAACTCTGCATGGATCCTCAAATTTATCCCCATGTCTATGTGTAGTATAAGGAAAAAAAACAAATCAGCTGAACTTAAGGTTGGGTACCAATATCTGAACCATTCACCAAGCACTAACGTCACTTGCAACAAGAAAAGCGTCTTTTGTTACAGCCAAGGAGGTTACTTTTAAGGGAAGCTCACAGTTCATCCTCCAAAGCCAGACAATGTATTCTCCTCTTGGAATTTAATATTAAAAACAAGATAAGAAAGAACCATATAAAGTCAATGCAAAATGGAAAAAGCCTGTGGAAAGAGCTACTTCTTGAACGATAGTAATTAAAAGCCTCAACATAGCTCTGAAAGAAGGGAAGGGATAATCTTTATTATACTTTAAGCAAGGCAAATGGCAGATTGATATCCCTTGGCACAGGAATACGCTACTAAATATTTGAAGACAAGCTGTGACTTCAAATATCACATCCAACTGCAACTTGATTTTTTTTTTTTTTGCAGAAAAAGCAACTCATGCTGAGGAAGATATGGCTTATTTGAAACTTATTTACTGTCATAACAGATGGTGAAGACTAGAGAGAATATAAATGAAAAATATGGGGGCCCAATAAATGTCAAGGCTCCCAACTTGGCTTGTAAAATTAAAAGGGAAAAAAGAGAAAAAAAAGAAAAAAGCTCTATCTATGCAAGATACAGAAACTTAACAGAATAGATTAGCTTTTGAACATCTTGGAAATAACCATTTTTCTGCCCACACAATGTGAGATTAAAAACTGCAGAGATGTTACAGTCACGGCCATTCTGGAGAAGCTACACACCATGATCTATACAGACTTGGCAGTATTCAAAGCTCCTTTCCAGGTATTTATCCCCAGATCTCTGGAGGACAATTTCATCAGTTTCAACTAGGATGGGCAACAGAGTTTCCCGTGAATTTATGTGGCAGAGCAGGGGGCATGATGGCCATGTTTGCATCCCTAGGAAACACAGCCTGAGGAAGAAGGTTGAAGTTAGGAGCCAGAGCTATAGATTCAAGGCCTTCCCTTGACTGGCAACTTTCAAGCCTGGGGCTCTCATTTCTAAACAACCCAAAATTTTAAAACAGCAAAATAACCTGCAAAGCAATTAGACTTTATGCTCTGTCCTCTCTTAACACTCACTCCGAGGGCACCTAGGACACTCTGAATAGGAGGACCTAGCATCCTGTAAAACTGTACTTCAGATCCTCATCACAGGAAAGCATGCTTGCATGATGCAGACTTCCTTGCTTTCTGAGGTATGCAGGTGAAAAAGGAACCCATGAATAATAGAATCATAAAATGGTTTAGGTTGGAAGGGACCTCAAAGCTCAGCCAGTTCCAACCCCCCACCATAGGCAGGGACACCTCCTACTAGAACAGGTCACTCAAGTCCTCATCCAACCTGCCCTTGAACACCTCCAGGGAGGGAGCATCCACAACCTCCCTGGAGGTGTGCCAGTGTCTCACTACCCTCACTGTAAAGAACCCTTTCCTAACATCTAGTTTGAATCTCCCCTCTGCCATTTTAAACCCATTATCCTTCGTCCTATCCATTCACTTACGAAGGAAAACTGCATTTGCATTGCTACTGGAGTCACTATTAGCTTGGCAAGGCTATGGATACAGAAAGCAAACAAAATTGAGGCAGAACTAAAACAAAGTGAAAATGATATTCAGGACAATCAGAAACAAACCGTCAGTGTAAACTTGTGTAACCAAGCTGAAGCAGTGACAGCTCAATGGCGAGCAGAGCTTTCAGGGTTCAACTGTGCAATGCACTAACACTGTAGGTCACATAAGGGTACAAAGCTAGCAGCAATATAAATAGACATTATTCTGTATTTAGCTTCTCTGTTGCTGGTTTACATCACCTAGATGTCTAGAAAATACAGTATCTCATTCACTAAAATACTTCACAGCTCATTTTACTTTAAACCCAGTAGTGAATTTCAGAAGGTAAGAAACTGAGTATTAAACATCCTGCAATGGCACAAAGGAAAACAAAACCATGGGTGCATTTTTATGCATTTTTTTTTCCTTATGAAAAACAAGGAAACATACACAAAGTACTCGAGTTTTTCATGCTGCTGCCTTTTATGTTTTCTGTGCATTCTGTTTGAATGCTGTCCTCTTGATTATATTCTCTGAAATACTTGTTTGAAGTAAGATGCTTTATTTTAATAAGTAGAACAAAGCTTTGAATAGCTTGGTTCAAAAACAAACAAAAAAAACAGTTTTAAATAAAAGGAGCTGTTGCTAAGCACAGGGATCTTTGCCAAATACTTTTAAAATGGTTTATTGTGCCCTAGCAATCCTGAGATTAAAAACATCTCTTGAATTACAATGACACATCAAAAAATAAAATTAATGTGAGGGTTTTCATTACAAGAATTGAGCCTCTGTGTGTTATTCTTTCCATTAGATAAGAAAGAAACATACTGAGGTACATTGTTTTTGCTGTCAGAGTGAGCTTTTAGGCAAATATACAACATCACACTATATCCCTCATGGACTCAATCACGTACTGTAGCAGTTCTATTAATTCAGCTTAATGCTGTGGATTTAAGGGATAGACTGTATATTTTCACGTATTCTTCTGTACTGGGGATGAGTTATTTTTAGACTCCATAAGTCTTCATCAAAATCAGAAGACTGTATTGCCTCATATGACTACAATATGAATAACAGTATTGCCTGCCTCTATAATAAACATTTAATTTTCACAGGTCTCACAACAGTAACAAAACAACTGTTTTGTCAAGCTCTTATGTTGCAATACTGCAGAGCATATAGATCTCATTGTCAACGTGAAACCTGAAAGCAGAGCTAGACATTTTAAAGAAATCCAAAATCAATAGCATTTCCTAGTGAATAAAGATGCTTAAACCAGTGCTTCGCTGGTTTAAACAGTGCTGGCTTCACAGCAGTCAAATTATGATTTAGAATGGGGAAAAAAGGAAGTAACAACAAAACCAGAGAAAACAGTTGCTAATTGATTTAAACCACATTTGATTTCCACATCCTGAGATTTTATTTTAGTTTGTATCTTTGGGAGAGGGGGGGGAGGGGGGGCTGCAAATACATGACAAAGCAAAGGCATTGCTCCAGATAGCTCAAGCTAGATATAAAGCAGAGCCATGCAGATCAGTAGGACTTGACTTGAAATCGCTATCTGTTGTGTTTTGCCCAACATGTCCTAAGATACCAGTGAAGTACAGCACATGTAGCTTGCCAGGTAAGCCATTTGCACAGGTACTGCATGGCTTCAGCTCACAGGTTTTATTTGTTGGCATGCACTTTTCTACTTCAGGAGGACAAATCGATGAATTCATCTGCAAGTTACAGATCATGCCAAATGAGAACAAGACACACTGCAGGTATCAAAGCTGAGCAAAATCCAAACCAGGTAAACCGGCAGACATAAAGACAGCAATGATTGGAAGAAGGGGGTCATTAGTCTCGTTAATTACATACATAGCCCATTATAAATATTCTGGTACCTATTGAGCCCAAACCACTTCTCACTCAAATAATTTCTACACTGTAGAAACTGTCCCTCAGAGTGACACTCTCCTTTTAATAGAATTTGCACATACAAGGAAACAGCTTTTTTCTTCCCCATCTTAAAAAGAAAATATGTGAGGAAAAAAACCAAGAGTAATATGTCAAAAGGAAAAGCAAGGTCACCTTCTCAAATCAGCAATGGATTCTTTGCTTCTCAAAGTTGGCAGGAGTGCTTACAGTTTCATTTGGGACCTAATACAGTCTAAAAGGTGTTCCCTAGTTGTAAGGATACTGTCTGCAGGCACATTGACATTGCTGCACCTCCTGTATTTAGGCACAAGGAGAAAGATGGTGGGAATAGAGAAGAGGCATGACAGATAAGATCCAGTACATCCATCTTCCACTGCTGTAATTTACAGCAACCTTCAGCTGCTAAACATTTTTAAGAAAGAGTGAAGAACACAACTTTTCACCAAGAAGTCTACAAACAGGAACCTGGTCCACTTCCCAAGCAGTCCCTACTGCTGAATCAAGCTGATGATCAGACTCTGGCCGTACAGCAAGACTGAGCAGGAGAGCAATGGGAAGGGTGGCTGCAAAAAGGCAAACAAGGCCTGGACTATGAAAATCACAACGGTGTACACAGCATATCCTCAAAGCCAGCAGAGATAAGTGACAACAGTGAAAGCAAGAAAAAAAGTAAATGCAATTTCAAGTGCAACAGCTAAAGGACTTGCATGCGCAGATCGTGACTACAACAAGAGACTTCACTTGGGGACAGTATTTCCTCTTCACAGAAGTTAATTTGGTATTGAAAACTATCCAGACTAATCTTCTGCAATGGAGTTTGCCTATGGGCTAGCACAGTGGGTTCTCTTTTTAAAAGAAATAGAAATTTCATATCAATATTGCCTCACCTGGCACTGCACAAACTATCCAACAACTGACACAGACATGCATCTCTGTGCTTGAAAACAGCTGAGGGTTGTTTCACACTCTGAAAGGCCTGTCTTGGACAACTTGAGAAACGTCTGTGCAAAACTGTACTTCAGAGATACTATATATGTGAACTAGAGACACTCTGTGGGTTAGCTTTCCTCCTCCAGGAGATCCTGCTTAATCCTCTCATACACATAATTGGGGTAAACAAGATTCTCATGATCTTCAGTCACACAGGACTAGGACTTCATTCTTAATTCATCAAGTCCACTCAATTCAGGGGGAGTGCAAAGACAACAGGTGCCACTAGGAAAAACATTCCTAAACCAGCCCCATTTGATTCCCTGCTCTGATAGCAAATAAGAAATAAAAGACTTTAAAAATGAATCGGATCCCTTCAACATGCGCTGAAAGAAGGCCATCACAGTTTACAGCACTGAAAAGTGAAGAATATATCTAAGAAAAAGATGACATCAACTTTTACATACCTCCTCAGGAAATATGTTCCTGTTTTTCTCTACTCTTCGCTCTGCCATGCTGTTTTTCTCTGATAATACTGCATAACTCCAGACTTCTACGAGACAAGAAGAGGAGGCAGTCTCACATAAAACATCCATTCACTAGGAAAGGCTCTTACTGGTCTCAGAAGTCCCAGAATCATAGAATCAGTCAGGATTGGAAGGCACCACAAGGATCATCTAATTTCAACCCCCCCTGCTATGGGCAGGGACACCCTACCCTAGAATAGGCTGGCCAGAGCCCCATCCAGCCTGGCTTTAAACACCTCCAGGGATGGGGCCTCAACCATCTCCCTGGGCAACCCATTCCAGGCTCTCACCACTCTCATGCTCAACAACTTCCTCCTCACATCCAGCCTGAACCTACCCATCTCCAGCTTTGCTCCACTCCTCCTAGTCCTGTCCCTCCCTGATATCCTAAAAAGTCCCTCCCCAGCTTTTTTCTTGGCCCCCTTCAGATACTGAAAGGCCACAAGAAGTCTCAGAAGCCAGATATCACCAAGCCCAAAATGCACCATTGTTTGGACAAAGATGCAATGAATTGTCATGATGTTCTAACCTGCAAGAAGATACACTCTTCACTACCAGTCAACATCCAATACCACTCATTAAGAGAAGTGAATTGTGGAAGCTTTGAACATTGGCACTGGATCTCACAGACTGGCAACTTCGTTTATTCTCATTTGGTTCTGTTGATTCTTGTTTATTCAGTATGAGGCACATCATATAAACTAAGTCTGAGATAATAATTTTCTCATTTCCTATACACCTTAACTGTTAATAATTGAGGCCTTTTTTCTTCATACTGATTTAAAAATGAATCAAGACAACTGAATAAGCTGCAATTCCCACAATCAAATTTCCAATATGCTCTAAAGCATAAGATTAATTTTCACATTTGAGTTTTCCTATGACATGGATTGGACTGCAATCCTTCCAGGCATTTATATATATCTTAAGCTTATAAATAATAATAATAATAATAATAATAATAATAATAATAATAATAATAATAAAATAACCTGTGTTGAAATAAGCATTTTGAGCAAATTATGCAAATGCTAAATATATTAAGAAAAACTCAAAGGCAGAGTAAATGAAACCAAGTGGCTCTGTGCTAGTAATAACTTAATGAGAAATGAATACTTCTTAAACCAAAAGTAAAGCTTTTTGGGTGAAAACTTATGAAAATCAAACAACTTGGGGTAATTGTTGAGATTACTTGTCAGGGTGAGATTTCTGTCTAAATTATCCTTATTTCAGCCTGTTAGTCTGATGTTACCTCCTCCAGTGGTATGACAGTCTCTTATTAGGGAACTTGGCTTAGAGCTTATTCTTTAACTTTCTGTCATAATAAACTCTTGCATAGATTAAAGCAAAATATTAGGGTGGTAGCTTGTAGCTGATGTTGTTTCAGTGCAGAAATGTTGTAAGTTTAAAGCTGAACGTTTGCTCTAATGATGACTCTGTTAGCTAATTGAAGCAAGAACTGCAGAGACGTTTCTCCTCTCCTGGCAACTGCCGTTTCTGCTAACACTCAAGTAAAAAGTAAACACACTTTGGGTACTGGAACCTGCTTAAGCCCTTTTGTAAACTGAGCACTGCCATTTCAAAATTAATACTAAATTGAATTAGTTGTCTGACAGTGTTTTATCTTTCACTGAGGAAACATTTGAACAGAGTAAATGAAGCACAGATGGGAACTCGGTGACAGGCACCCGCGGGCGGGCACTGTGGGCACAGGGCTCCCGCGGACGCGTTGGGTCTCTCGGTTTAAACCCCAGAGAGCGTTTCTCAAAGGCTTGCGCTGAAATGATCTTCCGAGTCCGAGCTCTTCTGTCCCCCTCCACCGCCTGCCCTCCACCGCCGCCGTTACGGGCCCCGTGCACCTCTCACTGGTGAGGCCCAGGGAGGTTGAAAGGGAAGAAACTACCACGCACCTGGGACGCCGAGCGGCCGCGCCGCACCCCTTCCCCGGGGAGGCGAGCGGCGAGAAGGGTGCAAGCGCCGGCAGCCTGGGCCGGACTCCAGGCGAGAGGGTCTGACACGGGCCGGGTAGGAGTCTAGACGGGAGGGACGGACAGGGGTCAGGCCGTGCGATCGCCGTCCCGGCCGGGCCCTAGCCGCGAGGTGAGACCGCGGGCGCGGCCGGGCCCAGGCGCCAGGTGCGATCTCCAGCGCGGCGGGGCTCGAGCCGACAGGTGCGACCTCCGGCCCGGCCGGGCCCGCGGCGCCATCTGGCGGCACGGGGAGGAACCGCCGCGGGGCTCGGCAGGGGCGCCGGTACCTCGCGGCCTCCGCGCGGCCCCTCCAGCCTTGCGTCCGGTCTCGGCGCTGGGACGGCCGAGCGCGGAGTTCGCAGGAGAGACCTGCCGTGGCTCTCGCCTGCAGGCTCGGAACGGTCCCACAGTGGTTGGCTACGCTTTGCAGTAATGAAGTGGAGAATTTCTGCCGGACGTGCCACGCCAGTTCTGGATGATCCTATGTTTCGTTTGCTTGTAACAGACTTCACTCCTGGCTTTACTCTCTGTGTAATTTCAACAAATAATCATTTCCCAGTAGCATTTCCTATATTTCAGTATCATGCACCACATCCATAATATGCACTTTGCAGCCATCCCTTCATTCCTGTGTCTATTCTAACATTTCAGCTTCAGTCCTGTGATTTTGGAGGAGATAACAACAGATCTATTAAGGATCTTCCTTCTAACTACTTCTACATGCAACTTGTTTAATGTTTTAAATAAATTCTATATTAATAAGTGAGCTGTAGAGTATCAAGATATGCTGTTTAGTGGGTATACAGAGAGAGTGTCCTGCTTTGGAATGTGACAGCTACAATTCAATGGCATTTCTTTAATAATTCACCAAAAAGAATCTACTAGCTATGCATATATACCTCTAAGTATAAAGGCCTGTTATCTATCTATCTATCTTATATGATAGATATAATTTATATGTGTTATATACTATACATTGTTCAGCAGCAACTGGAAGTAATTAGTCTCTAATTAAAAGCAAAAATACAACATGCATTATGAGGGCTGCCTGAAAAGCAATTTCATAGAATCAACCAGGTTGGAAGAGAGCTCCAAGCTCATCCAGTCCAACCTAGCACCCCGCCATAGCCAATCAACCAGACCATGGCACTAAGTGCCTCATCCAGGCTTTCCTTGAACACCCCCAGGAATGGTGACTCCACCACCTTCCTGGTCAGCCCATTCCAATGCCAATCACTCTCTCTGTGAAGAACTTCCTCCTAACATCCAGCCTAGACCTGCCCTGGCACAGCTTGAGACTGTGTCCCTTCATTCTGCTGGTTGCCTGGGAGAAGAGACTGGCCCCAACCTAGCTACAGCCTCCTTTCAGGTAGTTGTGGACAACAATGAAGTCGTCCCTGAGCTTCCTTGTTTCCACTATGCAAACGTTTAACAAATATTCTTTGGGAGTAAGATCTCCAGATCAAGCTGCAGTGACCAATACAGGCTGCTTTGCTTCTTGCCCTACACGTAATTGTGGATCATTAACTTTTCCTGCCTGTGCAAACCCTAACACAACACTGGTTGAGTTTACCTTTATGGTACGACATGGAAAGGAAATTCTACACCTAGAAACTTCTCACAGTCCAACAGACTTGGGTGAGGCAGCAATTCGGGCAATTACTAGAAAACACACACTTTCCACTGACTCAAGTCCAACTCTGTCACTGCTTGAACAGTTAGTGCAACAGAGCAGAGCTGGGGCTGTTGGGTCTGACTGGTGACACCAAGCAGTATCGCACTCCCATGAGCCATAAGGGCTGAATCTGCCAATGGATTGCATATCCTTTTCCCCAGGCTCTGGAAAATAGCTACAATGGTGAAAACACTGTTTTTTAGGGAAATAGTTGAATATAGTTTTTAGATGGTTTAAAGCCCATGGGATTTTAAGTAACTGACTTCCTCACTGAACAACCAAAATGAAAACAAAATGAATCACAGACAGTAAAAATGAATGAACCTGTCTGTAATATTTCCCTTTGCCCACTACACTCAGTGATGCGACAACCTTCTCTGCAGCCCTATCTCCTTGCTTTTCCTTATTCTCTTTCCACAGCGTTTGCCTACTCCTAACTAACAGGATAGCTGCTTATCAGTTGGTACATCTCCTGTAAGTCTTTCTGAATCTGGTTGCATGACCCCCTGTTTTTCTTGGCCTGCCACTCCCCTGCAACACAAAAACCAAAGCCGGTGCTGTCCCTTGACTGCAGGGGCTTTTCTTTTTTTCCAGACCATTGGTTTATAAAATGAACAAAATTGGTTCTAATACTGATCTCCTATAGCACTCCACTAATCACTTTCCTCTTTCCCGAGCCACTACCCACTCACAAATACCTCTGTCTTTGATGTCTCAGAAGATAATTTATCTATACACATACCTCAGCTACTATAAAGCATCAAAATTACAGACCTTGCAGATTATTCTTTTGTGTTTTGCTCTATCAACAGATTTCCTAAATGTTAGGAAAATTATGTCTATGGACCCAATTTACTTGTTACTGCACAGCAATGATTTGTTAAACATAATCAAATTTTTGTGGCTGCCTTTAACTGTAATATGCCAGATGCCTCCACTGGGGCCTGGTATAAAAATAAACAGGCTAGGGAAAAAATTTAACCACGGGGATGGTTCTGTGCACTCCTTCACCATCGCAGCTCAGGCACTATCATCTGGCAACAGTTCTCCTATATGGGAAATAACAAAAAACCCAAACAACAAACAATCAATGTCCTCTTTTACATCTAGACAGAAGCACCTGAGCATACAAATCCATGCATGCACCCTTTGGTTTAGGAATCCATCCCCTGACACAAATTATAGCAACAATGTTTGATTCCTTCTCGTGATTACTCCAGGACTCTGCTCTACCCACAACAAAGCTCTGCTCTGCTCTTGTTTTCCTTATTTCAAGAACTATACTTTCTACTTCATCTTGTAGTTACAAGTGTTTGTCCATCACTCTTCCA
Organism: Pogoniulus pusillus; assembly: GCF_015220805.1. Lineage (NCBI taxonomy): Eukaryota > Metazoa > Chordata > Aves > Piciformes > Lybiidae > Pogoniulus > Pogoniulus pusillus. Next base: position 2,144,302 of record NC_087282.1, on the reverse strand, counting down.
GTCTTTCATTCAGTTACTGTGAAGCCCTCAGGGTGCTTTCCCTTGTGTTTAACTGCATTTGGGTTGGAAAAAAAAAAAAGAGGAGCAAATAAAAGCGCTGTCTCCACTCCCTACGGCCTTTGTTTCCCACCTGGGCTGACTGTCCCAAGGAGAGCAGAAAGCCTAGCGTGTGCTTTCTGTGGCCACACTGGATTCACTGCAGCAGATGACAGGGCAAAAGACAGGGCACTTTCAGGAGGGACTCCCCAGCCTATGTTGAATAAAAGCACACCAACGACTGAGACACACATGTGTTCTGCTCCACCTGCCTTGCATTTTAGCAGTGCTGTTTCCCTTGTCTGTGACCACCCTGGTGTAGTTCTTTAGACAGTAACCAGGCAGGATGACAAATGCTGAGTGCAGACATTATCCATAAGTATCCAGTAGTATCATAATTGGTGTATTTTACATCTCAAGATATGTTAAGAGAGCACAGCTTCTTCTATGCCTCACTTCTTCACACGGAAGTTGTTAAGCACTCAGTGAGCAGTGCCATACCGCCTCATGGAATGATGACTGTGAATCATGGGCAGAAGTAAAGATTTCAAACAAAGAGTGAAGAATATTGATGGAAAAGCATACTCTGAGCTGCTGACTTCTTTCATCTATAAAGCAAAGTTTGGAGAAAAATAAAAGTTCTGTTTTATATTTACTCTGTGCTGACAAAATTCCTTCTTTTTTTCCTTCACTAGTCAGAGACATAAAAATCCTATTACAACAAAAGAATTTGTTCCAGACCCCATCAAATGTCAGAGGCATTCTGATAGCTAAGTGCCAACACAAGATAAAGATTAATAATACTGGCAGCAACCTCCATTCCCAAGACTTCTATAAAGAAAAGGGATGGAGCGTACCAGCGTACACACTTCTTGGCTGCTGCTTTTGCATTTGCCTTCATTCCACTGTGAACTTTGAATTACGAAAATCCCTGTGGATTGCAATGACATGGTATCACCACTTCAAACTTTTTTCCTTGGGGAAAAGAAAGGGAAAGGGAGAGGGAAAGGGAGAGGGAAAGGGAGAGGGAAAGGGAGAGGGAAAGGGAGAGGGAAAGGGAGAGGGAAAGGGAGAGGGAAAGGGAGAGGGAAAGGGAGAGGGAAAGGGAGAGGGAAAGGGAGAGGGAAAGGGAGAGGGAAAGGGAGAGGGAAAGGGAAAGGGAAAGGGAAAGGGAAAGGGAAAGGGAAAGGAAAAGGGACAGGGAAAGGGACAGGGAAAGGAAAAAGGAAAATAATAACTTTAAAAAAAGTAAGTAAAATATTTTTTAAAAGGTAAAATTAAAAAAGGAAGAAGAAAAAGCACAATGCAGAAATGTTTTGTGTTGGAAAGCCAGTGGCACACGTTCCTGCAAATGCAGGGAATATATGGACATTCCCTGCATGCATAAAAAGGTCCTTAACAGGCTGTCTTTACTCACAGGGCCCTTCAACAGGTATTCCTGCTTATGTCTTGTGGTGATATGTATTGTAAACGTGTGCACCATCTTATTTTATATTAAAACAGAAACAGATTGTTTCATATAGTCGAAATAACTGATAACAGAAGGCATAGCCATGCTAATTTATGTTGATCAGGATCTGTGCACATTTTCAAATCTTCGAGGAAAGGCAACTCTAACTTAAGCTGTTAAGCTAAAACCATCACATAAAGCCCAATTGGAGAGAACTGACAAAATAGTTGTGCAAGAAAAAAACATACTTAAAAAATAGTCACACGCTTGTCAGCTTCAAAACTGAAGCAAGGTTATGCTGGTTTCTCTGCTGAGATTGAGAGGAGACCCAGTGTTTTGTTCATAAACAAGAAGTAATGGAGAGATTAAAAACCGGTTTCAAGTAAGCCAGAAACAGAAACCAGCTGTGAATTTAGGTGAGAAAAGTGAGTAGCCTATGCTAATTACATCACTGAGGACAAAAATCTTACAAGAAATTCACAAGAATTTTTATCCCCTGCTGTTGCAGTTTGTACCCTCTGAATCTGTCTCTGGGTGGTAATGGAGTCACACCACCAAGGTGTGCATACAAGGACCTTCTGCACTCTGATGGAAATGACCAGTGGTAATTTCAAGCTCCTTGAGAAATGAGACAACAAATCAAAATTTATCAAATGGGGAAAAAAAATAAGGCAAAAGTAAAAAGGCAGAGTTAGTGGACAGCCTTTTGAAGTGTTCTACAGAGGGAGAGGATTACAAGGAGTTACTTGGCAACACTGAAAAGAATTGGAAAATGCTGCTCTGGTGTCAGTGACAGTGTCTGCTCTTTCTGATGTCCTCTGACTCTGCTGGTAGGGAATTACCAGGGGTTAATCCTGGCAAAGCAGCAAAAGAGGCAGTTTGAGAAGGCATTGGAACTTAGTGCTTCACAAGGCTGGAACAATTAGGAAAACTAATAATGGCCAAAACTGGTTCTTATCACTTCAAGACTAAATTACTGCGGGCATCAGAAGCTATAGGCAATTCAGCAGTGTATGCTTTTGGCGTGGGCATGGACACACTGAGTTAGGCTTGGGAGACAATGTTTCATTCTTCAGTCAAACCCCACATTTTTCATAGCTGTGTACATTAAAGCATACCAGCAGATATCTCTACAAGGCAAATGTGGAAGCTTGGGCTTCTGCTAGGATGCAGATTTCCTCAGCACCATCCAGTGCGTTCTTCACAACCACACCATTCTGACAGCACAGAAATTTGCTTGCTGATCTCAAAGGTACTTCTAGAGTAGCAGAAATGACATTTGTACTTCAAGTGCAGGGCCACTACCTGTGCCCGTGACAGATACTCAGGCTCCTCACAGAACTGAAGGTAACTTGTCTCAGTAAGTGTTCAGTGCAAACTGAGCTTTGCTTTTGTTGGCACTCGGGGTTCTGTGACACATGGCCATGTAGCTGGCATATTGCCACTGAGAAGTAAGACACTGGTGATTTTTTAGCTTTCTGAAGTAGGAAGACTTCCCAAGAGTAACAGAATAAACTATGATTTGTTCAGTATTTCCAATGGTCAATTACTTAAAGTGCACCGCACCGGAGACTGCAAGCCCTGAACACCACCTAGCATGCTATTATGTAGCGAACTGTAGCAACCACGCAACTCACTTCGGAGGTTATTTCATCGCCATCTGAAGCACGTCTGCAGAGCCAGGGCCGGCTCTAATTACAATATTGTCGTTTTGACTGACAGACAATATGTCTACAATCAACTCAGCCGAAAGCCATGTGTTGCCGCAGCTCCCTGTCCGACTGGGAAGCGCACAGAACCCAGAGCAAGCAGCGCCTTGCTATTACTCATCCCACTGCAAAAATGGAAATGAATCCTAGGTACAAAGAGCCTTGGTACAAAGAGCAATGTGGGCCAAGAGGTACTCCAGGGGGTTTGGATCTCTTCCTAACTGTTAGTATCTGTTAACTTTTTAACCACAGCCAGAGCATTTTAGAGTGACGCATTAGAACATACATCCTGAGACAAATCTACCCTTTCCAAACATCTCAAGCTTCACAGCAGCTCCTCTAAAGCAAAGTAAGTCTGACTAGGAAAATGTGAAAGACTCCATTTTTGAGATCACAAGGAAAAATTTCCTTGATACTACTGCAACATATTGATGCTATATATATATATATGATGCTGAAATGATGTATTTATCCTGCCCTCACACAGGTCTGCATAAGTATAATTATTATGCAGCTTAATATGACAGAGATATCTGTCATTAGGAGAATTTCTGGAATTTTGAACATACATTTCAATAGCCTAAGTGGACCTAGCTTGGCAATTTAGCTGACCCTGGAAAAGAGTGCCTTATGTTCATCTTGTGCAATCTGTCCAGTAACAGATGTACGCCATTAAGATGTAAAGTGAGGTGGAGGAGGAGGGAACAGCAGGAGAAGAGTCAGGCCATTTAGCAGCAGAGCCACGAGTTTCAGTGAGCCAGCAAGAAGGAAGAGCAGGAGTGTACCAATCGTTCTAAACAGGTTTCAAGCAAACCTGTGATAAACAAATTACTATTTTTGAAGTATTGTATTTCATTTTTGTTAAATGAGATGTAAACATTAAAAAAAAAAACAACCCAGCAAAGTACCTGCTCTGTACTTGTGGTGAGAGCACAAGACGGGAAGAGATGCTAACAGATTCAGGTGCATCAGAGGGCACTCGTACAGCTGAAGGAGCGGGATGTGTTCAACCAGCTTCAAGATATGTTGGTGTCAGATGGAGAAGCTTGCCTCCAGCACCATGGACCTGGGTCACCGCGAAGCACGAAGCCTACAGGTGGTAAAGTTCTCCAGATTAACAGTTTGTGTTGATGACATGTTCAGATGTTTGAGTTACTTTGCCATAGCAACAGACACAACCTGTCATATTATTAACTCATCTTCCTTAATTCTGCATTATGCTGGAAGAGCCTTCCTGGATTTAAGATCTGTGCTGCGTATTGGTTTTGTGAAAGTTTCCCACCTGTGCTTATTCTCTTACTACCAGAAATGTGTAAAACCAGACAAGACTTGCAATTAAATGGTTTTAAAATGCTCAAAGTGCCACTTTCTGGGATAATCACAGCATAAAAATATTCATCCTATCTGCCCACACCAAATGTTGATATAAATTATTAATTTAAGGCAAATGTGACAATTAAAGCAGATTTATTAGCCTTAATTCATCATGCAATTACTAAATGACTTCTTTTTAAAGCTCGCCTTCTTTTTCACTGCAATCAAAACTGCCTTTGTTTTAAGCACTCTGTTTTATGTACCCACAGACATCATTCTGAGAATGAGCCATCCAAGTTACATTTTTTGTGACAGCACGTAATTAACACACAAAGTACGTACAGATACTTATTAGCATCACAACAGCAGTCTCAAGGGAGGAAAAAGGGCTCTTTCAGACTAAGTTTTCAGTAAATAATTAACAGCCAAAACAATCAGCGTGACTGTCACTAAAAGGCACTTTATCTGCAGGCTCAGTACACGGGCTACATTTGACTAAAGTTGGATTGTTCATACCTAAAAGTAGTCTCTTTCACCACAGGGCTGATGCCCACAGATGGGACAATAATAGCCAAGTCTCTGCTTGCCTTGCCTATGGCATGATGTCTACTGGCGAGTAACAGAACAGCATTCAGGATTGTCCACCGTTACTCCGTCGGTGTTTTCAGAGGTGTCAGAGTCCCTGGCTACCAATAGCTTAGAAACACAGATAGCAAATGTAGAAATCCACTTCATTCTATTAAACACACATAAAATATGGCTCACTGGACAGCCCTGGTGTTCACCAGAAACACTGCTTATTCACCACAGATTCCTTTGGGTCTACTTTACAAAAAAAATGAGCATGGTTGGGTTTTTTCTCTCTCCCCCCCCCCCCATTACACATTGCTCTGGGAGCTTAGGTATTGGTTTTGGCTGAGCAAAAGGAAATGTCAGGGATAATTTTGATAAATGTGAGCTACCTCTTAGTTTCTGTTAACAAGTGCTTTGTGTGTCTAATAACATGCACCTGTGAAGCTGATTTTTCTTCTTCATGTGACCTCAAAGAGCTAAAAAGAGACTATCCCTACTGCTGGGTCAATAACATTGATGGAAAGCCTTAATCAATGCAGAGATAAAATAAGGCCACCTAACCCCCACTCTGCTTGCTGGCCCTCACCTCAGCTTTGGGCTTATCCATTTTCTTGCCCACTGGTAGTTATCTGGCCAAGTACAAACCTGGGCCCAGAGACACTGTGCCATGCTGAACATCCCAAGACACAGCACTAATGTGAGCACTCCTCAGGAGTAGCCATTAGTGAGAAGAGCAAAACCTTAAAGCTGACACAAGACCTTGAAAAGTACCTGTAGCAGTTTGTGAAGGAGGCATGTTCTCTTTCCATAAACCGCCACAACAACCAACAGGTCCTTCTGTCCCACAGCCCCTTACCAGGAGCTGAGAAATGCTACAGCACACCACAAGACTTTGTGATAACCTGTTCAACATTTTGAGTGCAATACCAATCTCCACTGTAGTATTCCTTGTAGCTAAATGCCTTTGATAATGGAAACAGAACATCGAATTGAAAACTCCAGGGAAATTCACTCTGGTCCCAGCCAAGCATATTCAAGCAGATTTCCCATGAACATACCAGTTAGGTTTTTCCCCACCAGCTATCAGACAGCATCGCTCCCTTAAGGGATGAGCTGTGAGGTTTTAAAGTCCTCTGGTACAGGCTGCCAACATTTCCCAGGCCTGCTTTGTTAAGGGTGATTGGGAAGCACACCGTTTCCATAGTTTGCATAGGTGGCTCTGTTGTTATCAGGGAGAAAGAGTTATGTATAGTCTGGTCTGGAGAATCCTAACGAAACACAGATATAAAAGCTAATTTCTTTAAAAAAACAGATTTCCTACAGAACATCTATAGCCACCTCTGCCACAAGGGTTTGGAAAGGTGTCTCAGGGTTTCATTTTTCTGTCGTGTAGAGGCTCCTGTGAAACTAAGCAAATAGCAATGAGTTTTTTTCAATCCTTTGACAAGCAGAAAAGAAGTGGTTCTCCACTAACCAACGTGAGTTATGAAGACAGTTGTAGTCTGTCTGCCCTCCTGTAAGGGGATTTTCTAAACAGGATCAGTGGAACTCCAAGTGACACAGTATTTTCACTTTAGATGAAACAGCCAGCCCAGCATTAAGAAGTTAAACACGTATTTGATTTTATTCTCCCACGCAGACCCTAATACTGAAATACTTCACAGCTAAAAGAAATTTATCCTGTACTATATTCATTTACACAGACTTAATCTCAGCCTATAAAGCTAGACTAGGATTCAATGTGTCTGTGAAGCCTGACTGAACAGAAATTTGTTTTTTAAATTAAATGGCTTGTAGTCATATTTTATTTTTACTCAGTCTCTGCTTCTGGAATCCTCTGTGCAAGACTGTTTTGTTTTCAGAATGCTCTTTTAGCCAATTATTTAAATTGTATAGCTGTACAGCAGGGTATAGTCTGTGGGGATTTGTTAGGTACCAATGGGTCATTTAGTTATGAAATTTCTGTGCTCTACGCCTGTTAAAATATTGATGTTCTTTCCCTCTGCTCCTTTTTCTGATTTAAGTAAAATGGTTGGTATTGAACTTAATTAATTTGCAGATTAGCCATTATAATGAAGTCTTATTTAATCATTAAGAGGAGCCAAAAGAAGGGAAACAGATCTGGCTGATAGAGCTTCTGGAGAAGAACAGCTACTCTTAGGAGTCCTGAGAGCAGTCCAGAATGAAACTTGAACAGTCTCACCCACATGTTGGTTTAAACTTTGTCTACCTGGGTTACTTTTTCTTAGGAAGGAAATGTCAGTGTCATCTGCATCACTCACTCTCCATCCCTCCCAAGCAGGTGACGCATAGTTTATAGCCTACCCTTACAGATGCATTTGATTTAGGTGCTGTAGTAAAGTGGAAGTGTCAAGGTGATTCATCTGTCTGCCACTGCTGACAGCTGTGTTACACAAAGTGCCTGTGTGGGATGCATCGATTGGGCTGTAGAAGTGGATATTCCACTATCAAAGGCAGAGGCTTTCTCTGTCATTAGAGAGGCAGTGCTGCCTCTTGCCTGCTCCAGCAGACACAGCCTGCAAGACCACCACCATGCTGCATATTCTGAGCATGCTGCCAGCATTCTTGCCCTACACCAGGGACCAACACCAGACTGTCCCTCTGCAAGCTTGCTTGGAACAGAAACTGTGTTGCCATGACTGAATCTTACAGCAAGAGGTGATCACAAACATACTGGTTTTGTATACAATACAAACAACCACTTGATCATTATTACACCATTGCTTTGCCCTGTGGTATACAGCAACAGCCACTACTGGCTAAAAATGCTCAGCTATTCAACATTAAAATGAAACATAAACATTAAAAATGTACATTTCATTTACTCTTTTCAGTGTGCTCCTCAAATTTCTCAGCACATTCCCACTCATTTATGGAGAACTATCCCCCATTGTCCATTCTGTGAATTGTCACTATCACTTTTACAAGGTAAAACATTTCCTATACTACCATTTTATAAACCAATTCCTGACTTCTCGTGCATATGTGAGAAATAAACCTTGCTGGTCAAGTCGAATGATACATATGTGTAGTCTGAGGTGTCACTGGTAAAAGAATGAATTATTAGAAGAGGTAATGAGAGCAACCTATTATAATACAGTGTCAGCTAAAGCTATTTGCCCATCATAATCCTTGCCTTTATGGATTAAAAATAGTTGTATATTCAAAAGTAATCTGAGATTCAGTGTACCAGCTGTTGATGTGTCAGTAATTTGTCTAAAATCCTCCATATTTTATCACAATACCCTCAAAACATTGCAAGTTCATTTAAGAGTGTGCTGTGCTCAAGAAAAAGATGCAGTCCCAGTTCAGGAAGGAACATTACAGTCACATTTTTCTGGTGTCCTTGGGATTTTGAAAAAAGAGGAGAGACTTTGAAATGCTAATTCAAGGGTGCTTAAAGAGCTTCAGAAATGACATTGTCCTGTATTAATATGAAAAAACAAATGCAAGGAAAAATTATTCTGTTCCAGAATAAAACTATAGAAATGCTACAGCCTCTAGACTAAAATGCAGCTGATGAAATAATAAAAGCCAACCTTTATGTATACATTTGGAATAGAAGTGCATAAAGAAAGTGCCATAGATAGTAAAACTGTAGTCTGTGCTTCTATTAACTTTTAAACAGAGTTTATGATGAAAAGTTGCATCCCGAGGCAGCGCCTTGTGGTTTCTCCACATACCTGGTGTCAAAATCTCCTGTGTTTGAGTCAGGGCTTTACAGCTGATTCGGTGCTTAGGAGATCTGATTCCATTTTCTGTTCCCTTTCTCTACCTGTAGCACCACACTCCTCTCTCACAGAAGTTTACAACCAAAGGAAGAAACATCAGCCTCAAAACATTTCAGTGAAATGTGGGTCTCGTGAGCTGTGGCATCCTGAGCTGTTTACCAGAGACAAAAAGCTGTGCCACAATGCCACGCACAGCACACTTGGGTCACTAATTGCAATATACTAGGGGCCATCTAATTAGTTCTGAACACTAGCAGTTTTTGTTCTGAATACCAGTATTTTTAATTCAGAATACTAGTATTTTCAGCTCTGAAGGAGGAGTTGGAAGTCCTACCATACTAGTGAGAAGCCCCATTTTTGTCTTGTCAAAACAAGCTTCTGAAAGTGATTAAAGAAAAACGGAGGATGAAGGGACTGGTGCGAGGACAGACCTTGTAGGGTGCAAGCAGAAAAGCATGGAGAGTAGGACTGTTGAAGAATTTGCATGACTTCAGGAGCCAATTGCAAGGTTTTCTCAGGATATCAGATGATCTAGCAGGACATCAGTATAGCAGATAACTTACATAGGTCTACTGACATAATACCCTCTTAGAATATCTAGTTAGATCTCCGAGATGCTTGGCCTGATCTTGAGAACACGCTGTCCTGTTCTGAGATATGAAAATCTTGTGGGATTGCAGGCTCTCAGGATGTCAGGGGTTGGAAAGAACCCAAAGAGCTCATCAAATCCAACCCCTCTGCCAGAGCAGGACCATACAGTCTAGCTCAGGTCACACAGGATCACATCCAGACAGGTCTTGAAAGTCCCCAGAGAAAGAAACTCCACAACCTCTCTGGGGAGCCAGTTCCAGTGCTCTGTGACCCTTACAGTAAAGCTCCCCTTTGTGTTGAGGTGGAATGTCCTGTGCTGCAGCTTCTATCCATTGCTCCTTGTCCTATCACAGGGAGCAAGTGAGAAAAGCCTGAAATCAGAGATTTCAGTGATAAGCAGTTATAATTTTTAACTAAGAGAGTGTGTCTCAGCTTCTCTGAACGCTAGTGGTGAAGGCAGGTAAAAGGTCTTTCACTGCTACTTTCGCTACATCTACTCCACCTATAAACCAACTTGCTGACACTCTTCCCTGTGATATTTAGTCTCAGTGAATTAGTGCTCTTACACAAATTTGTTTTTCAGGAAAGACCCCTGGCCCTAGACCTCCACAGATCAATTATTCACATGACTGCTTATAAAACAGCAGAAAAAATAAACTGTTCATATTCTCCTAGCAGAACATTTTCCCTGTGCAAAACAGTCAAACTGCAGCAAGAATTCCTCTCGTTTGCACAGAACACTTTTGATCCCAAATCTTACAGGCAAGGCACTATTTGACTATATCCTCTGAAGCAGCTCAGTCTCTTAACTTCAATCTATTCTTTTACATCAAGTCATATTTCACCATTCCTACCTATTTCTTATTTTAAATGCAAAAAATATTCAGCCAGGCTGGCTGATTTTCTCCTTTTGTCTTTTCTTTTGCTGTTGGAATTCCAGCCACAAAAGTTTGTTTACTTCTTTCTTTTCAAACTGCTTGTGTCTCGGTAGCTTTTTCAAAAGCCATTGGTTCAGGAATGAAAATTTCTGATTTGCTTTGTCTATACAAGGAATGGAATCTAACATCTGGTGTACAGAAATAAATGTGTGCATATCTTTCATGTGATTTTCAATAAAGCAAGCTATTATCCTGACACCAATCCATCATGAGGTCGGGCTGCTTGAGGATCTAGGTAACAAAAAAATCAATAACATGGTGAAAATACTTACAATTCTTTGCACATATTTTAACTGACTTCAGCTGAGGCTGAAAATACATTTAAATGTCTCTGAAACATGCCTTTCTTTAATCTGGCTTTGGGAATATTCTGCCCATGCAGTGGTCATAGAATGGAACTTCACTCAATATTTTCACATACTGCTTTTAAGCTGTGGACACATTTCTGTTGGGACTAAAGAAAAGAACAGGTTGCCCAGGGAGGTAGTTGCGACCCCATCCATGAAACAATTCAAGGTCAGGCTTGATGAGAGTCTGAGCAGCCTGATCTAGTGGAGGATGACCCTGCTGACTGCAGGGTGACTGGACTAGATAACCCTTGGAGGCCACCTCCAGTCCAACCCATTCTATGATTCTATGAACATGAATTGAGAAACAATCTGCTCCAAGTGGAAGCTCGCTGATAGAATATTAATACAGCATTACTGAAATTCACAACTTAGCACACATTTATTTAAGGTCTTGACCAGATTTCAATTTATCCATAAGATTTCAGCACTAATACACTCAGGAATCATATTGCCATGAAGATAAAGTTTCAATAGGCTGATTGCAAGTGCTGATGTGCTAATTCAGTGATATTGTATAGCACTATCATTCGGCTTGTTTGATGGAAGATGAGCTGTAGCTTGGCATCCGAAAGGGCGGGTGAACAATAGACACATGCATGAGAAGAAATCTAAGCCCCAATGCCTTGTTCAATACCTGTCATTTCCCCAGATAGCTCATTCCATAATCCCCTGACAAACAAAAATAAACCTAATGCCTCCTAGACTCTGCTTATTTACACAGAAATCAAGAACTTACTGGAATATTGCTGGAAAGCCTTTTAAAAACATCATCATCCCCCCCCCCCCCCCCCCCCCCAGTGTATCAGTCTAATAGATTTTAAATTCTTTATCTTTGTTCCCAAAGTTAGGTGCTTATCTTATTATGAACCCAAGCATGTGAATCATAGGCAGTAACTCAGGCTAAGTGCTCTTCATCCCTATTTTGTGCTTCCTTTTGTATTTATACTGCTGACATGAGAAATCCACCCCATAGTCCACGCAGTGATTTGAAGAATGTCCCTGCAGTTTTCTCACATTATTATCAGCAGTTAGAATGAGAGGGGAGATCCTTATTCAAGCTAAAGGGACAAGGAAGAATTGTTAAAATCCTTTCACATCTCTTTTCCACATTAAAACAGCTTTGTCTGTTTCAAATTTAAAAGCAAGTAATGGCTAAAATATGCATTAAGCTCTGACAGCTACAAAGCAGTCCTGCCTCTTGCAGCCCATCAATACAGATCACTGCTACTCTTGTCTAAATTCAGAACTTAGGAGCCCAAAGCCCTTTGGTGGCTCTGAAAATGTTACATGTCCACACTACAATGTCAGCCCAGCCACCTCAAATCTGCCTTCCAGATTCTGCTTCCACACAGATTAGACCAAGACTTCTGAGGACAGGGATGCGTTTGCTTGGATTTTTGGACTTCGCTGCATAAATTTTCAACCAGTAACACAGCCAAGAATTCTGTTTCCTTCATCTGAACTGGTACCAGAGGGTAACTATTGTTTTGATTTTTAAAACCTATAGATTTCAAACCCAAACCTTCAGTATTTACAGAAGCAGAAGCCTCACTGATATTTTCCTTCATTACAGGCTGAACTGTAGTCAATGTTTTTACACATCTGAAAGAATTCCAAGGAGGCAACACCGGTTAAAATGATATTTCACAACTTCTAGAATGAAAATAGAAGTAAATCTTCTGAAATTTCAGCAAAAAAAATAACCTACATTAAATACTGTTGCATGGAGCTCAGCTTAGTAGCAGTTTAATTAACTGACTGTTATAGCCACGACAGGTTTTGCTTTTCTTCTTGAGGTCTGAGAGTTAGCACCGTAAGAACAAAATTTCACCCTGGTATAAGGTGACACTCAGAAGCAGGTAATTATAACTTAAGACTAGAGGGCTACAAACCTAACTTCCAAATAAAACAATTCATTTTTTCTTTAGGAAGTGAAACACATAAATATATAAGCCACAGCAGAGGAACCCAAACCAAGTTATCCACAGGAAAGGGTAAACAAATACTCATCTGTAGTATTTAGTGTGAAAAAGTGCATTTCATCCCAATTTCTTCTTCATCTGTGCAATAGCACAATTAATATGTTTGCCATGGATAAGACTTTGAAGGGAAATTAAATATGGATACAACCTTCTGGCTCAAGATGTCCCTAAACTGCAGATTGCTAGAAGTGTCTCGGGGGAAAAGGCAGCACTGTCTGTGTGCTTCCTTTGCTTTCTACAACACTCTGAGCCATCCCCGACGGTGGGAGTGCCGCAGAGGACGGCTGCTCTGACACCGTGGCCATGGACACAAGTCACTTAAGTTCCCAGCAAGGTGACTCTGGAGTATTTTTGTGCTATAGATTTGTTCTTTAGAGAGGGAAGGGACTGAGAACAGCCTTTAATAAAGGGACACAGATGTTAGTGTTTATTGCACCACCTGAGCTAATTAAAATTCTTACCTTTTTAAAAAGAAAAAAAGCTCCCTGTGGGAAGGAAAAGTGCCTTTAAAAAGAAAACCACAAAGAATTACAGATGGGACAATGAAAATAGGTTGTTTTCAAAAGAAATTATTTGGGTTAGAATTTTTGAGAGGAAAAAAATATTCTGGCACCGATGTCCAATTTGTAATCTTGCTTTGCTTGGATTAGGAAATAAAGAAATGAGTTTATTAGATGAGCTCATTAACTTTGCCTGAAGTTACAGGCTAGCTCTGCAGCACCTCATACCCAGCAAGAACTTTCTCGCTTAGCATCTAAGAGAGAGAACAATGGAAGAAAGAATTCTACCTATCTTGAACACTTAAAGGCAACAAGCTTTGTCAGATAAACACTGTCATGGTATTACTGTTATATCAATCCTAAAAGAGGTTAAAACTTTGATGCATATTTTCTGGCTTTGTCATATCCAGAGGGATTTTTGAGCAAGACTCATGAGAAAATAGCAACCTCTCTTAAGTGATCTATAGTTATGTAATTTTATATTGCAGCTGGAGTTGCATCTTTGCTACTTTTTTTTTTGTTACCCTGTATTATTTTCAAGCACTGAATTACTTTTGTAATGAACTAGTTAATGAATATAAATTGAATACCTCCCAGCCCCCAATATTTCACTGACTGCTCCTGAAACCAAAATGTCAGATAAAAGAAAAAATAAAACAGCTTTAATCTGAATTAGATTTAGACTCCAGTGCTTTTGTAGAGATAAAAGATATCTGTTCACAGATAGGTTTCTGTGTTTACCTAATGACTAACAAATATTTTCTAAAGGTCTGAGAATTTTCCATACCATCTTGATACAATTGAATAGAAGACCCATTTAGCCTAATGAGCATTAAGATTAAATCATTTACTCACAGATCAAAGGAGATTTTAATTATGTAAACGAGTTGTTCAGAAACACAAAATGTTCCATTAAGCTTCACAATTAATACATACAATATTTATGAGTTCAGACTTTTTTCCTTGTTAAAAATTGATTGTTACATCAAAAAAAGTTTCCCTAGATGCACTGATTGAAGGAAAAATATTCTAAGCCATAAAAGTAGCAGGCATGCGAAGGATTTTACTGCCCCTTGCTTTTCCTTTTCCTCTGCTTTTCTCCCTTTTTTGTTGTTGTTGCTCTGAGCGTCTTGTCACCAGATGTTCATTATGTGTACAAGACACTGAGTTCATATTAAGTAGGCCTGGCCATACCATGCTGCATGCCTATCACTGGGGTCTCTAAGTGGAAGTGGTGCAAAATAAAGCACTTCGAAAAGATGCCCATTTAAGATCTCGATGCTAAAGACCAAGCTTAGATAAGCATAAAGCAACTGCTCCAAAGGGGTCTCATCCTGCTCCTGCATTCAGGCAGACACTAGCTTGCGGCGGCAGAAAGAGTGCTGCAGATGATGGATCATGAAGCCACTGTATGATTTCTAACAGGCAAGATTAAAATAAATGCAAAGAAAACAAATGATGGAAAGAATGCTGATAAAATATGCAAGCTGCATTGGTTATAGAGTAATTTATTTCTGCTGGAAGTTCTACTTAGGAAAGCAAATCAACAGAATGGAGGTCTGCTGACACTAAGTAATCCTGAAAAACACAGGGAACAGTTGTAGGAAAACTGATGAGTACTTAAGAGAGATGAAAAAGCCATTCAAATTCTCAAGGCCAGGGGTATGCATTAACAATACCTTCTGCAAGATTATTTTCTACACTTAAAGTTAGAAACTTTATTTAAAACAAAAGAAAAAAGAGAAAATAAAAAAGAAAGGTGATGGTAATGGAAGAACACTTGGACTTGATGTGCTGAAGGTGATGGTGATGGAAGAACACTTGGACTCGATGTGCTGGGGCAAAACTCTCCCCCTGTCCCCTTAGCTACAGAGTCTGCTCCCAGTCTGCTGCTGTTTATGAAGATGCTTTTATGCTCACCCAGGGTTAGCAGCTCGCTTGTTAAGGCTACTCAGAGGCACTGAGAAAGCTGTACGTCTGTCCAGAACAGTCACTGATGATTCTGCATTAGATTTACAAGGAAGAAGCAGAAAACTTTTTTTCAAATTGATGAAATCTGTCCCATTGTGCCAGTGAAACTTTCCACCACCTTCACCACCCTGCCTTAACAGAGCATCTGATAAGGGTGTTTTGGTCTTTTGTATACATTAGCAACTCATCATACTTTAGCTCTTTCACTCAATGGGATTTTATGTTTGATCTTAATTATTTTTGGTTTGTGTGCAACTCGAAGTTGATGCCAGAGTTATTCTAATTATAACACAGTCAACAGAATGACAGAAGTCTTATGTCCTGGAACTCCAGAAATAATTCGCTGGAATTCAATAGTTTGTGTTCACTGCAATCCCAATACAGCCACAAACTCACGGTCAGCTTTCAAGTATTTCCCACTTATTTATCTTTCTATTCAGTTATAATTGCCTCTCAAAACAGAGTCATTTGCCACGCTCCTAATGCCCCTGCTTTCGGATACAGATGGCTGGAGATAAAAAGCTGAATTCGCTCTGTCTATTCACTGTCTGTCAAAGTAAGTGTGAACGTCATGCAGCCCAAAGGCTTTCATGCACGGCATATGAAAACTGATACATTCCACTGTCTGTTTTCCCTTTTGAGGGAGGAAAGGATCAGCTGATAATACTTTCAGAAACTTCTCTTTTTACTCCTTGTTCCACCCAGCAGGCTCTCACTTCGCATGAAGCTCTGCCTTTCCCCAGTCTACGGTGCCTCTGCAGCGCATTCTGTTCCCACCCCAGAGCCATGTGAGCTCCGAGGTGGAGGTAAGCAAAGCGCCCTACGTTGTGTGACACTTCTCACACAGAGCCGAGGCTGTGAAGTTACCACTTGCATACAGCTCTTCTGAGAAAGAGAGCAAAGAGCACAGCTGCTGAGGCCGAAGCTGAGAGGTGCTGTGCCATTAAAGCAGGCGATGCTACGGGCTGGGTTCGACCTGGCTGATTACAATTTCCCCAGCAGACTTCAGCCGGCAGCCTCCAAGCCACGATCCCTTCCTGCACACTTTCTAAACCTGGGTGTGTAATCACTACTCCATTGGTTTAATTTTGGTGGGCAGCACGGCACTCAGAGACAAAATACAGAGCGACATTTATCTCTTGCCGGATGTTCAGCAATCCTAAACACATTGACTGCAGATAAGTCACAGTATTTAAACACATGAGCTAGGTAGACAAAGGGTAGAACAGGGAGATCTGTAATTGCTTTAGAAACATTTAAATTGCCTGAATTTCCTCTGTCTATGGCAGGCATGAGAAAGAAGCAGAACAGGAAAGGTTATGTTCATGAGTTCCTTAGAGGCCTTTCAATTGCCTTAGGGCTGCCTAATGTACCAGAGAGACAGGGCAAAAGATGTCATCAGTGCTGCCTCATGGACTAGGTACTTCACCTTTGAAGTGCTGATATTCAACCCATGCCATCCACAGCGCTTTTCCAGTCCACAAAGAAAGAAAAGGAACCAGTTCCCAAAGTTACCAAAAAGTGGTTGGTTGGTTTGTTTATTTTGTACTTGAGAAAAGGCAGAAAAACTTCTTTTTTTTCCCCAGTGTTTTCCAGCAGAGGTAGTGGTTTTTTGAGGCATACTTTACCTCCCAGCAATATCTGCCACAACGGTAAATGCATGGCAAAGACACCATCATTATTTCTATAAAGCTATGCCTTTCTCAACCCAGCCACCTGGAGACTTAGCTTAGGCCACGTCCCTGTGTGACAGAGCACACGGGCACTATTCAGGAATACCAAGCTACTCGGGACAGCAGACAGCACATGCCCTTTTCACTGCATTTGAATACCTTGCTCACTTATTTCAGCAGGATGCTGCACTGGTCTGATGGTGGCTATGTGCAGGGAGCTGCTGTCCCTAAGCTACCTCTGGTCTCTTAGTATCCCACTTGCACTATGTGTGGAATAAAGCAACAGGTTGTTTCTGGATAAGTAGCAAGCCTCTCTCTCAAGCACCCACAAAACAGACTCAGACTAAACTAAAGATCATCACATCCTCATCTTTCTCACTGGCCAGAAATTAATTTCCTATATTTAATATAATCTACACATTCCAGTTAAGTGACAAAAGAAGGAGATCAGAGCAAGAAATATGGTGATTGAGCCTCTCTTGCTGTCACTGCAAGATTATTTTCTGCAGTATGTTGTATAGAGCTTTCCTCTGTCCACTCTTTAGTGACTCCAGAAGAGATCATCACTTTTATTGGAAAAGTATTCCATAGTTTAGCAGCTGCCAGCCATAAAGAGAGAAAAAAAAAATCCCCCAAGTCTTAGCCAACTCCTCTAGAAGAAATTCTTTGCCATTCCAGATTCTTGCTCTTCTTTGTCATGTTTTCAGACTCTCCTTGTGTTACCTGCAAGTGTTTAGTCACTAACTAGACCAAAGTTCACAAAGGTAATGTATTTGTTCTTAGTACACTGTCTAACAAATCTTCATTTTCTTCTTTAGGGTACAAAGACAAGTAGGGGCATAAGGAGCTGAGCAATGTATGAACTGCTGTTTAAAACATCCACAATAAATGGCTATATTCCTTAATTCAAGGTGCTTTTATAACCCAGAAACTATTTTAGAATTAGAAGTACAGCAAAAGAGAAATCCATGAGGCAAATTTAAGCATCCAGGGTCATCATTAACCCTTGTAGGGTGGCCTGAACATGAAACAAACCCCATTTCATCCACTGAAAGCCACCTTACTGAGGGGGAATTAAAAGCAACATAGAATCATCCAATCAGCCAGGTTGGAAGAGACCTCCAAGCTCATCCAGTCCAACCTAGCACCCAGCCCTAGCCAATAAACTAGACCATGGCACTAAGTGCCCCATCCAGGCTTTGCCCGAACACCTCCAGGGATGGCGACTCCACCACCTCAGAAATAAGACTGCTATGGACTTTTCAAACATCCCAACTGTTCAGGCCGAAGTTGAAAGTGAACGCATTTGAAACCAGACCGTTTACTGAATGAAAACCTTCAGCCAGCTCCTGCAGAGTGCCAGCAGGACTGGAGCCCCGTGCTGAGGATATTTTCACGTCATTTGCTGCTCCCTAGTGGATATAAAACATCATTGCAAAAGTAAAAAGAAAAAGGTAGAGAGAAACCCAACCCAAGCAAAACCCAAACCACCACATAAAACCAACTCCCCACCCCCCGCCAAAAAAAAAAAAAAAAAAAAAAAAAAAAAGGAGAATAAGAAGTTTTCTTTGTTTGTTCTAAATATTTCAATTCATTTTCTTCTGGTCAGAGAAAAGCCATGAAGCCTTCATCTGCCTGCAAATGACAGAAAGGTGGGAGATGCCCACAAGTATATAGAATGAGTGCCTTGGACCTTAAAAAGACCTCCCCCCAGCTGAGTAAGATACTAAGGTTTCACACCCAAATAGAAATGGATATGTACACAAATTCAAACTCCCACCTTACTACAACCTCTTTTTTTGGTCTCACTCCCCTCAGCCTCCTTTTCTCCAGACTACACAATCCCAGTTCCCACAGCTGCTCCTCATAAGACCTGTTCTCCAGAGTCTATTTCTGCATCTCATGCTGTGTTGCACAGACAATACCATGTCCTGAGAAAGCAGAAAATCTTCTTTGTAAGTACTGAAAAGTGCTGAGCTGCAATATGAAATCCAGGCTCAGCACTGCAGTTCAAGATGTGGACAAAGTAAAGGAGAGCAATGAGAATCTGCACAAAATGTAGGGATTGGCATCAACAAAAGTGTGTGAAGAGGTTGGAATACTACAGGCAGGTGGCAGAGGATGCTCCACCATTCATGACCAGTTTCTTCTGTTTCCTTTCCAGAATAGCTTGATTTCATTCAGGAATTTGATTAAAGACTAATTCCCTTCTCTTCTAGGAAGGTGACTGGAACTCTATACCTGTGTCAGGCATAACCTGGCACATGCACTACAGGTTATTCATCACTGGGACCTGAGAAGTTTGCTTTCAGTTCCATTTTCTCTCTACAATTTGCAGGTTTTGTTCAGAACATGTGCTCTTCTTGAAGTATAAGTTGCCTTGTTTAGCTAACTTCTTTTTTGGGGAGAGGAAGAGTCTTTTAATGACTCTGTACATTAAAATTATTTCAAACATTTAGAACTCCAATGGCTGTTCCATTCTATACAACAGAGCAGTGCAGAGTCAAACACTGCTTTCTTGAACATAAATGAAAAATTCATAATGAAATCAGTGAGAGTGATGCTTGTGTATCAAACCTCAGAGTTTGGCTCCCATGTGCTGCTTTGGTTGATGAAATACACTTTAAAATCTAGACATTTAATAACCTTAAAAGCCTGTAGTGCAAAATGAAAAATCACAGTCTGAAAAGAAGAAACTTTTTTGCTTAACCTGCACAACTTTGCAAACATGAATATCCCTGTGCTAGCACAGAGGCTTTCTGTTTGTTTGTTATTGTTCCTTCCATGAAATTGATTCCCTAATTTCCTTGAGTGCAGAGATGGACTTGTTTGCTTTTGCTAATCATAGAGGAAAAAGCAATAAATTATATACAACCAGAATGCATTTGCAGAGTGCAACTGGTACAGCATGTGCATTTCTAGGTAATTCTTCCATTAAGACCACATCAGTGTTGCCAAGTCACCTTATTCTCAAATCATATCATTTGTACAGGTTTTGCTCTTGCAGGGGCAACTGGAAAGTCTTGCTGTACATTGGCAGCTCTGTAAACATCAGCTGCACTGGGAGAAGCCTCCTAGGCTGTTACCAGCCACGCTTGGGTTTGATACTGAATTTTACTTGGAAGGGCTGGCTCTCAAGAAGTTCCTCTGTTTAAAATGATGTTTGGGCAGCCTGATTTTCAGATGACTTCTAAATAAAAGAAAGGGGAAACACTGACTTTAAAAACTTGGAACTGACGTCAAGACTGCTCAGAACATTTATTTCAGAAGTCAGACACCTACATACGTGTTTGGCAGCTGAACTGCTGAGAGGCTGGGAGGCTTAGTTCTCTTTCTGTCCTGCTCACAGTTACCTCAACAGTTTTCACTATTTCCGTTCTTCAAAGCTGTTTTTAAAGTTGTACCAACCAAGAAGAACATAAAGAATACCTGGTAGGCAATGGGCAAAGTATGGACTGTTTAGTTAAAGACTCCTCTACCTGTACTCTCACCACAAGGAGCAAAGTAGTGGCCAAGTACAAGCCCATTTGGGTTCTTGATAATTTCCCCTGGTATTCCTCTCAGAACTCATTCCACATCCCTACAAACAACCTGTGACTGTTTCTCTGCAGATCTGTGTGGACATAACACCTTCAAGTAAGACCATCTACCTTGTTTGTTGGACCCTCCAGCAATTTTTAGTCTGCTGCCCTGTGCAGTGATGTAGAATTCAATATGTCATTTCATAAAGCATGCATTTGTAGTTCATTTCTTCTCATTGGCAGTTTGGGTAATTACTGTTGTGCAGAGCAAGTGCATGTGTAACAGCTGAAGTTTACTGTTAGCATACATAAGTAAAGCTTGTTCTGGAACTCAAATTCAGTAAGAGCTAGGCAGCTGTAGAAATCAGGAAAAAGAAAATAGATACATGGAGAAATAAATATGTGCACCTGTACAATAGGAAGAGTTTGCTACAAACACCAAGAAGAGATGAACTTTGCCAGTATTAAAACTTTAAGTGTTCTCCACACAAAATTTTGATTTGAGAGTAGTGATTAGCTGACAAAGAACACTGCAGTGTCAGCTTCTCATTTCTCTCCCTGCAAGCAACCTACTACAAAAAAATGGCATAGGGCATCAAAATCCTCTGCAGAAATCATGCTTCGGTCTTTCAGAGCCAAGCTTCTCTACACTGATGCTCTTTTGGTACCATTTACATCTCCTCTGATATCACCTGCTACGGTTACATCTTGATCAGATTCACTACCAATCTGTCATACAGACTTTGGACTTAAATTGACTTTTTCAATATACAAATAATCCTTAAAAAACAACCCCAGACCTAAACAACCAAGCAACAACGCAGCACAAAAGCTACGGCCACAAGTAACAGTGGTTTTACTCAGCACTCTTAAACTGAGTTTTGCTTTTAATATCATCCCTTCCTCCTTTGCCCTACAACAGTTACTGCTATTGCAAGTGACTGGCATTTTGCTCTGGGTGTCCACAGGGGAGCAAATTAAAATACTTGTAAAACACAACCTGAAATATGAACACAGAAGTTCTTTCTCTAACCACTAGACAGAGCAAAGATGAGCTCAGATTCTGTGGGCAGCACTCAGCACTGCCAGCTACAGACCCACAACTGTCCACTGGCTTCACTTTTTTCTGCAGATGGC
The DNA here is from genome assembly GCF_015220805.1 of Pogoniulus pusillus. Classification (NCBI taxonomy): domain Eukaryota; kingdom Metazoa; phylum Chordata; class Aves; order Piciformes; family Lybiidae; genus Pogoniulus; species Pogoniulus pusillus. The sequence continues at coordinate 2,122,805 of NC_087282.1, read as the reverse complement.
ATTTCTATGGCATACATGCAAACAAACCCTGCCTTTCATTGCTTTATTCTTGCTCGGATAATATATTAAACACCATGTCTTAACAAAGAACAGGGCATTTGAGCTTTGGACAGACATTGTCAATTCCTACTCTCACTGAATTACAAATCACAGATGTGCATGTTAATATCAGTGTTTGCACCACAACATATTGGAAAAGTCCAGATCAGCTACACAGCCTCCCTGCACAGGTGAGCATGGCATTAGATGTGCAGCAAAGTGCAGAGCAAATGCCATTTTTTATTGATTTATTTTACATTTTTAATATTGCTCCTCAATGTATGAATTTTAATTTAAACCATAAATCCACAGATTGGAATAACTGATGAGAAGGTGGTGGAATTAGAACAGTCAGCAGTGACTTACCTCATCTCACCACAAAGGGTGAGACTTGATGATATGTGAGGTCTCTTCCAACCCTGATAATACTGTGATACAAGAGAAATAATTGCAAATAACATTACACAGCAGAGAATCCCTGTTAGTTAAAACTTTGTGGCACAGCAAACAGTACCCAGTACTAAATAAACTAGGAGTTGCCATATGTGTTGAGTTTATCTTGAAAGATATGATGAGCCATTAAAAATTGACAGGACTGCTCTAAAGGAATGATAACAGCTATCAAAGGTAACAGTCAACCAGATAACAAGCAACTGAACTAACAGATCAGTTGAACCTGTAAGAAACTCTGTGCACTCTGTCACAGGAGCTGTTCCAAAGGAGGACATTCTATGGCCACCATCTTCCATGGCAGTGGAGGAGCTAGATTGTTGCAAAACTTCTGACTTCAGAAATGTAAAGATAAGAAAAAGAATTGAGAAAGCAAATGTTGAGCTTTGTAAAGAACAGAAGTGTCTTGTAAGACATACAAAATTTACTTTTGACCTACTGGGATTCAAATGCCAGAGAAAAGTGGGGGTTTGTGTGTGTTTTTCCTCTTCCCAAGCGTATATATTCTCAGAAAGCTCAAGATCTGTTTGAACTAACGAGGACATTTAAATCCTTGGTGCCTTCACTAAAGGAGCCTACACCTGCATGGCAGCAGTGGCTGTTAAGTAGCTGAACCAAAGAGCTCTACCAGTGTTTTATTTATTTTGTGCATGGCAAGCGTACGGGCTGCAGTTTATCACAATGACGGCTAAATCTATCATCCTCTACCTGGAGCTATAATAGGAGTGCTCTCAAATCAACAAGTCTTTCCTTCAGAGTAACTGAACTGTAAATTGTCCTTGACCAGTCAGACAAACAAAAACAACCTTCCCTGTTAATCTGCTGAAGACAAACAGTTCACTGTCTTTCATCCTCAAGAGAAGGATGTCAGTGGCAATGGTGTTTTATATGTCACATCCCTCACACCATGCTAGCTCGCTTTCCTGTTCAAAAGCTTAGTGAGAGATTAAGGAAAGGATGCAATCTGACCTCTACAAAAGTAAAGAATCATTTTGTTTCCAGAAATATAGATTTTTTAAATGGAAATGAGGGCTCCAGTATCATTAGAATATTAGGGAAATAGGAGTTTTTCCTACCGGGTAGAGAGAACTTTCAACTTTCTGGCGGCCAGTCACTAGTGGTGTCCCTCAGGGATCAGTGCTGGGCCCCATCCTCTTTAACATCTTCATAGATGATCTGGATGAGGGCATCGAGTCAGTCATCAGCAAGTTTGCAGATTACACTAAGCTGGGGGCAGAAGTGACTGAGCTGGAGGGCAGAAGGGCTCTGCAGCATGACCTTGACCGCCTGGACAGATGGGCAGAGGCCAATGGGATGGGGTTCAATAGCTCAAAGTGCAGGGTGCTGCACTTTGGCCACAACAACCCCATGCAGAGATACAGGCTGGGGTCGGAGTGGCTGGAGAGCAGCCAGACAGAGAGGGATCTGGGGGTACTGATTGATACCCGCCTGAACATGAGCCAGCAGTGTGCCCAGGTGGCCAAGAGAGCCAGTGGCATCCTGGCCTGCATCAGGAATGGTGTGGTCAGCAGGAGCAGGGAGGTCATTCTGCCCCTGTACTCTGCACTGGTCAGACCACACCTCGAGTACTGCGTTCAGTTCTGGGCCCCCCAGTTTAGGAAGGACATTGAGATGCTTGAGCGTGTCCAGAGAAGGGCAACGAGGCTGGTGAGAGACCTCGAGCACAAGCCCTACGAGGAGAGGCTGAGGGAGCTGGGGTTGTTTAGCCTGGAGAAGAGGAGGCTCAGGGGTGACCTTATTGCTGTCTACAACTACCTGAGGGGTGGTTGTGGCCAGGAGGAGGTTGCTCTCTTCTCTCAGGTGGCCAGCTCCAGAACAAGAGGACACAGCCTCAGGCTGCGCCAGGGGAAATTTCGGCTCGAGGTGAGGAGAAAGTTCTTCACTGAGAGAGTCATTGGACACTGGAATGGGCTGCCTGGGGAGGTGGTGGAGTCGTCGTCCCTGGGGCAGTTCAAGGCAAGGTTGGATGTGGCACTTGGTGCCATGGTCTAGCCTTGGGCACTGTGGTAAAGGGTTGGACTTGATGATCTGTGAGGTCTCTTCCAACCTTGGTGATACTGTGATACTGTGATACTGTAATACTATGGACATAGTAGCTTAATCTTGTATCAGATAGAGGGAAATGCATATCCTTGTGCAGGATCAGAAAATCAATTTCCTAACAGAGGGAATTCTCTAGGATGTGTAGCTTTCATTGTGGTGACTTCCCAGACCAGATATCTAAGTTATTAAAGGATTAGAGATAATTTTATGTAGCTTATTCCACATGCTCCTGGCAGCAAGTGAGGGCAGATATTTTACATATCCTCATCGCTTTTTAGAAGTGATTTTTTTTCAGGTATTTTACCAAAAAGCTTCCCTGAAAGGCTCCATTAAAGAAATGCTGACACAGAATGTTACAGTATGCTACACTATCTTGGGTTCTATCAGTCACATTTCATTACTTTTACATAACATGGCTCTATTGATGCAACCTGATGTGACATGTCACACTGCAGTGTCAGCGACAAACTTTGCCTAAAAAGTTTGTATCCTCCAAACTAATACCTCTGGATGAAACACCTAAGAAATTGCAACAGCTACTGCTTTATTTAGCAGCACAAATAAATAATTGAAATGAAGGCTTTAGTGCCATGCCTGCCTGTTAGCACCGTGTTATTCCCTGCTGTATCTGCCTGTTCTGTGTGGAGCCGAGAGAGGCAGTAGTCAGAGTATTTTACTGTGGACACATCTTTATTCACAACATCCAGAGGTGCCTGGGTCAACAGCTTCCTATTTATTCAAATTTATATTGACTAGCTTCAGAAGGTAAAGCTGACAAAATGATTAATTAGACTTTCTAACTCATTGGCAGACTGCAGTTTAATAGAATTAGTAGAGCTTAAGTTCATCTTTAAATACCATGACGGTTTTAATTTCAAAAGTGTCACATTACATTTTTCAGTCAGTGCCAAATGCAAGATGACTTATTCCAAACTCACAGAAAAGCAAAAAATAAGCACTTTGTCTAATAAAGGGGTTTTATGACCACTAAGGTGTTGAAGAGAAGACATTCACTTTTTCGGTGGTACGGGCAGCAAGTTGACAAAGGTTCCTCTCTCTATAGTGCTGCAATGTGTCAGCTAATGAAAATTATTTCATCTTGACAATTCTGACTAAAATACAGCCCAGCTCTACGTGGGGAGGGTGAAACAGTCACTAAATAGTGGCAATTAGAGCATGCTAAACCTGGATGAATTTAGCAGCCAGGGCTCATGCCTTCTGTACTGAGCACACTTGTGTGGTGGTCGTGCCCCTTCCCACAGGCTGCCAGCTCAGCACACAACTGGCTCACGGTCACCATCCTCACTGGTACAGACTGCTCAGTGTCAGTGGCCAAACGTTCAGCTGGGAGGGACTTCTTCATCCCTTCTGAGACCCTTGCTAACAGCCACCAGCCTCTAGTGTTCCTTGAGAAATGTCTCTCATTTACACCCTGACCTTGATGCACTCCTTCGAGAGGCCCAACAATGCAGAACTCACACCAACATGAACACATGGACATTCTGCTCCCTATGTTTGTGCATTTGCTGAAGAGCTACCACAGTGTCACAGGTGTCACCTGCAGACCTTTGTCTTACTTTATAGATCCAAACACAGCTGATCATGCAACTTTCCGGACTGTTCTAAATCTGAATGTTGAGTTTACTACAAATTTGTTTTCCTTATCCATTTCCTCTGTTTATTTTTGACTCATGGCTGCAGCTTGGCTAAGGAGCAAGCGTCAAAGTCACAAATTGCTGCTAGCTCATCTGCTTCCCCAGAGCATGTGTGATTACGCTTCCATGTATGACCAGCTTGCAAGGAGAAGATTTGATGGGAAACATAAGAATATGAACTTAATATTAATCATGACTTGGCATTAATTCTAAACTTATTCCATAGCATTTGACTTTGGAGCCATCCTGCCTTTACTATCCACACATAAAGGGTGTTAAAAATAACAACAGAATAGAATATTTACACAGAGTACAGACCATGGTGATCTGGTTTGCGAGCGGTGGTGTTTGTTTGGTTTTCTTTGTGTGAAATCCAGACAGGTGGAATACAAAAGCCACTGTCGTTCAAAAGGGAGAATAATTGCATATATTTCAGGGGAACAGCCACCACTGATCACCTCAAATCTAAATGTGACAGCATATTCAAGCCATGGAATACTGGGCTGTCAGTACACCTAAGACAAGTTGTAACTGCTGGGAGCTTAACACCTTGGTGCCAGAAGCCCACATCAGATGAAAAGGGAAACTGTGCAGAAGGATCTCCAAAGTCCACATGGGAAGGAAGAGGATCAAGATGCCCACACTCTGCTCTTTTTCCTATGATCAACAGACTTAAGCGAAGTCAGATTAAGTCAACCAACTCTAACAGACTGAATGAGAGGAGGAGGTGGCAAACAGCAAAACCACAGCTCATTACAGTATCACAGTATCATCAGGGTTGGAAGAGACCTCATAGATCATCAAGTCCAACCCTTTAGCACAGAGCTCAAGGCCAGACCATGGCACCAAGTGCCACGTCCAACCTTGCCTTGAACAGCTCCAGGGACGGCGACTCCACCACCTCCCCGGGCAGCCCATTCCAGTGTCCAATGACTCTCTCAGTGAAGAACTTTCTCCTCACCTCCAGCCTAAATCTCCCCTGGCACAGCCTGAGGCTGTGTCCTCTTGTTCTGGTGCTGGCCACCTGAGAGAAGAGAGCAACCTCCTCCTGGCCACAACCACCCCTCAGGTAGTTGTAGACAGCAATAAGGTCACCCCTGAGCCTCCTCTTCTCCAGGCTAACCAATCCCAGCTCCCTCAGCCTCTCCTCATAGGGCTGTGCTCAAGGCCTCTCACCAGCCTCGTTGCCCTTCTCTGGACACGCTCAAGCATCTCAGTGTCCTTCCTAAACTGGGGGGCCCAGAACTGAACACAGTACTCAAGGTGTGGTCTAACCAGTGCAGAGTACAGGGGCAGAATGACCTCCCTGCTCCTGCATTCTAATCCAGCATCATGAGATATACATGTGTGAATCTACAAAGCAGCAGAGAATTGATTTCCAACAGACATTAACTTTTGACAATGATCATACTATTTCTGCATGGTTTGTAGTCCCTTTTCAGTTGTGACAACCCCTGTTCTCTCTAAACCTCCACAAAATGGGTTACAGGGCTGTAATGACACTCTGACAGAAACCAACCCTACAGAGTTCAGTTTCAGGGGTTCGGTTCAGAGGCATTTTCTACGTTGACAGAATTTGCCTCCTCTTTTCAGAACCTGGAAGACATATTCTACACAGACAGAAAGGAAGCAGAGGAGTCTCTGCAATGACAGGTTAGTAGAAAACAGTCAGGTTTAGCTATGTAGTCATTTGCCTGTCTATAGCTTCTCAAGAAGTAATAGTGACCTGGGTAAGGAAACAGGACCCACACGAGGTGAAAATTAAACCTAGCAGAAAGTTGCAGCCTGGTCTTTGATCATGAGCCTAGTGAGTCAAGAGGGAGCAGAGAAGTAAAGAAGCACAGGCAAGCTGTGCCTGTTAGCAGTGAAGTATTTGTGTGTGTGTGCTAGAGAAAATGCCAGCAGAGAGGTCTGATGGTTCTTCAGGAAGAAGTAATTTTCCACTTAAATGCATATGCATATTAACTTCTGCAGCACTGTGCAAATGAGGAGGGCAATCTATAAGAAACATAAAGAAAGCATAGTGAATGAGATTCAAAAGAGCCAGTTCAGCATATATAGCATACACGACTGATCAGAGAGCGATAACGAATAACAATATCCCTTTGATGTTAATTAGTTGCACTTGATAAGGCAATGCTAAGTGGGTTGACGACAGTCAAGTAAGAAAAAAATCAAAATCTCAACAGAGCTTCCAGGATGCTAAAACCAAAAAGGATTTTAAGAAAAAACAAAGAATATCACTACCAAGTCAATAATTTGTTGGATTATCCCAACTCTCTAGTAAGAGATGAGACCTGATGAAAAAAACAACCTACAAACCCCAGAAACAATGAGGCAGAAATCACTATGTCAAACCCCAAAACCTAAAAGCTAAACATCTTGCTGCTGCAGCTTTCCTGCCTTGGCAGGGGGAACCCAAGGAAATGTAAGTAGTATAAAAAAGGTACAGATGTGGGAATTCCAAAGCAATGAAAACACAAAAGAAGAGAACCATATTCTAACTAATGGGTTACCAAACTATTTCAGTCAAGAAGCTCTGGCAAAAAAGAATACAAACCAAACCAACCAACCCCTACTTAACCACACTTTCAACCCTGGTATTATAGAGAACATGCCTTAAATGTGGTTAGTTTTGGAAGCATATTAGGTTATAAAACAAATTTAAATTATCTCAAATATCAATTAAAAATTAAACTCAGGGGAGGAAGAGAAGCCCACCTTCCTGCTCTGTTTCCATGTCTGATAGCTCTTCACATCCACAGTTATTATAATTTGTAGCATTAGGTTGAAAATAGGCAAAGAGTCTGATGCATATTCTACTTAAAAAGAAAACTAAAAAGATGAAGCAAAAGCAGGATCATGCTTTGATTTAGGTTCTTATCATCTGATAGCCTTAACTTCATCGCTGTGTATGAAGATGGAGGAAATGATTTATGGTTGACTGTCATTCTTTCTGGAGATGACTAATCTTCTTCCTCAGTATTAAAGTGGCTTTCAGGCAAATCAATCAACCATAGATCATGTCATAAGACTGTCTTCTGCTGTTAATAAAGCATTCAGTAATAAGGAGCTTTATGTGTTGTATTTATAGACACAGAAATACTGTAATATCCTGTTTAAAAAGGGACAATCTTGCCTGTGGTATTGTTCTAAACCAAGCTTGAATGCACATACAGAGCCATGAGTTTCTTAACTCTCCAATGTACACTGTGTACAAGAGAGCAACAGTTTGCTAAAGCTCTTTCTCCAATCAATGGATGAAGTCAGGGTGACGGCAGACAGAAGGTGCATAATGTGTGAGTAACAGGCATGGTGTAAATTAAGGTGTCTAGCTTTGAAAACTGGCAGTCCTCTACAGCCTACTGTTCCTACATAAGCCAAAGAGCATCCTTCAGATCATAAGGAGAAGAGAGGGATTAATGTGGAACTGCAGGCTTGCTTTAAACCCTCTTCTTCCATTGTATATATCACAATGAAATGTCAGAACTGAAGAACACACAACATTGCCTACTCTAACTTCAGCACAAGCAAAGGGTAATTTTTAGGGCAGGTATTCCCATCAGTGGATAATTTAAATTATCTATGAATTCTTTCAAGTTACTGCAAATTCATTACCTCCATATCTCCAATAAGGAAAAATGACATTTACTGCAGAATTTAAATATTTAGAGGAATGACTGAATAATGACTTATGGTCACCAAATTCAGCTTTGTAATTAAAGAATAAAGGATTAGAAGTACATCAAGGGGCTTTTGTGAAACAGAGAAAGAATATACTTTCCAAACCTTAAAACCTGGACTTATTTGCATATATGTGCCAAGTGCTGAGCCCTGCAAGTTGGTCCTTGTTGATCTTCATGGTTTGGACATGACATTCTAGTACAATGTCCTGAACAGTGGTTGGCTACTAAGGAGTAGCTGAGAAGATCTTAAACAAACAAACAGACAAATTCATCAGAACCCCTGAACTGGCTGTCATGTCTGTGTCTGTCTAAGATTTGCAGTGATAGGGATATTGGGTAGAAGGTTCTAGATTGTGCCAGGAAAGAAAAGACATTTTCCTTATTCAACACAGCGAGCAGTGGGCAATCCTGAGCTAGAAAGTCTGACAGCAGAAGGAGAGATGGATAAGGCACAGTAAAAGAAGTGAGCATGTTAGGAAGCTCCTTGAGGTAGGGTACAAAAACTGAACGTTGACCTCATATGGTAGAAATTCAGATACTTAAAAGATTGAAAAATAAAAAACTGCAGGGACAACAGACTGGGAAAACAAAGTGACCTGAGCAGGTGGAAGGGGCCATGCTCAAAAGGGAGCAGTTTCACTGTTGGGAGTTCAAAGATCAAGAGACTGCAGAGAGGAAACTAGGAGAAGATGATGGACTGTTTGCCAGTTTGTTTGCACGTAGCAGAATTATGGAGGAAGCATCCATGTCACATTTAACCTGGTGTGCTGCTACTAATGGTGGAGGAGAATGGTTAAAGCCTTTAAATTTGCTTGTCCAAGAAAAGCAGTTCCTTGAATCCTCAACAATCACTAGGTAAGACCCCAAATTTTGAGATGATCAGAATGTGAACTACTTTTAACAGCACCTAAAGTTTGAATTTCTGAGTGGTACGAAGTAGTAGTTACTACAGGACTTCTTGTTCCTTGATGAAACAAAAGTGAAAAAACATTCAGCCCAACATCCAAGGGTTCTTAGAACTGGAGACGTGAGAACACTACACTCCAAATATTGGAGTTTAATTTTACTGTTAAGTTTCGTTGCCGTGGTGGTTTGGGTGTTCCCTGCCCCCTCCCACTTCGGAAATCACCCAGACTAGACTCAGCCACCTCTGGAAATTGAATGAAGCTTTGTGTTTACAGCTTAGCACAAGATACAAGCAGATAATTACAGCAGATACAGCTATATACATAAATACACAAAGTAAAAGGTAATACAGAAACACAACTCCCCTCCCAGAAACCTCAGGCCCCAGGAGGGGCTCCCAACTGCCCTTCCACCTTCTCCCACCCCTCTACCTTACTCCAGACGTTGCCTTGTGCCCCAAGGAAGGATGGAGGGTCGGCCAGGGGGGGTTAGGAAGCAGGTGGATTAATCAGAGAGACGGTAGGTGAGGTTAGAGAGAAATGCAGCTCAAAGCCCAGGCAGTGCCTGAATGCCTTATCTATGTTTTTATTCTCGTTCTTATACATCTCAGCAAGCCTATGAGTGAAGTAGACATCACCATTGCTTCCCTTTCACAGCCTGTAATCTAGTTCTTCTCACCTAAACATTCTAGCTAGCTTCAAACTAGCACAGTTGCACTGTTTTGCTTTCCCTGCAAAAGGCTAAAAGTGGGTGAAAATTTCATTGCAATCATTTCATTGTAATTAGTGCTTCATTTTGGTGTTAATCTTTGCTGTTCTCTTTTCTGCTTTCATTCTACAGATGTAAGCAGGATAGGATTTAGTATCCTCCTTCGTGCGAATTTAGGTTGAAGAAGGCAGTTAGTTATCTGGTTATCCTGCTGAGTTATTTGCTATCCTGATGGCACTGAATTAGATTGCTAAAGTACAACCTTTACAATCTGTCACTTTTCCAGATCTTTTAAGTGCCGTCCATATCATCCTAGAAATTTCAATCACTAGAGTAGGAATAGCTTTGGAAATTATTGATGTCTATAATAAGGTAATATGTCACAGCAACAATGTCATTTTTGTATGGATTTCAGCCTCTGCAGATATTAAAGGAAATGAAATGGGAGATAAAGCAGTCAAAAAAGCTTTGCAAAATAATTCAGAAGTCATTGAGAAAAGAGAATTTGGTCAGTCAACAAACGGAAAAGCAAAGCCAAACAACTAATTCTGGCAGCTGAAGGTTAAAGAAGGGTAAGTTAGTTTACAGTACAATCTTCTGCTTCCGTGCCCAGCTACCAAACCCCAGCGAAATGGCAGTAGAATAATGCCCAGGAACCAGAGGGTGTTTCTGCCCACGTACTGTTAAGGCTGACTAATTACACTTACATGCTAGAATGCTTTTGCTTAGATGTGAGTCCCTTTCAGGTTCCTTTCCCACAATTAATATTCTCATCCAAGACTGCTTCATTGTAAACTTATTACAACAGTCAAAATATTGTGCAGCAGTGTATGAGAATTTCTGCACCATCTAAGACAGCTAATATTTGCAGAAATGGGCATGTTCTTTTGTCTGAGTAATCGGTGTAAAATGCAAGTACAGGAGAGCCAAGCAGAATGAAAGCTCAGATAGCACCGTACAGCTTGCAATTACTGAAGCTAACACTATTAAATCATGCTTCTACATTTTGGCTCAAGTATAAGTGAAACTTTAATATAATCTAGTTTGGAATATATGCTTTCTTTAATGACAGTAGTGAATTTTGCTTTGAGTTACTGAGAGTCCAGTAAATGAAATGCCAACTGAAGCACTGTCAACACAATGTTAAGGGGAAAGAATTTCACCACTAAAATACAAGCCAGAGCTGGCCATCCAGGTCATCCAGTCCAAGTCCCTGCAGTCACCTGGGACATCCTCCACTAGAGCAGGTTGCTCAGAGCCCTGCTGAGTCTCACCTCGAGTATCTCCAGGGATGAGGCCTCAGCCACCCCTTTGGGCAACCTGTTGCAGTGTTCCGACACCCTCATGCTGCAGAATTTGTTCCTGACATCCAATCTAAGTCTCTTCTAATTTCAAGTCATTGCCTCTCATTACTGCAGGCCTTTGCAGACCTCTGCAGCCTTCTTGCAGCCCCCATCAGGTACTGAATGTCATCTTTCAATTATAAAATGTATTCTAAAATCATATTTTCTTAAGATAATATGACCAAGAGTTCTAATTCCTTTACTTATCTGAATATTTAAGCTAGGGGGGAAAAAAACAACTTCACAGTGCAGACAGGACTTTGTAACACTTAAGGACAGTCTTTAGGAAATGGGAGGCTTTGCTCAGAGGCAGAACAGTGCCTGTCTGTGGGCAGGACTGGCAGCAGTTCTTGGACAGCAGTGTCTGCTGGTGGGTACAGCCTGCTGCCACTTCACCATGCATTCAACACCTGAGAAAGCCTTCATTATTTCAGCAGCTGTCTCAGCTGCTCTGCAAGTGCAGCTTACCTCTCAGGAGTGCAATGAAACATGACGAGAGTGCTGATTGTATTTAAGCCTGAAACACTCTCTTGCACCTTTTGCAGAGGACGCACAAATCAGTGCAGGCCTTACAAGTCATGGTGGAGCCTGTGGTGCTCAGACCAGCAGATGCCCAGTCAAAACCTTTCAACACAGCTACCATACACAATTTCATACACACAAGAGCAGGAAAATCACCAAAAGGGAAAAAACTGTGATGGCTTATGAAATCTGGAGATGCAGGGTATAGCACTGTGCAAGCCACTCTTTAAGCCATGCTTTAACAGCAATTCCATGCTTTAACAGCAGTTCCAACATCAAACAGCGAAAAAAATAAAGGAAAATAAAAGGAAGGGGGAAAGGTAAAGAAAAATATTTTAGCACCCTCTAGTGGCCTCATGTGAGATGGACCAGAGCACGATAAGTTTCTTGTGTCCATTTCTTCTGTTGTCAAGACACCAGTTTTAAGATGCCTCACTTCTGTATCTTACCGAATCACATTAGGTAGTATAAGACACAGTATGAAAACAAAATTCACACTGATTTATTTGTTACGTCTACTGCACAGAATTCTTCTTAGCATGAGTTTGAGTTTCTTAAGAAAAGTTGCTTGGTACCTCAGACAAGAGGGTTTTTAAAGCTATTTTGGATTTCTCATTTAATATGAACTGATGAAACAAGCCCAGTTTTTAAGCTCTATTTTATACTTAACTGAAAACAATCTTTCTATCTTGCTTATGGAGCAAAACAAAGTTCAGGCAAGTTAATTTTTTAATCAGTTTTATACATACTACTGATTTCAAATCAATCCCCAAACTATTTCAGTGCTTAGAAAATTGAAGTGTGATTAAGCTTAGAGAAAGCATATACGTGAATACACAGAACAAAGATGTAGACATTATGAACTTCACCAAATGCCTGCAAATCTTTGTCTCCTCCAAGTTCAGGCAATGGATTCCTAGCATGTCTGTCAGGATAGCAGCTCAACACATGACCTTGAGATACTTAAGCAGTTGGGCTTTTAATGTTTGTATGTTTGTGGGGTTTTGGTTGTGTTTTCTTTTGTTTTGAATTTGTTTTTCTGTTGTGTTTTGTTTGGTTGGGTTTGGGTTTTTTTTTGGTGGGTGTTCATTTTTACATCTTTTGATCTAACAGGAAAGGCTGCAAACAGTGGACAAGAGTGATGTAAATGAACCAAGCCAGTCGACTCAACATCAGAGCACCTCCATCTGCACCAACATTGTGTTCTCAGCCAGTGGTCCAGTCAGAAAGTTCCAGTGTTGATAACTGAGATACAGGCTGGCCTTAGAAAACACTTTTCATAAATCACTGCTATCAGACTACTTTTCAGCTGACCTTTTGCAGTTTATGTGACCTCTCCAACAATTAAAATTCACCCATACTAACTCTTTGCAAGATCTAAGTCTAGGCAGCAATTCAATTAGCGAGTTTCCACCAGATTATTTTGTCTTGCCTGAAAATGGAGACATTTTAAAATGCCTGACCAAGTAGAAGTACAATAAAACAATATACAATACCCTTCCCAGCCCCCTTAAATCCACCAATTCGTCAGCAGAATAGTGGATGCTGAGACACTGTGGGACACAGGGGAAACACCCAGCAGTGACAATCTTACCAACCTCAGTACGATGCGCTACACAAACACTGGTGTGGCTCTGTGGGAAACTAGCCTGAATTCCCAAAGGCTGACTCCTGCAGAACAAGGTCAGGTGTCCAAACAAGTCAACACACAAAGCCTCTTGGAGTGCTAAGCTGTACAGTCCGCACTGGCTGCCTTTTGTGGTGGTGCTCTTGCATCTTAGCATAGGGCCTGAGAGAAAACATCTGCCTAGGACAGAGCTGCCTTGGTGCCACATAGATATCTGAGACAATCTCACAGAAAAGCTGTTTGTCCTGCAGAGTTTATTGCTTTATCATTCAGCAGCACAAAAACATCTATATCATGTTCAAGCCAGGCTGTGAAGTGGCCAAGAAAACAAGCCTTCACTTCTCTGGGGAAGACCATACTTCCTTTCCTCAAAATGCTCCAGTGCCCCTGCTTCGGGGGATATTCCACTATTACTCTCCTTCTGTTGAGACATATGACTACAAACCTGCTCTTCTCACGAGCAGAGAAATGTCACCCCTCAATCACAGTAAACTATGTCAGATGCTCATTTCCTCACAGTAATTCAGTGTATATTTTGCACTGGATTTTATTTTCACTTTTTCTTGCATTTTTTTTAGATGGGAAAAAAATAAAAGCTAACCAAACTACTGAAGAACAGAAGGAAAGCCACCGAGCTGTTCAATTACTGTGCTCTCCTTTCTGTTGCTAGCTGCATTTGAACTGCATTTTACATGTCTGTACTGAGGAGCACATCAGCTACAGGGATGTCCTTGCAAATGGTTGATAACGTCAGGCAGCCTAGGCAAGAGGAATGAGGAATTAATTTTCATCGCCAAAGTACATGCTACTACATGCTGGAGGAGATGCAATGCCAGGCAGGTCTCTGGCAGCATCTCTTGTGTTTACCCATTTCCTTAGTCCCCCATTCTTGCTGGAAACACCAACTGATGAGTAAAGCAATGTGCATTTGGAGGAATGCTTTGTAACGTCGCAGGTATTTGAGTTTAGCCAACCTTGCCCCAAAGGGCAGCATGATCCAGTATAACTGCACAGCGCTGAGGAGTCTTTACCAACACACTGCTGTATTCAATCTCTCAAAGGACCTTTTAGTGAGTGTCAATCAGTTTTCATGATGTGACCTCACAGGAGATATTACAGAATTACATTCAGCTTCTGCTGTGCAATCAGTTGCTGTCTCCTTCTGAGTCATCCTTGCCTTTCCAGCAAATGCAGGTACGAACACTTGGAACAGAGGGAACTGAACACTCATGGTGGAGATTAAACAGGGACCAGCACTTTCCTTCTGAGATGTTCTGAGGCAAAGTTTTGTTTCCTAAATGCTATGGTGTTACAATTTCTTTTCCAATCATGGAGAAAATTGCAGACAACAAGTTTACACTGGATGTCTACTCTGATTTATTTCTAATGATTGTAACTGATTCCAAAGCATCTCTCTTCACTGAAATTGTAACCAGCTAAACAGCGACCAGACAGCTCACATGGACAAGGATTCCTGTTGAAAATGCTCAGCTGAGACTAGTTGAGAGGTGTCCCTGCCCATGGCGAGGAGGTTGGAGGAGAAGATCTCTAAGGTCCCTTCCAACCTAAGCTATTCTATGCTCTTCAGTAGCAGAAGAACCAGAAGAGATGAAGTTTGAACATCCTGATGTGAAGGAATTGCTACTCAAAAACCTCTGACCTGAGCCATCTGCTTGAATGACGAGACTCCCAGCTCTGATGGATGTGCAGGCTGTGAGTATTCTCATCAGTGGAGGAGGATATAATTGTATATATCTGACACACTCCTGACACTCTACATCAAACACCCAAAGGAAAGAGTGATAGTTGGGAAGTGATCATTTGCTGAGAAAGTGGCAGTTATTCTGACAGTGAACTGCATACAGCCACAGCTGCAGGACATGGAGATGAAGCCAGGTGGTAGGTATCATGAATACACACAGCTCCATATGCTCCATCAAAGACTGGCAGGTTTATAACAGAATGGGCTGTTATGTTCAATGGAAGGTGATTAGAGGACCTGTGAGCCTTTACAGAAGGGTAGGAAATGGTTGTCCCAATGAGCAGGACATCATGCTTCCAGAACTGGAGCACCTTTATTACTGGCTAGAAACATATCAGCAATGGCAATTAGGGCACAATTTGCTGAGCTAAATAGGAAAAAACCCAATCTTTCTCTACTTGAAAACTTATGATGTGCTATATCAAACTGCAGCATGATTCAAGCAAAATTCCTTAATCCTATTTTTCAATAGAAGTAGTTCATTCAAGTTTGCAGTTTCCACTAAAAGGAGCACACAAACTCCTAATGTTAGTGAGAAACTAGAAACCAGTTACAGAAGTCACCAGAAGCTCTTACACTACTGAAGCATCATCTATCTATGTATTTCAAGCATTATTGTGGGTGTGAGTGTTTTAAAAGAAATTGTGATCAAATCCACCTAAAACTGAACCTATGCCTTCAAAATCCCAGCCCAGTGCTGATATTCAGATTTGGAACAGACCTCCTGTATTTAATACAATTATAAATTATATTGATAAATATTAAACTCCCAATGTTCTTCTTCCAAATATATTTGGAGGATTTATAGGCAGTCTAACCTATAAATAGAATGAGGCTGTAAACCAAGTCAGGGGCATTACTTCACTCAGGTGAATATTTTTATCTTAGCATTCTGCCTCAAATACAAGTTTTTTTTTGGGAGGTAACAAAAGCACAAGTGCTTAGAAGAGAGATATTATCCTCCTTACCATTTTCTTCAAGTGTACTCATACTGTATTGTATTTATCATTAAAAAAAAAATTTAAAAACCCAATTTTATTCTTGCAAGTGTCTGTGCTGAACTAATTTCTAAACCCCTGTGAAGACAGCTGCACTCACCAGGTAATGAATCACTAGGAAAATGCTGTGTATCAGCAGTGGTGCACTCACATTCCAAACATGAGAACCCCCAAAGCTGTGCAGTGAGTTAGGAAATGATCCAGCAGAGGGACCTCTTCAGTCAGAAATTAAAAAGTCATCCTTCGGTCAGCCCTGAATCACAACCCACAGGGGTTTTATTTGGCACAGGGTCCCAGATGGCGTCTGAATTAGGAAGGTCACACAAAATGCAGCCATAGTTCCGATACAAGGCAGAGAGGTTTAAAACGTAGTTGTAAATTCTCTCTGTGTGCTCATGCACAGCCTAAACCTGGGCAGTGATGTGTAAGTTTAGTTTAGGACGAGATATTTTAAGAACACCATTCAATTAGATATTCTTTGGGTTGACTGGCACCACTATCCCAAAGCTCTACTAGAGGTAAGACAAATAGTTACACTATTGTATGTTGTTACTAAACAGCAAAGCAGGAAACTGTACTGTGGCAGGGACAGAGCTGAACATCAGAAAATGCCTCTTCCTTGCTTAAACCACTGCCTTCCCCAGAATTAAACAGGATGTCGATTGGAATTTGACCATACGAAAACAATCTCAAAGGGAAGTGGCACAGAAGAGATGTCTGAATTGACAAAGCATTCCACACTGCTGCGGTAGAAGCAAGTTGGTGACCGGTTCTGAAGCACCTAGTTTTAAGTATAGCTCTGAAGTGAACTCTTCCTAAATGTATCTTTAAGCAGAAATGAAGTATCCTTTGTGACAGTTACCATGGCAGCTTACCCAGTCATGCTGTTGTAGAAAGGTTTCATTTTTCACATCACAGGAACTTGGTATTTTGTAACTTTCTGCTTTTTATTCTTAGATTCTGTGAAGTCCCAAAATACTACTTAAAACTATCAGTAAGTGGTAAAACCTTTGTAGCCAATGCTGGTTCACACTGCAATGTGAGACACCCCCATGCTTCCAGAACATCTATTCTAACCCAGAATTGTAGCTGTGGCATTCTGCTAACACAAATTGAGAAGGGCTGGCTCATTGTACTGCCTGTTTCACAATGATACCTACTAAAATGCTGCCTTCCAACACAGGCCATTACAAAGCCTACTGGATCACATCAAGACCGAAAAGTAAATCAGGTTCCACCCACCACAAACTTAACAAGGGAGTGTGTGTGTGTGTGGGCGTTTCTTTGATACGTACTCATACCACTCAGATATGGGATTTGAGGCACAAAATAGCTGTGGAGGAAAGCATTTTGTTTCATAATCATTATTACTGATTCATAAATTAGGTTATTTCCACATGAAAGGTAGCCTGGGATCTGTAAAGCCCTTAGCTTTAAGGGTATGTCTCTTTCACTGGCAGACAAAAGAAAGCAGCACTTTGCAGACAGGGATCTGATGGCAGACTTGTCTTTGAACCTAATTGTGAATGGTGACACAAAGAGACCCATTTCTGAACCTAACAGTAACACTGCAGTGAGGCAGTGAGGCACAAGAAAGCCATTTCCCTGCACCCAGCACAACACTTTCACTCTGCCTTTTGTCTAAAAATTCATCCCTTCCTCTTTCAGGCTGTCTAGAAGCTTCCTTCCTTCTCTCACTGCAGTCCTCACCCATTCATTCCCTTATGCTATCCTGAATCTCCAGTCCTTCAAACATTGTTAATCTTACGCCTCACAGCATGAAGTGATTAAATTTTCATTCCAATTTTTATCAGTTTTGATGGACATGTAAAAATTTACTTGGAATTGAAAAAAAAAACCAACCCAAACCCCAAAAGAC
Organism: Pogoniulus pusillus; assembly: GCF_015220805.1. Classification (NCBI taxonomy): domain Eukaryota; kingdom Metazoa; phylum Chordata; class Aves; order Piciformes; family Lybiidae; genus Pogoniulus; species Pogoniulus pusillus. Next base: position 2,105,166 of record NC_087282.1, on the reverse strand, counting down.
ATCTGGGGAAATATTTTTTTTAATTAGCTATGCCAAAATGATGGAGCAGTTTATTAGTGCATCAAACAGCAGCCTGGGAAAGAACAGAAAACAGCTCGCTGAGAATTATCCTGTGGCAGCAGAGCACTGATGAGTTTCATTGCAAAATTGTTATTTGCTATTTCAACGAAAGAGACCTCTTAAACATTAAAAATCAGTGCTCTTCTCTATTCACAGGCCAGCCTGATGTCTACTTCTCATATTCCAAACTCTTTCTGGGTTCTCCTTTTCCCAGGCACTGCTAGAAAGTAAGGAAATTTCAACAGATAGACAGGATTCTCCCCCCCCCACACACACGTTAACACTGTGCTGATAACTATCACACTGAAGACAGATGGCAGATGCTAATTCCTGCCCAAATGACACACAGCAAGTTTTCCATCACCATGTAGGGTAAGAATACAACTTGGGAGTTTGAAAGCTTCGTCAGATGGCCTGAATATGCTAGGCAGAAAGCAACTAGCATGAAATGACAATGTGGTATGTGGTAACTTTTACTCTCTCCTCAAATCTGCCTGCTTGAGGCTATTTGAGTATTTCTGCAGAGGTTTCTAACCACGAGGAGGAAGATGAAGAGCATGTAGAGGATATCAGTGAGACTGATCCAGATCTACACTATCTCATTGGAGAGGAAAATACATGCAAAAAAGACAGGATTCTGGTTCACTTAAGCTAAAGAAGAGATCTTCAAGTCTGAAACTCTTCCCTGAAGAAAAAAATGCATCTTCAACAAAGCCACAGAGGCTGACGAATAAATAATGGGCTTAAATACAACAAGGAGGATTTGTTTAGTCCTTTAGGAAAAGAAAAGAAATACACTGTTAAAGAGAGACAAAGCTATCATGGGAAAGACTGTAGAGTCTCCATGGGAAGAAGGTTTTGAGAACATCATCCATCAGCAGTTACAGGTTTTGGTCCTTTCTTGGTATTCAAGCTTGCTAACCACTCACAGTGCCTTTTAATAGTACTTTTAACAATCACTGAACGGCTCCTTTAGCTGATCAAGACAACCGTCACTGCACCCCCAGCTCATAAGAATTGAAAACTATATACACTGTTTGCTCAGCAATCCAAAACGTTGTGTGCCCCCCAGATGTAATCACATAGTTTACCTCTGTTAATAGTATGTGTCCATAACACTACAACAAGTAAGCAGAGAGAAAGAAACATGGAAACAGGAGATCATGAATCCACCCAACACAGCCAGGAAATTATAGCAATTTAATCCTGTGCTTTCAAATCAGAACAATGAAAGGTGATAAGCTCTCTAGGGAAAGGATACTGATTCTCTCCTCCCACCTTCTTTTTTCCATTTTCAGCTCAGGATGTGTACATCTTATTACAATCTAGCTAGAAGCTCCCATGTCTGTATATCAGATCTTTTGTTGACTGGACTGGGCATTGCTGGATGTTTTCTTAGGAGCGCACTAAGACAGAAGATGGTGATTACAACATCACATTGTAGCAATGGTTCCTGCTATTTTCAGAATCAAGAGCATTCTGAAGGCTAACTACTGCTAGTGCAGACAAGAAGACAGACAATTAGCTACATTAGACAATTAATTAGGGGACTGACAACGAGCAGTGATGAACATGTAGCTGTGAAGAAGAGCAACAGAAGCACCTTTGCTGATTATACTGGTGAGATCAAAGCTGGTGGCTATCTCCAAATTCCACATCCAAAAGAACTAAGTGATCAAAAACACTAAAAAACCCTTCAGATGATGGTAAACCACCCAAACACAGACCTGGACTGTTCTTTGCAGGATCAGCCTGTCCTGAGCTTAGTTTGTGCAGGATTATCTATACCACCCTACTTTTTAACCTTTATTTATACCACACCACTTTAAATCACAGTACTTTGGACCACCCAAGCACAGAACTGTACTGTTCTTCTTTGTGAGGGTCAGTCTGTCCTGAGCTTACTTTGTGCAGGATTATCAATGCCACATTACTTTGAATCTAATAGCAAAAGAACTGTTGAAAGCTCAGCCAGAGAGATGAACTTGTTAAAATTATTTTCAATGCTATTGCTTGACTTTTCTTTTTTTTTTTAATTCCAGCAGCATTTATTTTTCCTCAAAGCAATTTCAGCTGCTGCCTTACATAACTTTTATTTAATTTCAAATCAATAAAACAAGGGGACTGTACCCTTGGTATTCAAAAAATGACATTTCTCCTCTGGTTTTGCAGCACGCAAACCGAACAACAGAATCAATACTTTATCTTTCTACACTTGAATTAAGAAAGTAATAAAGCATCAGGCTTACAGTGCTATATAATATTGATTAGGGAGTCTTTCAAGATAAATTACTGAGGTTTAAGAATAATTCTTGGTAAACCAGCACTACAGGTTCTTTTTTCAGTTACCAAACAGTTTGTGGGAATATGTGCATCAATGTATCAGCTCAAGCACTTTGCAGCAGGCATAATTCTTTGTCAGCCTCTCCAGTGAAGATGCATTCATAGAGCACATTCAAAAGTGAGTATGTTTTCTGGTTCTTCTGTGGGGGAAAATGATGCAAGTTTTATTGACAGTGCAGATTAGCTTTCTCCTGGAATCAACCCGATTCAGCTGCTCAAGGCCTCATCCGAACTTGCCTTCAACACCCCCAGGGAGAAGGCAGCCACAAGCTCCCTGGGTAGCCTATTCCAGAGTCCCACCACCTTTGTACTGAACAGCTTCTTCCTGAGTTAGATCCTGTCTAACCCTGCTCTTCCTCAGCTTCAAACCATTCCCCCTTGTGCTATTGCTAGATACCCTCATGAAAAGTCCCTGTCCAGCCTTTCTGTAGGATCTCTTCAGATACTGCAAGGCAGATCCAAGGTGCCTCTGGAGTTTTCTCTAGTTTGAAAAAATCCCAGCTCCCTCAGCCTATCCTCATAGCAGGAGGAGTCTGTTTTGGAGAGAAACTTAAGATCACAGAATTTTATGTGTCAGCTTACAGGACAACCTTTGATATGCTGTTAAAAGCTTAACAGATTTGTAAATGTAAAGTTCATTCCAAGAGAAGTGTAGTTCACTCACAGTAGAACTCCAAGGAAAGTTAGCTGTCACTGAAACGTGGACATAGAAGACTGCATTTTAAATGCTGTAACTGCAAGTTGTTAAACAGACTGAGAGAACAATGAGCCTAGACAGTGGTTTGAGCAGACTGCAGCTGGCAGTATATTGCTGAATGTTACTCTGCACAACTAATGAAAATCATTATCAAACCAGCTCACTATAATTCATCTTCATATGGTCAATAGTCTCTTAAAATACTACTTCCCTACCAATACTGCAGCACAAAATACATAACATTACACCATGTGCTTTGTCTTGATCCTCAGAGGAGACTCTCAGCTTACAAAAAACCAAAGTCAAGCTGCATCTCTCAAGAGCTGTTAGTTCTGTACTCAGCACTGGTCAGGCCATAGCTTGTGACCTGTGTTCCAGTTCTGGGGCCCTCAATTTAAGAAAAATGTTGAGCTGCTTGAAGAGGTCCAGGGAAGGGCACCAAGGCTGCTGAGGGGGTTGGAGCACAGCCTTACAAGGAGCGGCTGAGGGAGTTGGGGGTGTTCGGTCTGGAGAAGAGGAGGCTCAAGGGAGATCATATTTCTGTCTACAACTACCTGAGGGGAGGCTGTAGTCAGGTGGGGTTGGTCTCTTCTCTCAGCCACCCCGGAACAGAACAAGAAGACACAGCCTCAAACCGTGCCAGGGCAGGTTTAGGCTGGACATTAGGAAGAAATTCTTCACAGAAAGAGTGACTGGCCCTGGAATGGGCTGCCAAGGGAAGTGGTTAGAGGCTCAGACATTATTCTCTCACCTTTCTAATCAAATCAGTGCAGCTTCTGAACCACCAGCCCCACTCCCCAGTGTATTACACAGCATAGCACTATCACAGGCCTCACATAGAGGGCAAGGGAAAAGCCCCATCATATTCTCATGGAGAAATGTAGTCAGAAGTGCTAATGCTCAAATCTACACAGCTCAGATCATATTTAAGGGATCAAAACTAACAGAATAAATTTTGACAGAACTGCATGCTAAAGAAATGTGCTGCCAACCAAACCAGAGGCATGCAATAAAAAACATGTGGCATTTTCTTTCTGGTATAAACCTCTGCCAGCCCTTTCCAGTTTAAGTATCTTCATTGTTAGTACCCAAATTGCCACTGATTTTTCATTCAGTATTATAGGATTACTTAAAAGATTAAATTAAAATCGAATGAAATGAAAGTTAAAACTAGCTTGCCCCCACGGAACTGTAAGGCAACAATTTCTGGAGGCACTTCTGAAATCACCCTACTCGGAGCAAATGTCCTGCAGTCTTAAGCAGCAGAGGGGAGCAGCAGGCAGCAGGGCACAATCTAGAGGCCACCTGTGGCTCAGCAAGCACAAAGCAGAGCCCTCAGGAAATGGGCTCTGGCAAAGCTCTTGGTTAATGTAGATGCTGAGGGAAGTTCAACGGAAAACATTTGTCAGAAGTTTCCGTCCCGAGAGCAGCTCTGCTGCTTTGGGGGAAAATGCAAATCTTACTCAGCAGACCAAGGGCAAAGGAAGTAGGAAATGGGCCAGAGAGTCCTCTGAAATAACCTGTCACCACCACGGCAGAAAACATACTCCTGCCGGCAACTCCCTTATGTCAAAGCCTTCCACAGCTCAAGACCCCTTTGCAGCATTGTGCCATTATCTGAAAGTTGGCTACCTGCAATCCAGCTTCTTCAAGGTAGGACAAAAAGCTTATTCTGGTTCCTATGCTGACATGTCACTTGCATGTTTGTGGTTTGAACTTTTGGAATAACTCATTGGGAAACCATGACCTTATCACGGAAACTATGAAGCTTAGGAGTGGCTTTGCTGCTCTCTACAGCCTGCAGAGACGCCAAAGACTCAGACAAGATCTTTCAGGAGTCTCTCTAGCTAAAAGGGCAGAGTGCATCTCTGTGAAGGGTGTCACCCTGCAACCTGCCAGTGCTCGCACAAGGGGTGGAGCACTCCTTTTGGTAGTTGATGCAGAGGGAACATCTTCCTCGTGTGCAGCATCAGACATATAAGGAGCAGAGAAAAAGATTGCACTTTGAACTCTGCATTTTTAACCTTGAAATGCTTGACTCTACAAGCAACTAATACCCTAATTAGAGGTCATAAAACTGCTTGTGTGAGTGAAGACAAAGTAAATGCTTATTAACATTTAACTGTTGACATTTTAATCATGGTGTTATTGGTTAAATGAATGGAAAGGTAAGCCCCCATACCAGGGAATATACTCACAACCTTTCCTTCAGCCAGAACTTTTATTCTCCACTTTGATTAAAAACCTCCACTCCCTTTCTCAAAGGTCAAAATGTATGCTAGAAATTACAGCTGCTGCAGTTAGAGACGGGTTATCTTTGGGACTCTGGTATCTTTGAGTTCTTACTCACCAAAACATTAGTGGAATTGCCCTCAGTTTGACAGATGCTTTCCAGGCTTATCTGAAATAAACCAGCGGGAAAGGAAGAGGAGTGCATTACATGGAATATTCCCACTGTTTAATTCCAGATACCAACAACACAAAACAAAACTTGAGATGCCTCAGCAGAAAAGAGAGGCTTCTCCAGAGGGTGATTTAGGGCAAGTAAATTAGGCCTGTTGTTCTGAATGGCACTCGAAGGGCTCATAAAGCTGGGCAAAGTGAGTGTGTCCTACAATGTCTGCTACCAAGAGTGTGTAGAGAAATACAGGCCAGGAAGGAGCAAAGCGCTAGGAAAATAAACAGCATGAGTGCAATCTTGCACTCGACTGGGTGCTTATATTCATATCTCTGCTCTCCTGTCTCTATTGTTCACTATCTTTTCACACACAATGCTTTCTGGTTAAAACTACATTACCATGTGTTCTTCACCATTTCCTTAGTTTGTAACATAAATAAATGACTTCATCATGAAGGATACAAGTAGATAGTGGACTCACATGCCTAAATGCTTACCACATTCCGGAAGCAGGCTTTAATTTGTTGTGCATGAACAGAGGAAGTGGATCTTTATAAAGTGTCTCCTCAGCGAGGAAAGAACAGTTTCTAAGTATCTCATTCACAAAGGCAGATGGAAAAAACAGTTTAGAAGTATCTCATTCACAAAGCTGGATTAACATCAAAGGTGCCAAACTGCCCATGGCTGATGCAGATAAATGTGACTGTAAAACAGTGAGAATGCAACAGAAGTGAAGAGAGCATGCAAAGAGGAGAAGCAATTAAAGCTTGGGTTGCTTGAAAAAGGACAAAGGAACTGCACAATTATTTGGGAGATATGGTTACATCCAAAAGCATTAAAGATATCCTCAGCAGCTTTGTTTTTACTTCTGTAATTCACTGTATTTCACTTTACAACCTGGGAGGAGTTTCACAAGTCATATGGGCACACTCCGAGGTATGTTCTGATTCTGCAGGGTTCAAATGCTCTGGAGTGGGCTCAGCAGCCCTGGCTCCAAGACCCACATTCTGACAGCATCTCAAAAGCAGAACAGAGAGCCCTGCAGCCCTGAGCCTGCCCCTTGCACACACTGGGGGACTGACTGGAGTATTACAGTACTGGTTCATTTTCCAACTGTTCCTTTGACTGGAAACCTGTGTGTACAGTAGGGCAGGGCACTGTGTGGTTTCCTCCTGTGCAGCAGCAGGATGCAGCAAACCATGCCGGGAGAACAGCATGGGAGTACTCAAGAACTGCCACAAAGAGTAGGCTCAGCCTGCACTGCCAGTATGCATCATAATTCTGCCACATCAATACATGGAAAGGATACTGAAGTACTCTTTATGCTTCACTAGTTATTTGTTATTAATAGGTAAGTCAAATGGCTCATCAGGGAGGAAGAAGTTAAGAAAGAGAGAAGCTATATACATGCAGAAAATAATCCAGTTACTTCCAGGTTTCACAAAACTGATCCATAATTAGATAATTCTGTCTTTTTTAAAACACCAGCTATATTAAATTTATGTAGGCAGCGATGACAGCTAACTGTTCATATGCCTAACAGAAGTGAGAGATCAGATTGAGACAAATTTGTTGAAGAGATTTCATCTCAAAAAAATCCCACACCTTGTTGGCAGCATCAACAAAAAGCACTGATCTTGCCTAATTCTCTTCTGCAGTAGAGCTGACCCCCATTGGGTGAGGTTTGGAGAGTTACATTTTCAGCAGTTATATTCACAAGTTTGACAAGAAGAGCCTTCAAAACAGCCAGATGGAGCAGGACTTAATTATCTGACTCCAGTATCAAGAAATAAAACTGCCTAAGGTGTTCAAAAAAAGCCTGGATGAGCCACTTAGTGCCATGGTCTAGTTGATTGGATAGGGCTGTGTGATAGGTTGGACTGGATGAGCTTGGAAGCCTCTTCCATCCTGGTTGATACTATGATTCTATGATTCTAATGCAAAGCAGACACCATTTGAATGTTTTGCTCAGAAAAAAAGAACAGGATTGTCTCAAGAAAACACAAAGGCTTTACATAAACCCTTGTGTATTACATGATGGATATTCACCTTGTTAAATAATAAGGCAGTGTCAATTCTGTTCCATTAACTAGATGAAGATACTATAAATTACAGAGAAAGCATCTAGGGAGTAATAATATCTAGTAACACCATCCCTTGGAGGAGTTTGGGGATTTCTCCTTTCTCTCTCTCCACTGTGTCTTTGGGGTAGAGAATTCTTAGACAGAAAGGCCCCAAAATGCAGCCCACGGACTGCAAGGGGAAATCAGCTCTCTCAATGTCCGTACATCATATTATATTTACAACCAGATCCAAATGGATGATGTGTGGTTTACCATAATCTAGATCAGGCTCACTGAACAAGGTCAATGGGATGGAAGAACTGGTGTCTCTCTCACTTCCTCTTACCAAAGAAGCTATATCTGTGTATCTGTTCCAGCAGCAGCATTTGGACGGCAGTTTTCCCTGTGTGCAAATCCAGCATAGCACTTTCTCTCAAGCACTCTGCTGTGTGTACTACAAATAACTCTGTGCTGTAAATAACCTGCAAAAATATGCACCAAAACCATTTGGTCTTCTTAAAGCAGCACTCTGCTTAGTTTTGCTGAAACCCTAGGAATTTTGAAATGTGTGACTTATCATCTGAACTGAGCAGTGGGCTAATTTTGCTCTAACCCAACTGAAAGACTGCCAGTGCTGGATCAGTACAAACAAAATAAGCAGATAAACATGATTAAAGATTACAGCATTTTAAGGCTCTCTGTAAACTTTACTGCTAACCAATGACAATATTCATAATGGGTGGGTTCAAAAGTAACTGTGAAAGGGATAGACTCCACTAACTATGGCAATCCTGCAGGTCCTGCTGTTGGGGGCAGCCGTGGATTGCCACGGTGCATTTCACAGGTCTTTGTAATTACAGGGTAATAATTCAGAATCACAGAACCAGTGAAAACCATGGTGATACATCTATTTATTTCCTTTCCCCTAACTGTTCAGTTGAACCAGTCCCTTTTCTCAGTGTTTCACTAGCTGGTTTGCACTCAGACTTCACAAAACTCCTTGCACCTCACTGGCTAAATGCTTTGTCATTCCAAATCACTCAGAACATCACATCCCTTTGCATGCCTGTGGTGCTCTAACATCTTTCTGTTTGCTGCATTTCCCCACTCACCTCATTGTCTGTATCATACCTGCAGAATCTTTCCTGCTTTCCAGTCACTCATCAATAGGAGCAAACACATTGCAAAGGAGTAAAGCAGGAGTAGAGAGCCAGGACCCCACATTTTCTGTTCACTTCTCACTTTCACCAACTCCTGCTGGTGGTGACTGAAGCGAATGGAGATGATAGTGGATGGCAATGGTTATCTAACTACGTGACAGTGCTAGGAAGAAGTACTGTGAAGTTGAGCAGAGGTAAGAAGTAATTCTACACAACCCTACAAAATGTCTGGAGGCTTTTTGTTTTGAAACATGGTTTTCAGTACTCTATCAGAAATGTTCTTTGCTGACAGCAGTATTTTTAGCGTGCGGAGCACAGCATATATTGCTCATCCTTTACTCAGTTACTCTGAGTTACTCATACTGTGAGTTATTCATATTTGGTTGTTTATTCATCTTGTATGGATTAAAGTCTTTCATTAAGTGGTAACTAAAAATCTGAATGTATCACTTAGTTTCTTAAATACTTATCCAGCACAAAACCTCTATTAAAGGAATAAAAAGCTGTGTGGTTTTAGAGCACAGCAGATCAAAGCTGCCTGTGAAAAGGAATGGTGTCTTAATAAGAGAACTGGGATTGCTTTCCAAAGGCCAATCTTAATCCTTTCATATAAAATTCAAATATGGAAGCAAACTGAGGTCATGCTTCAAATAAATTACTTCAGCAATTAAGTTATAAATTCAAACTTGAGTATTTGTCTAAGAATATTAAGCACATGACCATAAAAAGCTTAAATCTGAGTTCTTTCAATCCTAGTGCATTATGGAGCATTATTTGAGAGCGCCAGAAAAAAAAGGCCATGAAAATGGATGTAGTATTGCTGACACAGCTTGATGACAGATACCTTTCACATACCAACTGAAGTTTGAACTCTGGCTTTACTACACCAGAAAAGCTGTAGATAAATTAAGATCTCTAACTACACACAACAGCAGCAAGAGTAAATCTATTTGGTCACAAGCACTGCCAAGACCTACACATAAAGACATTATGGTAGAATTGGAAAACAGGTGAAATAAAACTGCAACCACTTCAATCTCTAGGAACATACAATCTCCTGCAAGAAGTGAGAGTTTTAATGGCAAATTGTGAACCATTACCCTTGGTTCCTTATTCTCACCCTAAAACTGTTGTGTTGCTTTGCCTTGGGTGTTTTTTTAAGCCATTAAGAGCTCTTACCAAGACTAAGGCTTTTTGTTGCATAAAATACATTAACTAGGCCTTTAGTTCTTACAAGCAAGTCATAGAATCACAGAATGGTTCAGGTTGGAAGTGACCTCAAAGCTCATCCAGTTCCAACCCCCCACCATAGGCAGGGACACCTCCCACTAGAACAGGTTGCTCAGAGCTTCATCCAACCTGGCCTTGAACATCTTCAGGGAAGGAGCAGCCATAACCTCTCTGGATAACCTGTGCCACTGTCACATCACCCTCCTCACTGTAAAGAACCCTTTCCTACCATCGAGTTTGAATGTCCCCTCTGCCAGTTTAAACCCACTACTCTTCGTCCTGTCATTACAAGACCTTGTCAATAGTCCCTTCCCAGCATCCTTGTAGCCCCATTAGATACTGGAAGGCCACTCCAAGGTGTCCTCCAAGCCTTCTCTTCTCCAGCCCAAATTCTCATAGCCTGCCCTCACAGCAAAGCTGCTGCAGCCCTCTGAGCATCTTCATGGCCTCCTCTGGACTGGCTGCAACAGTTCCATGTCCTTCTTGTGTTGGGGGCTTGAGAACTGCACACTGTATTCCAGGTGGGGTCTCAGGAGAGCAGATTAAAGGGGCAGAATCCTCTCCCTTGCCCTGCTGGCCAGGCTGTTCTTGCTGCAGCCCAGGACACGCTTGCTGTCTGGGCTGCACTCACACTGCCATGTGAAGAAACTCGTGTTGAGCTTTCCATCACTCCAGATCCCCAGGTCCTGCTCCTCAGGGCTGCTCTCAGCCATTCGCCACCCAGTCTGTATCTGTGCTTGGATTGTGCCCACCCAGGTACAGGACCTTACACTTGGCCTTGTTGAATTTTGTGAGGTTGGCCTGGGCCCACCTCTCCAGCCTGTCCAGGTCCCTCTGGATGGATCCCTTCCCTTTAGCAAGTTGACTGTGCCACATCGCTTGATGCCATCTTCAAACTTGCTGAGGGTGCACTGATTCCTCTGTCCATGTCACTGACAAAGATGTCAAACAGCACTGGTCCCAGCACTGACTCCTGAAGGACACCACTTGGCACTGGTCTCCAGGTGGACATTGTGCCCTTGATCACCACTCTCTGCATACAATCATCCTTATCCAGAGAGTGGCCCACTCATCAAGTCCATGTTTTTCCAGTTGGGTGGCCAGGCTGTCATGTGGGACAGAGTCAAATGCCATACTCAGGTCCGGGTAGATGACTTACACGTCCCTTCAGTGAGTACATACTACTACAAAACACCCTAAAAGTCAAGCCTAAGGCATAGAAAAGAAACAAGCTTCTAGCATATCCAGTACAGAGAAGATATCACTGGACCTTCTGCATGAGCTCCTGCTCACACTTCCACTGTTGTGCTATTAGATGGTGCAGTAAGTAAATGGCCATTTGTGGTTTAAAAGAACAGCTTTCCATCACTCTTTTTCACACTGCAGCACACACACAATTACTCTGATCTTCCACTGCTACCTGCCATTATTCACTCTTCTTTATATCCAGTTTCTTCTCATTGATTAAGGTCAGGGAATTATGGTGATGAAGCTTTACTACAGTTTTGGAAGTTCCTCTCAGCACGCTACTGCAGAAGGCAAAGCGCACAGTCCCTCAACAGCTTCTGGTATTTGGCTCTGTGCACTCCAAGTCAGATGACAGTGAGAGTAACTGAAAAGGGATTAAAATGTAGCTGTGTTTCCTTATTCACCAACAGAAGGAGGTAGAAGGAATCTATTATATATGAAATTTACTTCCTTGTTATAGAGTTTGGAAACATCTTCATGAAAAGGGAGAGATTTATGTCCTGTGTAGCTTAACTAGGTACTGAAAATAATTTTGTTGGTATCTGTTATTGAATTGCTGTGAGAGAGCTTCCAAGAGGAATCAAAGGGCTGCAGGCCTCCTTTGAAAGGCTAAGAACACAGAAAGTCATTTCAAGAACTTGCAGAATTTTCTTCCATGTAAACATCTCCTTTTAAAGATTTTGTCTGAAGTAGTATTTTCTAGGTAAGAAATAATTACAGATCTTCTATCTGTTTAGCTCATCTGCTCCTGCAGCTAATTTCTCCTTCAGCATTTTAATTGCCTGTCAGTACTCTTCATGCTGTAGGAACATTAAACAGCAGTAGATCTGTAAATATTACAGCTACATTTCAAGAAGGACCAAAAGGGTGGATCTTATTGCTCTGCCAGCCTGAGTTTAGAAGGCTTTGGTTGGTTTAGAAAACTCATTGTTTGGAAACAAGCTATTTGAATGGTCCTGTGAAACATACTGCAGACCCAGGGAATTGCAGCAAGCTTTTGGAAGCATTACTGCATGGCTCATGGTTCCCCTCAGCTCGCTTGCGCCCTGCTCGGAGAGTTCATTACCATCACAGAGGATTAATGTGCTCTGTCCTGCCGAACTCACAGCACAAGGTGCTGAGCGCAGAGCTAATAAATCCAGCCTTGCAGCTGGGCCAGTGTTTGCAGTGCAAACACAGCCCAACTGTCCCCTTGCCCTTGCTTTGGCAAAGGATGCCTCAATATGACAACAACTTCCAATCCTTGCCCTGCTCCTCTGCAGAAGAGACCTTTTCCCCTGTTTTGCTGGGAGCTGTCAGGGGCCCTCTGTCTCCTCCAACCTGGTCTATTTTTAAAAGCCCAACAGGAGTCTCTGTCTCATGCCTCAGCTGCCCTTTGTGTTTTCAAAAGTCCCTGTTACACAAGGTTACTCTCTCCAGAAGGCTGTACAACAGCTTCCTGGCAACTTGTTTTGGAGAATTTTCTGCTTCCTCCTATTTTTTTCCCAGCACCTTGATAGAAGGTGTTAAAGGTCTTTCCAGCTGAAACAATGCTATGGGTTAACTGCTTACAGTACTCTGCAATATAGACACCTCAGACAAAAGAAACTGCATTAGGAAGAATGACTTTCAACCAAACCCTAGACAACAGACAACACCTTGTTGAAGGCAACAACTTCCCTTCAACTTACTATCCATCTAGAATTACACACCTTGGGAAATTAGTCTAAAATGGGTGAGAATAGGCTGCTATTTCTTTCTTGTTTGAGCTGTATATTTTTTGTAATATAACTCTAATAGATTGAGGAAATGTTTGCTTTCAAAAGTAATACATATCTATTTTACTTATATAAAGGTATTTCTAGAAACTAAGATGAGCTTTTATATTTGTTCCAAAGGCATTTGTATTATCTAAACAAAAAGTGTTATTTATTTGTATTATGTAAACAAGTATCACAGAAAATTCCCTGCTTGAGGACAGAAAATCTGACTGATGTCTTACTCAGACAAAACCTTTCAGGAATACTTTGGCCAGGGAAGAGAGTGGCAATAGACCTGTCAAAATCTCCCCTCATCATTATGAATTTGCTAGGCTAAATGAATGCCAAACTGTAAGTCTAGAGCCATAGAACAGCTTGGGTTAGAAGGGACCTCCAAAGGTGATCTAATCCAGCCCCAGTAAGCAGGGGCATCCTGAAACAGATCAGGCTTCCCAGAGCCCTGATCTAGTCTACTATATGAATGCCCACAGAAAGCCTCAGTGATGGAATAAAAACTACTGCTCAGGCAGCAGGAGAAGTATGTTTTTGTCACCTGTCCATGTTGGTATGGGGGAAAAAAAGATACTGGTGTATGGTGAATGGGAAGAGGCATGAGAAGCAAGACTGAATGAGTGCTTTGAGTGCAGGCCTGTTAAAAGCCTGGAAACAAGGAGAATTGCTTAGAACTGAACACTTGAAACATTTGTTCAATGAGGTCCATTGGTGTGCTAGTTAGAAGCAAGCTAGAATGTTCTGGTAAAAAGAACTAGATAACAGGCAGTGAAATGAAAATAATTGATGTCAACTTCTCTCACAGTCTCGCTGAGAGCTCTGGGAAGAGGAAGTAAACTTTCTCCATTTTGTTTCTTACTTCTGGCTTTGCCTTCAGACCTGGTCACATCTCAGTAACCTTGCTCCTACTAACCTTGCTCCCTAACCTTTTGGCTGCACCTCTATTCTTCCTGAGAACTGGGGTAAGGTTGAGAGGGCCGGGGGAGGTGTTGGGGTGGTTTGAGAGCCCCTCCTGGGGACTCAGGTTTCTGGGAGGGGAGTTGTGCTTCTGTATTGTTTATCCTTTGTATATTTCTGTATATAATTGTATATAACTGTATATATTGTAAATAGCTGCTTGTAAATTCTGCTAGCTGTAAATAAATTGCTTCATCTATATTCCCAGGGTCCCTCTGAGTTAGCTGGGGCAAGTACAAAGTGTGGGGGGGCGGGGTAACCCCCAAACCATCACAATTGGAAAAAATTGAAAATATGAGTCCTGCAAGCCATGAGCCAGAAACCAAATTCCCTTCTGGAGGATCTGTTAACAGATGACAATAGTAACTAGGATTACCCTGAAATCACTTGAAATTGGATCACTTTACACCACAGAGCAGATTCATGGTCGCAGCAACAAAGTTATTGCTGTAGCCCTACCTTAATTTACATAAAGTAACTAATATTCTGAAAGAATGCTGCCTGGTGTGTTGGTGGAAACATAATGAACAAAATCAACACAATATTTACATCTGTGTTTGTTTTGCTAAACCACAGCATGTTGCTGAAGACAATGTTTTTGGAGTAAACTGCCATTTGTCTTTTTATGGGTGGCATGAGTTGGTCTAAGAGCTTGATTATCATTCAGGATTTTAATTACAGCCATAGCAACCGATGCTTGCAAGTTCCAACAATAGCTGTCAAGGTTTTTAGTCTTAATCACTCTTCCCTCACTGTAGGGAATACACTTTTGAAAGCATTTATTGTTTAAACAGCAATTCATCCCCTAGCACAGGAAATCCCTCTGGAAGATCAATAAAATCTGAACCCTAAGGGGCTTGACGCGGCCAACTAGCAGATAAACCACAGATGATGCTCAGGACCAAAGCAGGGCTGCACAAATCCCTACATTTAACTTTCAAAACTCTCTCAGTAAAAATACTGCCCCTGAAGTTGTATCTGTGTGAAGCTCTGTGGAGAATTAACAGCTTTCTACCCCTAGAAGGCGAGGTTAGGTTCCAATAGCTGAATTGTCAAGAAAAAAAATAACAGAGTTGGGAGCTTTATTAAGAAGAAAATATTCCAACTGCTTTTTCTGTTTATAGCCAGAGTTTAACCAGCTTTCAGCCAGTTCCCCATGACATGTGCAAATGAAAACCTTGTTACACAAGTAACTGCACCAACATGAAATGCTCATCAAATAAAAAACACCTTTAGCCAGACTTGAGAAGAGAGCCCTTAGTGGAAATGCAAAGGCAGAAAGTTGAATAGCTGCTCTGAAGTATGTGAGGTTCTTTCTCAAAGTGCTGTTTTCTCACATATCTGAAACTCAGGATTCCCTCCCACACAGAAGGATGTCTTCCATATACCTATCCAAACCCTACTCTAACACCATGAACCCCATCTAATCTTTAAATTTTAATTTAAAGCACATTCTTGAGGAAGAATAAGAAAGAACCCAACCCAACGCTTCTCTTTTACCGTGCTGCTTTTGCTAAGACTGTGATGTTTCCTTCACCCTTTATTATTGAAACTGAATAGCCTAGAGATGCATCAGAATGAACAGCAGCTATACACAGCAGCTGTACACAATCTGTCTCCA
This sequence comes from Pogoniulus pusillus, assembly GCF_015220805.1. Classification (NCBI taxonomy): domain Eukaryota; kingdom Metazoa; phylum Chordata; class Aves; order Piciformes; family Lybiidae; genus Pogoniulus; species Pogoniulus pusillus. The sequence goes on along the minus strand of NC_087282.1, from coordinate 2,089,638 downwards.
GGCTGTCCAACAAGGTGACACTGGAAGACTTTAATTTTAAGTTGTATGAAATTGTCCTTCTTACTGAGCTCTAAGGTACGAAACAGTTCACATTTTGACAGCTTATTTAACAGGCTTTGTTAACTTCACAGGCAGTTTTATCTCTGGCCATAAAGCAATGTAACTGGAGACAACCAGTTCCTGAAGGCAGAAAATGACTGAAATAATGATACAAGAAGTAGTAAAAACTGCATACACTAGAAAAGGAAAGGAAAAAAAAGCTATTTTATCAAATGAAATAAATTATTTCAAGCTCTGCTCCACTTTTCCTCTGCTGCAGCTCTAACATCCAGTGCAATTTGCTGAACACTCTTGTTATTCTAAGGCACATACCATGACTGTGTCACAATTTTCCTGTCTAATTAAATAGAAATGGCTTCTGAGTCACATCCAACGGGGCACTGCAGCCTTGCTAATACACCCTCACACATGCACATGATGGAAAGGCTTTCACTCTGAAATAGCCTTTTATCTCTTCTCACGTGGCTAAACATCTCACGGCTCTGTCTGCATTTCTTTTTTGGGGAATTCCCCTTTAACCCTTAGTTCAGTCTTTCACATAGCCTTGAACAGCAACCTTGAACACTTTCTTTCATGGAAAGTTCTGTATTTGGTGTGTGACTCAAGCAAGAGATTTCAGATTTTTGAAGGAAAAAAAAGAAGACTGGACTAGAGAAAAAAAAAAAAAAAAGAACTATAGTTAAATTAATTCCAAAAGTCTGGGGCAGTATTAAAGAAAATTGGATTGGCTAGGGCTGGGTGCTAGGTTGGACTGGATGATCAACCTGGATGAGTCTACAATTCCATGATTAAAGAAAATATGCTTTAAAATCAAGAGATAAATATGGGATTATCTCCATCAGTTAAAAAGCACACGAAGGAATATCAAGAAGCAGTGTACTAAGCCACAAAATATTAGACTTAGATGTTCAGCCTTGTAATTACTATTCACAAATAAAAAACATTGCTCAAAATTCTTAATATCTATTTCCTTAGCCTCTGTATTTTGATTGTTTTGTTCTAGAACTATTTCAGAGTTGCTGGGAATTTTCCCAGTTTAACAATAGGTTGCATTTTAAAAGGTATGCCTGTGCATATGTTCCTGAAGTTGTGATGCTTTCCTTGTACACACAGTAGAGTGATTACTGCAAATATGTCACCACAAAAGGGAAAGAAAAGAAACAAAAAATGTCTGGCTATAAAAAGAAATTAAAACTCCCCTCATTTTAGTTTCATTACTGAAGAGAGAGCATTTTATGTCATGATTATTTAGAAAGAACAACTTGGAGTTCTCTACAAATTGATAACTGCTTTGTACACAACGTTACTGGGTTGGAAGAGCTGAGTAGCTATCATTATACATTAAAACCCCCAGGATTGTCAACCAGAGTGTTTTTCAATCTCTCTTCCAGGAAGGAGGATACACCAGACTCAACATCTGTGTTTGTAGGCAGAGTTCTCATTAACCCCAGAGCAGAACAGGACAAGCAGTGTTTGTGCCTGCTCTTCCTATGAAACCAAGTGCTCAAATACTCCCCACAGGTGTGAGGATCAATTCAATGCTGTTAGCCTGAAGCAAGGCCATCTTTCTCAGCATGGGCTGTACATCATCATCCAGTGTTCTCATCAGCTTGCACACTGCCCTGGGGTAGCCACCACTGAGCTTTCTGTAGCTAGATCAACGCCCAGACAAGTGCACTGAATGGACAAAGAACAACACAAAGCTTGCAGCAGCCATGGTGCTTATCTTGGAGAGGACATGGACCTTTGTCACACTGCTTTAGCATTACTTAATAAAATCAACATTCTAGGAGATTGGCTAAAAACCTATGTAGTGCTTCCAGGAGAAGTGTCCTCTCCAGTGACTCAGAGAACCACATTTTCCAGTTAACTGCTTCCTCTGGCCCAGTATTTCTTACTTTCAGTCATGCAACTGTTTGAACTGGAAGGTCTCTGACACTAAACCTAATCTCAAGGACACAATACTCTTGTAGAAGACAAGAAATAAGAATTCCAACTGATTACCAACTCAAAGTGGTGACTAATTACTTGCAGCCTTATATTTTGCACAATTTCCACTTTAAAAGCCCCATTTCCTTAGACAGAGTAAGAGTTACTCATTAAATAGCATCAGGCATGAGAAACTGGGGAAATAACTGAGACTATTGTAGAAAACAGCAAAGAAAGGATACAGAATCTCTCCTATTACCGAGCAGCAGTGTCCAAATCCCTCTGCAGCCGTTGCCGTGCATTATGCAAGTGTTATAATGAACTTGTACATAAGTGTTAATTAGAAATTTGTTGGAAGTTTGAGGAACAGCAAGTGTCTACTCAGCTCTGACAAATGCTCTGCTAAGCTACATGCCATTCTCTTCGCATGATTTCCTGACAATATTCAAGGGCAACTACAGAAGAATCCCTAATATAGATCATATTTGGACCACTCTGCTGATAGAATCATAGACTGGTTTGGGCTGGAAGGGACCTTAAATAACATCTAGTTCCCATTCCCCTGCCCTAAAGTTCTGATATAACCTAAACTATTACATACCACAGTATCAGGCTGCATAGAAAGCCACTACACCTTAAAATAATTTGATAGAGATTTCAGGATACCTGTTCAAATGTGTCAGGAAAGATCTGTGGCAGTACCACAGTTCTATTTACCATAAGCAACTAATTTACAGGAAGCATCAACCACACAACTAACAAAGGCATTTGGATTGATAGAGAATCAACCAGGTTGGAAGAGTCCAATCTGTCACCCAAGTCCTATCCAGTCAACCAGACCATGGCACTAAGTTTCTCATCCAGTCTTTTCTTAAGCACCTTCAGGGATGGTGACTCCACCACCTCGCTGGGCAGTCCATTCCAATGGCAAATCTGTCTTAGAAAGCAGCTCCAAAGGTCGTCTAGTTCAAGCCACTCTGCAGTCAACAGGGGCCCCAACCACCTCTCTGGACGACCTGAGCTCAGTAACTTCACCCTCACCATAACGTCAGCTAAGTAAGCCGCGTGTTGGACATGTCACTAGCAGCTCCCTGCTAACTCATAGAGGGACTTTTTACCAAAGTCATCCGGGAACAGTTTTCTGACTCAGGCTTTCAGAAGACATAAGCATGCCTGGACCAGCTCTCTGCACACAGCGGACACCGACATGTCTTTGTATAACCTGTCCATTTCACATGTGCCTTGGCATCAGCTAATTACAATGCAAAAGAAAGGCATTCCTCTTGAGTAGTCCCTTAATTGTTCTCTTCACTAATTTCAGTAAAGACAGAAGTTGGATATCTATCAGATACAAAGTCTTGTCTACAATTAATTAAGCCTGTAGAAGAGATTTTAATTGCTGCACTAGTAGCTAAATGTTCTCAGCAGCCTACACCCATGTGTGATCACTGTGCCCACTCTTACTTGGGTACCAGTCACCATCACCATGAAAGGAAGGAGCTTCAGAGATAACTAAAAGGGCTTTTATTTCCAAGCTGCCTTTTTTAATAAAACAAACAAGCAAAACCCCAAAAATCCAACATCACCAAAGACAAAACTATTCAGAGACCACAAATCTCTCTATGGTTTGATGAGACACTGGAACAGGTTGCCCAGGGAGGCTGTGGAGCATAGAATCGCACTCTGTGATTCTGTGCTCCACAACCTCCCCAGAGGTGTTCAAGGCTAGGTTGGATGAAGCCTTGAGCAACCTGTTCTAGTGCGAGGTGTCCCTGCCTATGGTGGGGAGGTTGGAACTGGATGAGCTTTGAGGTCCCTTCCAATCTAAACCATTCTATAAATCCCAGTAGTCACTTTATATATTTATATCTTTTGCTCACTAAAATGTAGGCTTTAAAACACAGAGATGGGAAGCAACTCTGGAAGCACTAAGCTGTGGTATTTGTCACCTATTTGCAGCTCCTAGCAGTCACTCTGTTCCAGTCCTCTATGTCACAGTAGTGTGCCTTGGAAAACCTTCCCTCTTCCAGAAAATAAATATTTGTGAGGGTATAAACTTAGCATTGCAACTCTAATCACCTAATCACAGCAATCCATGGATTGCATTTATATTTGGTTGTAAAAGGATTTCAAAAGCCAGCAAATAAGAGCACCACAAGTTGCTATTCAGTTTCAAAGCTCTGTGTGCCACTTTGGACAGAGAAGCAGCACTTTGAGCAGTGTCATTTAGAGGAATCTAAATGAAGAGCTCAGTGGATGGGTCACTAATGCCTAGCACCTTCATGACACTGGTCTAACCATAACCAATGGACTTGTTAAGAATGCATGAAGAGACAAAAAGAACAAGTGTCATTGTTGGTGATTCCAAGCAATGATGGCACAGGCAAAAACCTTTGAAGCACTGAGGTATTTTTTCTGTCTGTTTACATACTGTCTATATATCCCTTCACAGACACATTTAATTACCTGGGACAATACTACGTGGCTTCAGTAACTTCATAATTTGTCCTAACCACCTCACTAGCTGCTGAGGAGACAGACTTCTTCCTCATCCTGTCAAAACAATCCTATGAAATATGGTTTGGTTTAATTAAAATATAATTAATGCCTTGAATTTTAATTACTTGTGCTGTGATCTGGAGATGCAAATATTCTTCTGCCAGAATAATACACTCAACATGAAATGGACACACTTCATATTAATACCCACTCACTCTTTATCAACCTCAGTAATGAGTTCCTTTGATGAAGCAGGAAGGGAGAAATAAAAATCCCAGCACAAACCTAGAGATTTTCTGCCTGCCAGAATATAAATGTAGGTGCTGAAAATGACACTTACTCATGACATGGCTTGCGAAAATAAAACTGAAATCTGTTTTTGGATGGTAAAGGCTATCTATTAGCTTTTTCCTTTTTATCTACTGGTGTAACTTGGAAAAAAAATATTTCCTGGTTACCAGGCAAGGAATGTTGAGTGATGTGTTGACATCAGAGAAGAGAAAATTGCCTGCTGAATTAAATACAGAGCACTTTCTCTTTAGAGTAGTGCTCCTGTGTTGGGTTACTTGGAAAATATGGTGGAAATATTTATGACACAATTTGCTAAGTGTGCTCCTAATTTGGCTGTAAGACATTGTCATTGTCAGATGTGACATGGTTAGCATATGGCTTACTGCTGCTGACCACAATTTAACAGCTCACAAAATACTGAAGCCATGGGAAAACATCCCACAGTTTATTCACTGCTTACCATTAGGGAAGGGTGGGTTTGGGTTTTTATTTCCCTTTTCTGAGTTTGGTAAATATTGTTTATCTAGGAAGAAAAACCAACCAACCAAACCACAGACCTGTCACATATATAAAAACAATACATTTTAATAGCAAGTCACAGAAATGAAAGACTTGACAAAGACGAAGATCTCTGAAAGGCACCACCAGTTTTCTGTTGGTGTGGAAAATCTTTCAGTTTGTTTTTGAAGATCCATGGGATTTGAGAGATGCTCAATCCTTTGGTGTTGTACCATGAGAGTGAGAGAGAATTCTAGCTGCAGTTGTTAATTCAGGTTTTCTGCTGCCTGAATTTCATGTCTCAGAATTCATTTTATGAATGGTAAAATATGGCATTTCTAGCACCTAAAAGGAGTACAGATTGTATGAAGGATTTCTAACACTCCTCTGTGCTAAATCAGTGATCTATAAAAAGATGTGCTTTGTTGCCACAACCTTCCTGTCTTTCTTCTCCTGCCTTTGTTTCCATTTATGCCTCCTTGGGATTCCTTCGCTTACTCCCAGGGAAGAAAGCTTAACATTCAGAGCTAAACCACATTCAAACAGTGACTATCAACACTAATTCCCTCCAGGTTCAGAATGAAATATCAATATATTCAAAAGAAACCTTACACATTCAGAAAACAGACCTACAAGCATATGCAGCACCATACGCCTGAAAATGAGCAGCAGAGCTATTTTAAACATGGAAATGCTTTGCACTTGTGAAGGCAAGTAAAAAATCATATTTAGTAGCAGCATCATTAAAGGTGTGGCAAACTAAGTTAGAAAATGCTGAATATTAACATCTATTGCAAATACAGACCTACTGCTGCCCAGCAGATATCTACACTAAAGCCATACAACCTCCTGACTTTGGTAGGAGCTCTCCTTATAGGGACTGAATAATGTGAGGATTGCAAAAATAATGGAAATATTCTTGGGTATTTGGTTTTAAACATTAATTTCCTCAAACAATAAAATGAAATGATCACACCATGACAAGTACCATCTGCCTCAGTGCACAAGAGAAAAGGTTTTCTCAGGCTTGCTCTCCTCCAAAAGCTGCTATTGCACCTGAAAATCTTCACTGTCAGAACTGGCTCAGCCCCTCTTCAGCAAAACAGCAAAATTGAGTTTATTGCTCCACAGGGGAAGAGTAGAGACCTATATAGAGAAGACTGAGAACAGGCTGAATTTAAAGCCAAAAAATAAAATTCAGGGAGTCCCAGTGCAAAGAAATTACTGCCTCTCAGTGAGCATCCTCAGCTCTTAGACTCACTAACGTGACTGCAGTCAAAGACAGTGGCTGTAGCAATCCTGGCTTCACAGAGTCTCCCCAGGCTGTCTTTCACATGGGCATTTAGTTGTCCCAGGCAACCTTTGCCTCTGTGCAGCTGATGATTTCTCCTATGTCTGCAGAACACCAGAACTCAGCACTGTTTTCATGATTACGTGGACGTGGGAAATAATTCCACGGAGGACACCATCTAATACAGGAGATGACATTTGGAGGTTGTTTTTCTCAGCCCTAATGGAGAGGGACAGGTCTTGCTCTTTCCCCATTACTGAGATAACCTTCACTTTGAAGCTGTACAGCTGTGAGTCTGCCAGCCAAAACACCACATGGTGTGCACTGAGTGTAGGTTGCAAGCTACGAGGACAGTGATAGACTCTTAACTAGCAAATTTTAATGGTTAAAATGTCTGATGTGTTTTCTATTATACTGTGCCCTACATGCATTCCATCCATTCTGAAAGCTGCTGAACTTGGCAGGCTTGCATTGGCTCCCACAGGACAGAGACCATTTATTTTTCTATGTATTATTTTAGATGATAATCCTCAGCAATGCAGAAGCCCTCTTGCTTAAGAGAGGCCAAGGGAAGGTAAGCTTGGTAAGGATTGTCACTCCTTTAGATTCACAGCTGCCCAGTGGAGCAATGAAGATCTATACATCCAGTGTCCTAACAAGCACAGACAAAATTTATGATAGAATAGCTTGCAGTTGGTGGTTGAGCCTCTTCAGCTATGCAGTAAACAGCCAATTGCAAAATGGTATTTAAAGATGGGAAAAATGAAAGAACAAATGATCTAAGATGTGCAATGTGATTTATAACATGCCAGCCCTTGGCTTCTCTTCTGGCTGCTTTACTTAGTATAAGAAGCCTTACTGGTTCAGCTCAACATTCCCTTGATGTTCAGTAAATGCCTCTGAATCAGCTGCCAGTTGAGCCCCTCACTGTCAGAGCAAATGCTGCAGCACAGCAGCAGTGTTACTCAGACATCTGGGACTCCACAGAGCAGCTTTCCGCCTACTTTAGCCTTCAACAGGCTCAAAATCCTGCAGCTGACAACGGTTACTTAACTCCTCTTCTTAGTATTGCTCAAGTAGAGCTAAGGTGTAGCTTTATGTCTTAAAGGGACCTAAAATTCTATTTTCAAGATAGTTTCCAGAGCATGATTTCAACAAAAAAATAATTACATTTTATTTTAGACTTTGTGTTTCTTGCAGAATGAAGGATATAAAACTAAGACATCTGCTCTTCAATAACTGAAAAAAAAAACAACTCTCCAGTCTGGGGACTGAGTGCTCATCACAAAGCTGTTTTACCTTGCAAGTACCAGAAGTAAATTGAGAATGAAATTCAAGTGGAATTCATGTTTCATTTGCTTAGAAGTATTTAAACACTTGAATCCAAATGAACTGTTCTATCCCTCCTGCTACTGAGGTACCTTTGCTTCAAAACCCAAGGCTTTGCTTCACTTTCTTGCAAACAGCCCTTGTAAGCAAGCAAATTCTGCCAGTGTTCCACACTGGGTAACCCTTCTCTTTCAATCTCCAACACATAACACAGCACTCTCATCCATGAGCAGTTACCTCGTACCAGGTTCAAAAGATAAGGTCTCTAAACCACTCCTCCACACACAGATCACCCACAAAGTTACTTTAAGCTATTGAAAATGTTACATATTAAAATATATATTATGCAAAATCTTCCTCTATAAAAATTACATAATACACTTTTTACATATATAGATATTTCCACTTGTTAGATGTAAGACAGAAAAGTTAAACTGAAAAATAGGTGGAACCTTACTGGAAATCCAAGTCCTCTTCTAGGCTTGCATTTTGGATGAACCATAAAAAGCTTAATGCTGTGGTATTTCATTAAATAGTGCCAACATTAACCAGATAATGAGAGAAATAACCAAATAATTTGTAGAAACATTAATGAAGCATTGTGCATTTCATACTACTGACTGGAAAAAACCTTCTCCAAGCTAAAAAACAATAAAAAGAAGTCTGTTTTTTTCTCTTGCTGCCAGCGATAGGAAGCTTTGATGCTTGTGACAAATGGTATCAGCCATCATTAATGTGAATGGAACTGTCAGTTTTGCCTTATTTGACAGGAATTTCTAGTTGGGGCTTATTTTCTGAGAACATTTTGACAAATGTGTTGCAGTACAAGTATTTTGAAACAAAGAAAGACTTTGGGAAGCAGTCAGGGAGAGATGGAGAGCAGGAAGGTATTTAAGCTAACAACTGCTTCACACAGAAGGCTGGCAAGTGGAAGGCTAAAATAGATAAAAACATTTCCAGAGCAATAAAAAGCATACAGACAGAAATCAGGTCTCAAGGTCTGGAAACCTGAGGATATGAGCACAGGGCTGTAACTCATTGCATAGTTTTAGAGTGTTTTGGTGACCAGCTTATTTGAGAAAAAGAAAGTAAGAGAGAAGAGATGAGAGTGGGGACTGTGGATGTTACAACTGTCTGGGCTGAGGGTGCTTCACTGAAACCATCTGGCCAGATTTTAGAAACACAATTCAGAAGCAGCATTAAAGGGCTGGCCAACATGCAACCCCTAAGGTGTACGTAACTCACAGGGCAACTTCCACCCCAGCTTGGCTCCTTGAGAGATGTGTACAGCTCTGAGTTGGGTCTGCTGGGCAGCCTGCATCTGCTGTGAGCAGAGATTCATCTCCCATAGGCAGCTGAAGTCAGTATCTCTGTGTGACCCTGGAGTCTGTGCTGGCTTTATAATACAGCAGGACTATTTCTGCTGTTATTTGCAGTTCTGAACAAATTATCTCCCCCACATTTGACTGATAAAACGGTGCTAGTCTTAGCCACAGGAAGATTTGGGAAAGTAAGCTGTATATTTTCTTTGAAGTCAGCATAAAGACCTCCTCTTACTCTGCACAGAGACCTGCAGTATTTGGTCTGAAGACAATGGTACTATAACTGCCTTGACTGCTCTTAAGGACAACGCTTCCCAGAGTCATCCAGATCACTACTCTCAATGTAGGAGAAATGAAGATGACAGCATCTTAAATTTGGAGGCTATTTTAGAACAAATGTCAGTGAACCACTTCAGCTGACTATAAAACATCCAGCAGCTTAACTGAGATGATGAAAATTCACCTTTAAGAAGGGAGATATTTTTAATTTAATTTTGTAGCTTGCTTGCCTGGGTTTTTTGGTGGAGTTTGTTTGTTTTCCTGGATAGCTGTTCTGAAGTCACAGCCTATTTTGGGAAGGGCCTGTTGAACTGTTTCAGAACATGTAATACACGCTAAGGTTGCCTTCAGCATTCAACTGTGGATGAACTGGCAGGAGGTTCAGTAATACAGTGTCAGATAATGTGTTGCCGTGGCAACATTGCTGCCTGCTGCCAAATTTTGGAGCTCAAGTTTCAAAGATGATCTCAAAGCAAGGTCTTTTCCAAAAAATCTCTAGGCTCATATTAAAAAGAAGGAAGCACAAAACCATCCTCCTCTCAGAAATATCCACCCCCCCCATGAAAGCAGGCAGCCCTTTCTTGGTCATTTACTTCCATTGCTATTACTCCAACTCTTCTGACCTCAGTATTGACTTCTCTTATACTAAAATGCTGCATTTCCAATATGAAATTGCCTGACTTAAAATCAGGCATGCAATATTTATATCCTTCTTTTCAAGCATGTAGAAGATACAAATGGCATTTCTTAGGCAGGCAGCAGAGTTTAAAAGGCAGCTCTTGTATTGCAGCTCCTCAAAGCACCTTTATTCACTGCGCTGTGTAGTCACCTGTAAACCTTAGAACTACAAAGAGAAATGTCAAAATAACTAACTTTTCTGTTTCCTGGAAGTTCTGCAACAGCAGTAGAAGTGGTTGCCTTAATTTATGGGGCTTAGGGGAGTGTGAAAATGCTCTAGATCTGTCATAGAAGTTTTATTAATGCAGAGGGCAAGGCAGTAATGTTAAACGTATAATAACAGGGCTTTGGTGTCATTCACGAACTGCAGCAATGGCAGAATTCTAGCAATATACTCCAGCTGCTAAAGCATTTGAACTTGGGATTCCAGCACTAAGTTCTCAAGCAGATATTTAAACTGCGTTGCAATGAAAAAGAATCCCAAACCACAAAACAAACCCTCATCAACCTGCAACAACTCAAAGACTCTATACAGAGGAAAAAATGGCAGGAGATAATGTACACAGTTCTTTGTTTCTGTTTGGTTTTGGTTTTTCTTAAGAATGTCAACCTCTTTCCACTTGGTCTTCAAAAAGGCCTACTAAAAATAAGAGATGTAGTTTAGCAACCACTGGCACTTCAGATACAGATCTTCAACATCTTCAAAGTTCCCCTCTGTGATGGATGTGCCTATGGACTTTCCTGAACTGTTCATTGCCAAGCACACAAAATAATCCCCTCAGCAGCTGGCAAGGCACCGGCAGCTCAGAATTTCAATGTGCATGGTCTGCCTTGCACGTCTTGCTTCTGCTGCTAAAAATGAAATGCTCGTGTAGCACCTTTGTACTCTTCAGCAGTGAGAGTTCTGCAGCACAGAGGAGCAACCTGCCGCAGTTATGGTAAGTAAGGAGCCAGTTGATGCTCTCAGGAATGAGAAGCACTAATCAAAATGAATGCAATGACAATCTGCAAAGACTCTGCTCTTCTTCTTTCGGAAGGCTTGGCAAAAGCAAAAGTCTGCATTCTCAATCCCCTTGCTCTTTCTGAACAAGATGGTTCCGCATCACTAGAGATTTTCTCTGCAGATAACACTATAGCAAAGCTGGGTAAAGGACTACAAATAAATCCAGGTTAGTCACAATGTGTATGGTGAAATCCAACAAAGCATGAGGACACTGCCTTTAACAGCACCATAGGGGCATGCTCCCAAACTTTTAGAGCTGGCTGCTGCCAAAGCAACACAATAGGAACCAAAATCATAAAGCACAATCAGGTCTGGCTGATTTTTTAAAAGTAGTATATTGGGGAACTACCTCATTCCAGGTGGCTTAGCATACAAATCAGACTGGCTGGCAGCAGAGTAATTGCTTTGTTTCCTTGCTTTCTGTGCTAAGTGCATGCGATGTTATTGCATGTACCCTCCTAAAGCAAAGAGAATCTCCATCAGCTGTAAAAAAAATTACAATCTTTGAAACTACTTAAATCACAACACCCCCATGAGTCTCTGCTGTGCTATGCTTTACACAGGGGTCTTATTTGTACTTCCTATCATTATATGGCTACACATCTGCAAATGTATTTATTGTTAACGGATTACGGCAATAGATTTGAATCCTTAGAGGAAAGTTCAAGAACAATGTTCCATGCAGAGAGGCAATATGAAAGAAGACTTTTAAAGACTCACACTATTTCCTCTGCACCCATTTTCAGAAATTACCTTGTGTCTTTAATACCTTTCTAAATTTCTTAGGTGCTTAGAAATTCTAATTACCCAGTGGCATCCACAGATTTCACTGGGTCCCACAAATTTTTGAGTGCTCAAGAGTTGTATAGATTCAGACAAAAGAAAGGACTTAAAACCTCCCAGGATGGTTGAGAAAATTCTCTCCTTACTGATGCAATCAGCTGCCAATGTCTCAGTGACAGTCTCTGGCCTTTAAAAATATTTTTATGAGTTACAGGCAGAATCTGAGTCCTGCAGAAAGGCAGATGTGCCAAAGGAAAGCAAACCTCCTCTCGCTTTGGAGATGCTGTGTTACAAGGTTAACAAGAAAGCAGATTTGTTAAAAAACAAGCACAAAGTAATGTCTGCTTTATTCTCCTGGTCCTCAGCATAAGAATCATCAATTGAAAAGGGCTCATATTGGAAGTGACCTCAGAGCTCATCTACTCTAACCACCTCACCATGGGCAGGGATGTCTCTCAACTAGACTCGGCTGGTCAAGGCCTCATCCAACCTGGTCTCCAGCACCTCCAGAGAGGAGGCAGACACAGTCTCCCTGGATGGCTTATTCCAGAGTCTCACCACCCTCATATGGAAGAACTTCTTCCTCAGCTCCAGTCTAACCCTGCTCTCCCTCAGCTTCAAACCATTCACCCTTGTCCTGTTGCTAGACACCCTTATGAGAAGTCCCTCTGCAGCCTTCCTGTAGGATCCCTTCAGGTATTGGAAGGCAGCTCTGAGTTCCTCCAGGACCTCAGGCTTTTCTAGGATGAACAACCCCAGCTCCTTCAGCCTATCCTCTTAACAGAGGTACTTAGGAAGATACTTAAGTCAAAGAATCCTCCACTTCAGAGCTGGGTGAAAAGGCAGCTCTGATTTTGCAGGTTGCTGAAGAAGGAACACAACTCTTACACTGGCATAAAAACCCAGGCTGAGTAATCTTTGCCTTTCCATTAAAGTTTCTTGGTCTTGATACCAGTTCTGTGAAAAGGATATGATTAAACATAGAACCTCATCTACAAACAATGTGAATCACACAACAGATTGTGAAATGTCTGTGGTGTTCCCTTTAGAGGGTCAAAGCTATGCTCTTTCTGAGAGGACTCTGTGTTCTGGTACCACAGCAATGCCTGTGCTCAAGCAAATGAATTCAGGAATCTCAGTAAGATAAAATGCCAAATACTGTCACGCCAACTGCATCAAACACCCTGACCCCTAATGTTAAAACTGGGACCTCAACATTATTTGAAGTAAAGAGCCTTTTAAATTGGCATAATCAGCCAAGAACATCTCTTCTTTGTGACATACACTTACTTTTTTAGTCGTTACCAATTTATGTCACAAGTTTCATTTTAGGAGGCTTGAGAGGCTTTATTCCTTCTAGCACAGCTCTCTGATAGTGTATTTGCCCTATGATTTAATTTATTACAACAGATCTCTCTTTGCTATCTCAGGAATTTCTATGCTTAATGTATGCAGCTGCAAGTATTTTGCTCAAGTAAAGAGAAAAAAGCTACCTTCCAAGACAGCTTCAAGAGAAAGAAATAAGGGACTGGATCAAGTCAGACTATTGATGAACTTATGAAAAAAAATTAGACAGAATAGTGTACACTAAACCAAGAGATACTCTTCTCTGTCTCACCCCCGTCCTAGTCTGTAGCTAGACTTTTGAACTGTTTCATGCCAAACAATCATATTTAACGTCTTGAGTTCAGTTCTGTTTCAGCAGGCTGCCATTCTCTCTTCCTTTGGGAATCCAACATTAATAGTATTTGCCTCAGAATACTGCATGCCATATTCAGTAATCTCTGCTTCCTTTCTCTTTCATATTTGATATCACTTGCAAATTTGATCATTATTCTGTTTGGTATCCTGTTTATTATTAATAAATATATATGGAGATGAGACATCCTGGTTTTATCTCATGATGCAGTACTCCCATGAACAACATCCATGTTTTTCCCCCAGAAAACATAAAAACATTGACTAAAACAATCAATTTGGATATTGAGCCTGTCTGTCCTAGAGAGAATGACAGAACCAAAGGGGTTTTTCTTGCATAAGAAGGACAGGACTTGAATGATTCAAATGCATTTTTGTGGTTTTATATTCTGGGCCAGAAGCTGAGAGTAAAAGTGCATCCTTAAGGCATTTTGGTAGCTGACAACAGCCAGAGCCAGGCTGAATGACAGTAACATTGTGATGTGGATCTGTATGGCTTTTTTTTTCAAAGTAGAAATTGAGTTACTCTGTGCTTTTGCAGGTGAGAGGACCAAAAGCATAGTGTTGGGATGCTGGGAGACAGTTTACTGACAAGGATGTCGGTTTACAGCACTTTCTCAGAGCAGCTTTGCCTGTGACATTTATAATCATGTGATTTTCAAAGAGATTCTGTCCCTTACATTCTTAAGGCATCACAAAGGAGAGCTGAAACATTGGGGGAAATTGGTAGGAAGACTGGTGACAATTGAGACTCTGAAAACAGAAAAGAATTCGCTGGATGATTACACCATGAATCCCCAACCATAACAGCCTCAAACTTAGTTGCCTTACTTGTGAAAAAATGGCATGCTTCCCTGGGGGAACCTAAAGGTAACCCAGGTGGTGCACCAGAATGCCTGTTTCCACGCTTGTAGGTACACTAAGCCAGCCTGTGTCAAGCTGAGTATGTATTTGTGCTCCAATCAATACCTGCACTGGAAGTCAGAGAAGTCATTAAGGAGAAAGACTTGCATTGACTGCCTCAAACTTCCAGAAGAGCGGCCCTAAGGCAGTTCGTTTTTCCATGAATAATCAAAGAGCTCTGTAACTTTTGCTGTCAATAATTTGGAGGAGATGCATAGACACACATTCTAGAGATTCTTCATTGACACATAAGGCACCTTTCAGAAGCCCCAGAAGACATTTGTGGGGTTAAAACCTAAATGCACCTAAGAATCCTTATGTCCCACAGTGCACAGAAATACAACTGCCTCGAGGGCCTGACTCTGCAAATTAAAGGCAACATTTAATACCTTTTAAGACACAATGAACAAGAGTCACATTCAAAAACCTACCAGAGAAGCCTGACTTTGGGCATAAATCCTTATTCTGCCAAGCCTTTGAGATGATACAGACTTGTACTGACAAGTTTCAAGTCTAAATACTAGGGTTTGTAAAGGGTATGCCAGATCCTTTCCGTGCTCTTTAATATCCAATGGTATTAACTGGTGGATAAATAAGGTTTGTTTCTACAAGTGAACTAGCAGAAAATGGAAGTGTTTACTACATAAACATAGCTGCTGTGATCAATTAACATAACTATTGTGATCACACAGTGTCAGCATCCTCCCAGTACCTACAGGAAGGTTATCAAGAAGACTGAGGTAGGTTCTACACACAGCATGGCAGGATGAGGGATGATACCAGGCAATTTACTTCTGTTTCTATCACTACTAACTGCTTTTGTACACTGGAAGCACCACTGTCCAAAAGGAGGCTGTCACCTCTCAGTGAAATGGAATGAAAACATCCAGTAGTTTGTATTTCACAGCGTATAGCTACATTTCCAATTCCTTGGATGTAATTTTTTTTCCCTTAGAAACGTTTTACATGAGCAGTAATGAAGTCAAACTGTATTTAGCTCCTAGCTGCCTGCCTAATTTTCCAAGTTATTCCAATATGGGTCTAACAACTTAACCATGTATGCATCTTGCCAATGACTGGTCAGATTTCTTTTCTTACCTTATTTCAAACTCTATAAAAACACTCTTGTAGAAGATATTTGAGAGCCAGTAGAGGAAGAATGGAAAGAATTTGTTCTGGAGTACCTGAATTAACAGGACACTTCAAGAAGCAGCAAATAAACCATGAAACAATAATTAAAAAAATCAAGTAAAACCCACAGACCCATTCTGACTGGACAGTAGATGCCTTAGGATTCAACTCTGTGCTTATTTCTAGGAGGTGTGATGTCTGAGTGCTTCTTGGATTAGCAGGAGGAAAGGGATGTTTCCTGCATTTCTAAACCATGCAGCATTTTCCCAAACTCTTGGTGCGGTTCCCAGAAAACAACTGATGAAACATCGAAGCAGTGAGACTGAGAACAAAAGGCTGCTGGCCTCTGGCACTGAAGAGATGTGCCATGTTACATGGAGTTCCATGGCTTCCAATAAGAGGAAATGGATTTAAGTTGTGTTGGGAAGGTTTATGTTGGACATTAGGAAAAACTTTATCGTGAGCGTGGCGAGAGATTGGAACATGCTGCCCAGGGAGATGGTAGAGTTGCTGTCCCTGGGGATGTTCAAGAGCTCAAGAATACAGTTTAGTGGTCATGGTAGCTGGGTTACACCTGGACTCGATGATCCTAAAGGCCCTTTCCAGCTTTGGTGATCCTATAATTAACTAAGTAGTGAGAAAATTTGTTTTATTTGTTTGGGGTTTCTTAGAGGTCAGTAAAGGCAACAACACCTTCTGCATACCACATTCAGCAAGCCGACTCGGGGTAAATCAATCATAGAATCAACCAGGTTGGAAGAGACCTCCAAGATCATCCAGTCCAACCTATCACCCAGCCCTATCCAGTCAACTAGACCATGGCACTAAGTGCCTCATCCAGTCTTTTCTTGAACACCCCCAGGGACGATGCCTCCACCACCTCCCTGGGCAGCCCATTCCAATGGGAAATCACTCTCTCTGTGAAGAACTGCTTCCTAATATCCAGCCTATACCTACCCTGGCACAACTTGAGACTGTGTCCCCTTGTTCTATTGCTGGTTGCCTGGGAGAAGAGGCCACCCCCCACCTGGCTACAATGCCCCTTCAGGTAGTTGTAGACAGTAATAAGATCACCCCTGAGCCTCCTCTTCTCCAGGCTAAAAAGGCCCAGCTCCCTCAACCTCTCCTCATAGGATTTGTGCTCCAGGCCCCTCACCAGCTTTGTTGCCCTTCTCTGGACATGTTCCAGCACCTCAACATCTTTCTTGAATTGAGGGGCCCAGAACTGGACACAGTACTCAAGGTGTGGCCTGACCAGTGCTGAGTACAGGGGAAGGATAACCTCCCTTGTCCTACTGGCCACACTGTTCCTGATGCAGGCCAGGATGCCATTGGCTCTCTTGGCCACCTGGGCACACTGCTGGCTCATCTTCAGCTTACTATCTATCAGTACCCCCAGGTCCCTTTCCTCCTGGCTGCTCTCCAGCCACTCAGTCCCCAGCCTATACACTGCTTGGGGTTATTGTGGCCAAAGTGCAGAACCCTGTACTTGGCCTTGTTAAATCAAGTTGTTCTAAGAAATACTAAGGTTGAGAAAGAAGGGCTGCAGCTTAAAGAGATAAGCATATGAGAGGCTGAGTTCTCACAGAAGGCAGCCTACCACTAGTAGCCTAATGCTGAAATAGGTAGTAATTGGTGAGACATTCAAATGAATAAAGCTACTTGGGACAAAGTGTTGAGGATACAGCATGTGATAAATTGGTTACATTCAGCACATATCATATTGATTATGTTAGAATAATAACTTCATGGAGCCCTCTGACCAAAAAGAAGAGAGGTCGTGTCACTGTGCCACTTCTGAACTCAGCTTGGATGGCTGGTGATGGTTTTCACTACCTTCTCAGCTTCTGGAGAGATGATCCTTACACCGTTTGCAGTGTCTGTATGCTTACATCATAGTGTATGACACAGTGACTTCTAACAGCTTTATGTTAAAGACAAAGCTTGCTTGTCAAGATCCCTTTGTTGTATAATTTATGAGCTTGCTTAGGATACAGTAACCCGTGACCATGTTTCAATCTACATAGTTTATATTGAGTGTCTGTGAAGTGACAGATTGATTAGTATGTCATTGAACTTAAAGCCGTGAACGCTGCACGTCACGCTTGTGTCCAGGTGTCCCACTGAGCACATATCACAATAGCTCAGTGTGCTGTGTTCTCAGCTGGTGAATGATCATATTTATTGGCAGTGGAAACTGACTGCAAAAAGATATTTCCCCCCTCATGTCTTTCCTTTCTTTTTTTGAGGTCTAGTTTAAGATTTTCTATTACAAATACAATTACCAGTTTTATGTCCAATGGTTTTGACTTGGCATAGGGGAACATTTTTATCTTTTGCATAATCTTCCCAATTTTAGGTCATAGATAGGTCTAAGTCATAGTTCCCTTCAACAAAGATCAGTAAGAGAATGTAATTTCTTTAAATGCCTGGCAGAACTTCGAAGCAAAGACCCAAGCAGGCAGCCAAATACACTGCACTATGAAATCCAGGCCAGTATCTCTGCAGATTACAATGGGCAGTTAAAAATCAAAGATGGAGCAATAGGAAATGTTATGAGTCATACAAAAACCTTGGTCTTTTGGAGCCATGCAGAACAAAACATTTCCAAGAAATGTAATTTTGTCACTCAAAAGAAAATTAATATTGAGTTTGAAATTTCATAAGGATTTGTTCTCCTTGAGTGCATTTGAAGTTATTTTAAGACAAAAATTCCCTTTTGAAGCCACTTGGAAAAGTGTTTTCTTAGAAAGTCAAAAAGCACCTATCAGCTTTCTACTCTACATATAATAGTGAGCCAAGCACCACTTGTACATTTCTATCTATGGATTGCTTTTTTCCATCTCTGCCAATCCCTCTTGATAGCTGGAAGTGGCACTTTTGAAAAGAGGCAGATTTCCTACAGAGCAGTAGCTCTATTTCATTTCTCTTCATAAAAATTCCATGAGTTTATGCATGTGCTACATCAAGAAAGTCTGCAGACTTTGTAAGTAGCCAGGGAAGGAGCTGAGGAAAACTGCCTCCAGCATTCTTTGTTCCAAACTCTCCTACCAGCTGGCAGAGCTTTAGAACAGTCACTGCCTCGGCAGAAGGGAAGTGAGTTTGCAGAAAGGCTGTGTTGCAGCTGTACCATACACCTGCAGACTGAAAAGATGGATGCTGCAAGCTGGTAGTGTGTTCAGAGAACCACTGTCCTTGTTAGTGTTGGACAGGGGCAAGGATCACAGAATGGATGAGACTGGAAGGGACCTCTGGAGGTCATCTCATCCACAGTGATCCTTAAGGGAAAAGATGAAAATCAGGCCAGATGTTCTAAACTGATCAGCACATTTAACTCTTCAACACGATGCAACTTAAATCACCGTGCTCTGGAAGCTGCTCATGGGTCTGCTCCTCAGATCCCTTGAATACAGCACCCAGACTAGGAGCAATTCTGAAATATCCTGGTCCTGATCCTTTGCCACCTTCCTTCGTTATTCAAATCTGTTGGCAACTATCTTCTCTCTCTCACCTGCCTCAGCTCCTATTAGCAACAGCTACTATGGCTGTGTCCTATTAGCCAGCCACTCTCAGGCATATTTTGGTGGGTGGAAGAGACTATTTAGCTTGGCCATGGGTTCTACTGTTGTGCACAAGTATGATGAAAGGCTAAACTCCACACTCCCGAGAAAGACGTAATTTTTCCTAAGTTTTCCTGCCTCTTCCCTTTTAGAATCATAGAAATCAGTCAGGGTTGGAAGGCACCACAAGGATCATCTAGTTCCAACCCCCCCTGCCATGGGCAGCAACACCCTACCCTAGATCAGGCTGCCCACAGCCTCATCCAGCCTGGCCTTAAACACCTCCAGGGATGGGGCCTCAACCACCTCCCTGGGCAACCCATTCCAGGCTCTCACTACTCTCATGCTGAACAACTTCCTCTTCACATCCAGTCTGAATGTCCCCACCTCCAGCTTTGCACCATTCCCCCCAGTCCTGTCACTCCCTGAGATCCTAAAAAGTCCCTCCCCAGCATTTTTGTAGGCCCCCTTTAGATACTGGAAGGCCACAGTAAGGTCACCTCAGAGCCTCCTCCAGACTGTACAGCCCCAACTCTTTCAGTCTGTCCTCACGGGAGAGCTGCTGCAGCCCTCTGAGCATCCTCCTGGCCCTTCTCTGGACACGCTCCAGCATCTCCACATCCCTCTTGTAACAGGGGCTCCAGAACTGGATGCAGTACTCCAGGGTGGGGTCTCAGCAGAGCAGAGTAGAGGGGGAGAATCATCTCCCTCAACCTGCTGGCCACACATTTTACAATGTTGTGTTGTGGTCCTTGATTTTACCAGTGGGTAATGAAATAATCTGTGCATTTCTTCCTGGCCACAGCAGCTTGAAAAGTCAGAGAAACATCTCAGATATTACTTGATATTAGAAAGATTGGTATGAAACTTGTTTTACTTCTTTGCATCTGCTCACATTCTTTTCCACTGTTTTATCTCTTGAGTTTCTTTTTGAGTTGTGTTTAAGCTCACTTTTGCTGCATTAGTGTCATCACTTTCAAGTCCTTCTTCGTGGGAGATCCTTCCCAGCTGGCAGTAAAGTGGATACTTGTTTCTTATTTCACTCTAAAATTAGGGGTTCATTTTGGTGGTGACAACATTCTTCCTGTTTAGCAAGATCTTAATCAGAGTTACTTCTATCAGACTTGCTTCTCACATTCTACTTCTTTGGAGAAAATGCTGTGATTCTTTCCAGCTTTGGCAAAAGCTTTGTAGGTGGGGTGCAATCTGTAGTACCATTTCCAGTTATTTGAGGAAGCAATTGTGTTTAAATGTGTCAACACTTTCCCTGCAACGGTTCATCTCTACTGCCTCCTGCAGTAGGAAGCCTCTAAAGGAACTTGATTGTCTTGAACTGATTTGCATTTAGTGAGATTCGAAGTTTGTTTTTAAAGGAGTGTTGAACTTTCCTGCACTTTTCAGGTCTAGCTACTTGGTTTTGGTTTTGTCCTGTTCCTTTCCATTTCACTTTGACTTTTGTTAATGGTAGTGTTTTGCTGTGCAGATGTTTCCTGGAATCTCTCTTTCACAAAGGATGGACTAATGGGAATTCTCTTGAAGCACTACTTTCAAAACAGTGCAATAAAAATACTCCACTTGTTGTTCTCTTTATCTGGCCTCATACTGAGTGTAACTACACAGGCTGAGGACATAAACCTGTATAACACAGTGTTTGGGTGGTGACCCTGCAGCCTTTAAACATGGCTCTTTATTTAGTTATTAACAATCTATGCATGTGTAGATCTTTTAGGATGTTTTCCCCAAGTGTGGAGTGTACAGTACTGATATGAGCTTGTAACTGACTTTGCACTTTGCAGAAAGCCATGTCAGATTAGACACCAAATATCTTGCAAAGTATGAGAAACCATTCTTGGTGTGCTTAGCTGGCTTGTTTCATTGCCTCATTCATTGCACACGGAGTTTTCCTATTTGGGCTAATGAGCTTGAAGACCTCAGGTCTAAAGCTGTCTTTCATGATTATCTAATAACCCCCCCTACTTTCAATCAGGGTGCCTCACACCAAAGATCTACTTGATCAGCCCTTGCTAGCAACCTAATCCTTGAAATACTGGCTTCAGTGCCTGCAAAATCATAGAATCACAGAATGGTTGAGTTGGAAGGCACCTGGGAGCTCATCTACTAGACTAGATGTCTCTCAATTAGACTCAGCTGCTCACAGCCTCATGTAACCTGGCTTTCAGCACCCCCAGGGAGGAGGCAGTCACAGCTTCTCTGGACATCCTATTCTAGAGTCTCACCACTCTCATACTGAACAACTTCTTCTTAGGATCCAGTCTAATCCTGCTCTCCCTCAGCTTCAAACCATTCGCCTTGTCCTGTCTCTAGACACCCTCATGAAAAGTCCCTCTGCAGCCTTCCTGTGGGATGCTTTCAGCTCTTGGCAGGCAGCTCTAAGGTGCCCTTGGAGTTTTCTCTACTCCAGGCCGAACACCCCCAGCTCCCTCAGCCTATCCTCATGGCAGAGATATTCCAGCCCTTGGATCATCTTGGTCTCACTCCAACAGCTCTGTGTCCTTATGATGAGGACACCAGAACTGGAGGTTCATTTCCTTAGTTATTCTGCAAGAAAGTTCTACAATTGTTTTTTATTACTCTTTGCTGGGCTTGTGGGAACAGAGAGGGATATTTCTAACAGGCTTTTTAGACATGCAGTGTTCTACCAGCCCAGGGCAAATCAAAAAAGACTAAGAAATCATTTGCCATGTCTCTTTCAAGAGGAGAATAAACATTACATAACTGCATGAATATATTCCACTTGCTTTAGATCCTCAAAATAAATGTTCATATTACTAACTAGAAAATCCAGACATCTTGCTATGCATTAGAAAACTTTCTGTAAGGTGTTTTGGTGGCAGATGAACGTGGGAGGCAGCTGCTGCTAAAAGGAACTTTAAAAGCCCATTTCAAACAGGGTTTGTGGCAAAGAAAATTCTCTTCTGATAGGTATTTATGCCCAAAGTAATGCTATAATTAGCTAATTCGACTGCCATTGTAGGTATTTACACCTGCAAACTTAAAATGACTGTAAACACCTGTTTAGACTCTTGCTATTGAAACATAGCTTTCAAATGATCTGGAAGCTTATCCTGTTGATAATGATGGCAAATTTGCTGCTAGATGTTAGTCTGCCATCATATTTGGTACAATTCCCTAATGTGGTCAAAGACCTTCCTCAGATGCTCATGGCCATTGAAACAGAGGGAGGTTTTTCAGAGAACAATGACTTGATTTTCCTCAAGCTACTGGGATGGGATGAACCATATGGAATCCTCCACAACTGCAGGCAGCAATATTTAGCTGTTTTGCTGCCAAACTGGAGCTAAGATCTCTAGAATCCATCTCTTTTTCATAACTGACAATTGCATTGATTTTACCTGGCATTACTGTAGCAGTTAGTTAAACATCCCAGACACTTCCCAGGATGTCAAACAGTCACAGAATAACAGAGACCGCTAGAGCTGATCTAATCTGATCACCAGCTCAAAGCAAGTTCAGTTGGGGCACCTACAGAGGACAAAGAAGGAGGTGTCACATCCTCTCTTGACAACCTCTTCTCACCTGTTTGATCAGCCTCCTGGATTAAAAGCTTTTCCTATATCTAATCATATTTTGCCCTGTACCAACATGCTCTTGTTGCCTCTAGTCTCACCACTGGGCACCTTTAAAAGAGCCTGGCTCTGTCTTTTCCGTACTCTTCCATTAGGTACCCAAAGGCAGCAGTAAGATGCCTGTAAGCCTTTTCTTCATAAGGCTGAACAAATCATATTCTAGCAATCTCCCCTCATCCATCATCCTCTGTAGTGACCTGGACTTTCTTGGTGGCCCTGGCTAGGGTGGCTGTAGCCCTAGAAAATCCTTACTTTTGGATATTTCCAATTACAAGGGGAAAAAACAATGCCGCTGTGGTGGATGCTTATCTCAGTAAGACCAAACATGCTAAATTAGGACCAGTAAGAACAGAAGAATATCTTCTGACATAGAGAAGTTTGAACACACAAATATACCTACAACTACATTACAGATTTATACAGAAATCATGAAGTAAACACATTGTATTCACTTGCAAGGGAACAAGTTTCTTCTCACCAGAAGATAGATCTAAATGATTAAAAGCAGGTATGTGGAATATAGATGCATAAAAGTGGCATAGCTTTATGCTACATACCTGCTTCTAATAATTCCAGGCATGATGTTTTGGATTATCAGATCACTCCTGCTTCCCTGGTACAGTACATGGCATTTTTAGCCAGAGTGGTAACAAGCTTTGTGAAAAATAATCTACTTATGCCCTACCTGTAAGATATACTGTGCTGACTCAAGCTGACTTATTAAGCAAGAGTCTTCTCAGCAAATCTCCAGCACTCTTTTAATTTTAGCTAGGTGCACTTTACATCTGCCTGAGCAGGCACTGAGTTAGTGAGAAACAGAGTAATTCACAAGCAGAAGTGCTGCTTGTACACATCCTCAAGTAAAATCCAAGGGATGTGCTTTTGATGATATCTTGGGTAAAGGATGAGTCCTGCAAAAGGGATTTAAGGAAAGGAAACCCACAGAAGCTTTGTGCCACAGTGAAAAAATATGGATTAACTTTATCAGAGCTGTTGCTAAGAGGAACTGACAGAGCTGCTGAGATAGCTCAATGACCTGATTAAGAGAGCAGTGAGAAAACATGTCCTCTGTCCTGCTCTGCAAGGTTTTGTCCTGGATTGTTGTGTTGATTCAGTATATAGACACTTCTTCCCTAATGTAGATCGCATGAAGGCAGTCCTGAGGAATATACATAGATACCACCAGGTCTCACTACTTTAATAAGATTGAAAAGAAGAGCATCCATATGCGTGGAGGATGGAATTGAAAAGTTATACTACATTAAATTAAATATTACATAGTTGCAATGGAAGAAAAAAAAGTGCCTGAAACCTCTATATCCCCAGAACATTTCAGACTGTTACAGGTCACATCACAGGCTGACTTCTGGACATACACTAATCCCTCTTACTCAGTGACCAGCATTTGCATTTATCCATTTGTTCCCCGTGAGTTCTTTAAACCTCTGAAGTTTGGGAGCAGCTTCTTCATTAGCTTCTAGTCTCGACAACCTCCACTTGAACCCCCCTAATAAACTCAGAAGCAAGCCTTTACCTTAATATGAAGTCCTAGAACTTGCACCCATTTTCTAGGGTCTGTCCATTCTTAGAACACATGAAACAGAGGAGTATCTTTACAAAATGTTTCAAGAGCAGCTACAGTGAGTTCTGACAAGTGCTGTGAGGCCAGCAATCGCTGGCAGAGCAGCGGGGTCAGCGATGGGAGCGACTGTGCCAAAGCACTGCCAGCCTTGCTGGGCCTTGTGCTCCAGCTCCCACAAAATTGATTTTCCCATAGGAGAGAGGATTCCTATCTGCAACCAAGTTTCTCTTGTTCTGTCTGTCATAGACCTTTACCCTATTATCAAATCACAGGTTAATGTACAAGTGATGACAGTAGCGCAGCCTCTGTGTTCTATGCAGCAATAAATATGCATTGGCTATGTTTGTTACAAATATTTCCTTCACTTCTTCCTTTGCCTTTTTGGCCAACTGTTTGGCTGTTTGTATGAAGCCCTTTCTTTCCCTCTGTGTGCCCAAATATTCCAACATCTTTAATCTATTCTACTTTTCTTCACCTTACTGTAATTTATCTCACGTGCATCCAGTCCCTGATGTTGCACATCATCTGCTTGGAAACTGGGGACAGGACAGGAGCTTGACAGCCCAGCAGAAAGGCTGAAGGTTCCTCAGTCCTATCCTCTCAGTTTGCTTTATCTTTCCAAAGCTCCACTTCATAGTTCTCTGTTTGCATTTTAGTGTTTGAAGGTTCAACAGCCTGTCAGTAGAGTTTAGAAGACAAGGAAGAAAAAAAGTCACAATAGAGACAGAAAGAAATTAACACTGGGAGTTCTGAAGAGATGTCAGGAGATGTGTCAGAGAGGGGTATTCCTCTCTAGCTCTGAATCCTCTTTTACTGACTCTATCTTGCAGCTTTTTTTTTTTCTTTTAATTTCTGCTTGCTGTTAACAGCTCTACAGATCCTCAGTGTCAAACTGTGGAGGATGTAAGGGGAAAAAAAAAACCAACCAAATGCAGTCCATTTAATTATTCTCAGTTTGCATTGAAACATTCTGTGTATATTATTTCTGAAGACCAGGGAACAGATCTCACTGCCTGTTCCTGTTAACAAATGGATGGGAATGAATAGACAGCATCCATTAAATCTGCTGAAAACATGTTCCAGTGCACACTGTCAAAAGAAAGGTGTCTGCTGGAAAAAACACTCTCGTTTCAGTATCCGTGAGAAATGAAGAGCAGGATGGCAAAGGGTGTTTGCACAGGCACTTAGCCAGGAAACGGTATGTTTTCCACAGATACTGGCATTCAGGGAGCACATCTCTGATTTTCATGAGCTCCCTTCCTCTTTTCTCATCCCCCTGTAATTATATCCAGAAATCTACCTATAGGTGAGTAAATACATTCAGCTTTGCACGATGTATTCAAACGCTGCCTCTTTGCTTTAGCTAAGTGCTACCACGCTGAGACCATTTGTAGGAATTTTACACAGCAAGATAAACACATGCAAGCCCCTTAAGGAAACACATGAACTGCAGGAGAGTTTCACAGCAGATCCTCACAGAAAACCTACGTAAGGAGACTGCAAAACAATTCTCTCTAAACCTTCTGTGAAAGGCAGCACTGCTTATTAGCAGGCTTGATGGAAAAGCTCGTGAGATAGAAAGTCTTGTCACTTTATTTGCGTGTGCTTCCCTGCATCTTAAGTTGCAGCTTCGGATCCCCTAGGATCATGTGAGGCTAGGTTATATATTGGAGAGCTGTGCTATAGAGCTGCGAGCGTGTAAGCCTAGCAGCTGGGTAGTGTTACGGTTGCTGCTTTCCTGTGCTAAGCTGATTTACTTGTTTAAGGTCTGACCTCATCATCCTGTCAGTATGGATTCCCACCTATACAGTTAGCAGCAGCTTAGCATCGGCTTGAAGAGCTTGCAGTATATTAGTCAGAAGAGAGAGGGAGAGAGCTGCCGGTATTTGTTCTTTTGTTGTGTTTTCTTAAGAAGAGGAGTTGGAACAGAGGAGATAACAAAGAATCCATTTCCCTTCCGAAAGAATAGGCTTTTGTTGGTTTTGGTTTGTTTTTTTTTCTCCTGGAAAAAATGTCAGTATCTGGCAAGAAGGAGTTTGATGTGAAGCAGATCCTGAGGCTCCGCTGGAGGTGGTTCAGTCACCCCTCGCAAGGCTCCACAGGCACGGGGGGCTGCCATCAGCAGGAAGGATATGAGCACAGAGGGACACCAGTTCAGAACAGGTTGAAGAACCACGCTCGGGACAGAAATGGGCTGAAGAAAACCAGCAGTCCTGTCCACCACAACATACTGGCCCCCGTGCCAGGTCCAACCCCAGTGCACCACCGATCTATTCAAACCTGGCATCAGCAGAATCTCATAGAACAGCTTCGATCAAATGAGGATATCCCTAAAACAAGCACTGAGGAAAACTGTCTCAAAGAAGATCCAAGTAAAAGCACACAGGAGTTGCAGATGATCACAGAAGAAAATTCAGATGAATCTGCAGAGAGGTAGGAGTTTTAAAGTCTGCACTTAGCCATACTTCTAACCAGGTTCTGCCCTCGTGTTCTGTCTTTGCTTTTAACCGGAGTTCCTTACAGCATTAGTCTCACTTAATCTGTGTGCACACCCACACTCAGATGCACAGGAACAGCTTCATGCTAGAGAAATGAACACTGTCAGGAAATGCTGATCTTTGCCTAAAACACATTATTGCATAGCTACTCCTTAAACACGGAATCTGCCAGCTTGTCACATTTTCTGTTACGTGTTTTGTGTGTCTTGATCCATTATGTCTAAGTGCAATGCAAAAGGGAGCCTTCTGAAAGAGTGTCCTCATTCTGACTCTATCAATGGGTGCAACTTTGACAAATGAGAACTGCAGGAGGTGCACAGTCTGTGGGGTTGCCATCGATCTGTCAAATTTCTGACAGCTGTTGGGGTTTTTTTTACTACCTTCTTGGCAAGCATAATTAACCTTGAACTCAGTGGAAAGGAAGCATCATTACTTGCCTTTCATTAAGCTTTATATAAGACATAGTATTTTCATGGCTTGTTTAGTATACTAAGACAAATACTTTCTGCAAGGTCAGGTGAAAAAACATTACAGCTCGGAGCCCTTAAAGATCTAAGCACAAGAGAAGAGCTACTTTAAAAATGTCATTTCAGAGAAGAAAATATTAAGAGCAGTTATTTGGTTAAGTGTGCCTTTAATCTCAGTATTTTTTAAACTGCCATCAGTATTATTAGCTTACACAGCAACAACTTTAGCCTGCCTTTACCCCACCTTGGACTCAACGATGCATTCAGAATGTGATTATTTGCACCATTTGATGAGATTGCCATCAGTGCTTGGGGATAATTTAGATGTCTTACATTGTATTGAAATACAAATCTAGAATGAGATAGTTTCTCTCAGTAAAACCAAAGCTGACGTTTTGGTGTATTTTTAGCAGTTACTATTTTTGATGTTGAACATCTGGTGGAGGGAACATCTGCAGACCAACACAGTAACATGCATTTCAAAATGTCATTTTGAAAACGGTACCTGTAGCCAACCTGTACTTCATCAGCTCATTACAGGGTGAAGTCAGTGAGGTGTGTGATAATTCTGTGTGTTTGTGATGGTCTAGTTTGTCACGTGTGAGCAGTGTACTCATACTATAACATTTTGAATGACAGTACAAATCTCCTAGGAGGGAAAACCCAGTAATTTTAGACATACCTTAAAATGAAAGTAAATTTCATTTGAAGTAAAATAAGGAACACTATCAATTAAAATAAGATTCTACATCAGGTGAAGGAGGCAAAAAAACCCATAATCCTTTCAGTTTGGAAGCCACTGTCTTCTGAAATAAGATGTGACAGTTTCTCCAGCTGTATCTAAACTTTCTGCCAAGACCTCATGAAGTTTTGTGCCTCCATTCTCACTCAAATTTAAGTCTTTCTGTTGAGCTGCTTAAGCCTGCAACTTTCAGCAATGTTTGGGGAAGGTACCCATCTTACAGTGCATTGTTAGATATAATAGGGAGCAGTTCTGTGAAGTTATCAGTGAAAATGTTTTATGCACGCTGTAGGTTAAAAGCTATCTTAACACACACCTTCAGAAGCTGAATTTGTAAGAAATTGTTTGGAAAATTATTCATGACTATGAGTTCCTCTACGGTTTTATTTCAATAAAATAAAATAGATCCTTAAAGACACCTTAACATAGCTTAAATATCTTAACTATGTGCCACCAGAGATCACTGAGTAAAATCACCACTCTCTTCCACTGTAGCATCCAGCAGAGGCCACAGATGAATCAGTGTGCTGACTGGGTTGAAATGAAATGAAGAGAAGAAATCAAGAGAAGCAGCCCTATATCTCTATTTATATCTAGTTGTTAGGTGTGTTTGAATATTTTCAGAGTGATTCCTTATGCTACATCCTTGACAACATCATTTTAAATAGTTTAGGGTCTCCTTCTCCTTCTAGGTGTTCCAAATAATCACAGTAAATTGTAATCAACAGGATCTGCTAGTAATTAACATAGCTGAAAAATCAGCTTTTGAAGGATCACTAAGTCATTGCTCCATGAGCTACACAATTATTGCAGCACTATGCTCTTGCACTTTTTTTTAGCTGGGGATAGGTTGGACTGGATGATCTTGGAGGTCTCTTCCAACCTGGTTGATTCTATGATTCTATGATCATAATCTGACACAAATTTGTCTCTTATTCCAGAAAATCTTCAGACTGGTTGTTTTTAATCCAGTGAGTTCACCTCTGCCTGTCCGAGTCCCATTTTTAGCTGAAGGCTCAAGCTACATGTCACTTGAACATTGAAAATGGTAGAAAAGGAGAGAAAACGAGGCCAGTACCTCAATCTTGAGCAGACTATTTCTTCTAGTGGTTTAATGGTTCCTGCAAAATGCTTTGGAAGCATGGAAGCAATATTCCATGTTTCTTCAGAAAAACTTGAGTTGTCTTTCCCTAGAAGCCTCAGAAGTCAATGTTTTCAGTGACAGACTGAGCTTTGATGAGCTAAGGCTGAGGTACTGAGGAAGAAAAGGAACTTAAGAATGTTCCAACCAACACTGCCGCTTTGACTGTAACAGTATCGACCTGCTTCTTTCTGCTGCCTTCCATCTGCCTTGGTACTCCTGTACCCAAATTAAATAGAAAGACCCAAAGAAGCACTTCAGACCCACGGGCCTTTTCCTGGATGATATCCTATGACATGACTGACAAAGTAAATGAGGATGTAAGTGACCAAAACTCAGCTGTTTTGTGGTAACAGTAGCCAGTCAAGATGTGACCAACCACTAAATGCTAGGTGCATAACAAATACATGGCTTAAGTAAGGCCTCCCAGCATGCCTAGGGACTCAATTATCCAGTGCTGCCAAGGGAACATACTCCACAGGTACCATACAGCCTCTAGAAGCATCTATAATGATGGGCCTTGACTTGTAAATCTTTCTGGAAGTTGCATCTATAGTTTTGAAAAAACCTAAGCAGTG
Organism: Pogoniulus pusillus; assembly: GCF_015220805.1. NCBI lineage: Eukaryota > Metazoa > Chordata > Aves > Piciformes > Lybiidae > Pogoniulus > Pogoniulus pusillus. The sequence goes on along the minus strand of NC_087282.1, from coordinate 2,059,768 downwards.
GATGCCATACATCTCATTGATCTAATCAGGTTCTCAACAAGCCACTCCCTGAATGAGGACTGGGACCCTTTCACAGGTGAAAACTAGAGAAATTGGCTCAAATGTGAACAGCTACTCAGTTATTTTATTTGTACATTGTTTTTTCCCACTATAAAATAGTATGATATCACTGGGATGGTCCAAAACCTGCAGAGAACAGCAATGCAAACAGTGCCAAACCCTGCAAAGAGTTTAGGTTTTGCTTAAAACAAGTAGGAGCTTGAGTGAGCTCTGGAAGAATGCACAGTAAATAAACAGTGAATTGCTTCTGCTGCATTTTAAGTAGTTGATGACTACCTCTGATCTTCTCTGCCTGGAATATTTTGAAGTTCCAGGCTCCTCCTTCAGGGAGACCGTGGAGCAGTTGCATTTCTTTTGAAGAACGGGATGTGTCAGTGGTCCAGATACAGCAGGGAAGACTGAGGATTTCATGGCCAGATTTTGGGTTGCTCTTGGGGGGCAGCAGATGAACACACACTTGTGCATGCAAGCTGAAAACGTACTGACATCTCCTAATAAGAGGAAATTTTGATACTGAATTACCTTGATTACTTGATAAAGTTTGGCCTCAGAGGCATGACTATGCTGACCTTTGAACGTGAGCACTATGCAGAGCATTCATTACCGTGCTACACTGCCACATGCATTTATGCATGCTTGCTAGGAGGTAGATTGTGACTGTACAAGTGTGGTGCTGAAGACTGCCTGTGCTGGTGGTGTGTGTGCCTACTCTTTTCCCAGCTGCCCAAAAGCAGGCAAATTTCAATAATGAATCTGGCATCCATTCATCATTTTTCTACCACATTTTCTTCTAAGATGGTTGAAGAACTGCTGCCAAACTAGGTTGGGTAGTAGCCCCTAGTTTTGCTAAAGATAGGTGCTGTCTGGTTTCCATGTATGAGATAAAACACTCTTCTAACTCACTTGATGTCAGAGTCCAAGCAGTGAGTTCTGATGTACGAGGAAACAGGTATGTGGGAGGAGTACCCGTCTTAATTGAGGCAATGCACTTTCTGTAGTGAGTGTTTATGACATTCACTGACTTTGGTAGCTCATCTAATTGTCTGTTTCATTGTTGTTCAGCCACAGGGAAATAACTAACAGGTCATTTCTTTAACTGTCCTATTTATGTACACACACATCCATAACTATTTTGGATATTATCCCCTTCATGAGAGATTTGCCTGGAGTTCTGTTCTGTTTCCAATAGCAGATAACAACCTTGGCTCACGTTCCACTGTGAAATAAAGGTCCCACAAGGTGAAAATACCCCTTGAATTGTTGCAGTATCCCAGAAGATCCTGAACAGGTGGAAATGAATAAATCAGTGTGCATGCCTGACCCCAATTTCTTGCACATACAATGCCATTTTTTTCTTTAGTGGCTGTGACACAGATCAAGGACACATGCTGTCATGTTGCCTTCTGTTGAGCCTCCCCTATGGGGAGGGCCATAACACCACACATTGATCACATCCTCTAAAATTTGTAACAGATACTCACTGAAATGATGTCTGCTTGATTTTCCAACACAACAAATAATTTCCAAAAGAGAAAACATGTGCTAACTTCCCTGGTGAGAAAGCAACCTATGGCTTATTCTATGAAACCACTGGGCAAAGCAGATTGAGAGGGTTTCTTTCCACTACGAGTCCACGTCTGGGTATCCAAAGAAGCTGAGTCCTGCCACTGATTCAGAGAATAACCAAGTAAACAGAATGACTGTGGTGTATCTTTTGCAGAGATCAGAAGGCACTGCATTCAGAGTCCATCATGACACTCTTTCCCCTCGTGACTAAAAATTCAGTTTCAAGAACACCTCTGGGGCTTCAGGTAAAAGATTAGACATGATTATTGCTAATCTCACTCATCAGCAGCCCTTCTTTTAGAAAGAAAATATAGCTGCCCTGATTTAACTTCCACTAAATATCCAACAGTTTGAAGATCTTAACTTAGCAAATGAATGCTTGTGAGCATTATACAGGACACTGGCTATCTATTCAGATGTCATGCTCATCCTTCTATGACAAAGCTGGATCAGCTAAATGTGTTTCCTTGGTTCTCTACAGCACAGTTTAAGCTCATTATTTCCTTGATCTTTGCCCCAGGCTAGAGATAGCATATTGTTCCCCTTACTCTTATTCCTACATAATTCTTCTTTACAGTATTCTTGTCAGTGTTCGAAGATTGCTGCAGTTCTGGCAATCTTTTTCCAAAGTCTTATGCTACAATAGGATGACAATTTGCACTGCTCTCCCGACTCCCTGCAGCATATCTGTCTGGACTTGCAGCACTGTGGTCAGATCTGGATATGTTCTGGGTATATCCTGACAATTTGGGTGTAGAGCACAGGACTACTTACATGGCATTCTGACTAAAATTCCGTTTGAATATCCCGCTCAGTGCTTTTTTCAGTCAACAGCCCTGTGCTGTTGCTGATGCCTGGCTTGTGAAACTCCAGACCCTGTACCAAAGACCTGTTCCTTAACCATCTGTACATGTTTGCAGTTATTTGTTCCTGGACATAGTACTTTGCACAAATAAATCCCATCTTAGGTTTATCAGCCAACGTCCCCAATTTGCTGATTTAAAGTCCAGTTCTGATCCTATGCTCTCATATATTTGCAGATCCTCTCTGCTTGGCATGATCTTACATTGTAATAAACTTCCAGTCAAAGCTCTCTCTGTATGTCCTTCTCTCTCCAAGTAATCTAGAAAATGTATGAAAAGTCACAGGGGAGTTGGACTAGACCTTTGGAGGTCCCTTCCAACTCAGTCTAGTCTATGATTCTGTGACAGTGGAGCTTTAGTGGAAAGTTCCTTAGTGATTTAGTCTCCTATTTGTCAGTGAAGCACTGACTTCTGTTTCACACCTGTTCCATGACAGTTTACTCCAAACAGTATTTCAGATTTTTAGTACTAGTGGTTAAGATTCTCACGTCCAAGCTACAAGTGACAACTACTTCATTCCGAGCTCTCCATAACGCCTACTACATTCCATTAATGACTGGCTTCAGTTTATTTTGCCTTGTTACTCTTGATATATCCTTGCTGACTGTTAGTCATCTCCTCTATTTCTAAGTGCTCAGAAATAATAGTTGTATTACTTTGACACTGCAGAATTCAGCAAGAAGTAAAAGCTAAGGAGATAAACTACACCTCTGGCCTGTTTATATATGCTCTAGTTTATTTAATTCTAGTAAGAATTTAATATATACTTCAGGAGTGTATCTTTAAATGATTATTTAATACCAATGTGCTATGGATAACCAAAACGTTCCATTATTTCCCGAGGGACAAGTGAAAACTAATTGTCTTCTAAAGATGACCTTTAACTAAAGTTCAAAATATGAACTTGAAACTGCAGACATTTGGAATCAGTTATTTTAACTGTTGTAGCTGATCCCTCAGAAGTGATGTTTGGACAGCTCATGTGGCCTTTGGAGGCTCCTGCACAGTGGAAGTGCAGGCAGCAGCAGGGGTGTGGGGGTAACTTTCCAGGCAGTGACGGTTGGTGAATACCCTCCTGGCACCAGCGAGATGCTGCATCTGCTAGCACCAGGGATTACTTTAGGCACACATAGCACATGAAATAACAGTGGCATTAAGTTGAGCTTTAATAGCATTTAACAGAAAGTCACTCACAATTGACTGAAGAATTATATGAGAGTAACCAAGTCAATTTTCCTTTGATATCTGATGTTTGCTCAGTGTAGAAAATTTGTGAAGATATAGTCATAAGTGGCATCTGATGCAAGGTTTTAATAGAACAGGAGAAGCACTTTGTTCCTGGAAGTCAATAATAACACAAGGAGAGAGAGGACTTTTCAGCCAACAGTGATCAATGAGGTCATTCTGAGTAAATGAATGCTGCTGCCTCATCAAAGAGCCCTTGCTATAGGAATCAGAATCAATGTTTCTCATGAATGATGTTGCCTCATCAAAGAGCCCTTGGTACAGGAATTAGAATCAATGTTTCTCAAAGACATCTTCAGCAGATTTCATTCTTTCTTTCTTTCTTTTTTTTTTGTTATAACAGACTATGAGGAACTTCAAAGGGCAAAAAGTAGGTGAAGTTACTGTGGGTTGAAACAGTTATTAAAAAATAATGGAAAGAGTAGGCTTGTGTTTTGAAATTAATTTGATATTTAGCCTGTGGAAAGAGTGGGAATTTATTGAAAAGACTGGGGGGTTTGCATAAGTTCACACTGAGAATCACAGATGCTAAAAAGCATTACTGGATGCCAGCACTTCTACCCCTGTCCCCCAACTCCCAACCAAGGAGGTTATCACACAAAGCAACCTGACTTCCTGAAAGCACCTGACATTTTACACGCTTACATTTAGCATCCCCAGCTTTCAGAGATGAAATATTACAGACAAGGGGGAAAAAAACCCTATCATTTAAAAGTAATTTAAGAAACTAAGATAATTCTATTAATTAAAAAAAAATACTTTATGATTCAATTAGCTTCTCATTTCCACTTTGTACAGCTTGCTCTCAGCAAAGACAGCTGTTAAATTACTTTTTAAAGAGTTATTATTCTTCTTAAAATCACTTCTTAATGTCTCCAGAAAAAGTTAAGGAGATGATTAAACACATGCAGAGCAGCTTTTGCAGACATACTGTGTCTATGCAATTGTAAGATCAACAGGAAATCATATGGATGTTGAAGGATTCTTGGAAAAAGGGGAGAGAGTTTGCTTGATTGGAGAGCTATAGCTAGACAGCATTCTGAAAGCAATTTCTAATTGATGTTTACTGGGGGGTTTGTGGATTGGAGAGTTTGGGCAATTTGAAATGAGGAATATTACCAACATCTTCCAGATTTAAAGAAATAAAGGGATTTTGTTGGTTGTGGTTTGCTGGTATACTCAAATAGCTAAGCTCATTCAATATCTACCATGTCAGCTTAGCTCCTTTCTTTCTGCTAAAAGAAAGCAATGATACTATATTTAAATAATGGCTATACTAGGTGATAAGATATAGAATGTGGCTTGTGTATGCCATACCAATGTGTATGCAAGCTAAATGAGTACAGAAGTGAAGCCGAAGTACTGTCAGGATTTACAGAAAGAGTAAAAGCTAAGACCTGGACACGAGCTTTAAAAGTAATCTCTAAAACAAAGCCATAAAAAATTTCCTCCCCTGTGAAATCAGGCTCGACCTCAATGACTATCATCAGCTACACTGGCACGAGAACTTTCCCCACAGCTCTGACATGAAATCTTCTCCTAGTCCACTCCCTGCCCTCCTTTTCTAAGCAAATGTTTAATACTCAAAACTCAACTCAAAGCTAATTAAAACAGATAGAACTAGACCTCTGAGCCTGGCTCTTTCTGACAATTCTGCCCACCCAATAATTATTACCATAAAACATTTTTCACTTCATTCTAGTAACTGATTTCTATTCTACAGCATAGGTCAGGGCATTTCACTAAAAAGCTGTCTGCTCCTCACAGGTTACAAGAAGGATGAGCACAAATATTTTAGTGTAGTATCTAATGGCTACCGTGATTTGAGGTTGGTATATCTGATATAGTGTCTAAACGACTACAGTTCTGCAAGGTTTTGTCAGGAGACAGGCACAGTGTTCTCCTGCTGTGCTCTACAATTGTACAAGGCTGCCTTTCTTAGAGATGAAAGAGCACACAAAGACTACACATCTCTAAGTTTGCTCCAGTGTTGTCTCAGCTGAGACCCATTTAGAATCTATATCTCTTACCTGCATATTGACACTTGATTTAATCAAATTCAAGCTCTCTCTGCCAGCTCCTAACTTTCTAAAGCTGTGACTTGATAAGTGGTTGTATCAGGATCTGAAAATCGATACCTATGTTTTGTGCCTCATATTTGTTGTTTACTTCATGTATAAACTCATAACCTCTTGGTATCACAATTTACTCATGTTAAAGATAACATCTAATACCTCTTTTCCTAAGGACACAATCAGAACTAATCAGTGTCTGCAAATACCAGTATTTCCCTGAAGACTGCTACTAAAAAGCCAAGTGGTCACCTGTACATTCTGACCCACACATTACACGATACAGTTGCACAGTTCATCTTCTCATGACATCTACAGTACAAGAATCAAAGTATACTATTTTAACTAGAAGTTTCCTGTTACAACAAGCAGTAGAGACCCCAACATACTTAAAATAAAATGTTCTGAGCATTGAGAAAAAAGAATGCTTCTGCTAAAGTGGACAGCTACTGTCACCATTTTCAGTGCTCCAGTTTACCTGAAGGGAGGCATTCTTGCAAGAAATGAGCATTTTCAAAGCCTTGTCGTTTTAATAGAAGTTGAGAAAGTAAAGAACCTTATTGAACTGGGCAAATATACCTTGATTTAAATGGAAATTGTGAGCAAACCACTAAGATATCCTAGGAGTTGGAGAAAAGCTATTTTAAGCTATTACATATGGCTTGCGTTGCTAGGGAAACCTCTTTTCCAGTGTTCATTTAGCACAGATGCTCAGGAAGGCTCTGTGTCTCCATGTCAGACCCTTTCAGAATGCTTCAGAAAGTGAAGAAATAGAGCTGCAGCTATACACATGTGCAGGCAAAAATAGCTCTGTAATTTTATCTTAGTCATGTTGTGCATCTTTGGGGGAAGTAACTTCTTTCCATTTCTGCCATGATAAATTATAAGCTTTGTCATTAACTTCCTCTCTTTTCCAGACTGAGGATAGTTTCTCAAACATTTCCTTCAGTTTTGATCCATTTGGGTTCATGGTTTACTTAGTCATCTGTTTAGAGCAGAAGATTTACTTTTGCCATACAAGTACTGAAAACACACTGAGAAAGCCAGCCCTGGTGACACCATTTCTGTCCTCCTTTTTCACCCTAGGGCAGCCATGGCTTACCAAACCATACCACATACCCTGCTCCATGCAGACCTCACTGCCACTATGGTCTGCATTCCCTCCTAACCTTTTCATCTGCAGTCTGTCATCATCAGAGACTCACCTGCCTCTCTTGAGCAGGCAGAGGGGCTGACCATGAGCATGCCACTGTGTATGCTGATGCTTGCTGCCTTTTCTTTTTCAGAGAGAAGCAGCTCCATGCATTTAGAAAACACAGAACTGGAATTCTTGAACAGTAATTACTCTTTCAAATTTTGCAGCATTTCCCTTTCTTGGGTTTAAGAGACCTCATTTAGAATCAGAGTGGTGGCAAATGATTTCTGTATACTATTATCCACTCCTGGTTCCTTCCATGAACAGAGTGCCTTCTCATTGTCTCTCCAAGCAAGGTGCTCCACAACGGCATTAACACTGTTGATGAATTCAGCTATGTGAATGGTAACGCCTGTGCAGGATGGACCTGTAAATGCATACAGCGTGCAGCTCTGGAGACACAAGTACATGCAGCCAGAGAGCAGACAGATAACTACTTTTAGGCTTAGCTGCAAGCTCATGAAGCAGCTTTTAAGAGTTGTATTATTGGATCCAAAAGTATGCCAGGAACCAGTATGGTGAGCACTAAACTTACAAGGCCTTGAAGTTTCACTTACAATTGAAAAGTTTTAATCTGAACCCTTCCCAACAAAACAACAACAAAAAAAAGCTAAGAGAAAATGTTTTGTCTTTAAAAAGCTACAAATTAAAGCCTGTTTATGGATGTGCTGCTGAGGAAATCCCATAATATGCTGTTAAAAGCTCTTGACTTGCACTTATTCAGTAAACCAATAACATACTCAATGAAGAAGAGAATAAAGACATACTCTGAATAAATAGTATGTTCTGCCGTTTGAGATGGTGTTTATAATGGCTACATATTGGTTTAAACAAATATCAATAACTACAGAAACCAATCCTGCCAGCAGCGCCTATCCGCCTGCCAGCAGCGCCTATCCGCCTGCCAGCAGCGCCTATCCGCCTGCCAGCAGCGCCTATCCGCCTGCCAGCAGCGCCTATCCGCCTGCCAGCAGCGCCTATCCGCCTGCCAGCAGCGCCTATCCGCCTGCCAGCAGCGCCTATCCGCCTGCCAGCAGCGCCTATTCGCCTGCCAGCAGCGCCTATTCGCCTGCCAGCAGTGCCTATCCGCCTGCCAGCAGCGCCTATTCGCCTGCCAGCAGCGCCTATTCACCTGCCAGCAGCGCCTATCCACCTGCCAGCAGCACCTATTCACCTGCCAGCAGCGCCTATTCGCCTGCCAGCAGCGCCTATTCACCTGCCAGCAGTGCCTATTCGCCTGCCAGCAGCGCCTATTCGCCTGCCAGCAGTGCCTATCCGCCTGCCAGCAGCGCCTATCTGCCTGCCAGCAGCACCTATTCACCTGCCAGCAGCGCCTATTCGCCTGCCAGCAGCACCTATTCACCTGCCAGCAGCGCCTATTCGCCTGCCAGTACTGCCTATTCACCTGCCAGCAGCGCCTATTCGCCTGCCAGCAGCACCTATTCACCTGCCAGCAGCGCCTATTCGCCTGCCAGTACTGCCTATTCACCGGCCAGCAGTGCCTATCTGCCTGCCAGCAGCGCCTATCTGCCTGCCAGCAGTGCCTATTTGTGAACCTCACTCATTTAAGCATCAGAGGGTAATGTCTGAAAACGAGCACATTAAAGATATGTAGGGTCTTAGCCCTAGTACAACAGGTTTAGATGAGGTAGGAAAGAGGCAGAAATTGATTCTTGCTACTAAGTAACTTAAGTGGAGCAACGCAAGCCACCAGTTATCCTGGACATGACAACTACAGCCTTCTGCAGAAAGGTTCCCATTTTGTCCTACACTGGAGAATTTTGTGCTTCATTTCTGGGCCATGCAGTTTACAGAAAACTGTATGTAAAGCCAGACATTCCTTCTCGTGCCATTACTCACAACCCCCTAGCCCCCATTCCATGTGATAGTACAGCTGCTTGGGATGGATTCTTGATCTTTCTGTCAGAGATGCCTGACCTAGTAAAATCGCCCAGCAGAACAGCCAACTCAGTCTCCGGCTACGTCTTGTCAGAGTGGATTTACAAGCAGCATAAGACAGCTTCCTGGGAAGCTACAGCATTGTGATCATGCAGGAGCCAGACTGGTCAATCAGAATGCAAATAAGCAGTAAGAAAAGCACAGAAAGGAACAAGGGTGTAACTCAGGAGTAGTTTTTGCTCATAACTTGTTGCTTTTTAAGTTCACTTAAAGGATCCCCGAAAAAATTCAGAGTGACTTGGTTTTACAGCATGCCAATAAAGTTGATCAGCATGAAGCTCCCACGGGATGCCACAAAGAAACAGAGC